>NC_080539.1:153401735-154601735 GCF_028640845.1 Ahaetulla prasina
ACGGATTCTTTAAATTTTGACTTTGTGCACACTGAAAGTTAACATCGGTGGAAGACAGAGTAGCTTCACTATCCAACTGTCCATGTCCTCATTTTAGTTTGATTCCACTGTAGAAGAGATTGGTTGGATGCTTTATGAACTGGAGCTTAATAATAACAGTCCTCTGATGGATTTCCTTTATAGACTACACATTCTGATGATGTGACATTTGAGCTACACCTGTTTGAAAATGTTCTTTTTGACTTTCTATTCCAGATACCTTTGGTTCATTTCCTCTCAGTCCATTTCCATTGACTTTGGAAGTAATTTTGCGGTCATATCCATCCCAATATATCTGACAAACTGTATGGTGTATGGAGAAACGGAATCTAGAGAGACTCTATGCTTGTCATTCTCACATTAGGAAATGAGAAATGGTATAATTGGGATTTCCAGATAGACCTTTGGACTTGGGCTTTACTCACTAATGATTGTACCCATCCCCTTCAGATTAATGAACTTTCTCCAGGGGAAAAAAGGCCTTGATTTAGAAGATTGCTGTTTGATTGCTCTGTACAGAGTTGGTCCCAGATTGGACTTGTTCCAGCCGACCCAATGAGATTCCATGTAATGGTAATATTCAACTGTGCTAAATACAATGCAGTGCATGGGGAACTGATATAGAATGTCTAATTTGGCATAATCAATGAAGATGGAAGACATATTAACTTTAAAACAGCAGATCCAAACCTTTAATTCCTGGGGATTCTATCATCAGCACCACCACCACATCTTTCGTTGCATAAGCAACATTTGCTGTTGTTACAGACGTGTTGAATTTTTGGTTTCATGGAATTGGTCAGCAGGGATTGTTCTTGGGCAGCCAAAATAAAGTCTTCAGTTTCTTTCTTCACCATACTTGATCTCAGCCATCTCCATATTTACCTTTCCTTCAACGTTCTTCAGTTAAGAAACTTGATGCTCAATTGTTTCTTTTCGATATTCTACTTTCAATCTCGTTGTTTTCAATAGCAATAGCACTTAGACTTATATACCGCTTCATAGTGCTTTTACAGCCCTCTCTAAGCAGTTTACAGTGTCAGCCTATTGCCCCAACTCTAACCCTAACCTTAACCCCTAACCTTAACCCCTAACCCTAACCTTAACCCCTAACCCTAACTCCTAACCCTAACCTTAACCCCTAACCTAACCCCAACTCTAACCCTAACCTTAACCCCTAACCTTAACCCCTAACCTTAACCCCTAACCTTAACCCCTAACCTTAACCCCTAACCCCAACCCTAACCCCAACTCCTAACCCTAACTCCTAACCCTAACCTTAACCCCTAACCTTAACCCCTAACCTCAACCCTAACCCTAAATATAACCCAAACCCAAACCCTAACAACCCCTAACCTAACCCCAACTCTAACCCTAACCTTAACCCCTAACCTTAACCCCTAACCCTAAATATAACCCCAACCCTAACCCTAGCCCTAGCCCTAACCCTAACTCAACCCTAACCCTAACCCAACCCTAACCTTAACCCCTAACCTTAACCCCTAACCCCAACCCTAACCCTAGCCCTAGCCCTAGCCCCAGCCCTAGCCCTAACCCTAGCCCTAGCCCCAGCCCCAGCCCTAGCCCCAGCCCTAGCCCTAGCCCCAGCCCCAGCCCCAACCCTAACCCCAACTCTAACCCTAACCCTAACTCAACCCTAACCCTAAATATAACCCAAACCCAAACCCTAACCCTAACCCTAACCTAACCCTAACCCTAACCCTAACCCTAACCCTAACCCTAACCCTAACCCTAACCCTAACCCTAACCCTAACCCTAACCCTAACCCTAACCCTAGCCCTAGCCCTAACCCTAACCCTAACCCTAACCCTAACCCTAACCCTAACCCTAACCCTAACCCTAACCCTAACCCTAACCCTAACCCTAACCCTGGCCCTGGCCCTGGCCCTGGCCCTGGCCCTGGCCCTGGCCCTAGCCCTAACCCTAACAACCCTAACCCTAACAACCCTAACCCTAACCCGAAACCTTAACCCCTAACCCCAGCCCTAACCCCAACTCTAACCCTAACCTCAACCCTAACCTTAACCCCTAACCCTAACAACCCCTAACCTCAACCCTAACCTTAACCCCTAACCCCAACTCTAACCCTAACTCAACCCTAACCTCAACCCTAACCCTAGCCCTAGCCCTAGCCCTAACCCTAACCCTAACTCAACCCTAACCTTAACCCCTAACCCCAGCCCTAACCCTAACCTTAACCCCTAACCCTAGCCCCAGCCCTAGCCCCAACCCTAACCTTAACCCCTAACCTTAACCCCTAACCTCAACCCTAACCCTAACTCAACCCTAACCCTAGCCCTAGCCCTAACCCTAACCCCAGCCCTAGCCCCAGCCCTAGCCCTAGCCCCAGCCCTAGCCCTAGCCCTAACCCTAGCCCTAACCCCAGCCCTAGCCCTAGCCCCAGCCCTAACCCCAACTCTAACCCTAACTCCTAACCCTAACTCAACCCTAACCTTAACCCCTAACCTTAACCCCTAACCCCAGCCCTAGCCCTAACCCTAACTCAACCCTAACCTTAACCCCTAACCCTAGCCCTAGCCCCAGCCCTAGCCCCAGCCCTAGCCCCAGCCCTAGCCCTAGCCCTAACCCTAACTCAACCCTAACCCCAGCCCTAGCCCTAGCCCTAACCCTAACCTTAACCCCTAACCAACCCTAACCCCAGCCCTAGCCCTAGCCCTAGCCCTAGCCCTAGCCCTAGCCCCAGCCCCAGCCCTAGCCCCAGCCCCAGCCCTAGCCCCAGCCCCAGCCCTAGCCCTAGCCCCAGCCCCAGCCCCAGCCCCAGCCCTAGCCCCAGCCCTAGCCCTAGCCCCAGCCCTAGCCCTAACCCCAACCTAACCCAACCCTAACCTTAACCCCTAACCCCAGCCCTAGCCCCAGCCCCAGCCCTAGCCCTAGCCCTAACCCCAACTCAACCCTAACCCCAGCCCTAACCCTAACTCAACCCTAACCCTAACCCCTAACTCTAACCCTAACTCTTAACCCCTAACCCTAACCCCTAACCCTAACCCCTAACCCTAACCCTAACCCTAACCCTAACCCCTAACCCTAACCCTAACCCTAACCCTAACCCTAACCCTAACCCTAACCCTAACCCTAACCCTAACCCTAACCCTAACCCTAACCCCAACCCTAACCCTAACCCTAACCCTAACCCTAACCCTAACCCTAACCCTAACCCTAACCCTAACCCTAACCCTAACCCTAACCCTAACCCTAACCCTAACCCTAACCCTAACCCTAACCCTAACCCTAACCCTAACCCTAACCCTAACAACCCTAACCCTAACCCTAACCCTAACCCTAACCCTAACCCTAACCCTAACCCTAACCCCAACCCCAACCCTAACCCTAACCCTAACCCTAACCCTAACCCTAACCCTAACCCTAACCCTAACCCTAACCCTAACCCTAACCCTAACCCTAACCCTAACCCTAACCCTAACCCTAACCCTAACCCTAACCCTAACCCTAACCCTAACCCTAACCCTAACCCTAACCCTAACCCTAACCCTAACCCTAACCCTAACCCTAACCCTAACCCTAACCCTAACCCTAACCCTAACCCTAATCCTAACCACAATCCTAACCCTAACCCTAACCTTAACCTTAACCTTAACCCTAACCCTAACTTTAACCCTAACCCTAACCCTAACCCTAACCCTAACCCTAACCCTAACCCTAACCCTAACCCTAACCCTAACCCTAACCCTAACCCTAACCCTAACCCTAACCCTAACCCTAACCCTAACCCTAACCCTAACCCTAACCCTAACCCTAACCCTAACCCTAACCCTAACCCTAACCCTAACCCTAACCCTAACCCTAACCCTAACCCTAGGCCTAGCCTTAGCCCTAACCCTAACCCTAACCCGAACCACAACCATTGTTGGAGCATCGAAATATATTTCATAAAAGGAAATAAGGTGAATATTTCTCATAATATCTTTAGAAAAATCCCACTTGGCACAAAGCATTGTTTTGTTATCCTCAGACAGTTCATAACCTAAACCCTAACCCCAACCCTAACCCCAACCCCAACCCTAACTCTAACCCTAACTCCTAACCCTAACTCAACCCTAACCCTAGGCATAACCCCTAACCCTAGGCATAACCCCTAACCCTAGCCCTAACCCTAGGCATAACCCCTAACCTTAACCCAAGTGCTAACCCTAACCTAACCCTAACTCTAACCCTAACCCTAGGCATAACCCCTAACTCAACCCTAACCTTAACCCCTAACCTTAACCCCTAACCCTAGGCATAACCCCTAACCTAACCCTAACAACCCCTAACCCTAGCCCTAGCCCTAACCCTAGGCATAACCCCTAACTAACCCTAACCCTAGCCCAAGCCCTAGCCCAAGCCCTAGCACTAACCCTAAAACTAACCCTAACCCTAACCCTAACCCTAGGCATAACCCCTAACTCAACCCTAACCTTAACCCCTAACCCAACCCTAACCCTAGGCATAACCCCTAACCTTAACCCCTAACCTTAACCCCTAACCTTAACCCCTAACCTTAACCCCTAACCTTAACCCAAGTGCTAACCCTAACTAACCCTAACTCTAACCCTAACCTCAGCCCTAACCCTAACCCCTAACTCCAGCCCTAGCCCTAACCCTAGGCATAACCCCTAACCCTAGGCATAACCCCTAACCTTAACCCCTAACTCAACCCTAACCTAACCCTAACCCCAGCCCTAACCCTAGGCATAACCCCTAACCCTAACTAACCCTAACTCTAACCCTAACTCTAACCCTAACTAACCCTAACCTTAACCCCTAACCTTAACCCCTAACCTTAACCCCTAACCTTAACCCCTAACCCAACCCTAACCCTAGGCATAACCCCTAACTCCTAACCCTAACTCTAACCCTAACCCTAGGCATAACCCCTAACCCCAACCCTAACTCTAACCCTAACCCTAGGCATAACCCCTAACCCTAGGCATAACCCCTAACTCTAACCCTAACTCTAACCCTAACCCTAGGCATAACCCCTAACCCTAGGCATAACCCCTAACTCCTAACCCTAACCCTAGGCATAACCCCTAACTCAACCCTAACCCTAGCCCTAACCCTAGGCATAACCCCTAACTAACCCTAACTCTAACCCTAACCCCAACCCTAACCTTAACCCCTAACCTTAACCCCTAACCCTAGGCATAACCCCTAACCTTAACCCCTAACCTTAACCCAAGTGCTAACCCTAGCCTTAACCCCTAACCTTAACCCAAGTGCTAACCCTAACCCTAGGCATAACCCCTAACCCCAACCCCAACCCTAACTCCAGCCCTAGCCCTAACCCTAGGCATAACCCCTAACCTTAACCCAAGTGCTAACCCTAACAACCCCTAACCCTAGGCATAACCCCTAACTAACCCTAACTCTAACCCTAACCCTAGGCATAACCCCTAACTCAACCCTAACCCTAGGCATAACCCCTAACCCTAACCCTAACCCAAATCCCAACCATTGTTGGAGCATCGAAATGGATTTCATAAAAGGAAATAAGGTGAATATTTCTCATAATATCTTTAGAAAAATCCCACTTGGCACAAAGCATTGTTTTGTTATCCTCAGACAGTTCATTAAGCCTACGCCAATATGCCATGCCAAAAAGGCTGTACCTGGCTGCACAATGAAAAATGCATTAGGAATGACATTCTAGCTCTTCATGCAAACCTTACTGTAGAAGTTGGGGAAGCTTAAGATAAAAATTTGATGGAAAGCATGAGTGATGTGTCTCAGTATTTTATTCCTGAATGCTTTTCAATTGGCTTTGCACATAAGAAAGAAAAATGCCCTGTCTTTTTGGCAATAAATAAAACCGAGCAGTCATGGTCTATGTGGTGCCAAGTTACTACTTATCTAAAAGTTGCAGAAAATCAGTTTCTTTCAAATGAACGGATTCTTTAAATTTTGACTTTGTGCACACTGAAAGTTAACATCGGTGGAAGACAGAGTAGCTTCACTATCCAACTGTCCATGTCCTCATTTTACCCACCTCGGAAGGATGGAACGCTGAGTCAACCTTGAGCCTGGTGAGATTTGAACTGCTGAACTGCAGCTAGCTGTCAGCTGAAGTAGCCTGCAGTGCTGCACTCTAACCACTGTGCCACCTCAGCTCTTGTTCACCTCCTTCAGCAAAGGCTCTTCTGATTTTTTTATGTAGTCATTTAAGCCATGTTTTTCCTCTTCCACAGTATGGTTTACCTGTAGGAGTCATTATTATTATTAGGGTATGGCCAGGAGACCACAGTGCTATTGCAGAGTAGAAGTTTGGCTTTTCAAGGTACCAGCCCTGTTTTAGGAAATGCTTGTACACTTTCCAAGGTGAACCACAGGAGGATGAGCTGGCTTCATGAGAGAGAGAGAGAGAGAGAGAGAGAGAGAGAGAGAGAGAGAGAGATGAAAATCACCCAAGGTCCCTCCCTTCCCAGAGCTGCCATGCAAGCAGGTGTCATAGCCAGGAAAATTCTCAGCCATCAGAAATCTAACTCAACTCTGTACCACTTTTTCAGCACTAATAACACACCCTGACATTTTATTTTATTTTAATTTTTTTGTCAAACTTGGGAACTTTAAAATGTGCAGATTTCACTCCCAGAATTCCCCAGCCACCATGCTGAGTGGGGAATCCTGAGAGTTGAAGTCTACCCATTTTATTTAAAATAATATTTATTAAATTTCCAAAAATTAAAATACACAGTACAAAAAAAAACATAATA
The DNA here is from genome assembly GCF_028640845.1 of Ahaetulla prasina. Taxonomy (NCBI): domain Eukaryota; kingdom Metazoa; phylum Chordata; class Lepidosauria; order Squamata; family Colubridae; genus Ahaetulla; species Ahaetulla prasina. Next base: position 153,408,527 of record NC_080539.1, read on the forward strand.
CACAAAAACAAAAACTATAAACAAAGACAGACAGATCAAAATTACAATACTAGTAACAGCTTTTCTACATTGGTATCTCTATCCTATTTAACCTCTATACACAGATTCTACTTCTAAATATCTCTATCTTAAACTTACATCCTTGTTTAAATTATCTTAACTTCTATTCAAAATTCGATCTCATAACATTGCATTTTAAATGGATTAGGCCATTTGTCTTAATTTGCTGTATTGTTGGTGGCTTAATATGTCTTAAATGAATGTTGTGTAATAGGACAAGTGTTTTTCCATTAAAATAAAGAACAAGAGATGAAAGAAACACCAGAAGAAGATACTGAGAAAAATGCCACGATACGAGATGTAAATAATTCACTTCCCTTACAATCCTGTTTTAAGCTTCTCTTTTTGTTGGCTTATTTGTATTTTATGATTGCTGAATGTTTCTTGTAATTTCTGCATCTTAGCTGGAGGAGGAAAACGAGTTCTTGACAAGTGAATTCGCAAGCCTTGTGAATCAAAACAAGTACTTGCAGGAGAATCTTCGAAGTCAAGGAAGTGAGTATAATTTTAACTTAAGAACATTTTAATTATTTTCACTTTAAAAACAAAAGTGATCTATTTCTTCTTAAGTTTAGTTTTACAAATTCTAGCAATTTTGTAATTTTTTTGCCAGGGCCTACCCAAGAGGAAGAAGACATTCCAAGTGAGAAATAGCCAGCTGGAAAAAGATCAATTTACAAAGGTACACAGGTACTATATAAATAAGGAAGTGTGATTAAATTAATAACTTAATTAGTGCCTGAATTATGGATGTAGTACCGTATGTGTAGAATTCAGACATGGGGGGGGAGGGAATGAAGAATTGTTTTTCTCTCTGAATTTTTTGAGGTGCTTTTCTGAGATTTTCAAATTTTGCAGAATTCCACACAGGAATTCTGAGAGTCCATGATTCTGTTCTCTTTTCTCTTAAAAGTAAGAGGATTGATGCAGTCATTTACATCTTGGAAAAACCATGAAGCTGAAGCTCAGAAATCAAATTCTTCACTTTTATGAGCCCTCTTCACATGACTCACTGCAAGAGCTAAAACTGAGTCGCCTACAATTTTAGAGTAGGAACACATACTGAAGAAGCATTTGGCCATAGTAGTGCAATAATCTGCGACATATAGATACATATCATGCTAATTCCATTCAGGTAAGCAATGTTATAAAAGTACAAAACAAGGTAAGAGACTGTAAGGAAAAGGCAGTAGATTAAAAATAAATGTATAAATGGACATTTTCTGTTTCTGTGATGATAATATTTGATTTCTATAGCTGTGTCTCATCTGAACCATACTAAGCAGCTGATTCAGTGACCCCCCCCCTGGACACATTATGGTATTTCTTTCTCTGCCCCGTCACTGCCTACCTGGCTCTCCCAATTAGGATGTGTAACTAGTCAGTCAGCCAAGCCAGCCCATTCTATCTCTGCTGGCCATTCCCCCCATGAGTCCGCACAGGCTCTGAGCTCCTTTAGCCACCCGCTGCCTCCCTCACCAGCAGCCAATGCCTGGGCAGCAACGGAAGCCCTGGTCGCTTCTGCAGCTCCTCTTGGTCCAGGCTCAATGCTTGGCCAGCCTCTCCCTCCACCAATGGCCATGAAGTAAAACAGTTCCAGATGTGATGACTCTCGTGGATGCTTCCCCAGATGCCTCTCCAGATGTCAGCATTGGTCTGCTTTTGGCTGGACTTAATTGGGACAGTTTTCCAAAATCATTTTGTCAATTAGGAGTTGATCTTTTGTTCCTCTGCTATTGGGGCGGTTTCCTTTCTGCTCAGGTGGAAAAGAGATTGTTTTCAACTAGATGCTGTTGGACTGCATCAACTATTACACCAGTTAGAAATTTGAGTTGTTGGTAATCAAGCAATTGGCCTGTAGTTGCCTGGTGCTGCCCCTTTTGCTGTATCTTTCATTATCAAGTAGTTTTTCCCAGATTTTAGCCACTCTTCAATTTCACTTCCTTGTAGTATGTTGTTAAACTGCTTGGCAATGAGTGGGTACAGACCAGTTAGATGTTTCAACCACCACCACCACTAACAACAACAATAATTGTAATCTTCAATTCAGTTCACAGTCTGGGTCTGGTAAAAATGTAACAGTTCAAGTCCTACCCAAGGACCTAAGAGCTGTTATGGTGACTTCTGAGTATACAGGCAGTTCCAAGTAGGATGTTTTTTTTTGCAAAGTCAGAATATACAGGTCTAATAAGTTCAAAATCCCCGTTTAGTTAGGCAGTCCTCTGGATATTGTTCCAAGGGCTCCTATTACTATCGGTTCAACCATTGATTTCTTTCTCCACAATCAACTTCAATTTGCAAATCATTACAGTTCGTTATTTTTTCTAGTTGTTTCTCTTCAGTTTGTGCATCACCTGGTATACCTTTGCAATACCAATGGACCATACTTTTTTTTCTTTCCCACAATAGTGATTGTGGGATCATGTTGTACATGAACAGTTGTCTGTCTGTTTGGATTCAAAAGTTCCACAAGATCTTGACCTGTTCATTTTCAGGAACTTTGTCAACTTGGTGTTCTCAATATTTTTTGCTGCATTTGAACCCAAACATTTAACAGGGAAGTCTATGAACACTATGTAGCGTGCTTTGTGCCTTCTTAACAATCCTTTTTACCTTTTGGTTAAGGCTGGGGAATAAACTTAGAAGTAAGATTTCCCCAGGTCTGATCTGGTCAGTTTGTCACTGGAATGGGAAGAAGAGAGTTTGTTTCTCGCTGCTCTGCATCACCTCTTGGATAGAATGCTGGAAGGTTCACTTCTCAGTGACATTGTTCACAATGATAGATAGTCCCAAGCCTTGAAAATCAATTATTTCTCCAATGGCACAGAATGAGGAATTGGATGAAGGGTGTGCAGATAAAAGAAACTTAGCTACAAAACAACAACACACTTGACAATTTGCTCAGAGCTTGATGAAATATTTATTTATTTATTTATTTATTTATTTATTTATTTATTTATTTATTTATTTATTTATTCGAATTTTTATACCGCCCTATCTCCCGAAGGACTCAGGGCGGTTCACAGCCAAATAAAAACATGCAAATAATACAGGTAAAAACAACAATTAAAAAACTTATTAATTAGGCCGAATTAAAATTATCACTAGAATAAAATAATATAAAACCCCATTAAAAACTAAATTTAAAAACTAAAACCCTAGGCTAGCCCTGCGCAAATAAATAGATGTGTCTTAAGCTCGCGGCGGAAGGTTCGGAGGTCAGGAAGTTGACGAAGCCCTGGGGGAAGCTCGTTCCAGAGGGTGGGAGCCCCCACAGAGAAAGCCCTTCCTCTGGGTGTTGCCAGTCGGCACTGCCTGGCAGACGGCACCCTAAGGAGTCCCTCTCTGTGAGAGCGTACGGGTCGGTGGGAGGCGATCGGTGGCAGTAGGCGGTCCCGTAAATAACCCGGCCCTATGCCATGGAGTGCTTTAAAGATGGTAACCAAGACCTTGAAGCGCACCCGAAAGGCCACAGGTAGCCAGTGCAGTCTGTGCAGGAGTGGTGTAACATGGGAGCCATGAGGGGCTCCCTCTATCACCCGCGCAGCTGCATTCTGAACCAACTGAAGCCTCCGGATGCCCTTCAAGGGGAGCCCCATGTAGAGAGCGTTGCAGTAATCCAAGCAAGATGTCACGAGCACATGAGTGACCGTGCATAAGGCATCCCAGTCTAGGAAGGGGCGCAACTGGCGGATTAGGCGAACCTGGTAAAAAGCTCTCCTGGAGACGGCCATCAAATGATCTTCAAAAGACAGCCGTCCATCCAGGAGAACACCCAAGTTGCGCACCCTTTCCATCGGGGCCAATAACTCGCCCCCAACAGTCAGCCGCGGATCTTGTACCGGGGTGCCGGCATCCACAGCCACTCCGTCTTGGAGGGATTGAGCTTGAGCCTGTTTCTCCCCATCCAGACCCATACGGCTTCCAGACACTGGGACAGCACTTCGACGGCTTCGTTGGGGTGGCCCGGGGTGGAAAAGTACAGCTGAGTGTCATCCGCGTACAGATGGTACGTCACCCCAAAGCCACTGATAATCTCACCCAGCGGCTTCATATAGATGTTGAACAGGAGGGGCGAGAGAATCGACCCCTGTGGCACCCACAAGTGAGGTGCCTCGGGGCCGACCTCTGCCCCCCTGCCAACACCGTCTGCGACCGATCGGAGAGATAGGAGGCGAACCACTGATAAACGGTGCTTCCCACTCCCAATCCCTCCAATCAGTGCAGCAGGATACCATGGTCGATGGTATCAAAAGCCGCTGAGAGGTCTAATAGGACCAGGGCAGAGGAATAACCCCTATCCCTGGCCCTCCAGAGATCATTAACCAACGCTACCAAAGCCGTCTCCGTGCTGTATCCGGGCCGAAAGCCAGACTGGAACGGGTCTAGATAGACAGTTTCATCCAGGTACCGGGGAAGTTGACATGCCACCACACTCTCTACAACCTTCGCAACAAAGTGAAGGTTGGAGACTGGACGATAATTACCTAACACAGCCGGGTCCAGGGAAGGCTTCTTGAGGAGGGGTCTCACCACCGCCTCTTTCAAGGTGGCAGGGACGACCCCCTCCAACAAAGAAGCATTTATAATCCCCCGGAGCCAGCCTTGTGTCACTTCCTGTGTGGCCAGCACCAACCAGGAAGGGCACGGGTCCAGTAAACATGTGAATATGGGTCCCAACCTCATTGAAGTGATGGGGCATGGGCTCCAGTTCCAAACTCCATAGTGTACTAACTTATCTGCTGATTACACAAGCCATTCCCCAGATATAGTCATGCTCAGTGGTGAAATCCAATTTTTTTTTACTACCAGTTTTGTGGGCGTGGCTTGGTGGACATGGCAGGGAAAGGATACTGCAAAAACTCCATTTCCACCCCAGTCCTGGGGGAAGGATATTGCAAAATCTCCATTCCCACCCACTCTGGGGTCAGCCAGAGGTGGTATTCGCTGGTTCTCCAAACTACTCAAAATTTCCGCTACCGGTTCTCCAGAACCTGTCAGAACCTGCTGGATTTCACCCCTGGTGATGCTCTTGTGAGATGGAAAGTCATATAAATAAGTAGACATTTGTCTATTGATAAATAGACAAAAGTAGTATTGTATTTCATATTAAAAACTCACTGTTTACGACCCTATAATCCCTTAATTCAGGGTAGAGGCAGAGCGGCAAGATGGAGCATTTCCTATTATGCATTGCATTTCCTAGTAGAGTAAAATGCTAATATGCGTGCAAATTCTATTTCATGTTACCTTTATTTCTATTTATTACAAGAGGATTTAGTAGAATTAGCAGCTAAGCACTAACATGCTCATCTGCTTTGTCACCTAGTCTTGAGGCAGCAATATTTATTTATTTATTTATTTATTATTTAAATTTGTATACCGCCCTTCTCCCGAAGGACTCAGGGCGGTTCACAGCCAAGTAAAAACACACAATACACTATAAATACAATTAAAATACAATTTAAAAAACTTATTAAATTGGCCACAATTAAAATTTAGATAAAACCCATTAAAACCCATAACTTAAAAACTAACCCAGTCCAGCGCAGATAAATAAGTAAGTTTTAAGCTCATGCGGAAGGTTCGGAGGTCCGGAAGTTGACGAAGTCCTGGGGAGTTCGCTCCAGAGGGCGGAGCCCCCACAGAGAAGGCCCTTCCTGGGTGTCGCCAGACGACACGGCCGCACCGACGGCACCCTGAGGAGTCCCTCTCTGTGAGAGCGCACGGGTCGGTGAGAGGTATTCGGTAGCAGCAGGCGGTCCCGTAAGTAACCCGGCCCTATGCCATGCAGCGCTTTAAAGACGTTCACCAACACCTTGTAGCGCACCCAGGAGGCCACAGGTAGCCAGTGCAGCCTGCGCTGGCCAGGTGTCACTCGGGAGACACGAGGGCTCCTCTATCACCCGCAGCTGCATTCTGGACTAACTGTAGCCTCCGGATGCCCCTCAAGGGGAGCCCCATGTAGAGAGCATTGCAGTAGTCCAGACGAGACGTCACAAGGGCGTGAGTGACTGTGCACAAGGCATCCCGGTCTAGAAAGGGGCGCAACTGGCGCACCAGGCGAACCTGGTGGAAAGCTCTCCTGGAGACGGCCATCAAATGGTCTTCAAAAGACAGCCGTGCATCCAGGAGAACGCCCAAATTGCGCCCCCCCTCCATCGGGGCCAATGCCCCGCCCCCGACAGTCAGCCGTGGACTCAGCTGACTGTACCGGGATGCCGGCATCCACAGCCACTCCGTCTTGGAGGGATTGAGCTTGAGCCTGTTTCTCCCCATCCAGACCCATACGGCTTCCAAACACCGGGACAGCACTTCGATAGCTTCATTGGGGTGGCCCGGTGTGGAAAAGTACAGCTGGGTGTCATCAGCGTACAGCTGGTACCTCACACCGAAGCCACTGATGATCTCACCCAGCGGCTTCATATAGATGTTGAACAGAAGGGGCGAGAGAATCGACTCCTGCGGCACCCCACAAGTGAGGCGCCTCGGGGTCGACCTCTGCCCCCCTGTCAACACCGTCTGCGACCAGTCGGAGAGATAGGAGGAGAACCACCGATAAACGGTGCCTCCCACTCCCAATCCCTCCAACCGGCGCAGCAGGATACCATGGTCGATGGTATCAAAAGCCGCTGAGAGGTCTAATAGGACCAGGGCAGAGGAATAACCCCTGGCCCTCCAGAGATCATCCACCAACGCGACCAAAGCCGTCTCAGTGCTGTAACCGGGTCGGAAGCCGGACTGGAACGGGTCCAGATAGACAGTTTCCTCCAGGTGCAGGGGAAACTGATATGCCACCATACTCTCTACAACCTTCGCCGCGAAGCGAAGGTTGGAGACCGGACGATAATTACCTAAAACAGCCGGGTCCAGGGAAGGCTTCTTGAGGAGGGAGCTCACCACCGCCTCTTTCAAGGCGGCCGGAAAGACTCCTCCAACAAGGAAGCACTGTAATCCCCTGGAGCCAGCCTCGTGTCACCTCCTGAGTGGCCAGCACCAACCAGGAAGGGCACGGGTCCAGTAAACACGTGGTGGCATTCAGTCTACCCAGCAACCTGTCCATGTCCTCGGGAGTCACAGGGTCAAACTCATCCCAAACAACATCACCAAGACCGCCCTCAGATACCCCGTCTGAATCGCCACAATTTTGGTCCAGACCGTCCCTAAGCTGAACGATTTTATCGTATAGATAACCGTTAAACTCCTCAGCACGTCCCTGCAACGGGTCATCCCGCTCCCCCTGGTGAAGGAGGGAGCGGGTCACCCGAAACAGGGCAGCTGGGCGGTTATCTGCCGACGCAATGAGGGAGGAGGCGTAGCAACGCCTCGCTTCCCTCAGTGCCACTAGGTAGGTCCTAGTATAGGATCTAACTAGTGTCCGATCAGCCTCTGAACGGCTGGACCTCCAGGAACTCTCTAGGCGCCTTCTCCGGCGTTTCATCCCCCTCAGCTCCTCGGAGAACCAAGGAGCCGGTTGGGATCTGCGCCGGGTCAGAGGCCGCAAAGGCACGACACGGCCCCAGCCGCAGCCCGTTCCCAGGCTGCAGCTAGTTCCTCTGCCGTGCCGTGGGCCAGACCCTCAGGAAGGGGCCCCAGCTCCGTCCGAAACCTCTCTGGGTCCATCAGGCGCCTGGGACGGTACCAACGTAATGGTTCCGTCTCCCTGCGGTGTTGGGTAGCGGTCAGAAAGTCCAGGCGAAGGAGAGAGTGATCTGACCATGACAAAGGTTCAATGACTATTTCCTTTAAGTCCAGATCTCTCAACCACTGACCAGAGACAAAAATCAGGTCCAGTGTGCCTCCCCCGATGTGAGTGGGGCCATCCACTACTTGAGTCAGGTCCAAGGCCGTCATGGAGGCCAAGAACTCCCGAGCTACCGTCGATGACGAGCCGGCAGATGGCAATAGAATATATATTTATACAGGTAGAGATAAAGAAGAGAAATATAAGATGTTAGTGAAAAAGATAGACTCCATAAGTGTGAGGTTCTAGGAACTACATTCTGTACAGCCTTTTTTGACAGTACTATAAACAAATATACCGCTTCTTAGTTCGAAGATTTTTTTTTAAACTTTCCAGGCTGGCCTAAAGCCTTTAGATTTCCTAGTGGTATCCCATCCAAGCACCAACCAGTCTAACCCTACATAGTTTGGTTGTGAGATCAGCTACGTGCTTGCAAAGGAATAAATGAATCCAATGAAATCCAATGGATCTAATTCTGATTGAGCAGCATGCTTCTCTGTGTGCTGCAGAAGGAAGGTGTGCGGGTGGGGTCTTACGTGCTTTGTATATAAACTCTAACTGAAGTAGCCCTCTTTCTGACAGGATTTTTTTAAAAAAATTCCTTTTATGCTAGGAATAGAAAGTGTATTTTAACATTAGTCTCTCTTAAGTTGTCTAGTCGCTTGGCAGCCATTTGTCTTCAACTCTGAATGTTCATGATATAATTTGATGTTATATGGCAGCGTTTTTCCTACAGAGAGGAACGTAACATGTTTTATGGATGTGATCTTTCATCTTTTGGCTGCGACCTAAAGGAAGCGCTCCACGGCTGTCAGAAAACAGAAGCTCTAAAATTCATTACCTTGAGCGCTGGTGTCCATCCAAAGCAACTCACCAAATGAGAGTACAAGTCATCATCTATTTGAACCATGACGGGATTTCACAATGTCTCCAAGCCCTAAATCTCTTTATGGAAGAAGCTGCCTGCATCTCTCTCCCTTCAGCCAGTTTAGTCGGTACTCGGAACCTGGTGTGCCCTTAAATCAGAAAGCATTTGATTAATGCATCAATAGCAAGGCACAGTTTAATGAGATTACATCAGCCAGATGAGCAACATAACATTTAAAAGGTCATTTTTAATGCACTTTGGATTTATTTCTGCTGGGCATTATTTAACATTACCGTGCCCCAAAGCTTTTAGATGGTTTAACTTTGTTTTACTTCTTGAATTCTCTCTGAAGCCTGGGACACGAAGACAATGAATAGCATTGCTAATTGTTGTGGGACAGGCATATTTATTTATTTATTTATTTATTTATTTATTTATTTATTTATTTATTTATTTATTTATTTTGTCACACAATATATATAAGCATAAGCATGAAATAACTATACAATATATAAGCATATATATAAGTATGAGTATGTAATAACTATATTAATTGGATATAGGAAAGGAAACAATAGGACAGGAACGGTAGGCATGCTTGTGTTCTTATGCATGCCCCTTACAGACCTCTTGAGAATGGGGTGAGGTCAATAGTAGACAGCTTTTGGTTGAAGCTTTGGGGATTTTGGGAAGAGACCACAGAGTCAGGTAGTGTATTCCAAGCATTAACAACTCTGTTACTGAAGTCATATTTTCTGCAATCAAGTTTGGAGCGGTTAACATTAAGCTTAAATCTATTGTGTGCTCATGTATTGTTGCAATTGAAGCTGAAGTAGTCTGCAACAGGAAAGACATTGTAATAGATGAGTTAAACTTACATCATGTCGAAGGCGGCGTAGTTCTAAATTTTCTAAACCCAGGATTTCAAGTCTGGTGGCATAAGGTATTTTGTTGTATTCAGAGGAGTGGAGAACTCTTTTTGTAAAATATTTCTGGACACGTTCAATTGTACTGATGTCAGAAATGTGGTATGGGTTCCAGACAGGCGAGCTGTATTCAAGGATTGGCCTAGCAAATGTTTTATATGCTCTGGTTAGTAGTGTAGTGTTTTTGGAAAAGAAGCTACGCAAGATTAGGTTTACAACTCTTAGAGCCTTTTTTGCGATGTAGTTGCAGTTGGCTTTGGCACTTAGATCATTTGATATGAAAACTCCAAGGTCTTTAACAGGGTGGAGGTCGTCTGTAATGTAATGTCCATCAAGCTTGTACTTAGTGTTTAGGTTCTTTTTTCCAATATGTAAGACTGAGCATTTGCTGGTTGAGATTTGGATATATATGTAAGGACACTGTTTTCATTTGAGTCTTAGATGTCCCCAGGGGAAGAACTTATTGTAAATCGCTGTACATCAGCCTCACTGCATGTGATCCCAAGGTGCCATAACACTGATCACCAAATAGACTCTTTATTATGAAGCGATCTAGTATTGCTACCACGTATGTAGATTCTATCCTCTCCAACTGGATGGCAATAGTAGCCCAATTCATCTAGAAAGCTTTAGCTTGAAAAAGCCAGACCCCATGGATTTAAGTGAAACTCTCTTAGTCTGTCTTGGTGCAATCTTACCCATAACCCTTCTTGAGGGAGCATCATGGATAGTTGAACTGAGCTATTTATGCATGTTTAACTGCAAGTAAACATTTCCTCAGACAGTGAGAATACATGTTCTTCTGGAACCACATCATTAGGCCACATGTTCCCAGTTCTTCTCCTGAAGTGCAGTCCCAATTCATGTGATTGTTCCCAGATTGTAGTTGCCTGCTCGGAATTTATGATCTCTTACAAAAAAAGGTGCACGGCAACATGACTGTCCTGGGAGCAAACAAGGGGCACCTAACAGCTCGCTTTATTTTTAAAATAGCAAGCAGTGATTTTATTTATTCATTTGCTTATTAAATTTGTACGCTGCCCCTCTCACTGTCAAGTGACTCCAAGAGGCCATAAATAACAAAATAAAACAATTACAGGATTAGAAACATTAAAATGTAAGCCACTGAAATTTAGAACATTAAAATTAGTATTAAAGTGGAAAAAAGAGCTAATCCATCTACTACTATACTAACCATCTCCAAAATGGGATGGCTCCATTGGGGCCCCAGGCCAGTTGGCAGAGTCAGGTTTTTAGGCTCTTTTGGACGATTAAAGAGTGTGTGTGTGTGTGTGTGTGTGTGTGTGTGTGTGTGTGTGTGTGTGTGAAGAAGCATGATATTGAAAGGGAAAGAGCTCTTGTCCTGGACCCCATCAGGTACAAATCCTTGGCTGATGGAATCGGGAGCATTGCCTTTCTTCCAGAGCAATGGGACAGGCCAATACCATTAGTGTGAGATGGTTCCTCACCATGAGGAATCCTCAGGTAACCTGGACCCCGGCTTTAAAGGTGATAACCAACACCTTGAATTGGAGCTGGAAGAAAATTGGCAACCAGTGTAATTTTCCCAACAGTGGTGTAACGTGGGTCACCCTGGGGCTGCTAAGACTGTTAGTGTTGCTGCATTTTGTTCCAGCTGTAGCTTTCAAGTGCTCTACCAGCAGTGCCCCATGCACTGCTCATTGCAGTAATCCAAGCATGAGTGATGAGGAAGCGAGCATCAGGGTAGTGCTACATGGGCTTTTCCATCTACATTTTCCTACTGAAATTCATCTTCGAAGCTTCTGTTCCTTCACGGGTGGAAAGAGTCATCTAAAACAAATTCTTCCAAATGTTCCTTAAGGCTAACACAACTTTTATTCGCCTAGCATTAACAGATTCTTGACTAATTGCAGTGCGTCAGTGACACTGCAGAAAAGCCTGACCCTTTCCCCCAAGTGGCATATATAACACATCCAACCTTGTTTGGCTTCATCTCTTCATAATTGATATTTACATAAGGAAAATATCAGATATTTTAAATGAATGTCTACTTTGCCTACATAGCCGTATAACATTTTCCAGCAAAAAGTTCATCCTAACTTTTATTATTTTGGATCCAGTACAGTTTACCTCGGAGGTTTCTGTCAGCTGGTGAACTAACAGAACCAGTAAATAAGATAATAAAATTCTCTTGCTCTCACACTTAGAAATGCAGCTCCTTTTGCTTTACCTTTCTCTGTGACAAGACCTGGTGGAATTATCATCTATTGTGGAGCTAATTTTAATTACTGACTATTGTAGATTGCCTTGTTGCTATGGGAACTTAGAGGAATGTGACTGCTGGAAGGTTTAGTTAGTTGAGCAGGAGATTGAAAGCACCAAATGGTCTGAATTCTTCTTCTTGACCTTTCCAGTCAAATTAGGTGGCATTGTTTTGCCGTGATCTGGATTAGGGTGCTGGCAGAAGGAAGAACTTAATCTGCCATATTATTTCAGATGGCCACAAATCCTTAAAATCTTTCCTCAAGAACAACATCTGAAAAGTCACAAATCTAATTGCTAAGAAGAAAAGTAGAACCACAGGTATTACGATGTGAAAAATCTGTCGGGTCACCAAGACCGTGTGTGGAGATAATGTGTCCTGTACTTTTGTTCTGATTATTGATGGCACTTCAGATGAGAGCACTTCCAACAAAACCATTATATAACCATTTCTTCATGCCTTCACTGCTGCCACACACATCCTGACAACTCACCACGCTGATCTGTTTCAAACTTCTAAAAACTCCAGTCCCTTCCAACACTTGCAAAACCAGGTCTCTCTCTCCCTCCCACCCTCCCTCCCTCCCTCTCTTTCATTCAGATGAAATTATCTTGGTTGCATCTTCTCTTCCATCTTGCCAGCTTTATTTCATTCTTCCTGTTTGGAAGAACTACTGTGGAATGCAGCTTTGGTGGCTTCTGATACTCAGGATTAGCTGGGATAATGTAGAAGGAGTGGCAGAACCTGGGGATGGAGTCAAAAGAGAGATCAGCCTAGAGTCTCTACCAAGCCACAAATAGACCAAGTTCAATTCTCCTTGAATTTCCACTGACTTTTATCTAACTCTTAGTGGATGCTAAGGGTTAGTTGAGAATATTCCTGTGCATAGAGATGAGCAACAAAGCTTTCACATATGGACCTGATCTTTGTGCCTGACAGATAAAGCACTCCATAGGTTGGATAAGATAATGCCATGAACAAATGAATGGGGGGTTATTTCTCTTTTGGTCCAAGATCCATTGAGCACCACCATCTTTAAACTAAATAACTGAAATAAATTCAGTGAATTTCATTGAAATAAATCCAGTGATTCTTTGAAGCAAAGAAAGTGTTAATATTTTTAGAGGTTTGTGTCCTTGTTCTAATAAGGCTTCTGTAATATGGGAAAGGAGTGTGAACTTGTTCTTGATTTTGATCTAACCTTCCCTATATTGAAGTTAACATGCTCCAGTATGCTCCAGCATGCTCTTGATTGCCTTCCATTAAGACATTGAGCTGATCAGAATTGGTTCTACTTCATCCAAAGTTGCTGTATTAGCAGAGGTGACCTGCTGCCGATTCAGACCAGTTCACCAAAACCAGTTGTTCCAATTCTGCAGTTGTTTCAATTCAGAGAACCGGCAAATCAGACCACTGTCTGGGCCTGCCCCTGCCCATTTTTGGCCTTTTTGGGCCATTTTCAGGCCGTTTTTTGGGCTGTTTTCAGGACATTTTTCTGGCCAAAATCAGCCCAAATATAGGCCCAGAAAATGGCCTGAAAACGGCCTGAAAAACAGCGAAAAACAGTAGAGAAAGAAGGGGGCGGTGTTTTTGTGTGCTTCCATTTCTGTGTGGCACTCTCCCTTCAATGTTAGCGGCCACCACTGCCCCCTTTCCCCTTTCCATCTCCGTTGTTGGGCGATCCTATGAGAAGGGGGCTAGCAGAAAGGGGAGAGTGTGAGGTTGCTGTTTCTGGGATGAGGGGACCCGGAAAGCGTCTGGCTCCAGCTTACCCAGCTTCTTTTCCTCTCACAGCCAGCTTTCCCAGTCTCGCTTGACACAGTTTTTTTTTGTTTGTTTACATTTATACCCCGCCCTTCTCCGAAGACTCAGGGCGGCTTACAGTGTATAAGGCAATAGTCTCATTCTATTTGTATATTTTTACAAAGTCAACTTATTGCCCCCCCAACAGTCTGGGTCCTCATTTTACCTACCTTATAAAGGATGGAAGGCTGAGTCAACCTTGGGCCGGGCTTGAACCTGCAGTAATTGCAGGCTTTGTGTTCTTAATAACAGGCCTTACCAGCCTGAGCTATCCGGCCCCTAGTCTCTCTCTCTCTCTCTCTCTCTCTCTCTCTCTCTCTCTCTCTCTCTCTCTCTCTCTCTCTCTCTCCCTCACACACACACACACACACACACACGCACAAACAGGTTGGATCTTTCTTTCCTCCTGCCTCCCCCACCCAAGACCCCTGGATTCCCTCCCCAATCTTGCCTGCCTCATACAGGTACCACCCACACAAGTGACATAGAATTGGCTATGCCCATTCAGTCACACAACCGTCTCCTCCCCCCGCCGAGCCCCACCCACCCTCCCAGTCATTAGGGCAGAGAACTGGTTGTTAAAAACTTTGGAGCCCATCACTGTGTATCAGTTGCTTTCAGACCATAGTCCTGGGGATAATAAACTGCCTATGATATCCAAAGTAATTACCAGAACTTTGAAAATGGTTAGCTGGTAACTGTGTTCAGTTTTAAAATAGAAATTGCATTTTATCGTGATTATTTTAATAGACATTTGTGTTACGAGGCAAGAGTTGGTGGTAGTGCCAAGAGCTTTTTGGTGATAGTGAAGCACTTTTTGTGTCATACTGAAGATTTCTTTCAACTTTGAGGAAATCTTTTTAAAAATCTGAGGTCAAATATGTGAAATTTTCCACACAGCAAAACTCTTCTGATTTTTAGGGGCAGTCTAGCAACAAAAAGTGGCATGGCTTTTGTGGGTGAGTTCACAGCTTATTGATTATTGAAGCAAACAATGCCCTCACTGCTTTGTGTGGTGAGTGAATTCAGCTGATATGAATAGCAGGGAGTGCTATGAGAACTCTACTTCCTTCCCAATCCTGCTATGACATCACAGCAGCCTAGCCACTGGTTGTCAGAAGAAATACAGAATCTGTGAAGTGTGAAATAATTCTAATTCTTTATAAGATAGTCACCCTGCTCATTCTTTCCATCTCTCTTTATCTGATAGCAGCCAGTGGCTGCTATCAGATAAATTAAAAACTGAAGTCAACTAACAACAGAATCTGAGCGAAGCCCTCATTTTAAACTGAAGGCTAGAGAAACTGTGTGGGTTACTTGGAATGGAACCAGTGATTCATCATCATTTCTTTTCTTTTAAGTGACTAATACACAATCCTTTCATCTAGAGGCAGTAGTTTATAACGTGTGAGGATGATGAGGATGATAAAACATTAGTTGAAGGTGCAGCTGTATCTAAAATCTTTCCCCACGTTGTCACATTGGGCAGAAAGTTTAATATGAATGCAAGCACACGCTTTGACACATCATCTCTCCTTCTCTCACAGTAACCAGAAAAATCTATTCAGAGGACAGAAATTGTGTGGTAATCTTTGTCAAGAGGTCTTTGGAAGTTGACATCAAGCCTCGGAGATGATGGATGACTGAATGGGAGCAAAGACTTCTTATCTACACTAAGCATGGCTTAGATTAGAGCCAATGTACAAACTAGGTGGTTTTGCAGCAGTGACTTGGTGCTTTTTGTAGGTTGGTACCTGAAATCTGTCACTGTGTTTTGCCATGGAAAGAAAGGTTGGAGGAGGAAATGGGTGTACGTAAAATTGACAGAGCTAGTGCTGCTGTTAGACAAGGTGAAGTAGCACTAGCACTTGGATTTATATAGTGCTTTACAGCCCTCTCTAAGTGGTTTACAGCAGGGGTGAAATGCTCCCGGTTCGGACCGGATTGGGCGATCTGGTAGCGATGGGGGCAGGGAGTTTGGAGAACCGGTAGCAAAAATCCGTGCCCCCCCCGCCCATGACCAACAAATTGCCCGGTTCCCACTTGCCTACTTGGCAGCTTGCTGCTTCTTTCTGGCTTGCTCGCTGCCTTGCTTTGCTTTGGCTGCTGCAATCAATTGCATCAGCTAGCAACTCAATCTGCCTGCCTGCAATCTATCTCATCAGTGAGCAACTCAATCTGCCTGTTTGTCCCTTCAATTGGGTAATTAATGGTGGGGGGGAAGTTTTACAAATAGTTAATTGGATTTTTTTTAAGGAGTTTTATTTTTTTTTAGACATAGCAATTTAAAGTTAAGGAAGTTTTAAATTTAATTGCTTTTATCTAAAAATATAAATAAAATAAAATAATAAAATAAAATATTTGTGCAGCTTTCTGAGATTTGGTGTGTTTCTGTAGTATTTCACTCTAACTACACAAACGCACAAAATATCACAAAGCTGTTTGTGGCATTTTGTCTCTGTGTGTGAGCCAGTTGTGTTGTGTTGTCTGTAAAGTGTGAAAGTTGTTTTTTGGTACCTCTTATTGTTTTGTGTACTTTGTTTATTATTTTTATTATTTATTGTTATGGGCCACACCCACCCAGTCATCTGACCTCCAAGCCACACCCACCAATTAAGCCATGCCTACAGAACCAGTAGGGAAAATTTTTAGATTTCACCCCTGGTTTACAGAGTTGGCATATTGCCCCCAATAATCTGGGTCCTCAGTTTACCACTGCAGAAGGATGGAAGGCAGTGGTGGGTTTCAAATTTTTTTACTACTGGTTCTGTGGGTGTGGCTTGGTGGGCGTGGCTTGGTTTGGTGGGCATGGCTTGGTGGGCATGGCAGGGGAAGGATACTGTAAAATCTCTATTCGCTCCCCAATCCAGGGGAAAGTTACTTCAAAATCCCCATTTCCTCCTGATCAGCTGGGACTTGGGAGGCAGAGAATAGATGGGAGCGGGGCCAGAATTTTTACTACTGAGTATTGAGTATTGAGAATTTTCAATACTCAAAATTTCCGCTACCAGTTCTCCAGAACTGGTCAGAATCTGCTGAAACTCACCTCTGATGGAATGTTGAGACAACCTTGAGCCTGGTGAGATTCGAACTGCCAAATTGTAGACAGCCGGCAGTTAGCAGAAGTAGTTTGCAGTATTGCATTCTAACCACTGAACCACCACTGCTCTTGTAACGGGAAGTAACTTGTCTTGAACAGTTGATCTGTTGGGAAAGGCCCATCTGAGGATGGAAGAGAGCCCAACTGGGGAATTAGCCTTGAAGTATTGCTTTGCTGCAAAAGATCCAGAACTGGCTCCTTTAAGCTCCGTAGAACTTCTCTGTTATTTCCCAAAGGAGGACCAGCAGTCTGGGGAAATTCCTGTATTATAGGCAGAATAAAATAAAGTATAGTGGTACTGTGGCACTCGTGCTTAATTGGTTCCAGGAAATGTGACGAATACTAAAAAGAAAAGTAGCGAAGAAACCATGTGACTTACAATGTAACCCTTTGTTTCAGCTGTGAAGGATTTCCTATCTGTCCCTTTTCCTATGTCAGAGACCCAACATGGCCGACTTTTTGTCTGCCCTCTCTGGCTATCCCCCTACTTCCTTTTGCATCATGTCGAGTACCAAACAAAGATGAGTGCCGAGATCACATTTTCATGTCAAAATGTGTCGAGTACCAGATTTGATGTCTTTTGAAACAGTTGAGTACCAACAGGATCGATGTAGCTAGCTTCAACTCTACACATGTGGATTTGGACGCTTGCATCTGACAAGTTCTGGGGAATGGGGCTAAAGGTTTAAAAAAGCCCAATAATTTAATTAACTTTAGTGGTGGCTTTAATCAATTAGCCTTTTCCAGCAAAAACAAAGTATTTTAAGGGCACCTATTATGCCACAAGCCAGTGAAATTTGTAGAGCGTTTCTGAAAATAGCCACTGAATTGCCATTTTTAAGGTGACGGAGGGTAAAATTTTACAGTACATTGAGAATAACTTTAAAGGCACTTGATTGATAATTTTGATTTAATGTTACATCATTTCAATATTAAATCCATTAATTCCACTTTCATTTTTGTCCTAACTCTTATATATTTTGTTATAACCTGAGCCACATTTTGGAATGTAACTCCTGACATATCAAGGAGCAACTACACTTCCCAAAGGTTGGGCATTCCTGTGCTTTTTATGACTGGATCATGGAGAATTTTCTTCTTGTATGGGGAATTGTTTGTTCATCACTATTGGTTCATAGCATTCAAAGGAGAAACGGAACAATTATAAAGTACAAAATTAGGAAAAAATCCATTTATAAATGGCTGTGATAACAACATTAAAAATTTATATGTATGTGTGATTATTTCAACGTCTACCATAACATTATAAAAGTTATAAGATCGGAAGCTACTTCTTTATAACATTTTCTTTTCTTCCTCCTTCTATTTCTTATTTTCCTTCTTACTTATTCACTACTTTTCTTTATTTCTTCTCTAAAATATATAATGTTTTTATCTTTTAAAAACATACCTATGATAAAGAGGACCTCAATTTTGGGCCAAATTGCTGGTGATAGCAAGAATTTTTTTTTTTGGAGCGGTATTTTCACTTTAGGAAGCATGTGTTCCCTCTGAGCTTGCTTATTTTCTGTAAAAATTATCATCATCATCATCATCATCATCATCATCATCATCATCATCATCATCATCATAATTTCTATACCGCCCTTCTCCCGAAGATGATATACAGCCAAGTAAAACACAGTAAAAAGTACAATATACAATTAAAACCAATTTTAAAAAACCTATTCAATTTGGCCCAATTAATTAAAATACACAGTAAAATCATAAAAAACTCCATTAAAATTAATAGTGGATTTCCATTTTATGCCAGTCCTGCATGGAAGAATAAGTACGTCTTCAGCTCGCGGCGAAAGATCCGGAGGTCGGGAAGTTGTCGAAGTCCTGGGGGAAGCTCATTCCAGAGGGTAGGTGCCCCCACAGAGAAGGCTCTCCCCCTGGGGGTCGCCAGCCGACATTGTTTGGCTGACGGCACCCTGAGGAGGCCCTCCCTATGGGAGCGCATAGGTCGATGGGAGGCAAACGGTGGCAGCAGGCGGTCCCGTAAATACCCCGGTCCTAAGCCATAACAATACTGCCATTTGTTACCCTTTTCTTTGAGAAGCTGCTTCTTCATTCATTATTCTCAAAATTCCTTTTAGGTATTGTACTTTGTTTCAGTGTCATCTTCCTTTCATTCGCTTCTGCCAATGATGTAAGGCAAGAGGGGTGATTATTATAGATGTCAGAGTTCACATCCTGAGAAGAATAGAGCTGTTTCAAGAGTCTACAATATTGGTGTAGTTACCTCCTGTGGACAGCTGTTGTGGTAGAGAGCACTCTGGCTGTCTCCAGAATGCTCTCTACCACCACAGCTGTCCAGGGGAGGTTGTTGTTGTTGTTAGTTGCGAAGTGTTGTCTGACCCATCACAACCCCATGGACAATGTTCCTCCTTCCTATCCTCTACTATCCTTTGGAGTCCATTTAAGCTCATGCCTACTGCTTCAGTGACTCCATCCAGCCATCTCATTCTCTGTCGTCCCCTTCTTCTTTTGCCTTCAATCTTTCCCAGCATTAGGCTCTTCTCCAGTGAGTCCTTCCTTCTCATTAGGTGGCCAAAGGATTTGAGTTTCACCTTCAGGATCTGGCCTTCTAAGAGCAGTCAGGGTTGATCTCCTCTAGGACTGACTTGTTTGTTTGTTCACCTTGCAGTCCAAAGGACTCGCAGGAGTCTTCTCCAACACCAGAGTTTAAAGGCCTCACTTCTTTGGCGTTCAGCCTTTCTTATGGTCAGTCCAACCTTCACAGCCATACATTGCAACTGGGAAAACCATAGCCCTGACTATACGCACTTTTGTTGGCAGGGTGATGTCTCTGCTTTTTAGTATGCTGTCTAGATTTGCCATAGCTTTCCTCCCCAGGAGCAAGCATCTTTTAATTTCTTGGCTGCAGTCCCCATCTGCGGTGATCTTGGAGCCCAGGAAAATAAAATCTGTCACTACCTCCATTTCTTCCCCTTCTATCTGCCATGGGAGGTAACTTCACCAATATCATAGACTCTTGAAACAGCTCTATTATATAACAGCAAAGTGATAGACAATAAGTGCAGTAGAGACAGTCCTCGACTTACTATCACAATTGGGACCAGACATTCCATTGCTAAGCAAGGCAATTGTTAAGTGAGTGATGTCCAGTTTTAGTTGCATTGGTTCTTAAGCGAATCACTGCAGTTGTTAACTGAATCATGCAGTTGTTTACCCATTTACTTTGTTTGCCAGAAGAGGGCTGGGAAGGTCATAGATGGTAACAGAGCCGGAAGGGACCTTGGAGGTCTTCTAGTCCAACCCCTTGCTCAGGCAGGAAACGCTATACCTATTCAGACAAATGGTTGTCCAATCTCTTCTTAAAAACCTCCAGTGTTGGAACATTCACAACTTCTGGAGGCAAGTCATTCCACTGATTAATTGTTCTGTCAGGAAATTTCTCCTTAGTTCTAAGTTGGTTCTCTCCTTGATTTGTTTCCATCCACGGCTTCTTGGGATCACATGACCCCGAGATGCTGCAACTGTTGTAAAAACATGCCAGCTGTCAAATGCTTGAATTCTGATCATGGGACAACGGGGATGCTGCAACAGTTGTAAGTGTGAGGACTGATTGTAAATAACCTTTTTCGATGCCATTGTAACTTTGAAGCATTGTAAAAGGAAGACTGCCTGTACATCAGTATTTTTCTTGTAAGTATCGTATTTTTCGGAGTACAAGAAGCACTGGAGTATAAGATGCACCTTAGTTTTTAGGGAGGAAAATAAGAAAAAAGCTGATGGGCAGGTGGATCGGCCTCCCGGAATACCCCCAATCAGCTGTTCCCAGAAGTGAATTTTAGCAACAGGTTCCTTGGTTGTGAGCTCTGTGCCTTGCTCTTTTTTTTGCTTTTTTTTCCTGCCTCTGAAACTTCTGAAACTCTGTTTCAGAAAAAAACTTTTTTCTGCCTCTGAAAGCCTCCGAAACAGCTTCAGAAAAAAAAACAAAAACCCTCTGAATCTCTGTTTGGGGGCTTCTTTTCTGAAGCTTCTTTTCTGATGCTTTTTTCAGCTTCTGAAACCTCCTTTTGAGAAGCTGGGTGGGGCTACATTTGGAGTATAAGACGCACCCAGATTTTCACCCTCTTTTTTGGGGGAAAAAGGTGCGTCTTATACTCCGAAAAATACGGTAAGTGTTTTGTCTCTGGCCACAGTCATCATGGTAGCTATTTCATTAACAGGCTGCTATTTGCATACAGCAATTTTATGTGAATGCCATAACACAGGCCCACACAGCAAACAGCCTATGGGCCACATGCTACTTGTCAGCATTTTTCAAGAACTCTGTAAATCCACTGTCACCTAACATCTCCATTGCCAGGATGGATCCACCCTCCTGAAAGAGACGCTATTAAAGATCTCCAATGTCTCCAGTTTCACTGACACTGCCAGCTTCTTCACTAGCTGCCAAACCACTGATTGGTGTGTCAGCAGTTTTTGGGTAGCCCATAATAATTTGCAATTGATCGATGTCCCTGTTCCCTTCAATAAGCTGTGCTGTCATATCATGTCCAGAACATTCAAATGTGCCCACTAGATGAGGAGTCCCCAAGCGTGGCAACTTTAAGACTTGTGGACTTCAACTCCCAGAATTCCTCAGCCAGCTTTGCTGGCTGAGGGATTCTGGGAGTTGAAGTCCACAAGTCTTAAAGTTGCCAAGGTTGCAGACCCCTGCACTAGATCAAAATGTCTGGTCCGCGTGCTGTGCTGTGGGATTCTTCCAACTGAATGGGGTTCCACATTCTCTCACGTGTGTCAGCCAGCTATTTATGTCATGCGGATGGGCATTTGGAGAAGGATGGCGGGCCGATCCGATGCCTCTAGGAATTATTTTAGTGTGGCATTATTTCAGTGGGTGAACAGCCACCAATCAAGCTGAACTGCTTATTAAAACTTATAACTTTAACTGGGTGACTTCTCAGTCATCCAGGTAAAGTTATCTGAAGGTTCGGTCATGGCAACAGGACCTATTTTTCTTGTTAATTTGAGATGTTTCGCTGCTCATCCAAGCCAACTCATTGGTCACAGCAAGTTAGTGAGGCAAAGAGCCCTTGGAATGTACCAAGTCCTCCTGAACCAACCTCAGGGCTTAAGCCTCATTTATCGAACTGTTGCTATGGCAGCAGCCTTTCCACATGCCCTTCAAGGACGTTCGCTATGCCCTCTATACAACTTTGCATTATTTGTTTCAAGGCTTTATTGTAACCTTTGGGTGATTTCAAATTCATGCATGGAGCTGACTTGGTGAGTTCAAAAATTATGAATTGTGAGAATCATCATGCAGAACAAAGGAGCAAAAGGCTGTTTTTTGATCATTCACCCCTTAGATACCAAATCGACACATAAAAGCGGTTCAGTGGCTGCAATTGTTTGGGTTCAGTCAGAGTCTAAGGTGTTGCTTCCTGCCACATCATTCCTGGTAAATCTATCTGAGTTTCAGGTTGTTAAGGTGATTAGAAAAAATTAATTACTAATAACTAGCTTTATTGAAAGCATTGGAGTGTTGGGAAAATGAATTAATTTACAGCTGAGAAGTGTTATGAAGATGTGAGATTAGCATAATTAATTAAAGAAGGCTGAATGACAACAATTTTACTAAATGTCATAAACATCATTGGGAAAAAATAATTTAATGCTTGACGTTTTAGACAGATTGCACAAATTATAACACTGGCAATATTGTTTGCCCTTTGAGAAGATAAGATGAAATAGATAAGAGTGGCTTCTTTCATTTTTCTCTCTTTAAATGCAAACTGCATAGGAACTTTGAGTGCCTACTCCATTGCATAATTCTCATAGCAACCTGGCTTGGTGCAACTCTGCACTTTATTTGGAATGCCAAGGCAAATGGTTTGCTCATATCTTACGAGCTAAATTTGTTCCCCAGCTTAAATTGCCTCTCACAGTTACCTCAAACTTGATATTAGTAGGGGAGGAGGCAGTAGTGGGTTTCGTTTACCTTCGCTACTGGTTCGGAATTGTGAGTGCGTGTGTGCGCTTGCTTCGCTTGTGTGCGGTGCTTTTATGCACGCGCAGAGCAACCGTGATGATGTCCGGGTGGGTGTGTGGAGCTTCCCGCTGCCACCGCTATTGGTTCACCCAAACCAGAGTGAACTGGTAGAAACCCACTACTGGGAAGAGGGGAAAAAAGGACAGTAGTTTTTTCAATCTTCATTTGAAAATATTGCCTGGATAAAATTCATAGGATTTACCTCTTTATCTTCAGTAGCAGGCTGTGACCTAAAAGACATATGCCCGGACATGGTTTGCATATTTTCAAACTTAATTTGTTTGAAAAATTATGTGAAATTGTGGGTGCTATCCCATAACATTGCCCTAAGGAACACTCTGCTGCCTCAGGTTTGGCAGGCCTGTTTCTCTCCTAGCCTTTTGTAAAGTTTTGAAGACCTGACTTTTCCACCATGGGCTGGGTTAAGACACTGTATGACTTAGCACCAAGTTTTTCTTGTTTTTAATGTTTATAACGTGCTTAGTTTTATAGTTTTGCTATAGCTTTTAATGTTGTTTTTACTTCTGATTGATAGTCGCCCAGAATTGGTTATAAAATGGGTGCTTATAAAAATGTTTTAAATACATGAAATGCAAAAGTTTGGAAAAAAGAGCCGACTATTACTTTTTCGACAACGTAACTCATATTTTATACATGACTTTTGATTCCTACCGTACAATTTTCTGGCAGGTGTTCCATTGATCCTTCTGAGAATTTACTAGATGGAAAAAAAGTAGAAAATGACATATATTTTAAAGTCCCTGTGCTGCATGGAAGTGAGAAGTTGCACATTTATTTTCTTGTGTCACATCTTAACCAAAAAGTGATGAAGTGTTGTTCCATTCAATTATTAAAATACAACAAAGTTTTAATAATTCAGAGTTTTTTTTGTGGCTGTGATCCAGAACAAATCTGAAAACAAAGCATTGAAAAATCATTCACTTTAGTTTAGAATATTATTCTTTTGCTGAAATAAGGCTTAAATACAGTTGAACATTTGAGGGTGTTGCATGTTGAGTTGGTCTAGCCCAATATTGTCTTCTGTGTCAGTGGATCTCCAAAGTGATGTTCTCCGAGATTGTTTCTTGACATGTTTTGTGAGTTGTGAGAGATTGAATCTGAGACATTTAACAAAAAAGCAATTTGTGGTGCCTGAACTATAGAAATGAAAGAGCCTAGTCCAACGACCATTTGCTCCCTGTTTTTTGTACTGCAATCCCAAATATATCTTGTATAGAAATAAGACTATTTTATTTCAATTGAACTTGTCATGTGAAGCGTGTACCCTAGCTTTCTATAACTTGGTATTCTCCAAATGTTTTAGGATTGTAATTCTAAACACGGCTGGAAAAGTTTTGTGGGAAACTCTTATATAAGAGCTCAGCCTTAACAGGGAGAAAATGCTTACAGCAAAAGGGCCATAACTAGCAAATTTAATGTGGGTGATTCCAAAGAACAGATCTATTTAATCCATTTCAGCTCAACTCCTGAACACCAAGTAGTGAGCCAAGTTTGTCTAAAGGTGAAGGCACCAGGCTAGAAACCAGAGACTGTGAGTTTTAGTCCTGCCTTAGCATGAAAGCTGCCTAGGTGATTTTGGGGCCAGGCACTCTCTCTCAACTCAACCCACCTCACAGGATTGTTGTTACGGGAAAAATAGGAGGAAGGAAGGAATATTAGGCATGTTTGCCACCTTGAGTTTATCTTGCATAGTGTCGTTTCATATTAAATGCTATGTAACTTTAGTTTCAGATGATCGTTTTTAAAACATCTTCTGTTTTAAAAAAACAAAGCAAAATCACTGTTCATGGGTATGAGTTAGGAAATTGCTTTTTTGTATCATTTTGTTTTTAAATCTCAGTGAATGGCAGTAGATTAAAAACAACAACCACCCTTCACATTTGTTTTGGGAATTTGTTCTTGTTTCCAGACAGTACACTTAGAAAACAATATTAAAAGCCCATGACTTGAGAATTATGTTTAGATTTTTGAGTTTTAGAGTTTATCTCTAAATTCAACATTTCATTATCCATTTTGATTTTCATTTCAGACGTCAGACAGATTTCACACTTCAGAACATAATGTTTATTATGAAAATCTTTTTTTTAGCTACTAAAATATTTGTGATATTTAATCCTTCCCCCCTGCACATATGTTACTTTTCTATTCTTTATTTCTATTCTTTGGGGCAACAACTCTTAGCCCTTTCCCAGGCAAATCAAAATCTTCGTTTATTGTGCATGTCATGTCAAAAGATTGACTCAAAAAGAAGAACATGAACTGAATTTGCAAAGATGTCTTGTTAAAATACAGATTAACTTTTTAAAAAATGCACCGTAGAGAAGGGCAAGCGGGAACTCAGTTCTGTTGGCCAATTATTCCTACCTTGGCAAGGAAGGAAGGAGGATTAGTAGATATTACAGTTTCACTGCCTCATCAATGTGTATAATTCCTCAGTAATAAATGTATATAATTAAGATTCATAATTCCACCCTCAGATGCAAAGGCTCAGTGTGGGAATTTCCCTAAATCCAAATTGTTAAGGAGAAAAATTGGAGGAAAGACCACTATGAATGCTGCTTTGATCTCCTGAACAAAAGGCAGGATATAAATGTAACCAATAAATATGTATTCTTCTTTGCTTCTTCATACCCATGGCATGAGTATGGCCTTGAGGGTAGATATTTCCTGATACAGATTTTGCTGCAGATCTGACCCCCCACTTCACTGTAGCTCCTGATCGGGTCAGGGATTGAGATGGACTTCACTTATTATAAATGAATCTTTCCTGCTTTCTGCAACCTTCACCACACCTAAGACCTGCCAGTTAGGTTGGTTTTGAACATAGATTTAATGGACTTTCAGAGCAATGCTGCACTTGTGTTCAGAAACAGCCCAAGTCACAGGTTACAGGTGTGAAAGGCTGGAACAGGACAGCTCCCTTCGGCTTCATCCCTTTAGCTCATGGGTCCACAAAGTGTGGCCCACGGGCCGCATGCAGCCCACTGAAGCCATTAATCTGGCCCACACAGGACCACGAGGTTGCCCCACCCACATCGCCCCGCCCACCTTTCGGCCGAATACAGGACTTAACTTCGTTAGCCCTGCTGGCTGCAACTGAAAGGTAAGGCCAATGACTTACCTGCAGAGACATTATGGAGGTGGGGGAGGTGAAAAATGGGGTGCACAGATGCCCCAGGAGGCCAAAAAATGGGTGAAAATGACTTGTTTTTCCACCTCCCCCACTTCCAGAAGACAGATAAAGAGAGATAGACAGAGAGAGAGAAAGAGAAAGAGAGAGAAAGAGAGACAGAAAGAGAGAGAGAGAGAGAGAGATAGAGACAGAGACAGATTTCTCAAGCTCCTTGGGGCTGAGAAGAATTGCTGCAAAACTGAGTTTTCTAAAGTGGACCACTAGACTTCTAAACAACTGAAAAAATGATCTAGTAAAAGTCAACCAAAAGAGCAACATGCAGACAAAAGCAAATGAAACGTCCCCATGAGCAAAACAAATTAAAGTTTAATTTGTGTGCATTGTTTAATGGACTGTTAAATTGGCCACGCCCACCCAGCTAGTCCGGCCCCCAACAGTCTGAGGGACTCTGAATTGGCCTCCTATTTAAAAAGTTTGAGGACCCCTGCTTTAACTTCTGCAATCTACTAGTCAGACAACCTAGCAGAAAATGAAATCTTCTGTTACAGGCCCAGAGTTCTCAAACCCTGCCCCGCTATACATTAAAGAGGGTGATTGGTTGCTAGTCCTGCAGGTACATGATGCTGGTGAAAAGGAAAACGCATCCTGAGAAATCCATCAATCCATCTCAAAGGTAGAGAGCATTACCTTTATTGCTTGCTTTTCCTGCCCAATCATTGTATGCCACCCATCTCACCTTGTGTTTGAAAGATTGTATTCCTTTCTTTTTAGCCTCCCTTTTTTTAAAAAAAAAAATCCAGTTTATAGGTATTTGACTGCTGGCCTTATCCCTTAATTCAGCCTTCATTAAATCAGAACGGACAGGAGTATTGATAGGCATTAGCCATGGAAAGAGTATAATTTATGTCAGCATCCTTTCCTGCCAGCTGAGGGGCTGGTGGATAGTACTCTAACACCATTGTCTGGAAGAGTTTGGAGGAAATTTAGGTTTGCAGCGGAATCTACCAGTAGACAGGTGAAAATCGAATGGGCTGCACCCTCTGGATGGAGGTGAGTTAGCACTTTTTAAATAGCCCGACTGCTTTTGAAGACTCTATTAAAGTACATAGATAATGGATTGTGTTCCCCACATGAAGCCAGTTAATCAATTATAGGATTGTTAGAAAGGGTGATTGAGATGAACCAGATATTAGAGCAATACCAGCTAGGATCCAATGCTGTTTTATAGTTACAGGTGGAAAGCTATTTAATATTATATTTCCTGCTGTGACTTGCACACCGAAACCACAAATCAATGGCCAACTTTTTATAGCCTCTTCATTCCAAGGAAAGGTTGGGACTTGGCAGTGAGCTTGCGGTCATGTTGTGCTCTCTCTCTCTCTCTAGTGCCGAAGGATCCATGGCCAGAAATTCTCAGTTTTACTTTAACCTTTTCAGAAATTTTCCGCTCCTTTCTTCATTCATACGCTAAAGTTGGGTCTCAGTTGTACATGACTCATTCCTTGTTAATGTTGTGTAACCAAGTCTGTAACCTTGGCTGGGGCCTTATGTGCATTCCTTCAATTTGACCCTTTGGCTTCCCCAGCTCTGATCTGCGTCAGCTTAGCCAGGGCTCTTTGGCTTGAAATGCATCTTCTCTGATCCCAGCCATGGATGGGAGGACAGATGCCAGAATACTTCTAACTTCCCATGAATTTTCAAGGGCTTAGAGAGAGACTTTGTGCCACTCACTTTCTCTAAATCCCAACTGTTGGGCAAAATTGGAAGAGAACTACCAGGGATGCTGCCTTGGGCTCCTGAACAAAAGGCAGGATATTAAATCTAATGAATAAGTAGTCATAGCTGCATTCAGAAAATGCACAAATCTGACCAATTGTAGCTCCACCCACGGACAAAGTTGTACTGCAATGCAAAAGCAGAATACATTGGCCCTTCTTCTTCTTATAAACATTGGCTGAGTCTCAGATGGCACTGTTTCTGCTTCTTTCACAATCTGTGTCCACAGTCTGCTAGTTATGGATTGTTGAACAAGCCACACTGACCTGATTGCTATTGCGGTAAAGTCATAAATCATGATTCATAAACCAAAGAGGGCAAATTATCACATTGTATGAAAGCAATGCATCCAACTCCAGCTCTTGTTTATTCTAGCAGACGACTACATCTGGCCGCTTTTCTTCTGTTTCTTCTGTTGATTTCCAGTTGCCATGATCCAAGAGATGCAAAGTCCATCCCATAGCTAGTTCAGTGCAGACCATGAGGGAAAACCTTTCCATGAACAGCTGCAGTGCTCAGAGTATTTCCAATGAAACAGCTTATTGTTCTAGGTAAGCCTTTGTGCCCTAGAAAATTGGGGGAACAGATAGTTGAAAATGATGCTGTGAGAACATTGTGTTGGTTACTGGACTGTCTTGTGTGCTGCCTCTCCCAGGTACAAGGCTCCTATTAGAGCAACAAGAATGCAACACCAGGAACTTATCTATGCTCCAGAAGATGGGGCATGTGAAAACCCATGATTTGGGTAGTACGAGCAGTTGAATGGAATGCAAACACTAGAGACAAAGCAAAATGGGGAATTACAAGAAGGTTTGGGAAACAGTAATGCAGAAGATAGATGAACAGAGTTTTGCATGAAGAATTCATTGTTCACTGCCCACAGTTAACAAGTTAAAACTAAGGTCTTCATTTAAACATCATCTGATAGACAATATTGGATTGAATATTGAGGCCCAGGTTGGTCTAGTGGTTAAGCTAGAAACCAGGAGATAGTGAGCTGTAGTCCTCCTTTAGGCATGAAAAACCAGCTGGGTAACTTTGGCCCAATCACTTACCGTATATACTCGAATATAAGCCGATCCGAGTATAAGCCGAGGTCCCCAATTTTACCCCAAAAACTGGGGTAAACTGGGGACTCGAGTATAAGCCGAGGGTGGGAAATGAGGCACCTACCGGTTGAAACCCTCCTCCCTCAGCTGAGAAGGCTGGCGGCTCCCCGCCCGCCTCTCACTGCACCGCAGGGCTTCAGTCCGTAAAATGTGAAAAAGAAAAAAAAAACTCAGTATAAGCCGATATACTCGAGTATAAGCCGAGGGGCTTAAAAAAAAAAAAACTTGAGTATAAGCCGTATAGACCCGAGTATAAGCCGAGGGGACGTTTTTCAGCACAAAAAATGTGCTGAAAAACTCGGCTTATACTCGAGTATATACGGTACTCTCAGTCCAACTCACAGGATTGTTGTTGTGGGGAAAATAGGAGGAGGAAGGAATATCAAGTATATTCACCTCTATGTGTTGTTTATAATAATAATGAAGTTGAGAAATAAAATAAACAAGCAAAATTTAAAAAAAAAACACATAATAGGAAGTAGAGGATGAAACATTGTAAGTATATTCAAGACTTGGGGGATGCAGGCCCTGCTCGTAGTGTGGTGCAAGGCTGGCAGGTGTCCATACGGGAGCCTAGGCATTTATTCAGGGCAGCATGATGTGTGTGTGTGTGTGTGTGTGTGTGTGGGAGAGAGAGAGAGAGAGAGAGAGAGAGAGAGAGAGAGACAGAGATACCCAGTGGTGGATTGCTCCCGGTTCTGTCCGGTTCTATAGAACTGGTAGTAAAACCGGCGGGAGGCTCAGCGCCCCCCCCCAATGTCATCAAGGGGCTTCTGCGCATGTGAAGAAGCGCTCGCATGTGCTCCCATTGCGAACCAGTAGTAAAGGTAAGTAGAACCCAGCTCAATATCCTAAAAAGGCAACTGGACTATGGTTTTTTTTCCACCCTTGAAAAAGAAGACATTTTACTTCTCATCCAAGAAGCTTCATCAGTAACCGGTGAAACTTGTTGGAGAGAAGTAAAATGTCTTCTTCTTCCTCAAGGAGGAAAAAAAATCCATTGTCCAGTTGCCTTTTGAAAAAACACCTTGAGACAACCATGACCTGGATGACTGAGAATCTCCATAGTCAATGCACAGGCAGCTCAATGCATACTGACTATGGTGACCACTAGATGGCAGCCATAAGTTGGAGGTCTTTGCCGTGTTCTTGCAGTACAGATGGAAAGCCCTATTATTTTACTTGACTTCTCTGTGGAGCAGTGCCTTCCAGGACAGCCTGGGAACTTCCAGATGAAGACTGTGGAATAGACCAGGAATTATTGGTATGAAATATGCAAAAGAAGCTTAGAAAATTAG
Source organism: Ahaetulla prasina (assembly GCF_028640845.1). Taxonomy (NCBI): domain Eukaryota; kingdom Metazoa; phylum Chordata; class Lepidosauria; order Squamata; family Colubridae; genus Ahaetulla; species Ahaetulla prasina. Next base: position 153,438,641 of record NC_080539.1, read on the forward strand.
AGAGATTGTTATAGGTGCGCCAGCCAGTTTTGACCTGGCAGATAGACACTCAGAATGTAAGGTCAGTGAAATAATTCAGAACCAGTGGTGGAATTCAATTTTTTTTACTACCGGTTCTGTGGGCGTGGCTTGGTGGGCATGGCAGGGGAAGGATATTGCAAAATCTCCATTCCCACCCCGAATCAGTTGTTACAGAGGTTGAAACGCACCACTGGGTGGGGCCAGTCAGAGGTGGTATTTACTGGTTCTCCGAACTACTCAAAATTTCCGCTACCAGTTCTCCAGAATCTGTCAGAACTTGCTGAATAGCACCCCTGTTCAGAACCCCTGTCTTTATCAAAAAGAGAATGCAAGAAATTCTTGTGAAAACTGAAGTGGGAAAAATATATCCAAATCTTTAAAGAAGAAAGAATACAAGTGGGTGTTGGAACAAGTCCTCATGACAAATGGAGAATGAAACCTTCTAAGCAATAAGAAGGATGTAGGATAACTGAAGACAGACTGTCAACATCAAGCAAGACAAGAAGAGGAAAGATATTTCAGTAGCGATGTCAACCAATAGAATGAACAAAAAAAGAAAAACGAGAGGTGTTTTTCGGAAGCACTGAGAAACTGCAGGGAAATGTAGAGCTAAAATAGGAAAGTTAAAGCCAATTGAGATTAAAGGAAGAAGGAAAGATTAGGGCGGCCATTTCTGGTTGAAAAAAGAAGGCCCATATGACCATTTGATACACAAAACACTCAACTCTTTCTTACCTTTTAATTGTCTTCTGGATTTTTGTAGGTCAGAGATGGGACCCTTAGGAAAAGCGAAACTGGAATGAGGGGTCCTTGGTGTTCTCTGAGCTTGGTTGTTTTCTTGCAATTTCAATACCCAAACTAGGTAACATTATCCATGCTAAAATTCAAAAACCTAGCTAGTTTGGGTAATGAAACACATGCAAGAAAACAACCAAGCTCAGAGAGCACCAAGGACCTCTCATTTCAACCCTGAATTCCAAATATTCTCCTTTATTGGTATATTGAAACCCTTTACAAACAGGATTCTAGAACAATAACAACATTAACAGAGAGAAAATATATTTAGGGACAGACTCTTCATAAAAAGTGAACCTCAAGAAACAAGGAATAAGATGCCAAAATAGGTGAAATTTGACAAAAGACCCTTACAGTTTTAAAACTGCAAAGGCCAACAGCTGTATGTCAACAAATATGGAAGATGGTATATAACTTCTTTACTTATTTAGACTTATAGGTCACTTCAGTTGCAAATGACTCTAAATGGCATATGCTCCAATGCAATGAATAATAACTATTAAAAAATTAATAACATAATAGCCAAAGAATAATAATATTAATCTTCACATTAATCACCTTGAGCCAACAGTCACCCACAGCAAGGTGGGAACTGATTTGTCAACTGTCCAACTAGCAAACCCAAAACAAGGAAACACTCTTGGGAGATTTGAATTCCCAAAAGTAAAACTTTATTAGATATGCCATATTGGTACTAAAGAAACAAAACCAGATCTGACTTTCCCGTGCAAATGCTTGCCCAATTAAACAATAGCTTCCCCTTCTCCCCACCACTAGCCAATCACATTGTCCAATTATGAGACGTCATATTGTTATGGGAACAGTCCATCTCTTTCCCAAGCACCTGCAGTGGTGCACTTTTTTTTTTTAATTTGAATTTATATCCTGCCCTTCTCCGAAGACTCAGGGCGGCTTACATTGTGTTAAGCAATAGTCTCATCCATTTGTATATTATATACAAAGTCAACTTTTATTGCCCCCAGCAATCTGGGTCCTCATTTTACCTACCTTGTAAAGGATGGAAGGCTGAGTCAACTTGGGCCTGGTGGGACTTGAACTTGCAGTAATTGCAAGCAGCTGTGTTAATAACAGACTGCATTAGTCTGTTGAGCCACTTGATAGTTTCCATGCTCTCACAATCTCTTCATACATTCTTGGCTTTCCATTTCCTTCTTCCCTCTTCCCAGTTCATTGACGAGTTGAAAAGCATTAAGGTTTGAAAGAAACAAAGCGGTTCGGTCTGGACATGACTATTCTATCAATTTCCAAAGGCTTTCTGAAATACCCAGCTGTCACAGTATTTTTAAATGCCAGCATGGATGGGGCTGATCTGAATAGCTCAAGAATGTTGCTCTGGAAGAAAGAAGCAGCAACTGCTTCATCAAGAAAACTTGATGGCCCTAGGATTATGATCCTAGGTTCAGAAGGGGACTCAAATAAGCCACCCAGACACTAGACTAGAATCACTGAGAGAAGATGGCCTTGAAAAATATTCAGCATCTGAACCATGTGAACTTCAAAGAGACAACAAGCACCTTGCTTTGATCCAAAAGCCCATACTGTGTTGTTTTTGCAGCAGTGGTGTTACTCATGTGAACCGAGGGCTGTCTTTAACTATTGTATTTTAGATCAGCTGTAACTTAAGGCAGTTTGCAAAGGCATCCCCAGGTTAAGTAAGTCACAGTAATCCAATCAAGAACTGATCAAGATATGTCTAACTTATAAGCAGGACTTCCTGGTTCAGGAATTTGGCAATGTGAACTTGAGAATTCTGCAAAAATGGTCCTAGAAGACTGGAAGGGACCTGCTACATGAAAGTTTTCAACTCTTGATCTAATGAATAATGAACATGATTGAAACACATGAAAGGGTGATGGGTGTGCTATCCAATATCCCCACCAAAAGGCTTTAAATAAATAATGTACAGTCACATTTAATAAATCAACCTTATTCATAAAGATAACCTATGGAATATTTGCTTGAACCAAGAAAGTGCTTTGAGCTACAAGTTCTTCAGTGCAAACATTCAGATGATCACAGTTGGCAGCAATGAGTTGGGATCAGCTGTATCTCTTTGCTGCCATCTAAAGTCCATCCTGATTTTTGAAGCCAAGATCCCGAAATCTTGTGAATATCAAGTAGTTTCTGCCACATGTTTTGGACTGCAAGCAGCACAAAGAGCACTTTGTTCTCTTTCTAAAAGAACTACTGTCAATTCTCTCATTTTCTCAGAAATCTCTTTTAACAGATCAACCCACTTAAAAGTCAGCCTCAGTTCACTGCAATGAAAGAGACAGAGATTGAACTTTAAGGTGGCCAGAGAATCACGCCTCTCATTTACCAACCATACATTAGTTCTGGATCTCAGTGGAATAAAATAGATACAAAGCTATTGAGCTGATAGATGTGGTGCATCTATCAATTATACTTTGGTAGAAACTGGAATTGGGATAGTGAAAAAGGCATTTGGCCCCCAAATTGGATTGTGAATCGAAATAATTCTCTCCCAAGAGAATTATTATATTATATTATATATTATATTATATTATTATTATATGGATGTATAGTTGGGAAAGCTGTAATATTTTGATGATATTCATTTTCTCCTAGATATATATTATTTTTCATCTCCTTTTAGTACATTCCCATTGTATCCACCTTTTTATTAAATTGTTCTTGGGTATTATACAGTCCCAGAAATGGTGCAAGGATATATAATTTTAACATACCTGTCTCTCCTAACCTCCCTCCCCTAAAGCGCTACTCTATTAAACGTTTGTGAACACTTAAAAAATCTGCTAATTATCTGTGTGCTCAAAATTCTTTGTATGGATCATACCCCTGTGTAGACTAGCTGAGTTACACAGGATTGTATAGTATTATGATGGTGAACCTATGGCACACGTGCCGGAAGGGGCACGCAGAGCCATGTTGCCTGGCATGTGCAGCACTGGCGTTTCTGGGGCACGCATGCGCATTGGCCAGCTAGTCTGCTGGTTACTGATGTACATGCGCACGTAATGATCAGCTGGCCTTCATGTGTGCAGCAGCGGCCAGCTGAAGGTGCGCTCTTAGCACAGGTGTGCACTGGCTATGATGTTGTCACCTGCATGCAGCCCTGGGACATCCACCCCTTGCCAGCCAGGAGCACTGCCTCCAGTCGCTCCCCTGTGCCCGCCCGCCTGCTTGCCTCATCATCACCACTGCCGCTGGAAGGAAAGGCCCCGAAGCTGTGCTGCCCTGGATCCACATGGGCTGCCGCAGTGGGAGACCAGATATGGCTGGATGCTGTCCGGACTGCGAGGCTGGCAGGAGGAGGAGCCGGTGCTGCCTCTTAGCTGGTGCAAACGGCCTGCCAGCACAGCCTGCAGCCACCCTCTCTGCCCTGCCGGCTGCTCCTTGCCGCTCCCAGGGAAGTGGCAATGCAAGAACCGCCACCCCCAGGGGCAAGGGTGTGGCAGCAGCAAGGATGGATGAGCCGGGGCTTCCCTGTCTCCCCGCAGAAACAGGCTTCTGGTGCAGCTCCAGGTCTCTGGGGGAGGAATTGAAACCTGCTGCCGCCCCGCTGGTTGCTCCTGCCACTGACAGGGAAGCAGCAGGGCAAGTACTGGCAGGGATGAGGGGGTGGCAGCGGCAAGGATGGGTGAGCCGGGGCTGCCCTGTCTCCCCTCACGAGCAGGCTTCTGGTGCAGCCCTAGGCCTCTGGGGGAGGGATTGAAGCCGCAACCACCCCACGTTGGATGGGTGACAGGTGCTTAAAGAATGAATTAAAATCTGAAATCCATTGCAAAATTAAAGTACCCATTTTGCCTATTATTCCCCTCTAAACAGGGAAGAATCTTAGGAAGCTTTAGGATATTGATTGTCCCCAAAGTGCATTTTTAGCATTCCTTCGTTTTTATGTGTGCTGAACATATTCCCAAACAATCTCATGGATAAAATCAAACTGGTTTTTTTTTCTTGCCAAGCCATTTGCGATTTCATAAATATATTGAATGCCTCGTCAGTTCTCCTTTTTTTTCTTTTCTTAGCATTATAAAAATGAGAATCCCAAACCCCCATCCATTTTGGTGCTTTTGTCATTGGGGAAGAATGAGGTTGTTCATTAGATTTTATTTATGGTTTCTTAATTTAAGCCATATCAATAAAATAATTGCTATGCTTAAGTCGCACCTGCTTTTTTAAAAATAGACGTACCAGAGATATGTAAATAACTGCATGAGAATTAGCTTTTAAAATTTCCAGTCACCTTTAATTTAATTCCAAATGTTCCATTTCCTTACTTCTACTCTTGTGTTACACCAAATCGACATTTTAAACTTTCTATCAGAAGTTGAAATTCCTTTCCATGCACGATTGCTTTCGTGTTGGATGTTTTCCTTCTGCATCACTCAAAAGTTCACCTGCCATTCTGGGGTCTAATTGAACAGAGTGGTTATGTTTTTACGCACCAGTTTATAATTGGTTTTGTATATTCCAAGCCTGAAAAAGATGTATTGGCAAATTTCTCTACCTCAGTATAGTAATGTAAAAAAGAATGCAATAATGTTACTGGTGAAAACCAGAATGGATACATATACAACAATTACGCATTTTGTCTTTCCTTTATTCTTCTTTTCCATATAATCACAAATTCCCATGTTTCAGCTCTGGTATCAATTGGCTTTTGCTCATTTTGCAAAACTTATAGAATAGAATAGAATAGAATAGAATAGAATAGAATAGAATAGAATAGAATAGAATAGAATTGAATTTTTATTGGCCAAGTGTGATTGGACACACAAGGAATTTGTCTTGGTGCATATGCTCTCAGTGTACATAAAAGAAAAGATACGTTCATCAAGGTACAACATTTACAACACAATTGATGATCAATATATCAATATAAATCATAAGGATTGCCAGCAACAAGTTATAGTCATACAGTCATAAGTGGAAAGAGATTGGTGATGGGAACTATGAAACGATTAATAGTAGTGCAGATTCAGTAAATAGTCTGACAGTGTTGAGGGAATTATTTGTTTAGCAGAGTGATGGCCTTCGGGAAAAAACTGTTCTTGTGTCTAGTTGTTCTGGTGTGCAGTGCTCTATAGCGTCGTTTTGAGGGAAGGAGTTGAAACAGTTTATGTCCAGGATGCGAGGGCTCTGCAAATATTTTCACGGCCCTCTTCTTGATTCGTGCAGTATACAGGTCCTCAATGGAAGGCAGGTTGGTAGCAATTATTTTTTCTGCAGTTCTAATTATCCTCTGAAGTCTGTGTAGAATAGAATAGAATAGAATAGAATAGAATAGAATAGAATAGAATAGAATAGAATAGAATTCTTTATTGGCCAAGCGTGATTGGACACGCAAGGAATTTGTCTTAGCTGTATATGCTCTCAGTGTACATAAGGAGAATAAAATACATTAATCAAGAATAAATAGATACAACACTTAGTGATAGTCAAAGTTACTAATAAGCTATCAAATTGTACTAGGAAACAATAAAAACAGAACTAAATCCAATTCTGAAATCCATTTTGAGGTTCCAGCAAACATTTCCCAAATGTTTAGATAGTCTGATAGTAGTTATGTTTTAGTATTTTCTTTTGTTTGGTTGTTTACTCATTTCCCACTCTTTATGCTTGTGTAGTGGATGTAATTTCACTTGGACTCTCAGTCAGAGACTGAAGTCTTCTTTGAGGTTATGCTTTTGTTATCAGTGGTAATCACCTTTTTAAAAATTATGTCCAGTTTCTCTAAGCTGTTGTGGTCCTCCAGCAGCCTGCAGAGCTGGCAGCAGAGTCGGATAGCGATGAGGCTGAGGAAGAACATGGGCCAGTCCTGGAGGCTGGGGAAGGCCCGGATGAGGACTCTGTGTCGGAGGCAAAGATGGGGCCAGGGCCATCGGGGAGTGATGTGCAGACTCTGGAGCCTCCGGAGGCTGACAGTAGTGAGGCAGAGGAACAGGAGGAGCCTGTTCCTAATCCACGCATGAGAAGAGCTGCCAGAAGGCAAGAGCAGCTAAAGCAAAGAGGACGACTTGGGAGTAGGGCCAAGAGATGATTGGCCCCTCCCATAAGGCTTAAAAGACCAGCAACGGCGTTTGGACTGTTTGTCGGAAAACAACATTGATAGCCTTCTCCTTGTCTTGCTGCATTTATTTCTTGTTGGCATCTTCTGCTTTTGAACTTTTGCCAAGAAAAGCATTTGGCAGTTTGCCTAATTAGATGAAGGTTGGTGATAAGACTGAAGACTTGTATTATGAAGAATTTGTTTTAATTTAGTTTGGACTACACTGAGAATGAGTTAATTCTCAGCTGATCTAATAAAGTCTGTTTGTTTTTGAACTACTACTACCTACTTGGGCCTGGGTCACAACATAAGCATTGGGGACTTCTTCAGTAAGTCTTCATATTATCTCTCTAAAATATTTAAGCTTTTGCTTCATTTTTAGTGTTTCCAGCAAACATACTGGTTTTATTTCATCTACTTCATACTAAAAAGATTTACTTTACAGTTCAAACTATTCTCAACTATTTTCTCATCACCCCAGTTCAAAGGCATTTTTTTTAAAAAAGAAAAAAAAATCTTTCTGATGGTCCAGCTTTTTTCATATGCACATTTTGCATATGAAAAAAAAAACTTAAGCTTTGACAAAACATAAGTAAGCTGATGCTGCACTTTAATATTTTTCTAGATGTCATGGACTTTTTGCGAAGCAGAACATAAATCTTCATATGACAGCTGTAATTACATCCCTGTGAATTTTTAAGTCTAAAAAAATAGTCTGTTCAATTTCTCCTCTATTTCCTGTTGGTATACATTAGTGAGTTTTAAAAACATTTTTAAAACATTGAGTAGCAGACTGGTTTTTATACTCTCATTTTTCAGTTTCAGCAAGAGAGTTCTTAAATCTTCCCCCCTTCTAGCTGTCAAAGAGCATATCAGCATATCATACATATCTCAACAATTTTAACCCAAATGTGTATTTCTTCTAATCCAGCATTTTTAATGATATATTCTCAAATGGTTCAAATAAATACATTTTTAATATGGATTGGTGCATTCCTTTCCTCATTTAGTTGCTCTGCATCCCATTATCATACTTTTAAAAAAAAAAATAGGGAGATATAATGGCCTGGTACAATTGTGCTTTTAAGAGCAGTCCCCAATTTGTTGTGGTCTATGTAATCAAAATCCTTTGTATAATCAATAAAAGAAAAATGCATGTCTTTTTGGAACACTCTTGCCTTTTTTGTTATCCAGTGAATGTTAGGAGTGTGTTCTTGGGTGCCCTTGTTGCTTTTCAATCCAGTCTGTACTATTAGTAATTCTCAGTCCATCTATTGTTGAAATCTGAATGTAACATAAGTGCAATTGTTCAGTAGTTTGAGCATTGTTTAGCACAGCCCTTTTCTGGGAAAGTAAGAGATTTTTCTTTTTATATTCCATGGCGCCTGCATATAAGGCTCTGTGAATATGTTTGTGTGTGTATCATTCTTTCATATGCAGCCACATGCTCTCTGTACTTGCTTATAAGCCTTACGTAATAGCATCACTGTTTAGTTTTAATCAGTTCTGGTGGTATTGCATCAGATCCTGCAGTTTTGTTGGTAGCCATATTTTCTGGGGCATATTTACTTCCCTTTCCAAAATGTTTGGTCTACTTCAGTGATCAGATTTCTATATGTATCATCAGTTAGGAATCTTTATTGTTCTTTCATATATTTATGGAAGCATTTTCTTTAAACATTTTTATTTAGCAGAATTCTATTAGTTTGACTCCTACCTCATTACCTGGGAATGAATTGCACTGGATTGAAAGCTTCTAGGTATATCAAAACAAAACAAAACAAAACAAAACAAAACAAAACAAAACAAAACAAGAGGCTTGGAAGAAATGACCACCAGTTTAGATAATGAGACCAACAAGACTGGCTTGCATATAAATTTTGAGAAGACCAAGTTTATGAAGTTCAGAAGTGCTCAGGATAATATGCCTATAACAGTCCATGGCCAGGCTATAGAACAAGTCTAACAATTTACTTATCTTGGTAGCATGATGTCTATTGATGGAGGTACAGATAAGCAGATTAACCATCAAATTGGAATGGCAGCGGGCGTGTTTCAATGCATGCACCCAAATTAGCCTATGGCAGCCATAAGTGTTACCACAAAGATAAAACTCTTCAAGAGTGTTGCCATACCAACTGCAATATATGCTTGTGAAACATGGAAGTGTATAGCCAAGATGATTAAATGGTTAAATGTTTTCCAACAATGCTGTTCGAAAAGAATCCTCATATCATGACCACTTCACTAATGAAGAGGTCCTACCTATAAAGATCAGATTTAGAGAACTGTGAATGAATATTGAATGTGGCTTGTTGGCCATATATTACATATGCCTAAAGACCGGCAACCAAAAATTACACTATGTTCCATACCTTCCAGAGGAAAAAGGAAAAGATACTGGCCTTAGAAAACCTGGCACCAAACACTTAAGGAAGTTCTTAAGTTTATTAATTCCCTTGGGATTGTGAAGATGCTATGAATGATCAAAACCCCTGGAAAACACTTGCTGCCCAATGTGCCCTGCACAGGACCTGATGATGATGACGATGAAAGGAATTACATTGCATCTTTCTAATAATTAAAAAATGAAGTGCATGAATTAAGAGGTATTCCTATCTACTCGAGGGGTGGGTTCTACTTACCTTTACTACCGGTTTGCAATGGGATCGCAGAAGCTTCTGCACATGCGCAGATCGTCTATGATGACATCAGGGTGAGTGGGCAGAGCCTCCCCCCAGTTTTACTACCAGTTCGCAAGAACTGGACCGAACCTTGAGCAACCCACCGCTGATCTACTCCCCTTGCAATAACAAATTTATAATTCAAATTGCAGGTCTAATATATGATAAGTACATTTTGAATAGAAATTCATGTCTTTGTATTCTGTGAAATCCATATTGTTTTGGTCTGCATCTTTCAACATTCAGGCATTCCTCTTCCAGAAAGATATAAAGGAATCTCCACCAGTTATATTTCAGCTTCATTTGGTCTTGCTATAGATAAATAGAAATAAGGTAGCGTTATTAACCAACTAAGATCCACATTCATATTTTTCTAGGCCATCACACCCACTCTTCCCTAAATAGGTTCTATGTTTTGGGGGTTTGCTCATAGAAAGTGGTGACATAAGCATACCTGATACTCTTTCTGTCCATTTCCTCCTGGCAGTACATTTTGTAGAACATAAAAAATATTCCTTTAAAAAAAGCTTATTCTGCAGTAAAATTCTATCTGTTTCTTCTCTGTTTCCTTTGCCTTTAGCTGCACTGATTCCTGCTTATGAAATGCACCTTTTCTTCTCTTCCATGGAAACCTGTATAACGCTTTATTTCTCTTAAGATACCACCCCCCCCAGGGGTGAAATCCATCAGGTTCTGACAGGTTCTGGAGAACCGGTAGCAGAAATTTTGAGTAGTTCGGAGAACTGGCAAATACCACCTCTGGCTGGCTCCAGAGTGGGGTGGGAATGGAGATTTTGCAATATCTTTCCCCCAGGGATGTGGAGGGAATGGGGATTTTACAGTATCCTTCCCTTGCCACACCCACCAAGCCACACCCACCAAGTCATGCCACACCCACCAAGCCACACCCACAGAACCGGTAGTAAAAAAAATTGAATTTCACCACTGCCAACCCCCATTCTTTTGGATCTTCCTTTCATTTCCTTATCCCATCTATTGTGAGGTGTGTTCTCCTTTAAAAACAAATTACAAATGTCAAGGTTAACGCACAAATCAAACTATAGCTGGGTTACTTTGGGCCAGTCACTGTCTCTCAGCCCAACCCAACCCAACCCACATCACAGGATTATTGTTATGGGGAAACTAGGACGAGGGTTAGATTCATTCACTTCCTTATTTTTAAAAATAATTATCATAAAATAATAAAGAATAATAAAGGGGGCTATAAATGAATGAATAAATAAAAATAGTTAATTTGTACTTCCATTAATATTTCCCCCCCAGGCTCTGTAGATTTTAAGTTTCACGCTTTGAATTCTAATGTTTGGAGGGGGGCTTTTAGGCCTCTGACTCTAAGATTCTACAAAGGGCAGGAACCCAATTTAAAGCATCTCACTTAGAAGGTTGTTTAACCTACACCTGAATATATCTAGTGAAGAAAAAATAGGATCATTACTGTCAAACTGCTCTTATTGTTAGCATTTCCCCCCCTTGACATTCAGTCAGAATTGGCCTTTACGTAATTAGAATCCATTATGTGGTATTGGAATTATGAGGAATAGAGCTTAAATGTTTTCTTTTCAGATATTTGCAAACCTACTATTATTTTCCCCCAGCTCCTTCATTGTTCTTCTTAGAATAAAGCAGGGGGTCTCCAGACTTGGCAACTTTAAGACTTGTAGACTTCAACTCCTCAGCATGGCAGGCTGAGGAATCCTGGGAGTTGAAGTCCACAAGTCTTAAAAGTTGCCAGGTTTGGAGACCCCTGGGATAAAGCATTGTAGCTTTTAGATTCTTGATCAGGAGCGAAATCCAGCAGGTTCTGGAGAACAGGTAGAGGAAATTTTGAGCAATTTGGAGAACCGGTAGCAGAAATTTTGAGTAGTTCAGAGAACCAGCAAACACCACCTCTGACTGGCCCCAGAGTGGGATGGGAATAGGGATTTTGCAGTATCCTTCCCTGCCACGCCCACCAAGCAACACCATGCCCACCAAGCCACGCCCACAGAACTGGTAGTAAAAAAAATTGGATTTCACCACTGTTCTTGATCATCCTTACTGCCTTAGCGGTCCCGGCAAGAGTGAAATCCAGCAGGTTCTGACAGGTTCTGGAGAACCGGTAGCGGAAATTTTGAGTAGTTCAGAGAACTGGCAAATACCACCTCTGGCTGGCCCCAGAGTGGGGTGGGAATGGAGATTTTGCAATATCCTTCCCCCAGGAGTGGAGAGGGAATAGGGATTTTACAGTATCCTTCCCCTGGAGTGGGATGGGAATGGAGATTTTGCAGTATCCTTCCCCTGCCATACCCACCAAGCCACACCACACTCACCAAGCCACACCCACAGAACCGATAGTAAAAAAAATTGGATTTCACCACTGGATCCCGGATATCTGTACAGGCAAAGGAGGACATTGGGAAGGAGGACAAATGGGGAGACAGGGAGAAAACATCAACTGCTTAAATTTCTTGGCATCTGTGACAAAAATTATAGCAAAAACATGCATAAAAAAATAGGCATACATGTATATGAAATTACTTTTTCCAAAATCAGAAAGACTGCTTTTTCAATGGCAGGAATGTGCTAGAGCAAGTTAGGAGGCACAAGCCGTGAGCATGTAACTGATTAAGGTCTTGTCAATTTCATTCGGAAGCCCAAGTTGGGGTACTAATTAACTAATTTAAGATCACAGAGCGGAGCTTGTTAACTTGCCATTAGCACTATTAGAGAAACCTGGCAGAAAAAAAGCTGCTCAGGAGGAGAGATTAAAAAACAATATTTATTTGGACAATATTCGATTTTAAGGCAATGCCCTATTTCTGGAGGGAGGACACAATGTAACAGAGAAGCCAAAACCAGGGTAGAAAAGAAATCACTTAAATAAACAGAACGGTGGGAAAGTAAATGGAGAATCCCAGGCCTATCAGCTATAAAGTGCTCGTGTTTAATTAAGAGGAGGCTTTTCTGGTAGAGTTGTCACGCGTTTCTATTTTCAAGGAAATAGATGCAATACAGAAGTGAGTCTAGCATTTTGGTAGAAATGCTTTACAACCTTATTTATTAGTGAAGCAGACTACTTTTTCCCCCCAATGCACATTTGTACAGTTGGAAATTATTTCCATAAAATCCTCTTCTTTTAAAATGGTTGATAGGGGGCTGACAAGTTCACAAGTCAGAGGACTGACTTGCCCTCTGCTCACATTTTAAACTTCTGGATTTCCACTTCCTGGCATTCCTGGTCAAGCTGGCCAACAGAAAACAGAAGAGGCGTCTTTCCGTATGAAGGCCTCAGTGGCAAAGCCAGACCCAGGTTAACATTGCAACATGCTTCTTCTTTTTAACTAAACTGCTGGTATTTCATGCCATCCAACAAACTGAGGGATATTTTAAACCTAATACGGTATCAGTTCTAAGAGTGCAGAGAAGACCTTTACCTTATATGATATCCATTAAAGAATAGGGACTGGTTTGCTCTGAGGAATCCAAATCAAACGTAATCCTTCTGAGACTATACCATATCAGACGGGACAGGATATTTGAAAATGCCGCCATACCTCAGGACTCATTTCTGATAGACAACTACAAGACAAGACTTCTCCCTCTGGAGTGCTAGATTATATACCATATGTTAGTGACAAAACCTAAAGTAGCATCTTGGAGGAGTACCCAAAATATATAACTACAGCAGTGGTTCCCAACCTTTTTTTGGCCATGCCCCAGCTAAGCATTTCTAAAATCCTGGTGCCCTCCCCTGTGACATATAATTCTTTGAGTCTTGTCTATGCATATATTAAAAAGTGTTGCTAAGGTCTAGACCAGTGTTGGCTAACCTTTTTGCTGTCGCGTGCCAAAAGTGGGGAGAGCGCCGGGGGTGTGAGTCACGCATGCGTGTGCCCATACCCATAATTCAATGCAACCTGGCCCCTGCGCATGTGTGCACGCTTTTGGCATGTGATGGTTCGGTGGGCCCAGTAGGCCCGTTTTTCACCCTCCCCAGGCTCCAGAGACTTTCTAGGAGCCAGGGGTGGGCAAAAACAGCCTTCCCCATCTCCCTGGAGGCCCTCCGGAGACTGGAAACAGCCTGTTTCCTGACTTCCTTTGGGCCCAGAAGGTCCGAAAATCAGCTGGCCAGTGTGCGCATGCATGCTGGAGCTGAGCTAGGGCAACGCTCACGTGCCCACAGATATGGCTCCATGTGCCACCTATGGCACATGTGCCATAGGTTTGCCATCACGGGTCTAGACTCTAGACTCTAGAAATCACACATTTTCAAATTGCCCCCATTAAAAATCAAATGTGGTGTGTGAGCCCCACGTTAGGAACCACTGAACGAGAATTAAATTTTAGATTCATTAAGATGCTTCTCATCAACAGGAATGTTGATCCTCAGTGCGATGACTTAGGTGTTTTCCCCTCCCTACTCCATGGTTGAAAACTGTATCAGGAAGAGAACAATGCAAATTAAAGTATTTCTACAGGAGGAAAAATAATAAATTGAGAGAGGAGGAGATTTCTTTTCTAGCCTGCAGAGCAGCTGCTAATATTCTCAAGTGCAGAGCTTGTTCAATAACAAGCTGGAGGGCGACACAGGATAAAATGGATTCCTGATTAATCAGAACTGCACTTGTACATGAAAATGAGAAAAGCAAATGCCAATGAAAGCCACTTCAATGAGACAATGAAGAGGAGAAAAGATATAAAAAGGCTTTATTTCTGTATTTCCCAAAGCAACGTCTGTTTCTCTTTCAAATATGTGTCTAAACTCTCTTCAACATGTATAGGGTCAAAAGTTACCTTATTGATCAAAGCAATAATGATACTTATTACTTAATCTTGAAATAGTAGTACAGGACACTAGTTCTGCATGGAATATTTTAGACTGAGGCGAATGTCACTAATAATTCTTCCGTACAATACTTACACCATAAATTTAGAGATTAAGGTTTCTTTTTCTGAAGCATTAGTGAAATATTTAAACTTTTACCTCTAATCTATAAGGGCTACTAAATCAGTGACTTGAGATTTACAAACTGAATGTGAAGGTCTTTTTGCATTATTCAAATATGTGTGTGTGTGTGTGTGTGTGTATTCTTTTTATAATCCTTTAATCCCTTGCTTTGGGGTGGAGTTGGGATGACTGAATGGAGCTGAGCATTTACTGGCCGGATGCCCTTCCTGACATCTATGAGTTTGCAGCAGATATTTTCTCTTTGCACACTGATAGACCAACATCTGTTGCTGCCTAGAACTGAACTCTCAACCTTCCAAGTGGGAGGCAAACATCTTTACCTCTAGGCACTGTGCCACTCTGCATCATTCAAGTATATAATACTCCAATATTAGAAATATTGCTACAAAGCTGAACAATCTGTATGATCAAATTTGGGCAATTGAAAGACCCATGATATTAAGCAGGTTAAAATGTTTTTCTGCCAGAATGACTAGGCAAACCAAAATAGAACATTTTCGTTCCCCAAAGTTTCAAGAATTCTTAAATACCTATTATTGATTCTCTCCTAGCGAAACAGGATTTTCCGATTATTGTATTATTCTGAAAAATGATAAAATCCTATCAACAGTGGCAAAAAAGACATTTAGGTCTGGGAAATGATACTTTCCTCCAGCAATATTTCAGAGAAATAATTGTCTCTTTTCAGTTGAACTTTCTCCCAGAGAAAAATAGTATATTATGCTGTGCTCTTGGTTGGAAGGCAGGAAATCTGTGTTTTCAATGATGGATTTTCATTATAATTCATCACATTCAGTTACTTAATTAATCCAATAGGCATGAGTTAGATTTTGCTCATTAAATCTTAATGACAGCTGGTTGTTACAGTCTGTCAGTACCAAAGGTGCCAGGCTTCAGCTCAATTACCTCATCACAGGGGCTGACAGCAAAGGGATGGCAGGACTTATCTGTCAAGATGGGGTGGAGGTCAGATGAGGTCTGAAGATAATTACATGCACTGAACAGCCAATGAAGACTTGGCTTTTTCTATGCATACTTTGTGTCTTGCTCTTTGGCAAATTTGCATGGAGCTTTTCTTTCGCCAAGCCTTCGCCACTCACGGTGATAGCCCTGCTCCCAGACTAATCCCCACATCCCATAATACCATTTCTTAGCTATGGTTCCACATGAAATACTTCAAATCCCATTTTTTAATAGAAGTTCTGGAGCTCTATGGGGCTTGGGAGCAAGTCAGTGTTTCATCAGAGGACAAATCTTGCCTTACCCCATCGGCTGGAGTCAGGGGCAACTTCCCTCATTGCAGAGATGAAATTGCTGTTGCATTTGTAGTGGGTTTCAACATTTTTTTACTATCGGTTGTGTAGTAAAAAGGCAAAAAGTAGGCTTGGTGGCATGGCAAGGGGAGGATACTATAAAATCTCCATTCCCTCCCCATTCCAGGGGAAGGATACTGCAAAATCTCCATTCCCACCCCACTCCAGGGGAAGGTTACTGCAAAATCCCCATTCCCTCCCCATACCCGGGGAAGGATATTGCAAAATATCCATTCCCACCCCACTCCAGGGGAAGGTTACTGCAAAATCCCCATTTCCTCCCGATCAACTGGGACTTGGGAGGCAGAGAATAGATAGGGATGGGGACAGTCAGAATTTTTACTACCGGTTCTCCAAACTACTCAAAATTTCCGCTACCGGTTCTGCAGAACTGGTCAGAACCAGCTGAAACCCACCTCTGTGTTGCATGTGTAGGAGATGACCAGGTTCCACCCGGGGAAGGAGTCAAATGCATCATCAGTCTCGAGTCCCTTCATGCTCACAAGAGATTTAAGGCTTTAGTTTAATTACCCCATCATAGGGGCTGACATCTGTTGGATGGACATCCAGCCCACCTTGAATTACATTGACTCTTATCTATTGCCAATTTGCTTTGACCGTTATCAGTT
This sequence comes from Ahaetulla prasina, assembly GCF_028640845.1. NCBI lineage: Eukaryota > Metazoa > Chordata > Lepidosauria > Squamata > Colubridae > Ahaetulla > Ahaetulla prasina. The sequence goes on from NC_080539.1 coordinate 153,455,107, forward strand.
CAAACTCTTGTGGAGAGCTTAAGCTTGCAATAAATCCTTATATTCATTTGAACTGCCTAAGTTTCCTGATTTCTGTGTGATGCTTTCATGTTTTAATGATTTCAGAAGAACAATCTGATCTTTGCTGGCAATATGGCCTTTGGCAGCTTTGCAGGTAAACCTGATTGTGGATGGTCAGAAGTTTTAAAGGTGAGACAGAAGAGACTCCAAGTGTCTGGAGCAGGCAGAACACCAGTGGGATGCCTGGTTTTGCACCTCCTTTCAGTCAACCAGGGGCATGCTAATTGTTCCCACGATGTGCTCAACCATAGTGAGGACATCATTGATGAGGACAAGCACAGGTTGGTTTCAAATGCTTTTGGAAGTTCTGGGGAAATAAAAATGAAATGATTAAATCCATACCATTATAAACCCATATTTTGCATCTAATGGTACAATGCAAGGCTAATAAATGGACCTAATACAGGTAGTCCTTGACTTATGACCACAAGTAAGGCCCACAAGTGAGGCCCAAGCGAAGCAATTGTTACATACATTGTAAGCCGCCCTGAGTCTTCGGAGAAGGGCGGGGTATAAATGTAAACAAAAAAAAAACAAAAAAAAAGTCAATTGTTTGCCCCATTTTATGCCTTTTTTTGCCACAGTTGCCAACAACTTAACACTGTAGTTGTTAAGTTAGCAACACGGTTCTTAAATGAATCTGGCTTCTCCACTGACTGCTTGTCAAAAGATCACAAAAGCTGATCACATGACTCCGGGATACTGCAGCCCTCATAAATATGAACCAGTTGCCAAGTTGCGTCTGAATTTTGATCATGTGACCATGGGCATGCTACAATGGTCGTAACTCTGGAAAAACAGCCATAAGTTACTTTTTCAGTGCCGCTGTAACTTTGGACACTAAAGAAATGATTGTAAGTTGAAGACTACCTGTATTTTCTGGCTTGAGCTCTTATAGATTTTATTTTCTCTTCTTTCTGTGCAGAAATGCACAGAAATGCAAGACAGATTGTCTTTTCTAGAAAAACTGATATGGTTTCCTTTTTTAAGAGAAAAATAAATAAATTTTCAGGCAGCTTAAATAAACCATGCACTTTTGAATTAGAAACTAGGTTTTAGACTGTCTTTAACAAATAGGATCAGGCTGCTGTAAAATAATCATATAATGATATGATACAATGAAAGCAAATTAGATGGTAAATCATGCAATAGCTTGGGAAACTAAATATAAAAGGACAATCTAAAATGGCCCAGGCAAATGAAGTTCTAACAGGGGACACTGAAAGAGAGAAAAATTGGCGTGAGATACACAAGCGGGATAACATAATGTAGCACATGATGCGTACAGGTGCTTTCCCACAATACAGCCTCCAGCTGCTGGATTCCCATGCATAAATCAGCTCGGAGTGAAGTCGGCTATAAACAACCCTTGTTTGCTGCAATAGTGGAATGGATCATGTTTGTCACAGTCTGTATAAGAAAGAAAAGAAAAGAAAAAAAGAATGAGGGAGGGAAGGAGGAAAGAAGGAAGGAAGGAAGGAAGGAAGGAAGGAAGGAAGGAAGGAAGGAAGGAAGGAAGGAAGGAAGGACAGACAAGGAAATTACATGTCAATATAAGAGGAAAGTGGCAGAACCATTGTCAATCTGGTTAAGTACAGCAAAAATAAAAACAAAAATAGGTTGCTCATTTCATTATTTGCTATTCCATCAGTTATACTGTTTAATATCAGCATATATTAATACATGGGTGTTTCACAGCATTGACTGATCTTAAATATGAAAGCATTATAGTGAAATTCTGGAAGAGTAAATCCCTCTTTCTGGGGTTCTTGCAAAGTATATTTGCCTGCCTTCATAAAATTCTGCATTGTCAAAAGCAAATGATACATGTAACCATTTAAGTACCAGGCAAGAACTTAAAATATATAGGTACATTTATTTAAACTAGACTGTTTCCTTCACTTCCTTTTGCGTATCCCACCAACTACACTAGTGACCCAAATCACTTTTTGGTAGCTATTTTCTTCAGTCTGTGTTACTGAGGCATCCTTCAAATCAGGGGTGAAATGTAAAATTTGTTACTACCGGATATGTGGGCGTGGCTTGGTTGGGGGGGGTTAATGTGACTGAGTGGGCGTGGCCAACTTTTTTTTTACTTTTTTTTTATAAAAAAGTTTTATTTTAACATTCATATCCAATAACATATTTAGTGTACCATCATATACAATTAATCAGACCTGCCCGGTCACCACCCCCTTCCTTTAACTCTCTTCCCTTCTCTACCTTCTTCTACTTTCCACAACCATCCTCCCCTTCTCTTATCTACATCCTCTCCCCCTTCCTCCCTACTCCTTTCTTCTCCCTCTTCTATCCTTCTTCCTTCCTTTCCTCTTCCTCCTCTTCTCTTTCCTACCTCCTTCTCTCTTCTACTTCCTTCTTTCCCATCATTCTGAAATGGTATCCAGGCAGCTCCGATCTTACATTAATTATACATCTTCAATCATCTCTGTACATTAACCATCAACCCATTTTCTACCCTCATCCCCCTCCCCTCCTTCCCTTCCTCCCCACCCCGGGACTTCCCAGAACCAAATACAGGTATAAAACTAACAGCAAAAATTAAATATAACACAAATCATAATCCATAGTCACTCCTTAAAACCTCAACTCCCCTTCCAGAAACAAAGAAAATACATTTCTTCCAATCCATTATATATCAGACCATTCCACTCCTAGAATTCTCAGAAATTTCCAATTGAGTTGGTGTTTTTTTTTTTACTTTTAAAAGCATTTTTTCTTCGGACAAAGAGGTTGTAAAAAATGCTTTTAAAAACCTCTGATGATCAGGCAACTCAGCTGGGATCGCCAGAGGAGTCTTTTAAAAGCATTTTTTCTACAACCTCTTCAGCCGAAAAATGCTTTTACTGACGATCCCAGCTGAGTTGCCTGATCACGAGAACCTTTTAAAAGCAATTTTTTACAACCTCTTTGCCCAAAGAGGTTGTAGAAAAAAATGCTTTTAAAGGGTTCTGACGATCCCAGCTGAGTTGCCTGATCACCAGAACCTTTTAAAAGCATTTTTTACAACATCTTCAGCCGAAGAGGTTGTAGAAAAAATGCTTTAAAAACGTTCTGACGATCCCAGCTGAGTTGCACAATCATCAGAGACTTTTTTTTTACTTTTAAAAGCATTTTTTTGGCCGAAGAAAAAATGCTTTTAAAAATAAAAAAAACAACAACAAAAAACTGATAATCACACGGCTCAGCTGGGCATGGGCGGGGGGGGAGGGCGCGGCATGGATTTTTGCTACCAGTTCTCCGAACCACCCGCTGCCATCACTACTGGATCGGATGATCCTGTCCGAACCAGGAGCATTTCACCCCTGCTTCAAATCCATTTGTTCAGCTCTTCTGTTTAGTATATTGTTACAGGGAACAGTGATATGTAGTCACAGCCCTCGTAATTCTGAAGATAGAGGTTTTATTCTTTTAAAAGAAAGTGATTGATTCAATCTAAACATTCGTGAAGATACGGAGTACATAAATTCTGTTGAGCCCCTGTGAAATGAATTCCCACTGAACATGCTGTCTGATATAGAGAGTGAAAGCACGCATCCTCTGAGAGATTACTGAATTATTTATTGTACTGAGTCAGTAAATGAGGTCAGAAAGCCAGAAATGCTTTCATTCTTCCATGAGAAACACAGTAAACCATGAAAGTTATATATTTTGAATATATTATTCAAGAAAGGCAGCGAAAGGGGGAGAATCCAGATTTATATCCTCTGTCAATTTAAGTTTCCTAAAGAAGACTTAAATGAGACAGAAAGACAAGAAACATAATTTGAAACTTGCCTATCTGTCTTGCAATCAGAATTTCAATATATTTATAGACAATAGCAATAACTCAAAGGCACCAAACTGATTAATTTGAATATCATACTATGCAAACACATAGGTATAAAATCTAGTATATGAATTTGTGTTTATGATACTTAAAAAAGAAATGGTTATTGAAACAGTAAAGAAGAGAAGTTTAAATCTTTAAAAAGGAGCACTACTTTACATTTGACAAAAATGTAGTAGTACAGATGACCTCGTATATGGACAACAGAAGCTGGACTAACACTTATAGGAATAGTTAGTCTCTAAGATATTAGGATCCTAAACATTTTGGGGCTGAAATGGTCAGTGCTGGTATATTTTAAATTAGAAACAAACCAGCATATCTAGAGCTCTTTGTGTCTCTTCCCTAGCTGTTCTCTATTGGAAGCAAGAGGACAGAAAAACCTTCTGAAAGGTTTTGCTGGAAATAAATAAAATACAATAACATAAAATAACCCACTTCTGCTGCCCTGTCTGGCTGGAAATTTCAAAGGGTAGATGAAATGCCCTTTCCCCCACATCTATTTGTACTTGTAATGCCACTTTCTCAAAATTAACTGCATTACAGACAGTGGTAATGCAATTCTGCTCTCAATGGATATAGATATAAAAATTTGTGAAATGCTGCACAACTTGTGACTGTGCATCATCATTGCAGTTGTGTCATCATTTTAGAGACATTGATTTACTTACCTAAACAGAGCAATGAATGACCTCAGTGGGCAAAAAAGCAGTGGGAGTGGGAGGGATGTGTCCTGGATTTTGGGTGCATTTTTAAAGTTAGCCCATTTGAGCTACTTGAGTTGAAAAATTGATGATGCACCATTTCATCCTTTTGAAGGTTACAAACAGACAAACAGACACAAGAATTTTAGTAGTATATAGATGAAGGCAGGGATGTCTGAAAGCTTTAAGCTTAAAAAAAGGAGACTGTCCTACTGCATGCTTTATCACATGCACATGTATGCAACATCATGATGTATGACATTGCTTTCATCACTTTCCCCCTCTCCCCTGTTCTCCCATGGACAACTGGTGTGTGGAGGTGCTTCCAGCCATTTTGCTGCCCAAGAAAGCCTAACCCGAAGATACCTCAGCCTTTTATAGTTCTCCATCTATACTAAACTGCACAGTAGCTGCATGTTATAGGTGTACGTTAACAATATTTGGGCAATTCAGAAAATGTTACACTATAATAACAGAGTTAGCTTGGGATTGTGGCTCAATACTATGACATAATACAGTCTGTTGGATTGTATGACTCCAACAATTGTGGTTTGTAAATCCTGGCTTATGATATTACATTGTGCAAAAAGAGACAGTGAGAGTTTATTTAACCAAAGCTGCTTAAGCAAACTTGGTTTAGCACAATGTGTGAATTGGATCTTTGTGGAATTGCAAAGGTTGTCCAGAGGGAAAAATGATGGAAGCCAGTTTGAGTCCTGAGAGGAAAAAAAAAAAAAGTGCAGTTGAGCAATAAAAATGCTTAATCAATTCTTTGCAAAGGAGTTCCAGAGAGCTCTGAATTCATTGTTCTCTTTTTCCTGAGCCTTTCTGATTTCTTATGGTTATTTCTTATTGGTCATTTAAAGCAAGCATCCTAGTTGCTGATTGAATGATTTTCCCAAAGAAGAGGCAAGATACTGGATATTGTTCCAGGAAAAATGAGAGAACGTGTTCATTCCTTATTACAAAGAAATCATGACTGCTTCAGAAGAACCTGTTGATATTTTCTATCTCTAATTTCAACATTACAAGAATACATTTCAGTTATTTTATGTTGGAATATCTGTGTGCTGGGTTCCCAAGACAATTTGAAAGAAACCTACATGAAAAGGGGATTGTAAATATTGGCATAGTCTGTTGTTCAGATGTCTTGCTTCTATTTGAAAATAAATTCATGTTCCCAAAGTTTATGGAAACTATGATAAAATATTAATTATCCAATATCTCCTTAACTTCAGAAGGTGTTTTGATAAAAGTGTGAATGAAAAGTAAGGCTGGGCAATGCCCCAGCTTCAGTTCCAAAAAGGGTGCTTTGGACTACCCACAGGGAGGAAAGCATAGTTCCAGAGGCACAGATACATGACCTCAGGAAAAGATGTGGCTGCTTTAAAGAGTTATAGACAGCCAGGCGCTAGGTTTGTACTCTTGCATTCTCTGAAGATGGAAGGTTTTAAATCACACTTCTCAGCATTTGCAAGTGTAAAGTTTTAAAATAATATATAGTATTTTAGAGAAGAATCTAGGCCCGTGATGGCGAACCTATGGCACGCATGCCCAAAGTGGCACACAAAGCCATGTCACCCGGCACACACGGCCTTATCTGTTTATCTTCTGGGTTTCTGACATGCATGCGCACATGAAGATCAGCTGTCCTTCGCATACAGGCAATGCCGAGAACCAGTGTGTGCATGAGCGCCAGCCAGCTGATTGTTGGGTGCGTATGCATGCCAGAACATGGTACGTCAGCTTTTCCAGAGCATGATCCCTTTGTGAATGCGGCAGTGCTGAAAACTGGCTTACACATGCATACTGGTTAGGTGATTGTCTGGTGTGCATGTGTGCTAGAACCCAGAAGTTTAGCTTTTCTGGAGGGCGGCCCCAATGAGCGAGTGTGTGCGTGCGTGACATTTCCACTCAACCTTTTCGGCACCTGGAGCTGAAAAGTTTCATCATCACTGATCTAGGCTGAAACCAAAGTATCTTGATGGAAAGAGACCTCTCAAGGTGGCAAGGCTTGATGTTAGATGCAAAACAGGTCAGATGCAGAGGGTACAAAAAAGCTGTAAACATTAAGTACCTTTACATGCATTAAGAACATTTGTAATTCTTCCAGTTTTAGTAATTACTTTTAAAAGATAATATATAAATTTAGAGAAGTATAGTAATTGAAGTAAGTTTCATATAACTATCTTATAATTTAAAAGAAGAGTGAGGATATTGTAAAAGTAAGAAAACTAAGCATAATATTCTAATCTAGAGATCCCCAACTTTTGGGCCGAGGCCTACTACCAGGCCGTGGCCTAGTTGCAACCGGGAAGCGCGAGTGTGAGTGGTGGGCTCAGAGGCAGGTTTCAGCAGGTTCTGACCAGTTCTGGAGAACCGGTAGCAGAAATTTTGAGTAGTTCAGAGAACAGGTAGTGTTAAGTTCGGGCAATAACGAGACAGGAGACCAGGATAGTGACAACAGCTCTTTACTATATGGTGAACCCAGCAACCGTCTGGGGAAAAACCTCTCCTTATATACAGTTTAACCGGCGGCTTCAACCAATCAGCAACGTGCTTGTTTCCCGCCAAAATATTTAAAGATACATTACACTCCTTCCCTCCCAGAAAACACTTTACCCATATTTACATGATATTTACATATTATTTTTCAACGTAGTCACGTAAATAGGCTGGGTTTCTCTTAACTCTTTCGGACCTGCGCAGTTCATTCCCTGGGAGTGGGTTGAGCTGACCGGAGGGGCTGTTCGCTCCTCTCAGCTCCTCCTCTAGGCCATCCGGCCCTGGATTATTTGCAGAGTCGTCCCTGCTGTTTTCTAATGGAACCTGTTGGCGTCGCTGGACCTCCGGGAACTCAGATAAGTCCTGCGAATTTTCCGGGTTTGAGTCAGCTGGGGATTCAAACATTGTATAGTCAGGGCCTGTTTCGATTAATTCGCTTTGTTCGGCTATGCGTTTTCTTATTTGGTCTATGTGGCGCCTCCATACTCGGCCGTCCTTTAACTCCACCAAGTATGATTTTGGACCTGTTATGTTTAGGATTTCTCCTGCTATCCAGATCGGGCCCTCACCATAGTTGTGTGCCCACACGCGGTCGCCTATTTCCATCCCCCTTGTTTTTCTGAGTTCCCCCTTGTAACCCTCCGGTGTATAGTTTGGATTTAATCGGTCTAGTGGACACCTGAGCTTTCTGCCCATTAATAATTCTGCTGGGCTTCTGCCGGTTGTGACACAGGGGGTTCTGTGTTGGACGGCCAGGAAAACATCTATTTTTGTTTGCCAGTCGCCTGGCTTGAGTCTGGACAATGCCTCTTTTGCGCTTCGGACGAAACGCTCTGCAAGGCCATTCGTCGCAGGGTGGAAAGGCGCCGAGAGGGCATGTCGGATGCCCTCTTCTGCTAAGTATTCCTCGAACTGGGTTGCCGTGAATTGCGGGCCGTTATCGGATACTAACGTGTCGGGCAACCCATGGGTTACAAATAGGTGCCGTAGTACTGAGATCACGGCCTCGGCTGTCATGGATCTCATGAGAATGATTTCCAGCCATTTGGAGTAGGCATCGACTACTACCAGGAAGGTTTGGCCGTGGAAGGGGCCGGCAAAATCAATGTGGATTCTCGACCAGGGCCCTTGGGGTTTCTCCCATTCCCTAACCGGGGCCGTTGGGGGTAGCGGTCTGGATTCCTGGCAGGCCTGGCATTTCCCTACCCTTTCAGCAATTTCCGAATCCATTAAGGGCCACCACACATAGCTTCTTGCTAGACCCTTCATCCTTACAATCCCTGGGTGACCCTCGTGGAGGAGATCCAACACCCTTTTCCTCAATTTCTCTGGGATCACCACTCGATCCCCCCATAACAGGCACCCCCCTTGAGCCGACAGTTCCCCACGTTTCTTTACAAACTCTTTAAAACGCTCGCCCGGCGCAGCGGGCCACCCTCTTTGTACCCAACCGAGTACAGTTCTCAAAGTAATGTCCCGGTATGACGCCCGAGCCACCTCCTTTGATGTGACTGGGCCAGAGTCCAGAGAGTCAATTAATAGTATGGGCGTCCCCGGAGTGGGGTCCTCGATCGCCCCTGGTAGTGGGCATCTGCTTAATGCGTCCGCATGCCCCAACTCTTTTCCTGGCCGATGCCGCAGTTTATAGGAGTATGCGGCTAAAAAGATAGTCCATCGGGTCAATCGGGGCGAAAGTGCCACAGGCGTTGGGCGGTCGCCAGCCAGTAACCCTAACAGTGGTCTATGGTCTGTCACAATTTCAAAATCTCTCCCAAAGACGTACTCGTGAAACTTTTTTACTCCTGAAACTATGGCTAGGGCTTCTTTATCCAGCTGACTATAGTTCCTCTCTGTCGAGGACATCGTTCTGGAGTAGAATGCTATTGGGGCTTCTGTGCCATTTGGAAGCCTGTGGCTGAGCACAGCACCCACTCCGTAAGGGGAAGCGTCGCAAACCAGTACCAATGGCATCTTGCTATGATACTGGATCAGTAAGCTATCGCTCGAGAGTAGGTTTTTTACTGCCTCGAAAGCCCTAGCTTCCGCCTTCCCCCAAGACCAAACGGAATTCTTTCCCAGTAACTTATGTAGCGGCTCGGCAACGGTTGCCTTATTTTTCAAAAAGACCGCGTAAAAGTTCACTAGACCCAGGAATGCCTGTAGCTCTGTTTTGTTTTTGGGCGCTGGAGCCTTTCTTATTGCCTTGACCTTGCTCTCAGTGGGGTGGATTCCTTCCTTGTCTATTCTGTAGCCCAAGAACTCTACGGATTCTACCCCTATTTGGCATTTGTTCACTTTAACTTTCAGACCGGCTGACCGGAAAATGCCCAAAACTTTTCTCAGCCGTTCCCCTAATTCTTCTAAATTTTCGGCTGATACCAATACATCATCAAAATAGGGGACTACCCCCGGGAGCCCTTGTAGAAGTCGCTCCATTAAATTTTGAAATAGTCCTGGTGCCACACTCACCCCAAACTGTAACCGGGTACACTTGAAAGCACCTCTGTGAGTCACAATTGTCTGGGCTTCGGCTGTGTTGGCGTCTACGGGCAGTTGTTGGTAGGCTTGGGCCAAATCTAATTTGGCAAAAACGTGCCCTTGCCCCAGCGAGTGCAGCAAATGTTGCACCACGGGGACCGGGTAAGCGCTTTTTTGCAAGGCTTTATTTAACGTTGCCTTGTAGTCGGCGCAGATTCTAACTGACCCATCTGGTTTCACTGGGGTGACGATTGGCGTCTCCCACTTAGCATGATCGACTGGCACCAGTATCCCCTGACTAATGAGCTTATCTATCTCCTTGTCAATCTTGGGTTTAAGGGCAAAAGGAACCCTCCTTGCCTTTAACCGTATGGGGGCTACTTGGGGGTCTAAATTGAAGGAAATAGGGGTCCCCTTGTACTTGCCCAGGCAGTCCTTGAACACATCTTCGAATTCGTCCATGAGTGTGTCCTTTAGGTTAAAGTCATTTCTGTAGATGCCAGTCACTCCCATGCCCAACGCACGGAACCAGTCTAGTCCCAGCAAACTTGGCAGGGTCCCTTCGACTATCGTGATGGGCAGGGTCTTCTTGTGTGGTCCGTACTCGACGCGGACGGAGGTGGTCTCTCGAACAGGGATGCGATTCCCTTGGTAGTCGTGCACTCGTAGCCGCTGTGTTTGCAGTTTGCGTTTGGCGATTTTCGGCAAAGCTTTTGCAAAAGTGTCCCAGGACATGATTGTGATCGCTGACCCTGTGTCCACTTCTAGTCGGCACGGCACTCCTTCGATTTTCGGTTTTGTGAAGATTTTCTTCTCCACGCGGGTTGCTGCACGACCTACTATCACGGTCGTTCGATTTGAATTTGCGCCCTTTTTGTTTCGACCAATCACGGGTCGCCTAGCCGATCCCGCGCTCTGATTGGTTGGTTTGAATTCGCCCTTTTGTTTCGACCAATCACGGGTCGCCTAGCCGATCCCGCGCTCTGATTGGTTGGTTTGAATTTTCGGCGGGAAGGTTGGGGTGCTCGACAGACTTGAGCCAGGTGCCCCTTCTTCTCACACCGCCGACATGTAGCGTCTTTGAACTTGCATTGTTGACGCTGATGTTGCCCTCCGCAACTTCCGCATTCATCCCGGTCTTCTTTGCCCCTTCTCTCGGTGAGGCAAACTCCTTCCTCATCCTCGCCGTCTGATTCGGTCTGGATTTCTTCGTTGTGGACCGGGGTTGATTTTGCGCTCGCCGTTGGTGTGAGCGGCTTTTGTAGGGTTTCCGCCGCTTGGGTCGACATCTCATGAGCTCTGGCTTCGTCCAGAGCGTTTGCCAGCGTTAGATTGCTTTTTGATAGCAGCCGCCTCCGCAAACGAATGTCTCTGACCGCACGGATGAGTTGCTCTAACAGCTCCTCATCTAAGTCTCGGTACCCACAATCCTTGGAGGCTTTCCTCAGGGCGGCCATGTAATCGCTGATGGATTCGCCCTCTTTCTGTCTGCGCTCTCCAAATTCATAGCGCCGTACATATTTGGACGGTGTTGGCGCGAAATGGTTCTTCAATAAATTTTGCAGAGTTTGCCACGATACCGATTGTACCGGCGTTGGCTCTGCCAGGGCTTCCGCGATGTCGATGACCTCGGGACCGCAGTGGCTCAGGAAATACGCCCTTTTGCGGTTGTCTGGGACTCCTTGCAACTCGTTTGCCTCGAGGAAGCTCTCGAAACGGGTCATGTACGTTCCCCATTTCTCCCTGGATGGGTCAAACGGCGCAGGCGGAGTGTAGCTGGCCATCGCTGCGTTTTCGCCCTGAGTTTGCTGGATTCGGTTCTTTCGTGCGTTCAGCTCGTTCCTGGTGCTCTTAGCCTCGAAATCCCACCTTCGTCGCCAGTGTTAAGTTCGGGCAATAACGAGACAGGAGACCAGGATAGTGACAACAGCTCTTTACTATATGGTGAACCCAGCAACTGTCTGGGGAAAAACCTCTCCTTATATACAGTTTAACCGGCGGCTTCAACCAATCAGCAACATGCTTGTTTCCCGCCAAAATATTTAAAGATACATTACAGGTAGTAAAAATTCTTACTGGCCCTGCCCCCATGTCTCTGCCTCCCGGGTCTCAGCTGATCAGGAGGAAATGGGGATTTTGTATTAACCTTCCCCTGGATTGGGGAGGGAATGGAGATTTTACAGTATCTTTTCCCTGTCACGCCCACCAAGCCACGCCCACAGAACCGGTAGTAAAAAAATTTGAAACCCACCACTGGGTGGGCTGATGCGGTCATGAGAAGTGATCAGCCCGTGCACATGTGCGTGCAGTTCAACTTATGTAAGTTGAGCTGTGTGTGAGTAGGCCCGATGCACACGAGTCGAGCTGCATGCACATGTGTGCACACTGGCCCGACGCTCACATGGCCCGGTTCCCCTCTTCCCCCCAGCTGGGCCAAGCTGCAAAGGTTGAGGACTGCTGTTCTAAGCTCTCCCTCTCCCCCGCCACTTTTGTAACTCGACAGCTGTTGTAAATGAGAAAAGAAGTTCCTGAATTATGGAGGTGCATCGTCCAGAGAGGTTCTTTCAGCTGAGGTCCAAAAATCTATGAGAATATTATGGGGTTCTCTGAGATACTAAGGAGAAAACAAGTCCACTCAAATGCGGCCAGTTTTCTACCACTATAACTTTGCCTCCCAATTAGAAATTCCAAGGTTGTATTTTTAATGAACAGGCTCAATGGCCTTGAAATCCCTGTTCTGGAGTGCCTTTTCCACATATATGCTTAATCTATAGCTTTCCCATAATCTTTTGTATGCTGATGGAGCATAACCAGAGGTGGGTTTCAGCAGGTTCTGCCCAGTTCTGGAGAACCAGTAGCGGAAATTTTGAGTAGTTCGGAGAACCGGTAGTAAAAATTCTGATTGGCCCTGCCCCCATCTATTCTCTGCCTCCCAGGTCCAAGCTGATTGGGAGGAAATGGGGATTTTTGCAGTATCCTTTCCCTGGATTGAGGAGGGAATGGAGATTTTACAATATCCTTCCCCTGCCACGCCGACCAAGCCGTGCCACACCCACCAAGCCATGCCACGCCCACCAAGCCACACCCACAGAACTGGTAGTAAAAAAATTTGAAACCCACCACTGAGCACAACCTATATCCTGAGGCTACTATTTCATTGAAAAGATTGACCACTGTGGGCCTGCTCAGCCGGCATGTACTAAAACATGTTTCCCATTCGTTATTTCCTCCTGGAGGTATCTTAGGAAAACACCAAGAATTTCCCACAAATCCAATACTGTTAGAAAATCATCATTTTAGTGAATTGTGGCCCATCTTTCAAACAGTTCGTGGATGTCTTTTCTGGGTTTATAAAATTACCTTAGTTTCAGGTAGTTTATAATACTCCTGTTGTAAGGATCAAAATACACCATCAGACATGATTAAGACATGTGTCTAAGCCCTGTGGCTTCTGACATTTATCTGAAAGTGAGAGAAAGAAACAGAGGGCTCAGCTGCTACCAAAAAACCCTTGTATGATGGACAAGTTTTCTTGCCTGCAGGAATAGATAAAATAGTGTGTGGGCAGTCAGAACATTGGCCTTTCCCTTTGAGGTTGCTAAATTCATGACAGGACACTATCAGTAGACAGAACCTATTTCTGCTTGCCTTTCAAACAGCCTAATTGTTCTTGCAGTTTTTCTGTAATTACGTTTGGGAGTTGTGCGACCCGTCTTTTGGTTTGGCAAACACCTGTGTGAATTACTGATTGCATTATACTGTTGATCCAATTGTCTAACTGTTAGCAGCCAAGAGCATGCCATTACTACCATGTAAGCCTGACATTTGCTCTTAGACAGGTGGGTTAATTCAGCTGTCATCCTGATGCGTGGATGTGTCTAGGGAGTTTAAGATAACTTCTGCAGGTATGTGGTGGGCTTTTCTTCTTTTTTTTTAAAATAAACACCTTCAAAGTCTGTTGTATGTTTTCAAACTGGCTGGCTGCATTTGTTCTCACACTTCTTAGAATAAGATCAGCCTTTAGAAAAAGATTAATAATATAGTCATTGGGAACTAAACAACTTGGAGAAGAGCCAATATATCTGGATAATTAGAAGTTCAGATGAACAAGAAATGAAGGTAGATTAAGCATTGCTGCTGTTGCTGCTGCCTGCAATGGGTTTTCAACTACCAGGTGAAATTGACCTTGTGAGTTTGCCAGAGACCTGGCATTGAAAGTTTCTTGCCACCTTTGAGACTATCTAGAGGGCACTTATCTCAATAATGATGGATTGACCCTAATAACATCTGAAATTAGAATTCCACAAAGGCCCATCAAAATGGAGAGCCAGTTTGGTGGTTAAGGCACTAGGCTAGAAAGTGGAAGACCATGAGTTCTAGCCTTGCCTCAACCATGAAAGCCAGGCACTCTCAGCCCAGCCCACCTCACAGGGAGGTTGTTGTAAAGCAGGGCTGTCAAACTTGTGGCCTGCCTGACGGATGTGTCATGCGCTGGCCACGCCCAAGCCCAGTTTAGCAAAGGGGGGGAAAGTCCCAATATGTCACATGACACCACTATGACAATGCATGTTTGACATCCCTGTTGTAGAGAAAAAAGAGAGGGAGGAAGGAGTATTTTGTGTGTTTGCCACCTTGAATTATTTCTAAAAATAATACAAGGCAGGATATAAATAACTAAATAAATCATTGCTCTCAGGTACTCGCATTTAAAATTAAAAATTCATGGAAATGTTTTCAGCTGTAGGTTTCAACAGTCATTACCCTAAACTAGATGCAAACATTTAGCATGGAACTATCATCTATATAAAAATGTAAACATAGAAGAAAAAAAGAAAATTCTTGGGATGATAAAGTTTGTTGAATCCAGGTTTCTCCACAGCTTAAACCTCAGGTGCCTAATAACAATCTATAAAAAGAAATGAATAAATAAAAAAGGGAACAGGATTGAAGTTTGAGATGGATAGAATCATAATGAAAACCCCTTGCTTTAAATGAGGTTAAATCTCCAGCAGCAGATGAACCACACTCTTAGTTATTCAAGGAATTAGCAGATGATTGGACTGAATTCTTATATTTTTCAGAAATCCTGGAAAACTGATGAATTGCCAGATTTTGATTATTTTATTTTGTTTTTCTTAAACATTTACGGTATATAGCTACACAATGCAATCAAGATGACTCTGAATAGTTGGGGAAAAAAAAGAAGAAAAACAAATACCAAAATACAATACATATACCTACAAAGAATAATGAAACAATAAAGCAATAAAAAAGCAATCTGAACAGCTATAACATGGTAATCCAATTGGGGCTGTAGCATATCATGAAACCATAGGCTGGAGGAAATGATGTAGGAATGCAAATCTATTTTTTTACAAAAGGAAGAAAAGCAGATCCAGCAAACAATCAACTAGTCCGGGGTGTCAAACTCAATTTCATTGGGGGGGAAACACCAGGCTCGTGTTTGACTTTGGGGGACCTGGGTGGGTGTGGCCAGGGTGGGCGTGGCCAGCTCGATGTCACTCATGTCAGGGGCACCTGTGGTAGCCCGAGCGCTCTGCCAGTGAAAACAGAGCTCAGAGGGCTGCGCAACGCCCTCCTGAACTCCATTTTTGCTGGCAGGAGGCCGTTGCAGCCAAAAACAGAACTCAGGAGCGTTGCATCCAGCCCATGGGCCTTGAGTTTGGCACCCCTGAGCTAGTCAGTCCAACATAGACATCTGGGAAAATTTTAGAACAGATCATAACCCTACTTGCACCTCCTTAAAAGTAGCATGGCAAATATCAGAAGCAGCTGGTCTGTGTAACCTTATCTTCTTTGTTAACTGGGTAACGCCCTTAATAGGAATGATGTAGCCTAATGTGTCTTGACTTCAGCAAATTTGACAGAATAACCCATGGCATGCTGATTACTCAACCAGTTAAATATGGATTAGACATGACAAATATAATTGCACAGTTGGCTTAAGAATCATACTCAAATATGTACATTAATGGTTCCTCCCCAAAGTATAAAGAAACATAGAGTGATTGCCACTAGATTCAGTCATGGGACTTCTCTTCAATACCTTTATAAATGTCTTGGATGAATAGGGAGAGGAAATTATTAAACTTGCAGGCGATACAAAATTGCACAAAAGAGCTGAGATGTAGACGATTAAAATATAATTCAAAACAATGTTAATAGGGAGTCCCTGCATAAAGATGATAAAAAAATGCAAAAACTACACAATAGGTTTCACTTCTAGCATGCCCAATCCATATTTATTTACAAGAGCAATACAGGAGACGGGTAGCTAAGTCTTGGCAATAAAAATTCCCACCACTGTGAGTGCTATCATTGTGCAAGACACACCCAATTTTTTAAAAATTGTTTTAAATCATGATCTCTTGTTGAACTCCTAAAGACCTCCGACAGAACTCCAGCTGGAAAAGTTTGGTTAATGGAATGGGTTGAAATTGAGCAGAATGAAATTTAACAAGAGAAGTGCAAAGTCCTTCACTGAACAAACAGAAACCAAATGCACTGCTATAGGCAGGTGATACCTGATGATAACAAATACTAATGAAAAAAAGAGGTTGGTACAGAAGTTGATTGCAGACTGAATACGAGCTTGCAGGATGAGGTGGCTACAAAAATGCAAATGCATTTTTAGCTTTCTTCACCACAACTTCTAAATACGACTGTGAAGAATAAGTCCTTTTAATTCAATTTTGGTGAGAACCCATCTTGAGTACTGAGTTCTGTTCAGGCATACCACTTTAAAAAGTGCCCTGGTGCTCCTGTGATCATGATTTACCTTTTTTTTGCTTGAAACTGGTGTTTATTTTGGGCAAAAACTGCCCCTTAGCAAACAAAGGGTTTGGTTAATGACAGCAGCATTTGTTAACAATCACGTTTGCTTAACACCCATTGCAAAAAAAGTGCATAACATTGCGAATGGTGACATGATAACCTGCTTTATGACCATCAGGATTTAAGATCAAAATTGTGGGTTCAGATTATGGGTTTCTGTGGTTGCAAGTCAAGGGCTACTTGTACTTAGAGTGTGGTTTCTTCCTTGATGGTTCCTTGGTTTGGGTATTGTTTCTTCTTGTGGTGTTTATCTGTCTCTCTTCCCTCCTTATCCGGGTGATGGCTGCCAAGAAGGATATGTTCTGAATTGTTTGTTTCATTCCTTGATTTTGGTTGTAACTTTCTTTAAATGTAGAAGGACCTTATTTCAGGGGTGAAATCTAAAAATTTTCCCTACCAGTTCTGTGGGCGGGGCTTAATTGGTGGGCGTGGCTTGGTGGTCAGATGACTGGGTGGGTGTAGTCAATAACAATAAATAACAAAAATAATTAACAAACTATACAAAACAATAAGAAGTACCAAAAACCAACTTTCACACTTTACACACACACAACACAACACAACTGACTCACACACAATGTAAAAGCAGCTGCACTTCACCCAAAATGGCCCCTGCAACAAGCAGGAACCTCACACTTTCACACTTTACACACACACAACACAACTGACTCACACACACACACACACACACACACACACAATGCCACATACAGCTTTGTGAGATTTTGTGTATTTGTGTAGTTAGAGTGAAACACTACATAAACACACCAAATCTTAGAAAGCTGCACAAATATTTTATTTTATTATTTTTATTTATTTTTTTAGATCAGGGGGTCTCCAACTTTAGTAGCTTTAGGTTTGTGGACTTCAACTCCCAGAGTTCCTCATTCAGCAAAGCAGGAAGTCAAAGCAGGCTGTAATCAGTAGCTGAAGTAAGCATTGCGTTGCCAGCCCGAAAGGAGCAGTAGGCAGTAATTATAGGTAAGTGAGGAGGGGGCATTGGGTGGGCATGGGTGGGGGCTCTTGTAAGTGGGGGCTGTTAAAAAGTGATTTTAAAAGCCTGCTAGGATCAGGAAACTCCTCTGGGATCGCCAGAGGAAAAAAAGTTTTAAAGTCAGCTCCTCTGACGATCTCAGCTGAAGTTCCCTCATAGCAGCCCAGAACCTCTTAAAATAATTGTTTTAACATGTAGAAAACATGTTTTTTAAGGTTCTGGTGATGAGGAACTCAGCTGGGATGGCCAGAGGAGCCTTTTAAAGCCCCCCCCCTTTTCCTTTTTTCCCCCTTCGGCTGAAGAGGTTTTTTTTAAAAAAACTTTTAAAGTGTTCTGATGATCCCTGCTCAGCCCCGCGATCATCAGAGGGTTTTTTTTTTTTTACTTTTAAAGGCATGTTTTTGGCTGAAGAAAAACTTTTAAAAGTAAAAAAAAAAACCCTCTGCAGATGGTGTGGCTCAGCAGGGGCGGGGGGGGGGGGGGGCAGGGATTTTTGCTACCGGTCCTCCGAACCAGCAGCTGCCATCGCTACCTAATCGGGGGAACTGGTGCTAACCGGGAGCATTTCACACCTGCCTTATTTCTATGAGTCTCTGATTTGTCTGATTTGTCTGAATGCCAAGCCTGCCAGAATTCTCTGGCATTTTTGGAGTTGGCTTGGTCTACAATATCAATATTTTCCCAATAAAAGTTGTGGTTGAATTTGACTATGTGTTGAAAGATTAGTGATTTTTTATTATGTCTTCTAGCTCCTAATTGATTTTTGTCAATGCGTTTACCTGTCTGTCCTATATACCCCTAGTGGCTATTTTATTCCTTATCTTGTATGTTGTAAAAACAGATGACTCCTGGTTTTAATTATTTGATGACTGTGTCATTGGCTTAACTTAGGATATATTGGAGTGATTTTGTTTTTGTTTATTTGTGTGCCACAGTGGCACGGAGAGATTGTAGTAGACAGTTGGCTGTCTTAGAAATGTTTTTGAAGTATGGGAGAGAGATCCTTTTCACTGGTTTGATTGATTATGTTGTGACAGCTGGTGTAGCTGGCCACTTAAAAAAATTATTTAGGAAATGAACCATTTGCACTGTGACTTCTCTCAGGTGGTGTGTGTGTGTGTGTGTATCCATATCTGTGGGGTACAATATGTTATTGAGAGAATTTGTGTTATGTTTATTCTTTCATTCACAGGACCTGTCACTTTAAATTGTCTTCACTTGGCTTTAGGATTTAATATTTCCTATTTTCCACTCTGAGTATGGCTGCTAATGGTTCACATCTCTATGGAATGAGAAAACTAACTCCATTTCTGTGTCTCAAAGGAATCTGTAAACAACAATTGAGCATTCACCTGAAATTCACTTAAATTTTGTTAAACTGCTAACAGTGATCTCAACTGACAGAATGAAACAGCAGCAAATGTAGTGAAGTGAGAACAGAAATTAAAGGGAACTGTCTGTAAATAGCCACTTGGAAGAGACCTGTGGAAGAGTTATAATTCCGAATGGCGTAGCCCTCTGACTTTTTGAAAAGGTTTTATATAGACCTTGAGTTAGTCCTTCCTTCCTTCCTTCCTTCCTTCCTTCCTTCCTTCCTTCCTTCCTTCCTTCCTTCCTTCCTTCCTTCCTTCCTTCCACCTGCTACCTACCTACCTATCTAAACATACATGCATGCACATAGATTGACATAGGACTTGATTTAGCCAACAGATCTTTAGTCGAGAGGACAGTAGCTCAGAAAATAATTGGATTTTTTTGCAATGCAAGCTCAAAACTGAATCCATGACTTCTTCACTTAATAAGAATAGATAGGATAGCATCAAAAGAAGAGGTCTCTACTTGTGGCTCTGAGGAGGCAAAGCTGAGCTAGACGGGCAAGTCATTTCAGCTACTACGTGTTTCTTTGAAACTGTAATAGTAATGTTGCTGTGCAGTAATAAGATATTCAAACGTGGATATCTAACCTTAACAAATTTAGATAATGGATAATCATAAGATAATAAATATACATATTTGTAATAAATATACATATAGGTAATTCTCAACTAATGAAGCCTGCCCATTTAGATCAGAAGTTGAGGACTAGACCTAAATGAAACACTAACTAACCATCTCCCTGTCCCTGCTTTCCCCAATGCATTAAACGAATGTGCGGATCCTTAGGTGGAACATGGGGTGACTCAGGGATGGGAGAAACCGAGGGAGGCCTAATGTAGGCACAGGCACTCACAGGAGGCCTTCCCCACCCTCTAAGATATCCCATGCTCTGCCTCCTGCCCCCTGGTTTCCCCAAAGCCCTATGGGCCTCCTCCATACCCCACCCCACCCCACCACCATTCGCTTACTTTTGACAAGCTCAGGAAGTCAGGGTAGAGAAGGCCGCTCCCTCACTGGGCCACATGACACAATCAAGAAGAAGAAATCAGGTCACTTTTGCTTCCATTGCAATCCTTTCCTCTCCAGCCAGCATAAACTACTACGATTCCTTCTTAGCTCCTCAGCACTAGTTTTACGCTTTACGTTTTGGGTTCCTTTATGGTTTCCTTTACCAATTTATACTAGCTGGGGCAGAAAGACTGGCAAGGAACCCAAAAGCAGGTGCAGTTTCTTCTTAGTGTCACTAGCGTAAAGCTAGCACTGATGGAGCAAAGAAGAAATCGCAGTAATTTATGCTGATTGGAAAGGAAAGGATTGCAGCGGAAGCAAAAGTTTACGTCAAGTGCCTGATCTTCGGACCTTTCACCGTGAGCTGAAAACGCACCTATTTATTCAAGCGGGACTGGCCTAAAATTTTATTGGGGTTATTTATATCTTAATATTTTAAATTGTTTTAAATTCGGCCACTTTATATTATTATTATTATTATTATTATTTATTATATTTGTATACCGCCCATCTCCCGAAGGACTCAGGGCGGTTCACAGACAAAAAACAACAGAAAACATATAATAGATAAAAAACAGCTAAAGAATAGATAGTTAAATTCAATTGATGCTCTAACTTTTAAATACAAATTTAAAACCTCATTTAAACCCTTTTTTAAAAATCCCAATTTAAAACTACATTCAGGCTAGTCCTGCTCTTCGAAACAGCAGCGTCTTCAGCTCGCGGCGGAAGGACTTGAGATCGGGGAGTTGACGAAGCCCCAGAGGGAGCTCGTTCCAGAGGGTAGGGGCCCCCACAGAGAAGGCCCTCCCCCTAGAGGTCGCCAGCCGACATTGTTTAGCTGACGGTATCCGGAGGAGGCCCTCTCTGTGAGAGCGCACTGGTCGGTGAGAGGCTAATGGTGGCAGTAGGCGGTCCCGTAAATATCCCGGCCCTAGGCCATGGAGCATTTTAAAGGTGATGACAAGTACCTTAAAGTGAACCCGGAAGACCACTGGGAGCCAGTGCAGATTACGCAGGAGGGGTGTTACATAAAATATGTTTGTTTTAATTTCTTTTAATATTTATACTGTGATTTTTTACTTGGCTGTACACTGCCCTGAGTTCTTCGGGAGAAGGGCGGTATAAAAATTGAATAAAATAAATAAATAAATAAATAAATAAATAAATAAATAAATAAATAAATAAAAGTGACCGGATTTCTTCTTGATAGTGCCACATGGTCCAACGAGGGAGCACCCTTCTCTTCCCTGACTTCCTGAGCTCATCAAAATGTAAGTAAGCAAATGCTGACAGAGTGGGGGGTGGGGAGGAACCATACATGGAACCAAGTATGTGGGCAACACAGTACTATGTTATTCCATGCTGCAAGTTCCGGTAAAACTGTAAAAAACAAGCAATGGCATATGATTACAACACGAATAACAACTAGATCCATGCTCCATAAAAGAGACCATGTGCTCCTAAGTAAAACATGACCTACATATAGTCTAGGCTAAAAATATAACTGCCCCTACACCCCCGCCCCCAATCCTAAACTGCCTAAAGGTGTGTCAGGATATGCTACTCACCTGCCATACCTCCAATTGGGTCAAGATTGCAGCGCAAGAACTGTGAATGGCTGCTCTGAATGGAAGATGGAGGCTGGAATGGCCTCACTTCTCTTCTCTTTCCCATCAGTGCTTTGTAATAGAAAGTGACAAGGCAGGAAAAGGGAAGTAAGTAATAATCCTGAACGCTTCCTTATTAAGGGAACGTGGTGTGCCTATTTTGGCCAGTAAGGTCAGGGTTTACTTTACCCATAAGCTATAAAATAACCCTGTCCTGCCAGAACAGCAAACGCTCTGGGACAGAACCCATTTTATGAAAGAAAATGAAGGAATAGTAACAAGGGGTTACAGAAAAGTCTAAGGTTAAAGGAATCTTCCAGAACCTCACAGCCACCAAACAATTGCTTAAATCATAGCTATTAATAAGGTACTTACTAATTGTAGTATAACAGGGACGCGGTGGCTTAGTGGCTAAGACGCTGAGCTTGTTGATCAAAAGGTCAGCAATTCAGCAGTTCGAATCCTTAGTGCCGCATAACGGGGTGAGCTCCCATTACTTGTCCCAACTTCTGCCAACCTAGCAGTTCAAAAGCACGTAAAAAATGAAAGTAGAAAAATAGGGACCACCTTTGGTGGGAAGGTAACAGTGTTCTGTGTGCCTTTGGCGTTTAGTCATGCCGGCCACATGAACACAGAGACGTCTTCGGACAGCGCTGGCTCTTTGGCTTTGAAATGGAGATGAACATTGCCCCCTAGAGTCGGGAATGACTAGCACATATGTGTGAGGGGAACCTTTACCTTTTTAATTGTAGTATCTGCTACAATTCACACTTTCCTAGATATGTAAGGGCTGCTTAGCTCAACAAATTGTTGGTGGCAGAAACATTGTGTGGGTGAATGTGATTCAAACTCGAAGAAAATTTTTTTAGGGCTCACACGTAATCCATGAATTATGGCTTATCCAGTCTTGTTTATGGTAGATACAACAACTTTATCTTTCTAGTAGTAATCAGCCAGTTTGTACTTAATTATAAATTGTCAGCTTGCTCAAGCACCTTATATGAGCTAATTTATTTCTTGTTCTGTTCTTGTTTGGTTGTGCTGTCTATGAAAACTCCTGTCCAGCCCATGTTGATCATTAGCCAAGCTAGCCAACATACCTACAAAGCATAAAAGCAAACCCAAAGCTTTTAAAATATAGGGTGGGAACAAGTGGGTCAAATGCTCTACTACCATTCCAGTGCCGGAGAAGCCCACCATCAAGGAAATGAATGACTACAGACCAGTTGCTCTAATATCTGTAGTTATGAAAACCTTTGAAAGGCTAGTGCTGTCTCACTTGAAAACCATCACAGATCTGCTGTTAGACCCCCTGCAATTTGCATACTGAGCAAATAGATCAACAGATGATGCTGTTAATATGGCTCTGCACTACATCCTACAACACCTTGAATCTCCAAAGACCTATGCAAGTGTCCTCTTTGTAGACGTTAGTTCTGCATTCAACACCATCATTCCAGACATTCTTCTAACTAAGTTAAACCAGCTAGCGGTACCTGAACACACTTGTAAATGGATCATAAGCTTCCTAACAGACAGGAAGCAGCAGGTGAAGCTGAGCAGAATCACAGCAGATACCTGTACAATTAGCACAGGGGACCCACAAGGCTGTGTGCTCTCTCTACTTCTCTCTCTATACCTATGACTGCATCTCCAATGACCCATCTGTTAAACTACTGAAGTTTGCAGATGACTCAACAGTGATCGATCTCATTTGAGACAATGATGAATCTGCATACAGATGGGAGGTTGAACAACTAGCCTTGTGGTGTGACCAGAACAATCTGGAACTGAACACACTCAAAACTGTAAAAATGATGGTGGACTTTAGGAGAAACCCACCCATACTACCACCTCTTACAATACTAGACAACACAGTATCAACAGTAGAGACCTTCAAATTTCTAGGTTCTAGAAATTTCTCAAGACCTAAAATGTACACCTAAAATCAAAAACTAGAATTTAGAATTTATTTATTGGCCAAGTGTGATTGGACACACAAGGAATTTGTCTTGGTGCATATGCTCTCAGTGTACATAAAAGAAAAGATATGTTCATCAAGGTACAACATTTACAACACAATTGATGATCAATATATCAATATAAATCATAAGGATTGCCAGCAACAAGTTATAGTCATACAGTCATAAGTGGAAAGAGATTGGTGATGGGAACTATGAAACGATTAATAGTAGTGCAGATTCAGTAAATAGTCTGACAGTGTTGAGGGAATTATTTGTTTAGCAGAGTGATGGCCTTCGGGAAAAAACTGTTCTTGTGTCTAGTTGTTCTGATGTGCAGTGCTCTATAGCGTCATTTTGAGGGTAGGAGTTGAAACAGTTTATGTCCAGGATGCAAGGGATCTGCAAATATTTTCACGGCCCTCTTCTTGATTCGTGCAGTATACAGGTCCTCAATGGAAGGCAAGTTGGTAGCAATTATTTTTTCTGCAGTTCTAATTATCCTCTGAAGTCTGTGTTTTTCTTGTTGGGTTGCAGAACCGAACCAGACAGTTATAGAGGTGCAAATGACAGACTCAATAATTCCTCTGTAGAATTGGATCAGCAGCTCCTTGGGCAGTTTGAGCTTACTAAGTTGGCGCAGAAAGAACATTTTTTGTTGTCCTTTTTTAATGATATTTTTGATGTTAGCTGTCCATTTGAGATCTTGCGATATGATAGAACCCAGAAATTTGAAGGTTTCTACTGTTGATACTATGTTGTCAAGTATTGTGAGAGGTGGAAGAAAAACATCATAAAAAAAGCACAACAAAGAATGTTCTTTCTCCACCAGCTCAGAAAGCTCAAACTTCCCAAGGAGCTGCTGATACAGTTCTACAGAGGAATTATTGAATCTATCATCTGCACCTCTATAACTGTTTGGTTTGGTTCTGCAACCCAACAAGACAGATACAGACTTCAGAGGATAATTAGAACCACAGAAAAAACAATTACTACCAACCAGCCTTCCTTTGAGGACCTGTATACTGCACGAATCTAGAAGAGGGCTGTGAAAATATTTACAGACCGCTCGCATCCTAGACATAAACTGTTTCAACTCCTACCCTCAAAATGATGCTGTAGAGCACTGCACACCAGAACAACTAGACACAAGAACAATTTCCCCCCGAACACCATCACTCTGCTAAACAAATAATTCCCTCAACACTGTAAAACTAGTTACTAAGTCTGCATTACTATTAATCTTCTCATCATTCCTATCACCCATCTCCTCCCACTTATGACTATATGATTGTAACCTTATTACTGGTATCCTTAAGATTTATATTGACTATTTCCCTATGGCTATCATTACGTTTTGTACCTTATGATTCTTGACAAATGTATCTTTTCTTTTATGTACTCCGAGTGTGTATGCACCAAGACAAATTCCTTGTGTGTCCAATCACACTTGTCAGATAAAGAATTCTATTCTATTCTATTCTATTCTATTCTATTCTATTCTATTCTATTCTATTCTATTCTATTCTATTCTATTTTTTCCTACATCTGGCCGTGCTATTTCCTTGTGTTCCTTCTACAGCCTGAAAGTACTCGGCCAGGTTTTGCATTAACATGCCTTAAAAACAAATATTGTCTTTGAACACTCTCTAGTCATTCATTCCACAGGGTTTAGGCTTTTGATAAATGTGAAAAAAGTTCAATTTCAGGTATGGCAGGTACCAGAACTGAAGGTAAAAGAAGACACACATCCTCATATTTTGCATACCTTAATTGAAATAGAAGACATCGCCATCTAATAGAGACGAATGTGATGAAATTACTTGGTAACCTACTTAATATGCTGCACCATTACTTAGATAATTCTTTCAAGTTTTCAAGAATGGATTAGGTGAGTTTAAGAGTAATTATTGCAATAAAGCAATCAACCAGGTTTAACAATAAACAAGTGGTTCTTAATGCCTTTTTAAGGTCAAAATTGTGAAAATAATGTGTGGCAAAGAACAGCTGACAATGAATATTGGATTGTGGATCATCTGAAGAGTGAATGCAGGGAGATCTGTTTCATTTAGATGTCTCTCTGTAGGCATCATGAAGATTTTCTCAGAGTCATAGTGACTCTGTCAACAAGCTATCAAAAAAAGTACTTTTGAATTTCTTTTATATTGCTTTCTGTTATTCCAGGAAAAGAAAATGAAAAAGGTCTAGCTTAACTGTGATTGAAAACTCTGGATTCATTCACGTTTGATGGATTAACTTCTCTTCTAGGCTGAATTTGGTGGGGTGATGTGATATAATCAGGCTAGAATCATGGAGCAGCTGCTTCAAGTAAAAGCCAACCCTCCTGTGGCCAGAATCAACTTCAAGAAAATGGATTTCAGCAGCTAACCTGGAAACAAAACAAAGTTTCTGAGATTATCCTTAAATAATGAGCACTCCTGAGCTTAGACAGACAGTCATCCTCATCCTCAGATTAGCTTTTGGTGTAATGAATTATTTAATCTCTTCTCTTCCCCCTTCCATTGATGACCCATGTCTATCATTGTACAAAAGGAATAATAAAAGCGATTTCAGCACCAGAAGAAGCAATTCATCTGTAACTATCTGTGTGAAAACTTGGGAAATCCCAGATCTTTGTAAGGAGTTGAAGGACAGATATGCATTATCCCACTCCTTCCATATATCATATGAGCAAAGAGTTCGAAGACATTCAAGGGCTAAGTGCTACATTATTTATTTATTTATTTATTTATTTATTTATTTATTATTCATACTTTTATACCGCCCTATCTCCCTAGGGACTCAGGGCGGTTTACAGCCACTTAAAAAACATATATATGTACAAGATAACAAGATACATTAGCTACTCACAGCCACGCTTTTATATAGCTGGGTCTTGGCTTCCTACTATGAGATATGCAGCCGATAGCAACTCTGCAGCTCCTGACATTTGCAGCTCCGCAAATTGCCGGAAGTCTAGCTATAGCCTCTGATGATGGCTTGAATTGGATGTCACATGAAGTTACTACTGTGAAATGGAGCTCTGGCACCATTGAAGCAGTTTGACAATAGTGGTAGTCACAACAGAGCACAGTCCTAAAATAAGAAATGAAATAGAATGTACCAGAAGGTTCAGCATAATGTTATTTCAAATGAGAACGGAAGAACATTGGACAAAATAACAGCCAGTCTCTGTTCATCACAGTGCCCATAAAAATTAGGCTTTATTTCTACTGCCTGTCTTCCTAATGACATCTAATCAAGAGACTACAAGTGCTTTCTTTTCTAGCAATCCCTCTGCAGATAGCGCTGCGTGTATTCTGAAACCCAAGACGCTATTCAAATAGATAAAGTACAATTATGTGGGACTGACTTTATTGATTTCAGTTAGAATTCTGTGGATCATTGTTGCCTTCCATTCTTCTTTTTCCTTCTCACATATTTTTTTTTATCCTGAGCACTTGGCAGTGAATTTAATAAATCATATCTTCCAGGATTATAGAGTTACAAAACTACCACATTTCTTTTTTCCTTTCCGTCTCATAACAGTCTTGAAATGTATAGTCTACCAATAAAACACTTCTAAAGAATACGGAAAAAACAATCAGAAGTAAACATCTTTTAAAACGTACTTTTTAAGTTTGAGAGAATTACAAAATGTATATCTTTGGCACTTAATAGAGAAGGTATGCAGGTATTTGATGATTTTCCCTCGGGGCAGAGTTATAAAGTCAAACGCTACCACTAAAAATGCCAACGCCTATCTCATTTCTGATGGTGGGACCACCACTCCTTGGAGAAAGGAATCAGCAGACAAATGCAGGATCCAACATACTTCAGCCATTCATGGTCGGAGAGAAGCACATACAGCTGGAGTACTGAATGAACTTAGAGGCTTTTTGGATAGTGACCAGAGAGCTTAGAATGGCTAAAGTAAATTTCTAAGATAAATGTTTTTGGGGAAATTGGGAGCTTTAAAGCAACATACATTTAAAGATCTTGCCTGCCCAAAACACCAGATTTGTTAGTGCAATGGAATTGTTGTCATCAGGGGGAAAAATCACTTCATAATAACACACAAATTGGAATTCTTCCGTGGGATGGAATTTGTTTCCTGTGACTAGAGAAGCATATTGGCCTTAGTCTTCCTCCATATTTTTAAAGTCAGCTTGCTCTGTAAATTATCTCGCAATGTGTGCTAAGTGGGTTGAAAAAGCAAGGTGATTAAATATACTCAGAAAATATGTTCTCTGGGATAATAATAAGACTACCTTTAAGTATGACAGCCAAAAAGCTTTTCTGTTAAGAGTAATTTATTAAATTTATGTGTATGTTGGTAGAGTATCAGCCCAACTCGCCATATTTTACGGTCAACTTTTGAAGCCGATTTTTTCCATGTTTTTGGAACTAAACCTGGTTTTAACTATCTGATTTCCTATTCTCTTGTTTAGAGCCCTCCAATAACTGGTTCCTTGGGGGCCAATAAAATAGAGGTCTGTCTCATTCACGCGGCTCATTGCCATGGTCCCTCCAGTTGAATCTTTGTTAGAAGGGGAATTAATTGAGAAGATCTAATCGGATCATGGCGTATGGTATGGACATTTTGTCTAGAGCTGTAGCTCAGTCATTTCTCCTTGAAAATATCCCTTTCTGAGTCCCAAAGAATTTATATTGCACAACAGAATGCAAAAGTATAAGGATTCAAGTTGATAATTTTGGAATAAAAGCTCAAGAATTTGTCCTGGTTTTAAAACATTGAGTCCTGTGTTATCTCTGCATAAAAAAGCCTCGGTAGTAAGCAGACATGTTGCAAAAACTAGATATTTTTTAAAAATTATTTTTGTTTCCTAATCCTTCACAAACAAGTTGAAGCTGACAGTGGTTGTTTTCATTTCTGCTGACCAATGAAAGAATGCAAAGAGCTTCATTTGAACAGTCGCCTGTTCTGTTATTACTGGTGGTGGGGCAACAAAATTACAAAAGGAATAAATTGCTAGCATCTCGGATTCATGTTTTTAATAAATGTTGTGCGAATAACAAAATACCTAGTTTTTGCAGCATGTCTACTTGCAAAAAAGCAGACAAACAAAACTGAGTGGTTGCTTTGAAGGAAAACTTCTGGGCTGTAAGATAGCATTATTTTTGTAAATCTCTTGCCTGCTGTGTTCATGAAATGATAGCAGGCTGGCATGTCTTGCCACTATTCTCTTTTTTCCAATACGTCTACTCAAGAATGAAGAAGGGGTAGATAAATTCCAAATAATATGTACACCCGAACTGCTTAAACTCTGTGTTAAGGGGAGTGGGGGGAAGGAAGAGTAACGATTGTTGTATGTCTAGAAGCTGGAGGACAGGTAAGGTCAGAATTCCTGCCAATTGGCAAGCAGGCAGACTGGCAGCTCAGCAGAAGTATAGTGATTCAGAGGCAAGAACCAGTTTTGCTTTGGTTTCATATATATCAGCCAGAAATATGGGTAATTCATTTCCCAAACCTGCCAACACTGACATTAGAAAAATAAGTCTAAACTTGTGCAAAACCCTCATGTAAGAATGCTCAATTATGTGGTTGACTTCCTTGTTCTGTAATTTGGTTAAGTTCGCCAACAAGAATCCTTAAGTTTGGCAATTCCTGAAGTCTTGACTACTTTTTGGCACCAGCCAGATCTCACTTGCTTTAGTACAGGTAGTCCTCAACTTACATGTCATGACCGTTTGAAGTTACAACGGCACTGAAAAAGTTACACAATCATTTTTCACACTTATGACCATTGCAGCATCACGATGGTTACATGATTGACATTCATTGGCAACTGACTCACATTTATGACGATTGCAGTGTCCCAGAGTGAACCTGTTTGGTGACCTTCTGACAAGCAAAATCAATAGGGCCTCTGGTGGCTCAGCAGACTAAGTCTGTCTGTTATTAACACAGCTGCTTGCAATTACTGCAAGTTCAAGTCCCACCAGGCCCAAGGTTGACTCAGCCTTCCATCCTTTATAAGGTAGGTAAAATGAGGACCCAGATTGTTGGGGGCAATAAAAATTGACTTTGTATATAATATACAAATGGATGAAGACTATTGCTTAACACAATGTAAGCCGCCCTAAGTCTTCGGAGAAGGGCGGGATATAAATTCAAATTAAAAAAAAAATGGGGAAGCCAGGTTCACTTCACAACTGTGTTACTAATTTAGAACTGCAGGGATTCACTTAACAACTGTGGTGAGAAAAGTTGTAAAATGGGGCAAACCTCACTTAATAAATTTCTCACTTAGCAACATAAATGTTGGGCTCAATTGTGATCATAAGTTGAGGACTACCTGTATAACAATAGCCCACTAACCATTTGTAGAGGACATATCTTCACGATGTAACCTCTCTTGTGGCTAGTCTGTTACTGAAGCAAGACTGAAGTTTGTTGAAGGTATTCTTGCATGATATTGCCACACCAAACTTCCCATGTAGACCTTGTAAAGTTTGTGGAGAAGGAGATTAGTTGTTAGCCAGGCTACGGTTAGCACAGTCCCTGGGTTATGTGTCCTCATAATCATTTCAGCTGGGTCTGCAAGAAGCATTAACACCCTAAGTCAGCTACTTTCTTCTTTTTGAGGATGGAGTTGGAGATGAGATTATCAACCTCATGTAAGACTGAATGCATTCACTATTGATATTTCCATTGGTTAAGTCCAAATAAACCTAGTTAGTTTCTGTGAGACTCAGCACTACTTAGGCTAATGAAATAACACCTTGCTGGAGCCACTTTGGGCAAAGGGACCTGATTGCTTTGCTCTTCCGTGGGTTGTTGATGAAGTTAAAGAGGCCATCTTGACTTGTTGTTGTTGTTAGTTGCTAGATGGGTCGTGTCTGACCCATCGCGACCCCATAGACAACGTTCCTCCAGGCCTTCCTATCCTCTTACCATCCTCTGGAGTCCATTTAAACTCATGCCTACTGCTTCAGTGACTCCATCCAGCCACCTCGTTCTCTGTCGTCCTGTTCTTCTTTTGCCCTGAATCTTTCCCAGCATTAGGCTCTTCTCCAGTGAGTCCTTCCTTCTCATTAGGTGGCCAAAGTATTTCAGTTTCCTCTTCAGGATCTGGCCTTCTAAAGAGCAGTTGGGGTTGATCTCCTCTAGGACTGACCGGTTTGATTGCCTTGCAGTCCAAGGGACTCGCAGGAATCTTCTCCAGCACCAGAGTTCAAAGGCCTCAATTCTTTGGTACTCAACCTTTCTTATGGTCCAACTTTCGCAGCCATACATTGCAACTGGGAAAACCATCTTGACTACTGTAGGCCAAAAAAAGAAGAAGGAACAGGCCAGAAGAGAGAAGAAAAAGAAACCAGGAAATAGAATTTTGCTCACCATGTTTCCCCCCCACCCCCTGTAGCTAGATAAAATGAGGGAGTCGGTGGAAAGAAACAGCTGTAGTGTATCTCCTTTTCAGTTGCTCAGTTTTTCATGTGGCCAACCAGCTCACTTCCTGTTGCTCTTGCTGCCAACTATTTGGCTGTAAGAAGACCCTGGATCTAGGTGGAGTGAACTTCTCAGTCTCCTAGCCAGAAGCCTAACAAGGAGAGAAGTGTTGAGAGCCGAATAAATCTTTGGAGATTTCTGTGTGGAAGCCTCTTTCCTCCATCACACACAGGGGCTTCCTTTAATTGGGGCTCTGCCCGTCCGTTGACTGGAAATCACATTTTTAAAGAAACCTAACATGATCTTAAGGCATTGGAGGAAGGGAAGTAGCTATTCCAACAACTGAGATTCTCAGTTTGGG
Organism: Ahaetulla prasina; assembly: GCF_028640845.1. Taxonomy (NCBI): domain Eukaryota; kingdom Metazoa; phylum Chordata; class Lepidosauria; order Squamata; family Colubridae; genus Ahaetulla; species Ahaetulla prasina. The sequence continues at coordinate 153,486,281 of NC_080539.1, forward strand.
GTTGGCAGCTCTCTCTGTATGTGTGTTTGTGTGTGTGTGTGTGTATAGATCTCTTCTCACCAAGCTGCTTTTTCCCAGCCCAGCCTTGGAGGAGAATAATTCATCTGTGAAGAGGCAGTTTGCCTTCTTTGTAAGGGACAGATGGGTTTGGAATCTGTAAGCAATTTTTGGCTCAATAGCAAGTGAATAGTATATCCACAATGCAAATCCATCAGCAAAGTCGGGCAAAATAAAATATATAACCTAGTGGGAGTTTCCAGTTACTCAACCCCATCCTGGCCCGTGTTCAGATGTGCATCTGGCAGTTAGCTTTCCTGCTGGTAAATGATATGGGTAGGAAAGGAAAGGATGGCATGAAAGCCTCCTATCGCTGCCCATGCCAGAAACTTACATTGTGTGAGGGCAGCACAGTAACCATCTCAATACTGAGGCATGGGGGTGGGGGAAGAGGGAGCCTTTAAACTGGCTGCCAAATTAGTGATTTTAAGACTTTGGAAGGGATGCATGACCAGAATGATTTACCTCCTAGGGGACTCCCATTCCCATTTTCATACTTCAATGCACACATCCAAAAGCAGAAGGAAATAGAGGAATAATTTCAGTCTCGTCACTTCCAGGAAAGTCGTCCAATTGAAGGATGTCCTTCTGAAGCTTTGAGAAGGTCCAAAGGTTGAGTTGTGGCTTCTAACCCTTCAGATATTGTCAGAGGTCATGCATGCATAGAAGCACCAACGTAATGCGGCCAATGTTATCTTTGCTATGTCTTAGGAAACATAAATGTGGATACAGGAAATACAGGTAGTTCTTGACTTAGGACCATTCATTTAATAACCATTCAAAGTTATGATAGTGCTAAAAAAAAAAGTGACTCATGACCTGCTGTTGTACTTGCAGCTGTTGCAGTATCCCTGTGGTTACGTGATCAAAATTTGAGCACTTGGCAACTGGCATGTATTTATGATTGTCGCAGTATCCCATCAAGAGAGGAGAGCTGGATTTGCTTAACAACCACAGCAAAAAAATAAATAAAAAAAAATAAAGTAGTAAAATCAGGTGTGACTCAATGACATTGCTTAGTGATGGAAATTCCGGTCTAATTGTCATAAATTGACGACTACTCATAAATAAAGATATCTTTGGAGATTTTGGGAGACTCCTGTCACTCCAGGCTGCTTGGTTGTTGTCCTCTAAAACAGCGATTACCAACTGGTGGTCCGTGGAGAAAATGAGAAAATTTTGGTGGTCCGCAGAAAAATTATTTGCATTTTTTTATATTGCACAAAATCCCCTGATTTGATCTTCAAACTATGGCCCCTGGGCTGGATACATGCAATGAACATTTGTGTTGCTGCAGAGAGTCTCCCCCTTCGGGATCTTTTTGTGCGGGTTGGAGGTGGGGCAGAAATTCCAACTTGGGGTTTGCATTGGCCTTCTGGTGCAGGGCTTTGGGTGAAGCTGGAGGCAAGTGTTGCTGGTGGCAAGGAGCCGGAGCGCCTTGTTCCAGTGGGAACCGACTGACCATCCCAGCCCACTGAGCCTCCAGGCTCCTGTACCTGGCCTTGCACTCCCGCAGGTCTTCCCTCTGCTTGGAAAGCCTATGCTCATAGTCCTCAGTGAGCTGCTTCTGCTGAGCCTCCTTCTCGGTCAGATCCAATTTGAACTGAGCCAGCTGTTTTGCCAACTCTTTCTCGTGGTGGCTGCTTAGCTCCAATAAGTGCTTCCTATTGGGGCCCTAAGGAGCCCGGGCGGGGAGGCAAGGAGTGGCCATCATCTTTACCACTTTCACAAGCTCCATTTACAGTTTGAAAAAAAAAAAGTCAAAGTACAGCAGTCATGTTCCATTGTTCTGCATATGGACTACAGTGTACTTGCATAAGGGATTATTATTGGAGATCCCTATATTATAATTATATTTGTTTTTTCCTATATTGTTATTATTTACGAGTGTGAGGTATTTTAGTTCTCTACTAATTAACATTGGAGGCAAATGATGCTTATTTCTCTTCATCTTACATCGGTGGGTCAAGCAATGTTCTCAGTAAACGTTTGAAAAGAATAAAAAGTCAAGTGTAAAACAATGCCGCAGGTGAGTAAGCAGAATCTATTCAAAAATATCTACGGCATGGGCAGTTCTTGAAAAAGGAGTCTCTCTCTGTGCCTGGGAATTAATGAATTGTGTGCCTTTGCATGTATTTATATCAGGATGTTCAATCAATTAAGGTGGGACATGATTTAGCTATTTGTGTCAGGTCCCAGATATTTCTGCAGGGACGCTGGCATTTTGGCAGGAGGAAGGGGGCAGGAATGGCGTGATCTGTATATGAAGTTTCTGTTTTTGTTTCCCTGCAATGATGTACTGTGGTAGGAGTTTGGTTTTATTTATTTTTTTTATTTTTATTTGTATTTTATTTGCATTTATATCCCGCCCTTCTCCGAAGACTCAGGGCGGTTTACACTATGTCAAGCAATAGTCTTCATCCACTTGTATATTATATACACAATCAACTTATTGCCCCCAACAATCTGGGTCCTCATTTTACCTACCTTATAAAGGATGGAAGGCTGAGTCAACCTTGGGCCTGGTGGGACTTGAACCTGCAGTAATTGCAAACAGCTGCTGTTAATAACAGACTGCATTAGTCTGTTGAGCCACCAGAGGCCCTTGGGCCTGGTGGGACTTGAACCTGCAGTAATTGCAAGCAGCTGCTGTTAATAACAGACTGCATTAGTCTGTTGAGCCACCAGAGGTTCAGTGGTGGGTTGCTCCTGGTTCGGTCCAGTTCTATAGAACTGGTAGTAAAGCTGGTGGGAGGCTCCGCCCACCTGCCATGACATCATCATGGGTGATCTGCGCATGCGCAGAAGCGCGCAAGTAAAACGAGCACACACACAAGATCCCGTTGCGAACCGGTAGTAAAGGTAAATGGAACCCAACCCTGGTTTGGTTAGCATTGCTTTAAATAGCTGGTTTTAAGTGAGAAGCTTCAGTTCTTGCCTAGATCTCTTATTATCCCAAACCTTTCAAAAAAAGCTCTTCTTGGAACAACTGCAGTTTCAAGAGTCCTGCTTTCTTGGGAAGATTGGAGAGGCAAGATCTTACAATTTATATATCTTAATCAACTTTGTCCATGTCCATGTTTTTTTTTATTTTGCTGCTTAATTGCCTACAGTGCTATACACATGTCAGACATTTATGGTTGTTAAAGAAGAATGGGTCATTTCCATTTGTGATGCTACAGAAACTATGAAGAATGATGTATGCACAACTCTTGATGTTTTTCCTCAGCTTCTTCCTTTTGGCTTCAGCCAATTGGAATCGAAGGTGAACATATCTAGTAAAGGAAAATATTTGTAGCTCAGGGTTGAACTGAGGGGCTCTTGATGCTCTCTGAGCTTGGTTATTTTCTTGCAAACATTTCATTACCCTAACTAGAAAGTATCATCAGTGCTATTAAGAAATGGGGTTTGCCCAAAGAATTTGGGTGAGGAATGTTAAATTTACACAAGCGCAAAATATGAGAGAAAATTTTTATAAGATGTTTTATAGATGGCATTTAGACCCCCAAAAATTGTCATGTATGTATCCTAATGTACAGGCTAAATGTTGGAGATGCGATTGTGAAGATGCCACTTATTATCATATATGGTGGACTTGTAAAAAAGTTAAAGCATTTTGGATTAAAGTATGGTGGATCATGCAGAATATTTTGAAAAAGAAGATTAAGTTTACCCCGCAGTTCTTTTTACTAGGAATAATTATGGATTGTACAGCTATAGAGACTAAATTGATTTTGAACTTACTAACAGCCGCAAGACTTTTGATTGCTCAATATTGGAAGAAAGAAGAATTACCTACAATTGAAGAATGGACACTTAAAGTATCAAATCTGGCAGAAATGGCAAAAGTCTCTGCTTACTTGAAAGACTATACACAAGAAAAATATATTTTAGAATGGAAAATGTGGATTGATTATATTCAAAATAAGTATCAGATAAAAAAATATCGAATAGCATATGAGTAAATTTAGGAAATAATTTGTATTAGATATATTTCTGAAGGAGAGGGGAATTGAGAGTGTGACTAAGTGTGGAGAGACTAGAGATTATAATTTAGGAATTATTTTAGATTATGATTGTTAGTTTTGATACCCTGCATTTTGTTCTGGGAAGTCGGGGTGGGTGGTGGGGGGTAAGGGGGAGGGGAATTGGGGGGTTGAGGCTAGTGATGGAGTGATGGTTAATGTACAGGGATTATTGAAGATGTATAAATATAATTAATGTAGTGTAATGCCCAGTTGCCATTTCAGAACGGTGGGGAGGGAAAAAAGAGAGAGTAGGAGGTAGGAAAGAGGAGAAGAGGAAGGAAGAGGGGTAGAAGAGGGAGAAGGAGTGGAGGGTGGAGGGAGGAGAGGAGGTAGATAAGAGAAGGAGAGGAAGGTTTGGAAAGTAAAAGAAGGTAGAAGAGGGAAGAGTGTTAAAAAGGGGGGTGGTGACTGGGCAAGCCCGACTAATTGTATATAACTGTACATTGGATGAATTATTTGATATGATTGTAAAAATAAAACTTTTTTTATAAAAAAAAAAAGAAATGGGATTTGCCCATTCCTGATTAGCCCCCATTCCTTACTTAGCACTGATGGTGTTACCTAGTTTGGGTAATGAAATGTCTGCAAGAAAACAACCAAGCTCAGTAGACATATCTAGAATGCACAGGTGGAAACATGATTTAATACAAGGTTCTTTGTGATAGAGTAAGTATACAAATGAAAAGCAAATGCTCACAGTTCTTTTTTTATCTGCCCACCTTAACTTACCACAGATAGCTTGCTTTTTTTTAACTAAATGTCAACTCTCCTTCAATCCAACTTTACTCCTGGTGATTTAATTTCCTTGGCAACAAATCAGAAGTGGCTTGCCATTGCTTTCTTCCAAGATGTTTTTGAAATCTCAGTCTAGGCCAAGAGCCCTGGGACTTCCAATGGTCTTCCATTCATATAATAACCAGATGTGACCCTGTTTAGGTTTTCAAGATTACAGTTGTCTAAGCACTATTTCACTATTGTACATTTGACAGGGTTGCTGCTATGGGGTTCATAGCGCTTTACTTGTGTGTAAAGAAATAGAAGTGCCCCCCCCAACCCCCCAAAAAACCCTCCAGTCCTGATTAAGAAAAAAATTACTTGTCTAAAATCCCATAGAATTTGAAATTCCATCGAAGTAGAAAATATTTTAATAAAAATTAAATCATTAATATTTTCTTAAATGATTTGGCTTGTTTACTTCAAATATTGTACTCTGCCATCCTAGAACTAAGGATTCAGAAATATGCAACAGTGAGTACAATCCAGTGTATTTCCCCTAACAACTTCAAACAGGACCACAGCCTCAGTCAGGCATTGCATACCCAATTCTTGGTGTTAACTTTATTACCAAATCAATAAGACCAATCTTGTTTCACACAAAGGAAAACAGCAAACTTTGCATGGAGTAGAAATAAGTAGGTCTTCATTGGAAGATGAAGCTTCTCTTTGGAAGATGATCTGATTACATCCAAATCCATGGCCTTGTTTATGATCCTGAGCTTGATTTCTCATCTTTGGTCAGATCTTCTATGAAGATAAATTCAGCTACATATGGAGGGCAGGTTGATGAAAATGGAATTACGAAAAGTAAGTATAGTTTACATTAGCGTATGAAAATGCTTCAGGGTTTTGGGGCCCTCATGATCTTTTATGCAATGAGAAGGGAGTGGAAGACAAAGAATATCTCATGATAGGATATGTCCATCCATTCATCCAAATCAGAAGGACCAGTTGATGGCATCAAAACATTTGTTCATTTAATAGGATTGTTAAGCTGGACCACATAAACATAATTATAACATCTGAAAAACGTTGTTAATGAGGGGAAAGACAATTAAAAAAAACCTAGCTGGGAATACGTGGCAGCAGCTACCTCCTCATAAATCATAGCACCAGAGCCTTATGACGGTTTTCATCTGGCTTCAGAATGTTAACAAAAAGGGAGCCATACCTACATCCCCTTAGCTTCAGGGGAGTTGGGAATATGCAGCATGCCTTCATGATTTGAATGTGGCAATGGGTAAATTAGCTAGTAACCCCAAGGTAACTAAGATCCAAGCCATGGCAGGCTGTACGGATGATCAGCAGCAGTTTGAATGGTACCCAGAAATATATTGATAACCTGTGCAGCAAAACTGAAGAAAAGATGCTGTTCGGTTCAATTGGCTTTCACCTGTCTGCATATGATTAACTATTTTCTCTATCAACTGAAACATCAAATAGATTTTAAATGGAGCTCCATGTAGAACGCACTACAGTGGTGTGAGATGCATAGTTTTCTCATCTCTCTCAGCTGCTGTCTAAACGTTATCCGGATTTGGGCAGCTCAGATATGGGAGGCTTGTTACTGTATAGGAATGTGTTTGGACTTCACTATCAGGTAGCGATACTTGGCTGCTTTTGAATTTGAAAGCTACACAGGATTGAGTCTGGTTCAGAGGTGGTATTCAGCAGGTTCTGACCAGTTCCAGAGAACCGATAGCAGAAATTTTGAGTAGTTTGGAGAACCAGTAAATACCACTTCTGACTGGCCCCGCCCAGTGGTGGATTTCAACCAGTGTAACAACTCATTTGCTTTGCTCCACACAAGCTCATTGCATGTCAGAACAGCGGAGCTGCAGCAATCTGCTCTGCCACGCCTATCAGCTGGGCTAAAAATGAATGAATATAGGAAGGTATAGTGCAGGGGTGGGGGAGGGCCCAGCTGACGGTTGGAGAAAATCAGTTTGTTCTCAGCTCACCATCAGTGCTACCGGCTTGTACGAACCGGGGTGAACCAGTAGAAACCCACCATTGGCCCTGCCCCCATCTATTCTCTGCCTCCCGAGTCCCAGCTGATCGGGAGGAAATGGGGATTTTGCAGTAACCTTCCCCTGGAGTGGGGAGGGAATGGAGATTTTACAGTATCCTTCCCCTGCCATGCCCACCAAGCCTCGCCCACACAACCAATAGTCAAAAAATTTGAATCCCACCACTGGTCTGGTTAATTCCTAGCTAGGAGATCTCCAAGGAATAGCAGGGCTGTAGGCTGTGATATTAAAGGGGGGGAAATCCAGAACAAGCAAATTGCAAACTATTTGCATGTTGTCAACATCTCATAGATGTGCTTAGGAAGAGAACCAAGAGTAGAGTTTGACTTGAAGGTGAATTTACCTTTGTCGTTAGAAGAAGGTAGGCAGAATCTTGTAAAACTCAGGACATAAAGAGAAGGTAAGAAGAAACTGCAAAAATATTTATTTAAAGTCTGCACAGCTTTTTGTAAGATCCCACTTGTATTGTTGTGTTTGATTAATATACCTTATTGAATTATTTCTGTATTACCTAACAATATGATAACAAAATTGTGTTTTTGAAAGATTTCCCAAAATCCTTTAACTTAGCAGCATCAGCCAGTAGGTTCATCGCTTTGGTCATTTTTTAGACTGCTTTCTGCTTTTCTATATTAATAGTCTTTCTCACACATAGCGAAAAATAACACACACACCATTACTTATTTTCATCTGATAAATGATGGTGTAGTTTTGTAAGCAGCTCTTTATAATGTTTTGCTACTGGGTAAAATTGATAAGGCCATAGGGCAGGAATCTGAAAATTAAAGTCATGGTTTTGCTTGCTGTGTATTTTATAACTTTCCATGCAGGAATGTACTTTGATGCAGTCTGCTTAAAAGCACTCTGAGGCTAGTGCGAACCACTAGAAAGATTTCTTCAGCCTGGAAGAAAGATTAATCGAAAGACAAGAAGGGAGGGTTTCCGGTTGAGAAATGAAATTAAAATGAGTTATTATCAGTTATCTCCTTTGTGGCTCACTAATCTTCTTTATTAAAAGATTATTTAAAGATAAATGCCAGGGAATATTTACCTCCTTTCTTTGTGAAAAAGGTAAAGATTCCCTAAAGTCCAGATTATTGACAAGGGGCTATGTCGTGTCCCCCTCCCCCTCCAACGACCGGGTCTAGGAAGTCCATATCAGGCGTGGCAACGAAGCCTCTGCAGCTTTGCCAAATTCCTCCGAGGTTTCTCAGGGCAGGCAGGAGTCCAAGTTGTGACTTCAGCAAACTAGATGAGACTTTGCTTGACTCAAGGTTGCTTGACTCAAGCAGGTCCTTTATATAGGCTGTGGGGTGTGGCTCCATGACTCAGCATTTATCCAGGCCTGCCCCTCCCTTCCTTCTGCTGGCGTCGCCTCTCAGATCTCCGGAAGCGAGGATCCTGCCACTTTGAATTGTCTTCTGCTGTTTGAGAAAGGGAGGGGTCAGAAGGAGTAGGCCCGAGTAATTCCAATCCATGGCCAGGGGCTGGAGGCATGACAGGCCATTCATCTTCACAACAGGCTATGTGGATACACATACACTCTTCTTGACAACAATAAGAAATGTGCTGCTATTGCTTTCAAGGTACCTGCACATGGAAGCTGTTTAACATACAAAAGAATGATGTACCATACTTCAAAGGAGAAATGTGCTATACTGTTCTTGTGACTGATTTTAAAAAGAGCACAATTTTATCCCAGTTCACACCAATGAATGCTTCCCTAATGCTAGTGCAAGCTGTGTGATGCTACAACTCTTAACCAATGGAATCATTACAGTATAACATAAATAAATAAATTAGCAAGAAGCCTAGCTACAGGTGGATTCTCTCACTTCCACAAGGGCAGCTGTCAAAGCCTCAGGGTCATCAATTTTGTTTTCTTCCTGAAGGTGCAATAGTCAAAGTAGGATTGGTTGCTGGGTTTAGCCATAAAGATGCATAATTTCTGATGCAGCTGCCTGTCGGACACTGTGAGAAATTTAAATAATTGCTAGTAGTAATATGCCGTACATTTCAAATAAAACATGTTTTAAGCTCAAAACGTCTCATGTTGAGTTTGGAGAGTGTGTTTTGAGGTTGAAATGGCTGGTATTCCAAATATTCTGAGATATTTTGAGCTTAGAAAACTTCCAGCAAAATCAGGATATCATCAGAGAACTTTTCAGGTAGCAAATGAGATGTTTTGAACGCAAAGCAGAGCTGTTGCTAGTGCTAGATCCAGTTGTGTAATAATGCTTCGAGTGCTAACACCTCTCTTAGAAATACCTTTCAGGGATCATTTTGCCCAACATCCTCTCAACTCTGTCTTAATTCTGTTCTCTAATTGGGTATGTCTAGTACTTTAACGAAAAGCAGGACTAGAGGTGATATGATAGCAGTGTTCCAATATCTCAAGGGCTGCCACACAGAAGAAGGAGGTTAACCTATTCTCCAATGCACATTGAGGGCAGGACGAGAAATAATGGATGGAAACTAATCAAGGAGAGAATTAACCTAGAACTAAGAAAAAAAAATTCCTGACAGTGAGAACAATACACTGGTGGAAAAGCCTGCCTCCAGAAGTTGTGGGTGCTTCATCACTGGAGGCTTTTAAAAAGAGACTGGCAGCCATCTGTCTGAAATGGGATAGGGCAGTGATGGCTAACCTTTTCCAGACCGAATGGCCAAAGTGCGTGCCCGAACCCACAAAATGCAATGTGCGCCCCCATGCATGTGCCCTGCCCTCTCATGCATGCATGCATGTGCGGCCCCCATGCATGTGCCCCCGTGCATGTGCATGCATCTCCGCATGTGCCCTGCCCTGTGCATTTGTGTGTGGCTCCCATGCATGCACCCCCTTGTATGCGTGCGGGGCCCCCACGCATGCATCCCACCCCAGTGGTGGGATTCAAATAATTTATCAACCGGTTCTCTGCCCTAATGATTTCTTCCCACAACTAGTTCACCAAACTGCTCAGAAAGTTAACAACCGGTTCTCCCGAAGTGGTGCGAACTGACTGAATCCCACCCCTGATCCCACCCCTGTGCATGCACGGCAGAGACCCGAAGACCAGTTGGCCAGTGGGAGGCGCACACGCATGCGCAGCAGAGTTGAACTGGGGCAACAGCTCACGTGCCATCAGAGAGGGCGCTGCATGTCACCTCTGGCAAGCGTGCCATAGGTTCACCATCACGGGTAGAGGGTCTCCTGCTTGAGCAGAGGGTTGGACTAGAACACCTCCAAGGTCCCTTCCAACTCCGTTGTTCTGTTATTCTATTCAGTGTGAGGATTGATGAACCAAGGTACCCATAAAGTGTGTGTATGGTGTCAAGATGGTGTCTGTGATTATGCAGTCAAACTCCATCCCAAGGCCTCCATCTGAATTATTTTAAGCTTCGGTGGATAAAGAATAACACAAAGCAGTCTGCTGCCAGTGCCATTCATACAAAACCAGTCAGAGAAAATATATGAGAAAATAGGGAAATTTGCAACAATGTGCTAATTTACTTATACTCCTATATCCTTTGTTTAAATTAGATGAGAAGTCATTTGAAATTCATTGTCTCAGCTTAACGTTCTTCCAGTTGGTCATGTTATACTACTTCCTGTCTCTTTCCCTTATAAATTGAACATCTCTGACTGCAAGGCAGGGCCAGCTTTCTAAAGAACAGCAATTGTATAGATACACGATCTGTTGAGTTTTGTGACAGTCTTGATCCTTGGTGAATACCTGGACCAGTCCCTTGGCAAGATTTCAAAATGGCTTACCCTTGCCTCCTTCCAAGGGCAGACCAAGAATGACTGGCTCAAGGCCGCCCAGCTGGCTTTGTACCTAAGGTGGGACTAACCTCTGCATCTCTTGGTTTCCACCCTGATGCCTTAACCAATTATATCAAATTACTTCTAAGCAGTAATTGAACCACAACAAACAGTTAATATTATTTTTTTTTCTCCTAGCCTGAGTTCATATTTTTTCCTATCAGCTTACTTTACACTGACTAAGTAAATAACAGCAGGGATAAAGACTAGCATTGCCCTTTAATGGGTGGGATAAGGTTGTTTCTGTTTATCCTAAGCAGGCCTATGGAAGCCACACAGTAGCCACTGTAATCAAAGATGTGAGAGAACAATTTGAGCAGATATTGCAGAGGCTAGTTTATTTTCATCATCACCATCATCATATAGTAATTAAATGTGGGTTTGCTTCCAGTGGTGTTAAGCAGTGCTTTAGCCAAAACGGTGGCTGTGACTCTCACAAACAGGCTACCTTTATATTTGGAGCCTATACATTTGGTCCTGTTTAATTTTAATTATCATCTTTCTCCAGGAGCTTATGTTTTGACAACAATAGAGTTCATCTGATTCTGTTTTTCTTTCTCTCAACAGAAAACAGAGATTTTCTTGTCATTCTACACAGTCGATACTGCTAGGGAAACTCTAGCTGAGGAAACTAATCTCCATAAATATGAACAAGTCAAGAGCTGGAAAAACACAAGTGGTAATAAATCAGCTCAAAAGACCTGGGGGATTATTTTTAGTTTAGCATTCACACAGATATCTTTCAGAAAGGTCACTGAAATAGCATCTCAAGTAAAGGCAATGAATGAGATTTAAGAAATAAAGGTAAGAATTCAAAGAGGGCAAAGATGAAGTGTAAGAGAGAAAATCGGAGCAGAATGGGCCAACTTGGTGCAGTCAACTTGGTGCAGCCAACTCGGCTTGGCCACAGCTGTGGGACAACTTGTCATGGCCAACTCATCACAAGACAATTTGCTGCGGGATAATTCAATGTAAGTATTTAAAATAACAAAAAAATTCCATTCCACCATTTCTTCAATATTAGTATAAGTCTTGTCCTGTGATAAGTTGTCCTGTGATGAATTGGCCGTGGCGAGTGGGGCACAGCAAGTTGACAGTGGCAAGTTGGCAGTGGCAAGTTGGCCATGGCCAAGTTGGCTGCGCCACGTTAGCTGTGTTGAGTTGTCCTAGACCCAAATTGGAATGAGGAGGAAAATCTTGTTTGGGAATCTAGATTTGTGCTACAAATTTACTAAAAGAGTTTGTGTATACTCTATGGCATTCTTCAGAGACAAGCACATCATTCACATTCTTCTTAAATGAATGATTCTACAACTTTTGCAAATAGTTCCAACCTTTTCTGGATTTGAAATTCTTACCTTTTTAGTATCTATCTATCTATCTATCTATCTATCTATCTATCTATCTATCTATCTATCTATCTATCTATCTATCTATCTATCTATCTACAGTGATTGGTCTCATTCGAGACAGTGATTGGTCTCATTCGAGACAATGACGAATCCGCATATAGACGAGAGGTCGAACGACTAGCCTTGTGGTGCAACCAAAACAATCTGGAACTGAACACACTCAAAACCGTAGAAATGGTGGTAGATTTTAGGAAAAACCCTTCCATACTTCCACCTCTCACAATACTTGACAACACAGTATCAACAGTAGAAACCTTCAAATTTCTGGGTTCTATCATATCGCAAGATCTCAAATGGACAGCTAACATCAAAAACATCATTAAAAAAGGACAACAAAGAATGTTCTTTCTGCGCCAACTCAGTAAGCTCAAACTGCCCAAGGAGCTGCTGATCCAATTCTACAGAGGAATTATTGAGTCTGTCATTTGCACCTCTATAACTGTCTGGTTCGGTTCTGCAACCCAACAAGAAAAACACAGACTTCAGAGGATAATTAGAACTGCAGAAAAAATAATTGCTACCAACTTGCCTTCCATTGAGGACCTGTATACTGCACGAATCAAGAAGAGGGCCGTGAAAATATTTGCAGATCCCTCGCATCCTGGACATAAACTGTTTCAACTCCTACCCTCAAAACGACGCTATAGAGCACTGCACACCAGAACAACTAGACACAAGAACAGTTTTTTCCCGAAGGCCATCACTCTGCTAAACAAATAATTCCCTCAACACTGTCAGACTATTTACTGAATCTGCAGTAATTAATTTAATTTAATTAATTTAATTAATTGTTTCATAGTTCCCATCACCAATCTCTTTCCACTTATGACTGTATGACTATAACTTGTTGCTGGCAATCCTTATGATTTATATTGATATATTATCATCAATTGTGTTGTAAATGTTGTACCTTGATGAACGTATCTTTTCTTTTATGTACACTGAGAGCATATGCACCAAGACAAATTCCTTGTGTGTCCAATCACACTTGGCCAATAAAATTCTATTCTATTCTATTCTATTCTATTCTATTCTATCTATCTATCCATCCATCCATCCATCCATCCATCCATCCACCCATCCACCCACCCACCCACCCATCCTGTCTAGTGTAACATGAAGGTAGGAGACAATGCAGTCACTGGATTAAAATATAAATGAGGAAACACATTGGCTTTTATTAATGCCTCAAAATGGTTTATAAACAGGTTCCACTGGATTATGCAGTATATCTACAGCCAGTCCATGCTTGCCTGCTCTGGCACTAAATATATTCCTACCCCTGTCTCTGTGACAGATGGGTTTTCCTTAGGCTGAGGCTGTGAATGTTCCTCAGACTTGGCCTTCTACCTCTATTTCTCCACCCCTTCCTCTGCCAGGTATCTCCTATATTTACAGGAAGGAAGGAAATACCTTGCATTGCCATGCTTTGATTGACAGTTCCCACGTCTACTCATTGCAACATGTCCATTCACACTTGCATTCCCTATTTCTCTCTGTGTGTGTATGTGTATGCATGAGCCAAACATCTACAATCAATATGCATGTTAATGACATAGTAATGTTTTCACACATTACAGTGGCCCAAAACAAACTTAACAATATTATGGCTTGCTGCGTTGCATGATTCTAAGCATTCTAAGCATTCTGGTTCTTTACAGCTTACTATATTCCACATTAATCCAATCAATTGTTATTTATTTCACATGCCGCTGAGAACTTGCCATTCTTGCTGTGTTAATGAAACATGTTATTAGCACCGAACTCTGTGCAATTACTCCCCGTCCCGTCCTGTCTTGAAGACTGAAATGATTACCTTCGATTCTTCTAATATGCTGTACTGTACAGAATTGAAAGAAACAAAGAACTGTAGATGTAAACACAGCTTGGATAATTATGGTGATTTTTCCATTATGGTGGCATAAAAAAATTACAATCAGACTTGTGAGGGAAAAAAAAAAAGGATAGAACCTCCACCACTCCCCAGCAAATTAATGCTGTTGGATCATCTGCAATAATTCTCATGTAAGTGGCAGTTAACAAGACCTGGGTTCAGCCATGAAACAAGTAAGAGCTGGTAATGACATCCAATAGCTTCATGTTGAGGTAGGTACATGATGGAATAAATACATTATAATGCAATCCAAGGCATATTGAAAGATTTCAAAATATTTATTAAAAAAACAAGCTTGAAATGTTGTTCAGCATTCCTTTTAATAAGGAAACAGAAAGTTGCCTGCATTAAGGTATGGACTGCTTGGAACTCAGCCTTGCTTTTAGAGAATTGGCCAGTATACAGGTAGTCTTCAACTTATGACCATAATGGACCCCAGAATTTCTATCGTAAATCATGATGATTGTTAAGTCGAGGCACCCGTGTGACCAGACCTGATTTTATGACTTTTTTTGCAACAGTTGTTAAGCAGATACCATGGTTGTTAAGTGAATATGGCAGTTATTAAGCGAACACCTTGGTTGTTAAGCAAATCAATATATTCCTATGGGTTTTTGGTTTTTGTTGCTGGAAACTGGTTCAGAAAGCTTGTGGTTATATAACGGAGGAATGCTACAATCAGGCATAAAGGTGAGTCAATTGTTAAATGCCCAAAATACAATGATGTGTCCGTGGGCAGGTGGGTGAGGGTCAGAACTCTGGAATTAGATAGCTTTTAGTTGTAACTTTGAACCAATCGGTTCAACCCTAACCAATTGGTCGAGGACTATCTATAGTGGAAATGGTGATTTTAAAAAACGGGTTAAGAAGGAAACACAGAGCGTTTGTGTAAGGGCATTTAAGCTTTTTTGGTAAAAAAACTAAACAAAACCACCAAATCACAAAATTCTCTTTCTGTGCAGAAACATTCTGCTGTGATCCATTTCCTATTTCAGATTGGTGCAGTCATCTCAATAGCTGATACTTTTCGGTATTGAGATAATCCAAGAATCTGCTAGTTCAATCACTCTAATGGCTTTGTTTCTTTACTCTAATTAGCCATTCTTTCTTTTTTCCCCTTCTTTTGCCTTTTTTCTTCACAAACACAATCTTTAAAATATAGAGTTTTAAGAATAAAAGGAAGAGTGACAGATGGTTTTCTTTCTGGCAGGTGATGCTCAGGAGAAGGGGAGATGAAATTGGGGTAATCCATCAATAATTTTCCTTGATATGTTCCACATTAAACAGTAAAGACGTAACCACACATCCTGTGGCAAAACAGGAGCTGGTAATGAGTGCAATGCCATGGGTGACGGTACATTTTTCCTTGGGTTGAAGAACAGAAATATGGTACCGTTATGCAACTATTTGTCATCTCTTAGAAAAGGTCATAGCAAAAGTAAAAATGGAAAGTGTAAAAGGTGAGTTTTTAAAATTGAGAAGACAAAGACATTATCAGCCGGCATTCTTAAAGAACTTGTAATGGATAAAGATGGTAGATAGCTTTGTTTTTCTAAGCTTAAAAATAGCTACAGATGAACAGTGTGCTAGAGAAGTAAAGATGAAATTAATCTTAAGGGAGAAGAGAATGACAAATCTAGAAAAGGACTCTTTAATGCTAATAAAGCTCATAGTTAAAACAGTGGTTTTCCAATGCAAATGTGTCTCTTAAAACTCAGTTTTGAAAAAAAAAATAGTGGCCTTTAAATTATGATTCTGGAGTTCATTACAGAGTATCATGGGCTGCAAGAAGAATTGAGCATTAATCAAACAAAGACTAATTGTTTCTTGAATTCAAATAAAATATTGATACAGTGGATTTTAAAGATTAAGTTTCAACTGAAGGCAGACCTTTCCCTTTTAGCTAATTATCTAATGGATACACAGAAAAAAAACATTATGGAAGATTATTTCAATATATGATTCCTGTGGGAAGATTATTAAATAGACATAGATGGAAAGATTTGGCACTCCACACCATAGAGGAGTGGTTGGTGAAGATAATGTAACTTGAGATGGACAGTCTGACTTCTTTGATTAGACCAAGGTCATTTATTGACTACTTTTGCACATCTTATATATGTAAAATATTTTAATAAAAACTGTTTACAAAAGAAAATATGAATATGTTCAGGGAAATAAGAATGGATAAGACAACAGATAACATAGATATATAATATATAACAACAGAGTTGGAAGGGACCTTGGAAGCCTTCTAGTCCAACCCCCTGCCCAGGCAGGAAACCCTACACCATCTCAGTCAGATGGTTATCCAACATTTTCTTAAAAATTTCCAGTGTTGGAGCATTCACAACTTCTGCAGGCAAGTCGTTCCACTTATTAATTGTTCTAACTGTCAGGAAATTTCTCCTTAGTTCTAAGTTGCTTCTCTCCTTGATTAGTTTCCACCCATTGCTTCTTGTTCTACCCTCAGGTGCTTTGGAGAACAGCCCGACTCCCTCTTCTTTGTGGCAACCCCTGAGATATTGGAACACTGCTATCATGTCTCCCCTAGTCCTTCTTTTTATTAAACTAGACATACCCAATTCCTGCAACCGTTCTTCACATGTTTTAGCCTCTAGTCCTCTAATCATCTTTGTTGCTCTTCTCTGCACTCTTTCTAGATGGAAGAGATCAGAAAAGAAATTACAGGACTTGGAAAAGATAAAGTTTATTGCTGTAGATAGGTTGAAAGTATGAGCATTTATTTATGAGTTACTAGAAATCAGACCCAGTTCAAGGCCCCTAAATTAGTTTATGACTTATTTAAACAGAGACACATATATAAAAAAAATATCTTCAATATATGAATCGAAGTACTAAGCAATGACATTGGAAAAAGCACCCCATTTTAGGACAGCACTTATTTTTACTGGAATTATTCCACCAAGGAAGTTTTTGTGATGACTTAAATTATATTTTAATCATGTGCAAAAGAGAAGCATATTTTATAATAATTATTCTTAAGTAAGGTATAAATAAGAAATCAAGGCCAGTAGCTTTTTGAAAAGGTTTTTGTAATTAATGTTAATTAACATAACAGATGATTTATTAAATTGACTTCCAAGCCATTAATGAAGAAAATGTATTTATTCAAGCTGCAATTAAATTATATCTTTGCTGTGATTCTGAAGAAAAATGAGCATATTATCTGCAAGCAAAATAATTACATCACTTTCTGCGTTTTTATTAAACACTTCAATTTTCTTGCTAATGTTTTATGATAATGTTCTACAATGAGACTGAACAAAGTAGAAGAGGTTGGATATATTGATAAACCCATTATTTTTTTTTAAAAAAAATCATTATTTGATGCTAAATGTATGTGTTTGTAATATTTACATCCCACCTTTTTGCCAAGTTCTCAGATGGCATAGGGGGCTACTTCCAATTTCTCCTGCAAAAATATCATGTGAGATGGGTTGCAAGAGACAGATTGGCCCTTAGTCAACCCACAAGCATTCATGATAAAGGGTGGAGTAATTAATTATTAAAATAAGCTTATTTTTATCTTCTGCAGTACTAAACATTTTAAAATCATCTAAACACAACAATGAGTATAGCATTTAATACTCTTATTAAGTCATCTCTGTTTCTAAGAAATAAATCAAGAATGATAATAATTGTACAATTGTTTCAAAATGTATTGAATTTATTTGTAAACAATTTAATGGATTTATTAAAAAACTATTTAAACAGCACATAAAGAGTACTTTTAAAATGAATAACATTGTAACAGTTATAATTGTTGTTTTAATAGTTATTTAATGTAATTTTTATTCAAATGGGTACATATTTATTTCTAACACACTTATATAACTATTAATTTTAACCTATTTTGTGTAAATAGATTCCATATTTCATCATGCCTGTCCATAGACATGATGTCACTGTGCAATCAATGTTTGAAAAATATTTAAAATTAAAAATCTTTATTTAAGAATATAATAAGCAGGCTAAGTTAATCACTGTTGAGGATTTAGAAGTCACACTTGTTTCGAAGTACTGGGAATTTTTGCTCTTATTAGTATATTATAAATGATTATGTATTAATATATATTTATGTTTATGCCAATTATATTTATGTCCTACATAGTTTCAAGTTTTACTATGCAGGTAATAAATTTCCTGGTTTAATTTTTCCCAGCTTATATATTATTATTCATTAATGTGATGTCTGGAAATAAATATAATAAAAATACAATTCTGATGCATTATGCAATTACCCAAATTATTATAAAAAATATGAAATGAGGAAAATTGTCCTGGAGAAAAAATAGCATTAGAAAGATGGGTTACAGTTGCAATATGTGTTCTGTATACGTTTGGATTAGAATATAGTTAAACCACACTATAATGGTCTAACTGGGTGGGTAACTACATTACCCATTCTTTATGAATGTCTATTTAATAGATAAATTCACTTATGTGGCAATTCATGCAAGACATGGCCTCATAATACAATCAATTTACAGCCTTTATGTTTATTTATGTCGTTTGGATGATGATACCACCATGCAAATGATGTATATTGCTGCAAAAAGTTTTATTACTTCGAGGTCTGGCAATCCAAGGCTTTGCTGTTATGTTATGTTTTTTGTATTTCTCTGAATTTTATCTACACTTTCTTGATTCAAAAAACTATCAAAATTTCATGTGGTATCTGCTTCAGGTGAGAAAGTGATCTGACTATCCCTGGTACTATTTTGGCTTGATAGATGAAGACATCATTTGCAGTTATGTCTCATGGCAAATATCTTGCTTTAAGACTGGAGTCAATGTCTAAAAGAAGGTATATTTTAGTAATAAATTATCTTCTTGGATCAACTGCACTGAGGTGTTTTTTTTAATTAAAAGAAGCACATTTCAAAATAATGTGTATGCTGATTTGTGTGCTGAAGTCAAAGATAGCAGAACAGATTTATGAAAGAGCAAATTTGCAGGCTATATGGACCAATATGCCCATCTACTCCCAGACCTTTTCTTAGTTCTTTTGCATTCCCCATCCAAACTACTTAAAGCAGATTTTTTTCAAAGTTTTTCAAGCAACAGAACCCTTGATCAAGCAGAGCTTATGTGGTTTCCTTCCTTCCTTCCTTCCTTCCTTCCTTCCTTCCTTCCTTCCTTCCTTCCTTCCTTCCTTCCTTCCTTCCTTCCTTCCTTCCTTCCTTCCTTCCTTCCTTCCTTCCTTCCTTTCTCCCTATCTCCCTCTCTCTGTTTTGTTTTTCTTCCCTTTCCCTTCCCTTCCCTTCCCTTCCCTTCCCTTCCTTTCCTTTCCCTTCCTTTTCTTGCCCCTTATCTCTCATGGAACCAATCAACTTTAAGGTTCTGTGTAACATAGTTTGAAACACTCTGGTCCAATGAATCCTCCCTCCTGTAGAATTTTCCTTGTTTTTCTTGGCCTTCTGCAAATGTGTTTCTGGTATATTTTAGGGGAATTTGTTGTGGTTTTGAAGAGGTGGTAATAAATCATTTGTCACTTCATAGTTGGAAAGAATTCAGAGCATGTCCTTAGAAATGGTTACATAAAAAAAAAATCAGTGGCAGGAGAAAAAGAACATTTGAAAGGCAAATATATGTTCTTGATATGATACAAAAACCACAAATAGTAAATATCTATAAAACAGTGATCCTTCAAAAGAACAGTCATTTTAATACTGAGAAATAGAAAAGACCTGTTAGAATAAATATAGCACGCTTTAAGCAACAAAGCACTCACCACTTGTGGAAATTCTCAACTTCACCCAAATGTGTTCTGTAGCGCCATCTAATTCTTGTCATCACTGCAACCACAAAGGCTGTCACCCCCAGCTACCCAACATTTACTCAGCCCTTCTCTGTGCAAAGGGAATTCTACTCTATTAGAATTATAGTTAATGTAATGAGCAACTTTCAGCATCTTATAGGTCCACATAGCTACAGAAAGACCAAAAACGTCTCTAACAGCTTTACTTAATGAATGGGTGTCTCCATTTTTAAACATTTGTATGACAGAGACTCAACAATTAAGGAGGCAATTACTTAAGTACTGTATAAGGCTGTAAATTTTGTAAGAGTATAAACAGGGCTGGAGCATCTACTATTCTTAACAGCCAATAGGTCATGTTATCTGATGCATCTTTTGTTAAGGAAATTATGGAGAAACAGATAAATAGCCCACAAAGCTGTAACATCTCAGGATAACTTAGATGTTGGCTGGGGTTGAGAATGTTATATGAATAAGTCATAAAAATGCGTTGGAAGGAATGTCCATCTGTGTTCAGTTCCAAGTAGGGAAAAAGACACTGGATTCATGGAAGTTGCTTGGAAAGAAGGTTTATTGATGAACAGGGTCACATGGCTTGAGATCCTGGGCAAAAAGGGCAGAGCTGCTGAGAGTGCCTGGGTTTTATGCCCTCTGTTGGGCTTTGAATTTGAGCTTGTGTTCTGATTGGTTGTCAGACTCCCATGGGGCCATGCAGGGGTAACTTTGTAGGTTGTTTTTTGAGTCCCAAGTTTGGTTGACTTGCTGGGTGATGATGTAATGAAAGGGCTTTGGGCAATTCCTACTATAGCTCTGCCTGAAGGAGGTAGATCTTTGTTATGTAGAATAAACTGACCTAGGCCTTAATGGCCCATTGCAAAGGAGGAGGTTGAGTTTCTGCCTCCCTTTTAGGGGAAATATTTTGCCCTTTAATATTTCCTAAAATATCTCATTTCCCAAGGAGAGGGGTGGGTGCTAACTTCCTACAATCGGTTACTAGGATGAGTTCATGCCAAGAGTAGAGGATGTGATAATGCCAATTTTTTCTCTAGGCCACAGGTGTCAAACTCGTGGCTTCACGTTGCTGTCACGGGACGTATTGTGACATTCTTTCCCTTTGCGGAGCTGGGATGGGCGTGGCCTGCACGTGACACATCTGGCCCGCGGGCCGCCAGATTGACACCCTTGCTCTAGTCTATAGAGAAGAGCAGTATTTTGTTTACAAGAAAATCTGTGATGATTAAAAAAAAATCCTCATATTTTGGACTTAAAACCTATTCTTTCAAAATAAAATGAAAGGAGTCTTTAAGGATCACTAGCCTTGACTGGAAGAAAAAGGTAGTTAAAATGGCAAAGTCAGTAGAAAATTAGGATTCCTTAAATGAACAGAATAGTGTCTATTTTTATTCTCACAGCACCACAAAATATTTTGAAATAAAAGGATTTAAGCATCCACAAAAATGAAAACGGGAATAGAAATTATCTTATTATTGAGATGCAAAACTCTTTCTTGTTTCTGGTAACCATTAAGCACATGAGAAATAATAAGGAAGCAACCTGAAATTTCCATTGCATAACAGTGGCTGGGAAAATATTTATCAAGCAGGCATAGCTTTCCAGATGTATAATGACATTGGAAGAATCTAATTTTAAAGTACTGGTGCAAATGATGGCCCCTTGTGAGAGGAAATAACATTTTTCCAGGCACTGGTTTTCAAAGCTGCAGGAGGAACTGTTTATGCGCTCTGTGGATTTCCCTAAAGGAAGAGCTTTTGGAGATCAAATCTAATACATGAATTGCCTGACAATAATGATCCTTTGAAGAATATTAAAAATGAATTTAGATCCCAGATCAGGACATTTCCCTATTTCATATTCTGTGCTGCAAAAAGAAGAGATGGGGGAGAGGAGAAAAAATGAATTATTATTCTGCATCTATTGAAGGAAGCATCAACACTTCTTACATGCTGTGTTATGAAAGTGAGACACAATTACAGGATAATTATGACCATAATCCACCAGTTTATTCAATACCCAAGCTATTTTTAAATTAATGGGAAATGGATGTTATTCCCCTTCATACCTGTACATTTCAGAGTAAGATCATGCAGAATTTCCCAGTAGATTCTATCCATCATTACTCTGAAGCATACTGTCGTGTCCCACTCCTCCGCTGACGGCCGGGTCAGGGAAATCCGAATCAGGCGTGCCTCTGCAGCTCTGCCAAAGTCCTAGCAAAGTCCTCAAGGCAGGCAGGAGACCAGAAAGTGACTTCAGCAAGATATGTTCGACTTTGCCTGACTCAGAGACTGCCAGAAAGCAGATCCTTTATATAGGCCATGGGGTGTGGCTCCATGACTCAGCACTTATCCAGGCCTGCCCCTCCCTTCCTTCTGATGACGCCGCCTATCAATTCTTCTGAAGCGAGGGTCACTCCAGTCGGCAGCTGTTGGTAATAGACCTCCCTCAGGCTGTGGGGGAGGGGGAGGGGTCTAGTTGCTCCGTTTGCCTGGGCATGGAGCCAGGGCTGGGGCCGGGAGGTGCTCCCTCCTCCGCAGCCTGTCTGGGCATGGAGCCAGGGCTGGGGCCGGGATGTGCCCCCTCCTCCTCAGCCTGTCTGGGCATGGAGCCAGGGCTGGGGCCGGGAGGCATACTAGGACATTCCTCAGCGTTCGGAAGCAGATAAGAAGACCCCGGCTGCAGTGAGAGCGGGCAAGACACAACACATACATACAGTAATACATAGTTCATTCTACACCTACACATACTTCCTCCCTACATGCTTTGCCAGTATAGTAATCCTATGTCAAAATACATTTGGTATTATCCCTCACCTTGCCTGCTTTGTTGTACCTTTCAAAAATCAGTGCTGAATTTTGGATTGTACGGAACATTGCCCTTCCTGGAGATTATTGCTGTCAAGGATTTGAATCTATTTTGCACTTATTGTGATTCAAGAAAATGTCATTATTCACATTTGCTTAGGTGATATATGAGGTCTATAAGACTTACTGGAGTAAGAATCTGGACTCAACACTATGCCTCAAAAACAAAAAACAAAAAAACAAAAAAAATCAGCAGCAACTGTGTTGAAAGTCATGGTCTTTAGATGCATTGGAGCTTCAGATGTCTCCAATTCCAGGTGTGCAAACTACAGAAGTATCTATGGAGATTCTCAATCATCCAGATCATGGTGTCCCAAAGGTACTGAAGAAGCTTCTTAAATGAGAATGAAATGTTTTCAAAGGAAAAAACAACAACAACCAAGAAAGTCCAGTTGCCTTTTGGGGGAGAAAAAAACATCTTTGGGAAAACTACAGAAGTTCTCATTCAGATGTATTACAATGATCGTTTGTAATATATCAAGTGATAGACAGTTATGAGCACTTAGTCCCAACATGATTGGCAAGGGTAATTAACAAGTATCCTTGTAATTGAAAATAGTGGCACAATGGCAGCAAAGTAGTGCAGCATTTTTGCTTCAAGAGGACAGGAAAAACACCAGGATCAAAATGAGATGGGCATTCTGATCAATAGAAATCCGTTTCACTTGCAACTCCAGAGGAACATGGTTTGAATCAGTAGCATCACTGCATGTGGAAAGCCCTAGGTATTTTATTCCCCACTCACAATTAGAACATTAGGCAGAATTAACAGGACATTCACTTTATTCATTCTTTATCCGATCACGAATAAACCTGTAGCACGAAACTTGCTTTAACTTCTTTAAATTCCCCGTATAATTCACCCTAGAAAAAGCTTTGCCATAGTCCAGTGATGGATAACCTTTTTGCCGTCTCATGCCAAAGCGGGGGTGGGATGGGGGTGCGCTTTCTAGGAGCCTGGGGAGGGTGAAAATGCTCCCCCGGAGGCCGTTTCCCGACTTCTGGTGAGCCTGGAAGGCTCAAAAATCAGCTGGCTGGCAATGCGCATGCGTGCTGGAATTGAATGCTCGCATGCCCACAAATATGGTTCATGACCATCATGACCATAGTCTCTCTTTAAGAGCTCTTCCGCTCAGCCTCTTCTTGTCAGTTCCTCGTAATTTTGTCACCTCATTTCTTTTACTAGTGAGATCTCTGATGGCTTTCAGAATAGCTGGATGATACCCAAGTGTCAATATGCTATGATTTATTTATTTATTTTTATTTATTTAGTTTGTCAAACATGTACGAGATAACAGGTATAAGTATAAACATGGACAAGAGCACATGAAATGAGTATGAATAAATGGGAACAGTAAGACAGGATGGTAGGCACGCTGGTGTGCTTATGCATGCCCCCTTACAGAGCTCTTAGGAACGGTGTGAAGTCCACAGTAGTCAGTTTAAGGCTGAAGCTATGGGGGTTTGAGGAAGTAACAACTGAGTCAGGCAGAGCATTCCAAGCGTTGACCACTCTATTGCTGAAGTCGGATTTTCTGCAGTCGTATTTCAACAGGATGGAGAGAAATCCCAAGTTGGAAGCAGAATCATGTTGAAAACCCTACCAATGGGAAACTGTAAGCTTTGCAACTCCAAAGATTGAGGGTACATTGTGACCAGGTGGGTCTTTATGAGACTCATCAGATATAGATAACTAAATGGTGTTCTATGTAGGTCAAACCTTCTTCCAGGAATCAAACTCATAGATCTTCATGACAAGTGTACATGTTCCATTTTTCTTTCAGTTCTCAGAGAGATACAGATGTTACATGATGTCATACTCTCATGTATGGAATTTATATGACTCCCACATCCTTTCTTGGAGTGGGTTGGTGTGTGTGTGTGGGGAGGACTTCTTTTTACAGAGTGTAACTCCTGTATGGAATTGAGGTATTTCCTCTGAGCTGAACTTTGCCTTATAAAGATCTTCGGAGACTGCATAACATCAGGGAGACCTGGACGTTGTGGAGCCCATCCTGGCTGGATATTGCTTTGCTAGGTAGAAGGGGTTTAAATCATTGACAAAGCCCTCTTCTCAATCTTCTCTTCAGGAATAGCTGTAAAAGTTTCAAAGCGGGGGTGTGGGTGGGGACTGTAATTCAGTATTCCATGCAAGTGTCTCTTGGTTTATTATACCCAGTCATTAGTTACTGAGATACAGAACTGCTTGGCCAGATGACACTGGTTTAAAAACTGGTGATCAGATATGAATGGAGGAAATAAAAAAGGCACATGGTGGTGATTAAGCCAGGAGCTTGTAGGAAAGAAATCCACTGGGAGTAGGATGGAGTTGCTGGTGTGTCTATCCCAGGGGTGAAATCTAAAATTTTTCCCTACGGTTCTGTGGGCGTGGCTTAATTGGTGGGCGTGGCTTGGTGTTCAGATGACTGGGTGGGCATGGCCAATAACAATAAATAATAAAAATAATAAACTAAGTATACAAAACTACAAGAGGTACCAAAAACCAACTTTCACACTTTACACACAACACAACACAACACAACACGACACAACTGACTCACACACAATGTAAAAGCAACTGCACTTCACCCAAAATGGCCCCTGCAACACACTTTCACACTTTCCACACACACAACACAACTGACTCACACACACACAAAATGCCACATACAGCTTTGTGAGATTTTGTGTGTTTGTGTAGTTAGAGTGAAACACTACAGAAACACACCAAATTTCAGAAAGCTGCACAAATATTTTATTTTATTATTTTTATTTATTTGTTTAGATGGGGGCCTTCAACTTTAGTAGCTTTAGGTTTGTGGACTTCAACTCCCAGAGTTCCTCATTCAGCAAAGCAGGAAGTCAAAGCAGGCTGTAATCAGTAGCTGAAGTAAGCATTGCGTTGCCAGCCCAAAAGGAGCAGTAGGCAGTAATTATAGGTAAGTGAGGAGGGGGAATTGGGTGGGCATGGGTGGGGGCTCTTGTAAGTGGGGGCTGTTAAAAAGTGATTTTAAAAGTCTGCTAGGATCAGGAAACTTCTCTGAGATCTCCAGAGGAAAAAAAGTTTTAAAGTCAGCTCCTCTGACGATCTCAGCTGAAGTTCCCTCATAGCAGCCCAGAACTTCTTAAAATAATTGTTTTAACATGTAGAAAACATGTTTTTTAAGGTTCTGGTGATTAGGAACTCAGCTGGGATGGCCAGAGGAGCCTTTTAAAGCCCCCCCTTTTCCTTTTTTCCCCCTTCGGCTGAAGAGGTTTTTTTTAAAAAAAACTTTTAAAGTGTTCTGATGATCCCTGCTCAGCCCCGTGATCATCAGAGGTTTTTTTTTTACTTTTAAAGGCATTTTTCGGCTGAAGAAAAACTTTTAAAAGTAAAAAAAAAAAACTCTGCTGATGGTGTGGCTCAGCAGAGGCGGGGGGGGAGGGGGGGGAGGGGCCAGGGATTTTTGCTACCGGTCCTCCAAACCAGCAGCTGCCATCGCTACCTAATCGGGTGAGCCAGTGCGAGCCGGGAGCATTTCACCCCTGGTCTATCCCTATTCAGGCAATCCTCAACTTAAAACCACAATTGACCCCAAAAATTAGCTAAGTGAGACATTTGTTAAGTGAGTTTTGCCCCATTTTACGACCTTTCTTGCCACAATTGTTAAGTGAATTACTGCAGTTGTAACATTAGTAACATGGTTGCTAAGTGAATCCGGCTTCCCCATTGACTTTGCTCATCAGAAGGACACAAAAAGTGACCGCGGGATACTGCAACTCTCATGAATATGAACCAGTTGCCAAGCATCTGAATTCTGATCACATGACCCTGGGGATGCTTCCATAAAACCGATAGTAAAACCGGCGGGAGTCTCGCCCACCGACCCTGATGACATCATAGGCCATCTGCGCATGTGCAGAAGCTCGGCACATGTGCGAGCGAAGCAAGCATGTGTGTGCGATCCCATTGCAAACTGGTAGTAAAGGTAAGTAGAACCCATCCCTGTTGTAAGTGGAGGACTACCTGTATAAAAGAATAGAAGTAGTATGTAAGGAGCAGAGAGCAAGATCGTTTGTTTGTTTGTTTATTTAATTTGCTGCTCATCTCGTAACAAACAACTCTGGGCAGCTTATCTTAATGAATATGTATTAATACAGGCAAATATAGCTAATCCTCAAAATAAAGTCTAATATTTATGTTTCACTGCAATTCTCCAAATTCCTTGGCAGGAGGACCAGTGACCAAGCTGGCTGGGAATTCTGGTAGCTTTAGTGCAACATTTCTAATAGGCATCAGGCTGAGTCAATATCTAAACAGTTATTACAGTGATAGCAGCGATATCAAATCCTGGCTATAAAAATCCAACCAACCAGGGAGCAGAGTAAGAAGTTTCTGTGTATTTTGGATGCTGTTTAATAGCCTCCAATCTGACAGTCTTATATCAAAGAAAACCAATTTTCTTTCCTGGTTCTTGACTTACAATAGTTCATTTAGTGACCGTTCAAAGTTACAACAGGGCAGAAAAAAGTAATTTATGACCGTTTTTCACACTTACGACCATCACAGCATCCCTCTGGTCATGCGATCAAAATTCAGACGCTTGGCAATTGACTCATGTTTATGACGGTAGCAGTGTCCTGGGATCCCGTCTTGCGACTTTTTGACAAACAAATTCAATGGGGAAGCCAGATTCACTTAACAACCGTGTAATGAATTTAACAACTGCAGCTTAACAACTGCGGCAAGAAAGTTCGTAAAATAGCAACAGAAGTTTTGGACTCAGTTGTGGTTGTAAGTCGAGGGCTACCTGTACTTTACATGTGTAAAACATCCATTCATCCTCTTTTGGTTATTTGTTTCTTTTCTCGGTAATTCATTGATTATATTGATCAGTGATCAATATAATCAATGAATTACCGAGAAAAGAAACAAATAACCAAAAGAGGATGAATGGATGTTTTACACATGTAAAGTACAGGTAGCCCTCGACTATCAATGGTGGGCTGCTACTGGTCTGCCCCGGATCGGGCGAACCGGTAGCGGTGGCAGCGGGAGGCTCCGCCCATCCGCCCGGACGCTTCTGCGCATGCACAGAAGTGTCGCGCACCCACACACGTGCGCCCAAGAGCAAACAGCTAGCTATGGGTTTTGAAACCCGCCCCTGGACTTTATAGACAAAGAACCAGAGCTGATTGATAAGAGTATTCAGTCTGTCTGCAGAAGAATTTATGGCCTCCTTTAGGGCCTCTAGCAGCAGATAGAAAAGGGGTTGCTGGAGACTTTGGAAAGTGGCTGCCAAGTCTTGGCTGGATGACGTGCTCAGAGGCTGCTCCTCGTGGTGGGAAGCTGATTTTAGTTTTGGGATTTGGTGCCCCCCCTCCCCCTCCCCCTCGCTATCTTTCAGTGAAGAGAAACAAAAGTTTTGGGCTGCAATCCAAAAGCAATTGACTGTTTAATCTCATTGAAGTCTCTGGGATTCAGCCTTGAAAATAATTAAACGGGAAGGTGCCTTCTCCCCCTCCCCCCTCCCTAAATGTACTGAAGATAAATAAATGTGGGGATGTGATCTTGAAGTATAGAAACTAAAGACTGCTAAAAAAAAAAAAAGATCCCTAAAGGAAGTCTGTCAAGCTGGTGACAACAGTAATCAGCATCTAAATCAGGATTCATAAATAGTGTGTTGGATAATACATGGTGCATTCATTAAAATGAAATGACACGTTCTGGTAGCCGCTGAGGTAAGGCACGTGACTAATTGCTCTCGTCTCTTCTCTTGGGGGTCTGAGGAAGCGTCTGCATGTAATGTTATATTATCTGGTTGAGCCACAGAAAAAATTGGCAGGAAACCATGCAGTAAACTTGGGTAAAGTTTCCTGCAGTATAAAATGGACAGAGGTTGGGTAATTAATTTAGGAATCAAGCTATTGCATCCTGTTTATTGTGTTCCACCAAAACAAACCCTACAGAATTCCAGCATCTATTTAGCTCAAGGATGGACAACAGCTTTCATCTGAAGTCCATATTATTATACGATTTTCACTTCTGAGAGCTGCAGGAACTTTGACAGGCACCCTACTACATTTTATTTTATTTTAGAGGTATGTGGAGGCAAAAGAGGACCAATAAACAATTAACGGGCGAACCGGTAATGATAAAAACTGCCAGTTCAGACGAACCAATAGTAAAAAAAAGCTACCAGTTCAGTTGAACTGGTAGCTAGCTACTGGTTCAGTCAAACCAGTAGTTAAAAAGGTATGATCCGACAATCACCTGTGCTGCGCAGTTTCGCTTTGCTTGAAAGCAGGATTTCCTGCTTTCTAGTGAAGCTAAACTGCATGCCACAGCTGATTCCCCCCCTCACTATTCTACTTACCTTCCCAAGCCTCCTTTTGTGCAGCCAGCGAAACAGTAGCAAACCGGTTCAGCTTTTTCACCCCTGGCCTCACTTTGTATGCCAAGGGTGACCCCTTTATGACCTGTGGATTTTAACTCCCAGAATTCCTGAGACAGCATGCACCCCATATTTTGCCTCCATGCGCATTTTCAGCCTCCGTGCATCCCGTTTTAGGCAGCGGGGATCACTGTCGCCTGGAATGGGCTGAAAACGGGATGTACAGAGGCCAAAAATGGGGCGCATGGAGGTGGCGATAGGTGGCGGTGGTGATGGGCAGAGATGGGCAGTGGTGATCCTCGCAGCCTGGAACAGCTGATCGGTGGTATTCCGGGAGGCTGATCCAACCACCAGTCAGCTGCTCATGCTAAATCAGGCAGTGCTGAAGCTGACTAGGCTGTTTGCTGTTTGTTGCAAGGAGGCAAATTGCTGGGAGGCAGGGACAGAATTTTTTTTTCCTCCTGTAAAGCTAATGTGCATCTTATAGTCCAGTGCATCTTATAGTCCAAAAAACATGGTACTTATAATGATAAAGGTGAGGCATAATTAAATGCTAAAAAGATTATAAAGCTGCCTGTTTCACAATAAAGTAACTCTATGCCGCTTACAATAAAAACAATAGTAAGGGTTAAAATCTACAGTTAAAAGACATCAACAGTGTTATTTCTCCACAAGATAGTGGAGAGAATCTAGGAGGATCCTCAAGTGGCATACCAGATTTATTTGAAGCAATGAAACTCCATCCACTACCAAAGATGGCATAGTTCCTGAGTCAGTGGGCCTCAAAACATAGAGCACCTAATGTTGCCACGGTTCAGTTGAAACTGGTTGTTTCCCCATCCAGGCACCGGGATAGGCCATCAGCAGCATTGCTTAAGTTGTGACCTAGGCCCAAGTAGTTATTACCAGACACAATCAGTCCTAAACAAACATATTTTATTAGAACAGCTGAAAATTACTTCATTCTCAGCTTAGTCCAAATTAATTCCAAAACAAAGTCCTTCAGAAAAAGTCCTTTGGCCTTATCACAAACTTTTGTCTTCTTTGGCAACCTGCCAAAGGTTTTTCTTGGCAAGAACCCCATGAAGTTCAGAAACAAGAAACAATTGTAGCAACATTGTTTTAGCTGCTCTTGCCTTCTGGCAGCTCTTTGCATGTGTGGCCTAGGAACAGGCTCCTCCTGTTCCTCTGCCTCTCTGTTGTCCGCCTCTGGAGGCTCTGGAGTCCGCACATGGCTCCCAGATGGCCCTGGCCCCATCTTTGCCTCTGAAGCAGAGCCCTCGTCAGGGCCTTCCCCTGACTCCAGGACTGGCCCATCGCCCTCCCCAGCCTCCTCACTGTCTGACTCCGCTGCCAGCTCCTCAGGCTGCTGGTGGACCACAACAGCTTAAGTCATCAAGATAGAAAAGCATATTTGGATATCAGGTAACGTGTCCATAGAGGTGTCTGCAATCTCTCAGTTAGGCAAGGTGGCAGGAGAGTAAATCTGCCTTTTTAATCACCCAGACACACTTGCCCCAGCCTCCTCTCTTACATCTTTACAAAAGTCATTGGAAATTTTCCTCTGTCAAATGATGAAGGAGGGAATCTTGCCATTGCTTTTCTTAATGTGATCTGCATTTACCCTTTATGGACTGTACATTCACTAACTTTATTCATTCACTGAAGAGGGCTTGACAATCAAGGCAGCAAATGTTTTACTGATACATTTTTCTGCTGGTCAAGTTCTGGTGGATGTGACTTCAACACAGCTCTCTCTGTGTGTCTGTAGTCTCATACTATCACTCATGAATTTGTTTACAAGTATCGTTCTAGCTGTTTTGAAAAGGAAAAAAAGCACCATAGCAACACCAACATCCAGGTTCTTAGACTTTTAATTCTCCTTCCAGGAGAACTAATATTTAATATGTAGGAAAAAACGTAATCTTATGTTGAAGACAATTTGGGAGAAAGCAATTTTAAATAAAACAGCATATTAAATATGCTGTATTAGTTAGAGAGTATACCCATAATTAATAACCTGATGGGAGGGAATTATTGTAAAGTACTCTTTTTTCATTTAATCATGTTTAATTACTCCTGGAAATATAATATATATTTTATCTTTTCAGTGCAATAAATACCATTGTCATGGCATGACATTTTCTTGATAATAACATTAGGGATTGTTTCACCACCTTGTGTGAGTATGCTGTAATATAATTCACAGAAATGTGATATAATTGAATGCAAAGAACAAAGAAACTACTTGTAGATTTATATTGATTAACCTTTCCCCATACCTATTAGTTTTATAGTATGTCTTTGCCAAATGTCAGATGCAATAGTTATGACAGTATCTTCCTTCCCTTTTTTCATTTTCTAGCTTCTGCTACTGTAATTCCTTAGATGAGATCTATCATTTATGGTAGCACATAATAAAAGATCCTTCATCCATGCTTTCATATATCAAAATGACATGGGTACCTCAAACTCTTTCAAAAATAGTTTATAATTAGTAACAAATTACACTGGATAATGGCATTTATTTATTTATTTATTTATTTTTATTTTGTCACAACATCATACAAAAAGATTATATAGTATATACACATATAAACATATATAGGAAGAAGAAAAGAAAAACAATAGGACAGGAACGGTAGGCACGTTTGTGCTAAATAAGTTATTTTTAAATAACTTGAAAATACCTGAAAATACGTATTTTCAAAAGTAGTTTATTTTCAGAATGGATAAGCATATTCTTTTATCTGTCAATAAATGTATACCTTAATACATTATCTTTAGGTTCTCTCTTAATTATTTTTAATGCAACAATTAATACAACTTTCTTCCTGATATTTAGATTCTATAGATCAAACATGGGCATTTCACAGCCGATGAGCCACATCCGTCTCTTCAGTTGTCCCTGTCAGCGGGGGCCGGTTGGCATAAAAGGGGAGTATTGGAGGGGAGTGATACATCCATTTTTGACAGGGCATGGGACAGCAACAGGACAGGGGTGGGGGGCATGGAGTGGCGGGGAGGTTGGGATGGGCGGGGCGGTGGCGGCCTTCTAGAACAGTCCTAGTTTTTTATGTGGCTGTTTGGGAAAAATTATTGCCCATCCCTACTATAGACCTTGCTTAACAGCTGCCCTGTTTAATGACTGCCCAAAGTTATGACTGCTGAAGAAGTAATTTTATGACTAGTCCTCACATTTACATCATGGGATAGGGTTAGATATTCGGGTGCTTCAGAACCAGCTTCAGACAAGCAGAATCAATGAAGAAGCCAGCAAGTAAAAAATGAAAGCCATGGTCATATGATGTCTTCCTTAACAACCTGTGGTGATTCTTTAACAACCACAATGGAAATGAATTTATAAACCTGATTTTTTTTTTTTTTTTTTTTTGCTGAGCAGTAGAGTTTTCATGTGACCACTAGATAAGTGCTGCTTGCAATCTGGACTTGTGTGCAGCATTTTGACTGAAAGACCCTCCATGATAGTGTTGATGATGGTCCTAGGACTGCAAAGAGAAAGGTGACGGAAATCACTCTGTATGATTTCAATTATCCCTAGATATTTTTGGGATTACAGGGGAACAGTCCTGACTCTAATCATAAATAGAATTTATACTAGTCAATCCTGTAAAGGCCTTTTTTAAATATTTGCCCCGGCAAAACTAACTGGTTCATGAAGAAAGGAATTCATCGCTTACCTTTTACGACTTTCAAAAACTGTTGTCTGGTGATTGTGTTTGAAAGAGCCTCATTTCCTATGTGGATGCCCAGTGAGCTTTTTGTGGCTTTCTCTCAGGTATCCCACTTCTAAGCAAAATAAAATGATTAGAATATCATTTTAATAAACAAGACTGGACTACTTTTTTTCTTTGATAAAGCTTTCACTACCAGTTCTCTTCCCAAACTTTGGTCACTAGCCACAGTCATCCCCATCTTCAAAAAAGGAGACCCCAGCTTAGTCGAAAACTACAGACCGATCTCCCTTTGCTGCGTCACCTGCAAAGTCATGGAATCTATCATCAACCAATCCATTACCTCACACTTAGAAACTAACAACCTACTCTCCAACAAACAATTTGGTTTCAGGAAAAAGTTATCATGTAACTTACAACTTCTCCACTGCAAAAACATATGGACTTCAAATCTAGATCAAGGCAAATCAATAGATGCAATCTACATAGACTTCTGCAAAGCTTTTGACTCAGTAGTACACGATAAACTTCTCCTTAAACTAACATCCTATGGCATCTCAGGACCCCTCCACAAATGGATATCTGCTTTTCTGTCTAACAGACAACAAGTGGTCAAAATTGGCAATGCTTTATCAAATCCTGTTCCTGTCAAGAGTGGAGTTCCTCAAGGCAGCGTCCTTGGACCAACACTCTTTATTCTATACATTAATGATCTTTGTGACCATATCTCAAGTAATTGTGTTCTCTTTGCTGACGATGTCAAACTATTTAACACCACAGACAACACTTCTATCATTCAAAACGACCTTGACCATCTAACCGCTTGGTCTAAAAATTGGCAGCTCCAAATTTCAACCAGCAAATGCTCAGTCTTACATATAGGAAAAAAGAACTCTAAAACTAAGTACATACTAGATGGACATTACCTTACAGACGACCCCCATCCCGTTAAAGACCTTGGAGTTTTCATGTCAAATGATCTAAGTGCCAAAGCCCACTGCAACTACATAGCAAAAAAGCTCTAAGAGTTGTAAACCTAATTTTGCGTAGCTTCTTTTCCAAAAACACCACACTACTAACCAGAGCATATAAAACATTTGCTAGACCAATTCTAGAATACAGCTCACCTGTTTGGAACCCTCACCACATCTCTGACATCAATACAATTGAATGTGTCCAGAAATATTTTACAAGAAGAGTTCTCCATTCCTCTGAAAACAACAAAATACCTTATCCCACCAGACTTGAAATCCTAGGCTTAGAAAACTTGGAACTCCGTCGCCTTCGACAAGACCTAAGTTTAACTCACAGAATCATCTATTGTAATGTCCTTCCTGTCAAAGACTACTTCAGCTTTAATTGCAATAATACAAGGGCAACCTGCCCGAGCCCTGCCCGAGCTCCTGGAGGTGCTTGCTGGGGTGGCAGTTGAGACCCCCAGACTTTTAGTCGTGGGGGACTTTAACTTGCCATCGTCTGGCTCGTCATCGACGGTAGCTCGGGAGTTCATGGCTTCCATGACGGCCTTGGACCTGACCCAAGTAGTTGATGGCCCTACTCACATTGGGGGAGGCACTCTGGACCTGATTTTTGTCTCTGGTCAGTGGTTGAGAGATCTGGACTTAAAGGAAATAGTCATTGAACCTTTGTCATGGTCAGATCACTCTCTTCTTCGTCTGGACTTTCTGACCGCCATTCACCACCGCAGGGAGGCGGAGCCGACACGTTGGTTCTGTCCCAGGCGCCTGATGGACCCGGAGGGGTTCCGGACGGAGCTTGGGCCATTTCCTGAGGGTCTGGCTCACGGCTCGGCGGAGGAACTTGTTGCGGCCTGGGAACGGGCCGCGGCGGGGGCCTTAGACCGGGTCGTGCCTTTGCGGCCTCTGACCCGGCGCAGGTCCCAACCAGCTCCTTGGTCCCCCGAGGAGCTGAGAGGGATGAAGCGCCGGAGAAGACGCCTAGAGAGTTCCTGGAGGTCTAGCCGTTCAGAAGCTGATCGGACACTAGTGAAGTCCTATACTAGGGCTTACCTAGTGGCAATGAGGGAAGCGAGGCGTGCCTGCCTCCTCCCTCATTGCATCGGCAGATAACCGCCCAGCCGCCCTGTTTGGTGACCCGCTCCCTCCTACATCAGGGGAGCGGGATGACCCGCTGCAGGGACGTGCTGAGGAGTTTAACGGTTATCTATACGATAAAATCGCTCAGCTTCGGGATGGTTTGGACCAAGATTGCGGTGATACGGGTGAGACGGCTGAGGTGGTCTTGGTGACATTGTATGGGATGAGTTTGACCCTGTCGCTCCGAGGACATGGACAGGTTGTTGGGGAGGCTGAATGCCACCACATGTTTACTGGACCCGTGCCTCCTGGTTGGTGCTGGCCACGCAGGAGGTGACACGAGGCTGGCTCCAGGCGATTACGAGCGCTTCTTTGGTGGAGGTGTCTTTCCGGCCGCCTTGAAAGAGGCGGTGGTGAGGCCCTCCTCAAGAAGCCTTCCTGGACCCGGCTGTTTTAGGTAATTATCGTCGGTCTCCAACCCGCTTCGGCGAAGGTAGTAGAGAGTATGGTGGCATATCAGTTTCCCTTGCACCTGGATGAAACTGTCTATCTAGACCCGTTCCAGTCCGGTTTCCGACCCGGTTACAGCACGGAGACGGCTTTGGTCGCGTTGGTGGATGATCTCTGGAGGGCCAGGGATAGGGGTTGTTCCTCTGCCCTGGTCCTATTAGACCTCTCAGCGGCTTTCGATACCATCGACCATGGTATCCTGCTGCGCCGGTTGGAGGGATTGGGAGTGGGAGGCACCGTTTATCGGTGGTTCTCCTCCTATCTCTCCGACCGGTTGCAGTCGGTGTTGACAGGGGGGCAGAGGTCGGCCCCGAGGCGCCTCACTTGTGGGGTGCCGCAGGGGTCGATTCTCTCGCCCCTTCTGTTTAACATCTACATGAAGCCGCTGGGTGAGATCATCAGTGGTTTCTGTGTGAAGTACCAGCTGTGCGGATGACACCCAGCTGTACTTTTCACACCGGACCACCCCAACGGTTATCAAGTGCTGTCCCGGTGTCTGGAGGCCGACGGGTCTGGATGGGGAGAAACAGGCTCAAGCTCAATCCTCCAAGACAGAGTGGCTGTGGATGCCGCATCCCGCACAGTCAGCTAAATCGCGGCTGACCATCGGTGGCGAGTCACTGGCCCGGATGGAGAGGGTGCGCAACTTAGGCGCCCTCCTGGATGAACGGCTGTCTCTAGAAGATCATTTGACGGCTGTCTCCAGGAGAGCGTTCTACCAGGTTCGCCTGGTGCGCCAGTTGCGCCCCTTTCTGGACCGGGAGGCCCTATGCACGGTCACTCACGCTCTCGTGACGTCTCGCCTGGATTACTGCAACGCTCTACATGGGGCTTCCTTGAAGGGCATCCGGAGGCTGCAGTTAGTCCAGAATGCGGCTGCGCTGGTGATAGATGGAGCCCTCGTGGCTCCCGTGATAACACCCATCCTGCGCAGGCTGCACTGGCTACCTGTGGCCTTCCGGTGCGCTTCAAGGTTTTGGTGACCACCTTTAAAGCGCCCATGGCATAGGGCCGGGTTATCTACGGGACCGCCTACTGCGACCAGATACCTCTCACCGACCCGTGCGCTCTCACAGAGAGGGACTCCTCAGGGTGCCATCAGCTAGGCAGTGTCGTCTGGCGACGCCCAGGGGAAGGGCCTTCTCTGTGGGGGCTCCCGCCCTCTGGAACGAGCTCCCCCCAGGACTCCGTCAACTTCCGGACCTTCGAACCTTCCGTCGCGAGCTCAAGACACATTTATTCATCTGTGCAGGACTGGCTTAGATTTTAAATTTACAGGGGTTTTAAATTGATTTTAATATTTATATTTCTATTTTTAATAATAGGGCATTGGAATAAGTTTTTTAAAGATTATTTTAATTTTGTATATTGATGTTTTATATGCCTGTGAACCGCCCTGAGTCCTTTGGGAGATAGGGCGGTATATAAATTTAAATAATAAATAAATAAATAAATAAATAAAATAAATTTAAACTTAATGTAAACCGCTTTAATCTAGATTGCAAAAAATATGACTTCTGCAACAGAATCATCAGTGCTTGGAATACTTTACCTGACTCTGTGGTCTCTTCCCATAATCCTAATAGCTTTAACCAAAAACTTTCTACTATTGACCTCACCCCATTCCTAAGAGGACCATAAGGGGCGTGCATAAGCGCACAAACGTGCCTACCGTTCCTGTCCTATTGTTTTTCTTTTCTCTTCCTATATATGTTTATATGTGTATATACTATATAATCTTTTTGTATGATGTTGTGACAAAATAAATAAATAAATAAATAAAAATACTTTGCAAGGCAGCTTTAGGATCAGAGACATGCTCAAGTGCCAATTTTCTAGTTTTCCAGGATAATGAGTGATCAAAAAACACACATTTAAATATAGATAATGCCTCTATTTATTGACTTGTCATTAGCAGTACAAAGGAGCTGAAATGATCTCCATGGCTATTTGTTCCATTATGCCCGATCATCGCTTTCCAGTTGTGTTCTTTTCCAAAAATGCAACTTACGCTTGCTATAATTACTAAATAAAAAAGATCCAGGTATTGTTTCCAAGATATCAGGTTGAGTGCCCTTACTGAAAAATGGAAAAAATTTCAGTGGGTCAGGCTTGTCTGTTGTCAAGTTAGCTCAAGTTACATCTAGAATGACAGCAATTTTGAGTGACCTTCTGGTTTAGAGTTCGCAAATAACACGTTCAGTGTCCTTACATCTGTGCTCTGTTTCTCGTTTCCCTGAGACTGAAAAGAAATCTTCAGCCCACCTTCCAATTAGTGAACATTTCATTTAAACACTTTAGAATTCTGACTTTTGCATAATTAGTTCAAAGGAAAGTTTATTTACTTTTTTTTTACAGATGTAGATGCTGCCCATAGCCAAATGGCTCTGAATAGCATAGCAATATTAATATAGAACAATTAAAATAGTGTAAATCACACTACTTTACAAAGTAAACTATAACATTGATGAGGTTTGCCTCAGCTCTTACGGCATTCTCTCCCAGATAAAGGCCCTGTCACAGAGAATTAATGATTATTAGATGTATCCATGCGCCATAAAACAGCTGAAAATGCAGATAGGCAGCAGGGAAATAAGCAGTCCTACAATAAACTCCAATCTATGCCATGGGACGCTTTGTATATCAAAGGGAACTCCTTGAATCAGGTGTCCATGGGGTCCTGCAACACCACTAAAAAATGACCCTTAGCGCATGCGCTGCCACAGGGGGGAGCAGCTGTAATTTTGGGATTGTCTCCAAGAGTGGCTCTGTTGGAGCAATCCAACATTTTGATTGTAGAACATGTGTCACTAATGCAAGGTGTTCTCCTCCAAGTGTAGGCATATCTGGTTTATCTGCCACATCCAATTCCTGTAGATATTGCATGATAGTCCCCCATCAATGTCAAGATTCAAAAGGATATAAAGATCGCAAACCTTTTTCAGGAGAACCCAGCGCCTGTATATTTCTTGCCATCTTTCTTACTCATCCACAATAGGCCTATATCTAAAATCCTCCCACAGGAATCACCACAATTTTATCTGACCTGTTTTTCAAAAATTGCATGTTATAGAATACACATTCTTTATACACCTTTCGTCCTTGTAATACTAAATCATGGAAGTAGTACTTTCAGCTGGTAGCTATTAATGCCTAAGGCAGAAGTGTTCCACCCAGCATGATCTGTCATGAGGGATGCTGGTGGATGTCATACAGTAACTTTTTAAGGGCAGCAGCTCTCCTACCTCTGGTCTATGATGAAAAACACAGAAGTTGGGTTTTTTCCCCCCCCTCTTCCTTCTTCGGTTTAACGTAACAGGTAACACGCTACCACTGCACTGTGCATTACCTTGACAACATTGCATTTCCCTGGCTGTCAGGAGCTGTCAACCTGCAAAGTGATAATGGTGCCAGAATATGTGACACGTTCATTTGATATTATGACACCAAGGCTATTGGCAGCCCTGCTAGGATTTAGTTCTGGCCAAGGAGCTTGTAATGCACTCCCTGGGTGAGTGATGTTGAGCCATTTTCTTCCTTCAGTCATCTCCACTTGCTTTTGGTATGAGGGCCATCATGCAGAGACAATTACCACACAGCCTGAAGCTATAAACCAATGGCCTCCACAGGTAGGCTACGAAGACACTCCTGAAGTGGGCTGTGTATCTGCTGGGGTGCTGTAGGGTAAGAAAGAAAGATGGCTTTCCTTGTGGCAGGACTTAAACCAAACCATACAATCACCTTGTTTTAAATATAGGATTTCCTGTACCATAAACCTGTCAATAGATGGTGGTTTGGCAGTCTGGCTTCTCTATGCTACTGCTGGAAATTTCTGATTTAGTTAATTAGTTCCTCTCTTTTCCATTGGGAGACATAAAATCAGGGGTGAAATCCAGCAGGTTCTGACAGGTTCTGGAGAATTTCTGGTAGCAGAAATTTCGAGCAGTTCAGACAACTGGTAGTGGAAATTTTGAGTAATTCCTGACCCCAGAGTGGGTGGGAATGGAGATTTTGCAGTATCCTTTCCCTGCCACACCCACCAAGCCACACCCACAGAACCGGTAGTAAAAAAAATTGGATTTCATCACTGCATAAAATATCAAGTGAAGGATGGATCATCCTTGTGAAAGTTTATCCGGGTGGCAGCTAAGACTCAATACCGACTTGGAGGTTCCTAATCAATTTCTCTTTTTACAGATTTTTTTTCAAGCAGTATTTCTCTTATAATTAGATTTTATTTCATTGAAATAGACCTGCTGAAATCAATGAATCTAAAGTAAGCTTTTCCTAATCACAACTTGGGAGAAACCATAAATATTGGCTGCTCTGTTCAAAACTTAAATTGCTTCAGCACAGCGATGAAATATGAACAGGTTTACTACCTGTTCGCTGGCTGAGCATGCTTTTTAAAAAGTAAAAAATATTTTAAAATGCTTTTAAAAGTAAAAAATAAAGGCTCTGACAATCAGGCAGCTCAGCTGTGATCGTCACAGCCTTTTTTTTTTTTTACCTTTTAAAAGCATTTTTAAAAAGAAGTGGCAAGCAGGCAAGCAGACAACCAGGTGATTGGGGGGGCATCGGGGGTGGGCAGGGATTTTTGCTACTGGTTTCCGAACCACCTACCACCCATCGCTACCGGATTGGCTGATCTGGCCTGAACCGGGAGCATTTCACCCCTGCTTCAGCAGGTTTGGGAGGCCCGAGTGCCAACTCCACTCCCACAGACACACATACATGTTTCTCTTAATAATGGAAAGGATATATAAAATTAAGAGCACAGACCGTACAAAGGTGCACATTTGTCTCTCAGTCAGCTACCTCCAGCCCCAGGTCAACTGGCAGACTCAGGTTTTTAGATACTTCCAGAAGGCCAAAAGTGGGGGGGGGATCTCATCTCAGGAGGCAAGAGGTTCCAGGGGATGGGGGCCACAGCAGAGAAGGCTCTTCTTGACCCTGCTAGATGAAATTTCTCAGTTGATGGGGTCCAGAGAAGACCTCTTCTGTTGGCACAAGTGGGGCAGGCCAATCCTATTAGAGTGAGAGAGTGCCTTGGATAAAATTCCGGCTTTGATCCTGAATATAGATAGCTATAGCAGCTGATCTTTCATAATCTTATTGATTGATTGATTGCTTTGATTCGTGTGCCACCCGTATCATCTAGCTATTTACATTATATTAAATAACTCTTTATGTTTTTCCTTTATGATCAAGAGACCTTACTCAAGTGCTTTTTGGAGTTTGCTTCTCATAGTATTTGGCATTACTATTATTCGTGATTGATTGATTGATTGATTAAGCATGCCTGTGATCGTGTATGGTTATTCAGTTACCTTGGCCTAACTATGGATCAGTGGTGAAATCCAAATTTTTTTATTACTGGTTCTGTGGGCATGGTGGTGGCTTGGTGGCATGGTGTGGCTTGGTGGGCGTGGCTTGGTGGGCATGGCACGGGAAGATATTGCAAAATCCCATTCCCACCCCACTCTGGGGGAAGGATATTGCAAAATCTCCATTCCCACCCACTCTGGGGCCAGCTAGAGGTGGTATTTGCCAGTTCTCCAAACTGCTCAAAATTTCCGCTACCGGTTCTCCAGAACCTGTCAGAACCTGCTGGATTTAACCCCTGCTATGGGTGCTGTAGGTCTTGCAGACTTACTGAGGTTAGGTCTTCTAGAATTTCAGTAACATGAGCAGCAGCAAAATTTAGTCGTGACTTAGTGTCTTTTGTTTAATCATTTGAAAAGATACAATACTTCTAAATCAGAGGAGTTTGCTTGACAGATGGTTGTCCGGTCTCCAGTTGAATTCAACATCCAAAAAAGGGAAGAGCCCATCTCTCTGTGTCATTCGTTCAACTGTCCAAATACTCTTACTGTTAGAAAGTTCTTTTTGATAGTTACAATTGTCTTCCTGTAACCTAATCTATTATTCTCTTTTTCTAGGAAAAAAAAAAGAAGAAGAAAAAAGCAGGTTTTAATCTTCTGTCTGATATAATATCAGATATTCAGAGATATTTCCCTGTTTTCTCTTCCCAAAGCTAAACATGCTCAGCATTTACATTTATAAGATTTTGTTTGTATTCTTCTTATGAATGTCTTTCCCTGAATTTTTTCCACAGAACCCTTCTTGGAACGTGGGGCTTGGAATTGGAATAATATTTAAGGTAAAAATCTGACCAGTGGAGAATAAATTTGAACAATTATTTCCCATGATTAGTGAATTATGCTTTTCTTGATGCAATCTAAAACTATCATTGCCTTTTTGGCAGTCATATCACACTGCTGACGTCTTTTAAAAAATTAAAGTATATAAAAGCAACTCATTTTTTAATCATGACCATGCAAAATAATATTGCTCAATCTGTCCATTACATTGTAAAGAAGTAATTCAAAGGCAGAATGAATACACATTCTCAATCCAAGATGTTATATCCAGAGTGACAATATTTTTCCAGGACAAAAACGTTCATAAATCTAGTTTC
Source organism: Ahaetulla prasina (assembly GCF_028640845.1). NCBI lineage: Eukaryota > Metazoa > Chordata > Lepidosauria > Squamata > Colubridae > Ahaetulla > Ahaetulla prasina. The sequence goes on from NC_080539.1 coordinate 153,528,065, forward strand.
TTTAGACACTAACTTTGTTTTGGTACATAATTCAGCATGTACATCTTTACAGTTTTATTCTCTATCTAAGATCAAATTAAGATGAACATGAACATTAGACCAAAATGGAATAACCATAGAAGAGGTCCCAATGACTTGTGTCAAGTCCACTATATTTTTAGCACTCAGAATTGACATTTAACTCTTCTTAAACGTCATGGTCACTTTCTTCTAGTGATCCTACTACCGGTACTACTTTTCATTAATTTCGAGGCTTTCTTATTGACAAGTATAAAATTGAGTGTGGTTCTTTAAAAAAAAATTGTTGGACTCTTAAACACAAAAAAGTGTAAAAAAAATGAAAATTAAAAATAAGAAAAAAGAAAGAAAAAAGAAAGAAAGAAAACAGAATTTTGACTTCCACCCTTATTTCTATCAAATGATTGCCATCTTACTCTTTTCCCTCCTAGTTTATCATTTTTAATGGCCAAATCTATAAATTATCAGTTCAGTCTTTTCTTCTTGCAGCTAAAAAAGTTAGAGAAATCTTCATTGTTTTTACTTAACCAGCAAATTGAGTATAGCTGATAACTCTCGTGCTTTTCTCCATCTGAAGAAGGATGGAAAAGAAGAATCCTTCTTCTGAAGAAGAATTTTGTTGGAAACAAAATCAAGAGTTTCCTGGAGTGATCTGAAGCCAGCAGTACTAAAAGCGAAGCCAACAACCACTGTGGAATGAAGAGCTGATGAATAGAGCAGCTCTTTTATAATTGCCCTCTGGACAGGCAGAAGACTTGAGATCGCATAAGTACTCCAGATAGTTGTTCCTTGTGAGGCAATCAGAAGAAGAGGTTTCAGATAGGTTTAGAATTCTGAGAGATGGGGGAATAACCATCTAGCTCAACCCACAGCCACACCTTTAAGCACATTGGTTTCACGTACTTCCTTTTCTAATCATTTTTGCTGGTTTACTTTTCAGCCATTAGGAACCTTTAGATTGACAACTTTTACAGTACTGGTTGAGTTTGTATTCAATCCTTAGTGAAGAACTTTTAAATACTGTACAAGTTTATGTGGTACCTTGCTCAATAGTAGTACCTGTGAGAGGGATCTTGGAGTCCTAGTGGATAACCATCTAGATATGAGCCAGCAGTGTGCAGCAGCTGTTAAAAAAGCCAACACAATTCTGGGCTGCGTAAACAGAGGGATAGAATCAAGATCACGTGAAGTGCTAGTACCACTTTATAATGCCTTGGTAAGGCCACACTTGGAATATTGCATCCAGTTTTGGTCGCCACGATGTAAAAAAGATGTTGAGACTCTAGAAAGAGTGCAGAGAAGAGCAACAAAGATGATTAGGGGACTGGAGGATAAAACATATGAAGAACGGTTGCAGGAACTGGGTATGTCTAGTTTAACAAAAAGAAGGACCAGGGGAGACATGATAGCAGTGTTCCAATATCTCAGGGGCTGCCACAGAGAAGTGGGAGTTGGGCTGTTCTCCAGAGCACCTGAGGGTAGAACAAGAAGCAATGGGTGGAAACTGATCAAGGAAAGAAGCAACTTAGAACTAAGGAGAAATTTCCTGACAGTTAGAACAATTAATAAGTGGAACAACTTGCCTTCAGAAGTTGTGAATGCTCCAACACTGGAAATTTTTAAGAAAATGTTGGATAACCATCTGACTGAGATGGTGTAGGGTTTCCTGCCTGGGCAGGGGGTTGGACTAGAAGGCCTCCAAGGTCCCTTCCAACTCTGATGTTATGTTATGTTATGTTAAGGACTTAATTTTTTTTTCTGGAATAAATAGCAGAAGGGTGGTTAAAAACTTGATTTCAGAAAGTTTCAAATAGACTAAGGGTCCAGATAAATTTGAAATAAGATTTTGGAATTAATTATAGGAATCCTTCCCATGGCAAAATACTTCTGTTTTGAATTCTTTAAAAATAAAAGTGATAAGATGGAAGGTGGAAGGTGGAACACTAGAAAGAACTAAACATTACAATTAAAGGAGAAGAACACTTACATTTGAGTTACTAATACAGAATGGAGCAAAATATTTTAACATTCAACATATTAAATGATAGTTTTGAATAATGGAGTCAGAAGTTAATTTTAGGAGTATCTGCCTTTATAGATTCAATGTTTAAAAGACGTTATGGAAGAGGAACAATTTTACTGGACAAGTCTGATTTGAAACTGGATTTAAAATGACAAGCTACAAGAACGACAAAGAAAAAGATGCTTACATTGGACATACAAAAGGAATCAACTAATATCTTCATAATTAAAAAGGATATACAAATAATAAATCAAGAACATGACCTGAAAGAAAGTAATCTTCCTATATTAGATATACAAAAGAAGCTTGTGAAAAGGGACAAAGAAAAATGAAAAGAAATAAAATTTTAGGATGTTATTTGAAGGGATCAGAGACCATGATTGTTAAAAGTAAAAGGAAGGAACTTAATTTTTTTGCAGAGTGAAGTTGCATCTTCAGGGACCTACTGTTCTGACTCTATTTCACTATCTCTCTCTCTCTTTTTTTCTGTTTAGCCTTGAAATATGTTTCCAAGTTCCAGCATAATGAGTATCTTCTATGTGTCTTGCTTTAGGTAAGCACTTTTGCTCAATGAACTAACTCTTTTGTCGTCTTTATAGAAATGTGTTTCCTTTGCCATCTCCTACTGTAGTACTCTGTAAGAGATGGCTAGGCTGAGCCTGAGGGAGGGGTCAAATGTGTCACGAGTCCCTTCTCACCCACAAGAGATCTAAGTCAATCCCATCCTGAGTGCCTCTCTTCCCTTAACAGCCAGTTGGTCAGATTTTTGAGGAGAGCCTAAGCTTGCAATAAATCTTTATACTCAATTGAGCTGCCTAGATCTCCTGGTTTTCTTGGCACTCTGAGAAGTTTTAATTTTCTTTTACTGCCTGAAGGGTGCAAAACATTACCAATCCATCTGACTTGTCTTCAAGCTACACTAAAGTTGGCATTTGCTGGAAACACATGCCAGGTTGTTTGCAGAAAAGAACACAAATATGTCACAAATAGTCTGCAGCCTTCTGTCTGTTCATCTTCACTTTGGTTTCATTTATCTCTTCTTGTTCCTTTCTCAGAGAGGTAGGGAAACTTATTTTTTTATTTCTTACCTTTGCAGAAAAAAAAGCCCCTAATTAGCTATGGAAAGTCCTTCCTTCCTTCCTTCCTTCCTTCCTTCCTTCCTTCCTTCCTTCCTTCCTTCCTTCCTTCCTTCCTTCCTTCCTTCCTTTCCATCCTTTCCATCCATCCATCCATCCATCCATCCATCCATCCATCCATCATAACATGGAGACAAGTAACAATTTTCATCAAATTCATAGCTAGAGAAAAAAGGTCTACAGTTGTCCTTCCTTTTTACTGCAGTTCCAATAAAAGTAAGAGTTGGAGAGACTTTTATTATTCATTATACATATGGTTTTATCTGAAGGTTATGCATTAAAAATATTACATAACTTTTGAATTTCAGTTTGAGCAGGTTTAGCATGTACTAGAATGCCCTTGTTTTGTTAAATTATATTTCAGTGTATAATACAAGCATAAAATACTGGTTAGATGAGAAAAGAGTGTGGATACTTGTAAAGTAATTTATTGTTTATGGACTTAATAAAGTTCTTTATGACTGAAAGAATGAAAGTACTTTTTCCCACTTTTCTTTTGGTGATGGCAAACATAATTGTAGATCTCGGTTTAGAGGCATTTCTAAAATATTTAGTAAATCAACTCTCCGTGGAGAGTGATTTCATGAATACAGGTGGTCCTTGCTTCGTTCGAACTTATGACCAGTCCTTGTACTTGCAATGGTCACAGGGTCTCCATGTCATGTGTGGATCATGATCCAAGTACGTGGTTAGTAGCTCACAAGTACAAGTACAATGTCATAGCATCCGATGCAACATCACAGAATCATCATTTCCAACCTTCACTTCTGTCTTCCAACAAATACTGTTAATTGGGGAAGCTAGCAGGAGGTTGCAAATAACGACTCTGAGACATCAGTCAAACATTTTTTTATTAAGTTATAAAGTATTATAAAATGCAAAATACAAAAGTAAATAAAAGAGCAGTGAGAGGGGAAGGGAAAGTGAGGGAAAGGTAGGGAAAAGAAAAGAAAAAGAAGCATTGACTTCTGACTCTCTCTGTTGCAATAGAATAGGGCAGGGGTCCCCAACCTTTCATTATTTATTATTTTATTTATTAATCAAATTATATTTTGAAATGCTCTCTACATGGGGCTGCCCTTGAAGTACACCTGGAGGCTTCAGCTAGTTCAGAATGCAGCTGCGCGGGTAACACCACTCCTGCGCAGTCTGCACTGGCTTCCTGTGGTCTTTCGGGTTCGCTTTAAAATTTTGGTTACCACCTTTAAAGCGCTCCATGGCTTAGGGCCCGGGTACTACGGAGTGATGGAGTGGCTGTGGATGCCGGCACCTCGGTACAGTCAGCTGCAGATGCGGCTGTCTATCGGGGGTGAGTCATTGGCCCCGATGGAGAAGGTACGCAACTTGGGCGTGCTCCTGGATGATCGGTTGTCCTTTGAAGATCATTTGGTGACCGTCTCCAGGAGAGCTTTCTATCAGGTTCGCCTGATCCGCCAGTTGCGTCCCTTCCTGGACCGGGATGCCTTATGCACGGTCACTCATGCTCTCGTTACCTCTCGCCTGGACTATTGCAATGCTCTCTACATGGGGCTCCCCTTGAAGAGCACCCGGAGACTTCAGCTAGTCCAGAATGCGGCTGCACGGGTTATTGAGGGAGCGGTTCGGAGCTCCCACGTAATACCTCTCCTGCGCAGACTGCACTGGCTACCTGTTGTTTTCCGGGTGCGCTTCAAGGTATTGGTTACCACCTTTAAAGCGCTCCATGGCTTAGGACCGGGCTATCTACGGGACCGTCTACTGCCGGCCTCTATTTCCCATCGTCCGGTGCGTTCCCACAGAGAGGGACTCCTCAGGGTGCCGTCAGCCGAACAGTGTCGACTGGCGGCCCCCAGGGGGAGGGCCTTCTCTGTGGGGCTCCGACCCTGTGGAACGAACTTCCCCTCGGGCTTCGACAACTACCTGACCTTAGGACGTTTCGCCGCGAACTTAAAACGTATTTATTTCGGATGGCTGGACTAGCTTGATTTTTATCTCTAATTTTAATTGAATGTAAAATGGGTTCTTAAATTTTTGTAATTTTAGGGGGGTGTATATTATTTTAATTTTTGGGCTAATTTAAATCAGTTTTTTAAGGGTTGTTTTAATTATTGTGTATGCCTGTATTTTATCTGCCTGTTCACCGCCCTGAGTCCTTCGGGAGAAGGGCGGTATACAAATTAAAATATTATTATTATTATTATTATTATTATTATTATTATTATTATTATTATTGTTGTTGTTGTTGTTGTTGTTGTTGTTGTTGTTATTATTATTATTATTATTATTATTATTATTATTACTACTTACGGGACCGCCTGCTGTTACCTTATGCCTCCCACCGACCCGTACGCTCACACAGAGAGGGTCTTCTCAGGGTGCCGTCCGCCAAACAATGTCGGCTGGCGGCCCCCAGGAGTAGGGCCTTCTCTGTGGGAGCATCGACGCTCTGGAACGAACTCCCCCCTGGCCTGTGTCAAGTGCTTGATCTTCGGACCTTTCGCCGTGAACTGAAAATGCATTTATTTATTCAAGCGGGACTGGCCTAAAAGTTTTATTAAATTTTAATTGGGGTTATTTATGAATTTTAGGGTTTTAAATTGTTTTAAATTTTGGGCATTTATGTAATATGCTTGGTTTTAAGTTTTTGTTTTAATGTGTATATTGTGGGGTTTTTATTATTTGGCTGTACACCGCCCTGAGTCCTTCGGGAGAAGGGCGGTATAAAAATCTAATAAAATAAAATAAAATAAAATAAATAAATATACCGCCTTTCTCCCGAAGGACTCAGGGCGGTTCACAGCCGATTTAAAAACACAATATAATACAGTTTAAAAGCAATATAAAATTTATATAATTTATGGCCGAAATACTAAAAACTAACAATAAAATAAAATTAAAACCCCATTAAAACTACATTTTTTAAGCTAGCCCTGTTCGATGGAATAAAAGAGTCTTCAGCTCGCAGCGGAAAGTCCGGAGGTCTTTCATACCTCAGGGACCACTAAATTCATAATTTTAAATCCCGCAGACCACTAATATGATCTGCCTGATGACTGGCTGGGTGGGCATGGCTAGGTGGGCATGTGACTGGGTGGGCATGGCCAACTCGATGTCACTCACATTGAGGGGTGCCTCGCTGGCCTTTACTCACCCCTCCCTTCCCACCCGCTCCTCACCTGCCCACCCAGACTCCTTAGGGCCCCAACAGGAAGCAGTTGTTGGAGCTAAGCAGCCACCATGAGAAAGAGTTGGAAAAACAGCTGGCTCAGTTCAAATTGGATCTGACCGAGAAGGAGGCTCAGCAGAAGCACCTCACTGAGGACTACAAGCATAGGCTTTCCAAGCAGAGGGAAGACCTGCAGGAGTGCAAGGCCAGATACTGGTGCCTGGAGGCTCAGTGGGCTGAGATGGTCAGCCAGTTCCAAGCCATGATGGAACAAGGCCCTCCGACTCTTCGCCACCAGTGACTCTTCCCTCCAGCCTTCACCCAAAGCCCCGCAGGAGGCTGAGGCTGAAGCAGACCCCGAATCGGAATTTCTGTTTCTCTCCAACCCACACAAAAAGAGCCCAAAGGGGGAGACTTTCTGCAGTAACACAAACGTTCTTTGCATGTATCTGTCCCAGGGGCCGTAGTTTGAGGATCCCTGATTTAGTGCAATATAAAAAATGCAAATAATTTTTCTGCGTACCACCAAAATTTTTTCATGGACCACCAGTGGTTCATGGACTACAAGTTGGTGACCGCTGGAATAGGGTATTAACATCAAATCACAGCTTTTTGTTTTTCCATAATAATATGAACAAATCATCTCTATAAAGATTTATCAATCTAATCTATAAAACACATTCTTATCCACATCAAGCACAAAATTCAGAAGTGGTTTCCATGTGGAAACAAAAGTACTTATGTTCTTTTCTTTAATCAGAGTAGTTAGTTTTGCCATTTCAGGCAAGTCCATCAACTTCTGTATCCATTCTTCCATGGTAGGTATCAAAGTCTGTTTCCATTTTTGCACATACAATAGTCTTACTGCTGTCAACATACATAGTAACAAAGTTCCAAATCTGTGCTTAATAATGTTGTGGGATTCACTTAGTGACAGCATTCAGAAATGCCAGAACTGTCATTGCTAAGTAGCACAGTCATGTCACCGGGTCACTTAACAATGGAAATTCTGATCCTAATTACCGTTGTTAAGTGAGGACTACCTGTACATCAATATAATTTACTTAGCAACTTTTTCTGATTTTTTTATTCCCACTATAACTGCATGCACATACTACACACCAACTTGGCTGAATTTTCAAGGAACATGTGGGTAGTTGTATGACCTCACAAAGTGTCCATTAGATGTTGTGAGTAGACAACAAAATATATGTTAGCTGTGAATCAGAGATAAGCTTTGCCTCAAGAATTCCCGTAAAGTAACCTCCAAGTGACACAAAACAGGTGAACAGAAGTTTAAAACAGAATTTTTCCCACAGTACAGTCAAGAGGGAACAAAGCCAATAGTATTAAAACATTAGTGGGGAAGAATATGAAAGACACAACTGACAGAAGATGGAAAGCAAATCGTCTTCAAAGAAATCCAGAAAGTTCAGTTGCCTCTTGAAAAAAGCACCTTTGGGACAACTGACAGAAGACACTGTGGGTTGTGGAAGCGAGGAAACCACATAAAATGCTTTAAGTTGAGAAATCGGTTTATTTAGTTTATAAGATAAAACAATGCATTAATAAATTAAAAGTATTCAGAACATTGCATTATTCTTTTAACATTACAGTGAATCAAAGTCCTGCAGCCAGCCACGTATGTACTTCTACTTATTACCTATGAAAATCATCTGAATCCCTTCATCATTCAGGTTTAATTCTCCATTCCTTCCCCCAAAAATCCATCCTCCTACTTTAATTTTCCTTTCATACATACATATGCAAGAGAGATAACAAATTTATCGAAGTTAGAGATCCATCCGAAACACACACACACACACACACACACACACACACACACACACACACACAGTTTTAAAACATAGGCAATGTGGAAAATAATGAAAGGAATAGTTAAAAGAAACATAATGCATGAAATATATACTTGCAACAAAGACGGCAATTAAAATTCAATACATACAGATATAGAGCACTAAGAAATTCTGCTGACTATTCTTAGCAAAATCATTTACACCACATGCTACGTCTTTGAGAGGCATTGAACTATTATAAATGGTGGCTGATATTTCTTCAGATAACCTGAAATTATCTGTAAGTAATTCAAATGCTCTTGCGAGAAAATAAGGTTTGTTTCTTGTTGAATTCTGCTCCGCAAAAGTCTGTTTCAAGGAGTTTGTTTATGCAAATACATATATAACTTCTCTGAGTCATTGAACATAAGCACATAAACTTGACTGAATCTGACCAGCAGCTTATAAAGTCTGAACTACAAAATGTTCCTGGGAATCTCATAAATACAGTGTGCCTAATCAACCTGCTACCATAGATCTTGGTGATGGTTGGCTATAAAGGACTGGATAAGTTCAAGGAGGCAGGTTTATTAAGGGTCACCATCATTGTGTACGTAGCATGTCTCCAGATACTAGTTGCTGGGAAACAAGACCTAAGTTTAACTCACAGAATCATCTATTGTAATGTCCTTCCTGTCAAAGACTACTTCAGCTTTAATTGCAATAATACTAGAGCAACTAATAGATTTAAACTTAATGTCAACCGCTTTAATCTAGATTGCAGAAAATATGACTTCTGTAACAGAATCATCAGTGCTTGGAATACTTTACCTGACTCTGTGGTCTCTTCCCATAACCCTAAAAGCTTTAACCAAAAACTTTCTACTATTGACCTCACCCCATTCCTAAGGGGACCATAAGGGGCGTGCATAAGCGCACAAACGTGCCTACCGTTCCTGTCCTATTATTTTTCTTTTCTTCTTCCTATATATATATATGCTTATACCTCCTTATATTTACTCATATAAGTGTTTATATACTGTATAATCTTTTTGTATCATACCTACATATATTGTTGTGACAAAATAAATAAATAAATAAATAAAAACATAGAGATATATCTCAATCTTCTCTTGAGAGCACTTGTGGCAGGGAGTCAGGGGGGACTGTCCCACATCAATATCCACCTATGTTTGCCAGACCCTTGCTAGACATGCTCCACTTGTATCTCCTCTTTCTGAGTTCCACTAGAGCAAATAAGGTGGCTGTTCTTCCAGATGGATCAGTTCCCCCTGGGCAAAAAGTTATTGTACCACCCTCTATTTTTGAATGGGAAGGTATTATTGAATGGGAAGAATTATTGAGTCTGTCATTTGCTGTCTGCCATTTGTTGTCTGTCTATAACTGCCTGGTTTAGTTCTGCAGCCTAACAAGAAAGACACAGACTTCAGAGGATAATTAGAACTGCAGAAAAAATAATTGCTACCAACCTGCCTTCCATTGAAGACCTGTATACTGCATGAATCAAGAAGAGGGACGTGAAAATATTTACAGATCCCTCACATCCTGGACATAAACTGTTTCAACTCCTATCCTCAAAACGACGCTATAGAGCACTGCACACCGGAACAACTAGACACAAGAACAGTTTTTTCCCAAAGGCCATCACACTGCTAAACAAATAATTCCCTCAACACTGTCAAACTATTTACTATATCAGCACTACTATTAATCTTCTCATTGTTCCCATCACCAATCTCTTTCCACTTATGACTGTATGACTGTAACTTTGTTGCTGGCAATCCTTATGATTTATATTGATATATTGACCATCATTTGTGTTGTAAATGTTGTACCTTTGATGAAGGTTTTTCTTTCTTTTTTCTTCTTTTTCTTTTTCTTTTCTTTTTCTTTTCTTTTATGTACACTGAGAGCATATGCACCAAAACAAATTCCTTGTGTGTCCAATCACACTTGGCCAATAAATTCTATTCTATAATTCTATTCTATTCTATACTTTCCTCATCTGGATGGGGCTGAAGAGGAAAACCTCCAAAAAATGAGGGTTTAGATGCAAGGCTCTACTCTTTTTTGTTGTCCTTAATCAAGCACTTCTGGACTACCTAATGATGCCAAGGACAAAACCCCATATTGAACTAAGAGAAAAAGCTAAAAGATGCTTTCTTGTTTTTAACAAAAGCAAGAAAGTCAGAACTGGGCAGACAGCTTAACTGCAACAAATTGCTGGGGCTTGAAGACTACATACCATCCATGCCAGCAATCATTAACCTATATACAGAGAGATAACAGCAGTGGCAGCGTAAGGTGGTCTTAGCATTTCCCTTGCTACTGTTGTGACCCAGGCCCACAATCGGTCCTAAACAAACATATTTTATTAGAACAGCTGAGAATTACTTCATTCTCAGCTTAGTCCAAATTAATTCCAAAACAAAGTCCTTCAGAAAAAGTCCTTTGGCCTTATCAGAAACCTTTGTCCTTTTTGGCACCCTGCCAAAGGCTTTTCTTGGCAAGAACCCCACGAAGTTCAGAAACAGGAGACAAGAAACAATTGTAGCAACTTTGCTCTCCTACAAAGAACAAGAGCCGCTGCTGCTCTTTTAAGCCTTATCATCTCCTGGCCTTACTCCTGAGTCGTCCTTTTTGCTTTAGCTGCTCTTACCTTATGGCAGCTCTTCGCATGCGTGCACTAGGAACAGGCTCCTACTATTCCTCTGCCTTTCTGCTTTCCACCTCTGGACAGCAACTGGCTGTTCAGAGCTCAGTGATCACGCGCTTTGTGCACATGCGCAGTTCAACGAAAAATCACCTTCCATGTTAGGGAATTAAAACAGCTGAAGTGCGGCAATCCACTCTGCCATGCTAATCAGCTGCAAAGATAAAGGTAAATAAAGCGCAGGGGCGGGCAGGCGGGCCCAGCTGATCATCGGAGCAAAGCGGTTCACTCCCAGCTGATTGTTGGAGCTACCTGTTTGCCTGAACCTGTCTGAACAGGTAGAATCCCACCCCTGGGAGTACCCTTTGTACTTTGCCATGGCATGCCCTTGTCTTGAGTAGTGAGGGCCACACAGGATAGACTTTGTAATACTTGAAACATGGTTTTTGTAATACCATTGCACAAAGCTATTAGAAAAACTATGTTTCAAATATTTCAAAGTCTATCCTGTGTGGCCCTCATAAGCTCACAGTTTTTTGGATTTGGAAGTGCCTCCTATGGGTTAGGCATCTGGCTGGCTACTGTGAGGAACAAAAGGCAGGACTCCAGTGGCCTTGGCTTCATCCAGGGAAGATATTTTTGTGCTGTTGTGCCTCTGCCTGGTGCTTATCTGCAAGCAGCTGGAAGGGAGAGGCAGACAATTCTATCATACAGCAAAGAAGGCGGCTGCCAATAATAATAATAATAATAATAATAATAATAATAATAATAATAATAATAATAATAATAATATCCCAGCTAAAAGTATAAGAAACTGCAGCATTTGTGGAAATGGAAATTCTTCTCACATCCAAAATAAGGTTTCTTGGGCCGTCCTTCCTACTTGTTAGTTTTCTTTCCTGAAACTAAATGTATGAAGCACTTACTGGATATCTTTCAATTAGCCAGAGTGGTCTTGCTTATTTATTTATCACACTTCTCCCCTGCTGCAATCATAAATGGACTCCTGCTGATTCACAACATACAGAACAATAATAACAGTACATGCTAAAGATAAAGGAACCAGCACTTAAAATGAAGAAAAAAAACAACACCCCACATTTTGGAAAACATCCAGCATCAGCCCCCAAATAGAACCTCTGGAAGAGCTTTGTTTTGAGAAGCTTCTGGAAGGTGACTAGAGTTGGGGGCTGAGTGCACTTCTTGAAGGAAAATGATGCCTCTGGGCTTCAGTCAACCCAGCTTCCTTACAATGGGGATATTCCCCTGCTTCTCCTGGTGTGACTGAATTGTCGGGCTGTGGAGAGACATGGCTTTGAAGCTATCAAGGGCTTTACAAGTTTAAAAACCAATGTTGTGAATTGTGCTCAGAGCAGGGGTGAAATCCAGCAGGTTCTGACAGGTTCTGGAGAACCGGTAGCGGAAATTTTGAGCAGTTCGGAGAACCGGTAGCGGAAATTTTGAGTAGTTCAGAGAACTGGCCAATGCCACCTCTGGCTGGCCCCAAAGTGGGGTGGGAATGGAGATTTTGCCATATCCTTCCCCCAGGAGTGGGGAGGGAATGGGGATTTTGCAGTATCCTTCCCCTAGGAGTGGGGTGGGAATGGAGATTTTGCAGTATCCTTCCCCTGCCATGCCCACCAAGCCACACCATGCCCATCAAGCCACCCCCACAGAACCGGTAGTAAAAAAATTTGGATTTCACCACTGGCTCAGAGGCAGATAGGAAACCAAAGCAGGGCCTGCAAAATAGGTGTAAATATGTGTCCACCGGTAAGACCCCTGAGCAGCTGTGCCATTTTGTAGCAGCTGAACCTTCTGGGCAGCCCCTTGTAGGGTACATTGTAGTAATCTATGCAACTGGAGAGTGTGAGTGTGAGAGTGTGATTCCACTTCATATGCCTGGCATGGCTGTACTTTTATATTGTCGCAAAATAGCAGGCTGTGACCCCTCCTCCCAAAAGAGATAATGATGGGTGAAGATGGGATCTCCAGATGGATCAGTATCAGTAAAGGTAATGGGTGTAATTATTTCTCCATCAAGAAGCAACCCTCTGACACCAAGGCAAACAGGTTCCCCTCAATGAAAGCTTCTTTAGCTCCCCCTCGGCTGCAATTAAGCTGCAGTGACATTCCATTATTTTCTTTAAAGGTCAGGTCCTGACAGGTACAGGTCCCTGGATGCAATGGGAAATGAATAATTTCTTCTGGGAATGTTTGTGTATATGGATGTAAAGGTTAGGCAAGACATAGTGTTGAAGTTATTTCAAAGGGTAAAAAAATAAGTTAAAAACCGGATTGCTGGACTGTTTGGGCTGGAACATACATTGTAGTAGTTAACCTCCCTGCCTAGTTGGCAATAAGATGAACACATTGCTTAGTGACAGAGTCCTGAGCTTTGTATATAAAAGGCTCAACCTCTCTCTGTATTGCTTGGTTAGAACTGAGAAAACTGCCTGAAACACTAAACCCTAGTCCCGTGATGGCACGCGGAGCCATATCTGTGGGCACGTGAGCATTGCCCTAGCTCAGCTCCATTGCGCATGCACGTGCCAGCCAGCTGATTTTCGGGCCTTCCTGGCCCACCAGAAGTTGGGAAACAGGCTTTTTCCAGCCTCCAGAGGGCCTCAGGGGGGTGAGAGAGGCTGTTTTTGCCCTCCCCAGGCTCCAAGAAAGCTTCTGGAGCCTGGGGAGGGCGAAAAATAGGCCTACTGGGCCCATCGGTAACCTTTTTGCCATCATGTGCCAAAAGCGGGGGGGGGGGAGGGTCACGCGGGGGGAGGGGTGCGGAGGGGCACTGAATTATGGGTGTAGGCACACATGCGTGTGACCCCCTCGCACTCCCCTTGCTTTTGGCACTCAATGGCAAAAAGGTTAGCCATCACTGCCCTAGTCAATATTTCTACTGCATTAGACTAGAGTTTCCCAAAGTGATTCATATTGACCCCTGATCCAAGGAGTTTATAAATGCCTAGGAGTCAAAAGGGGGTAAATAAATATCTAGAGTCAATAGAAGGTCGATAAAAGGCACCTTTTATCTTTGGGGGGGGTCTCTTTAGAGTCTCATGTTGGTCCTGAAGTTCAGGTGGCTATCAGCAAGACTGAATCATTGAAAGTTGGATGGTCACCTGCCAGTGAGAGAGGCCTTGGGTTACCTCTATCAGCTATTGTTGTTACTGACCTTGTTTACCAGTATATTTTGCATTGTGTGTCTGTGTCCTTCCACCCTCCCTCTTGTCTTTCTCTTCTCTCCTGTGCCAGGGAGGATATACTTACGTATAGTTAGTCCTAGCTTAATGGCCGTATGTTCAGTATGACCCAGGAATAATGCTAGGAAGAAGATTGGCCATATGTTCAGTGACAGTTCACAGTTCTGAAAATGTATGGTATTTACAACTGCTTTTGAAAGTTACAACCATTGCAGTCCCCCCCATGGTTACATGATCAAAACGGGGCGCTTGGCAATCCAATCCCATTTACAATCATAGGGAGATCTTCAACATCTCATACGCATTTATCTCCCCCTCACCTCAGCCCTTCTGGCTGCTCTGCACTCTACTGCTCCTGCTGCCACCCCTGTCATCCCCAACTGAACTTCCCTGTCTTCTTCCTCCTGCTGCTGACAAGATGTGCCCAGGCTGGCCCTTCACCAGGCAGCTTCTGACCTCAGGAAGGTGCAGGGCAGAAGTGGGTTTCAGCAGATTCTGACCAGTTCTGGAGAACCGGTAGTGGAAATTTTGAGTAGTTTGGAGAACCGGTAGTAAAAATTCTGACTGGTCCCACCCCCATCTATTCTTTGCCTCCCAAGTCCCAGCTGATTGGGAGGAAATGGGGACTTTGTAGTAACCTTCCCTTGGATTGGGGAGGAAATGGGGATTTTACAGTATCCTTTTCCTGTCACGCCCACCAAGCCACGCCCACAGAACACTGGTTAAAAAAATTTGAAACTCACCAGTGGTGCAAGATGGAGTGCAGCACAGCAGAGGGGTAGAGGGTAGAATAGCCAAAGCAACAGAGGCAGGGGGGAGAGATAGACGGCAGAGAGTTGAAGTGGAGGCAAGCAAGGCAAGGCAAGGCAAAGCAAGAGAAATGTGAGGTTTAACAACCACAATACTAGAATTGCTATTGTGAAGCGGTTTGACTAAGGACTGCTTTGCTTAGCAATGGAAATTCCGGTCCCAATTAGATTCCTTAAGCGAGGACTACCTGTAATATTCCTGTTCACCTCCTGTACTGAGTGTACTCCCCTACCTCACCAATTTCCAACCAAATATCAGTGCCCTTGCAGATGTTCATCAGATGCATCCTTCCCACTAATTATATCAAGAGATTCTGTAAAAAGGGGTAAATTTTGCTTTCATGTTATTATTGGTTATTACTGTTGTTGTTCATAGTACTCTTATTAAGATAGTACTTATTACATTATGTTGATATAATAAATATTTCAGGGGTACTTCCTCCCTCCCTCTCTGATAAACACACACTTACACCCAGAGATACAAATACACCCAGGGACACACAGAATTCTCTGATGCACAGAATTTGGTTAACATGCTGAAAGTGAGCCTAAATCTGTATGCCTGCAGAGAAATTCTAAGACTGAATACAGTCAGAGGAATAGCTATAGCATTGTTATTTTTATTAAAAATGTAATATAAATATTGCAGAGACCCTGTTTTGAATGACAAATAATGCTATATTTCTATCTTTTAAAGTCTGGCACTAGAGTAGTAATGTTGTATCCTATGTGCAGTAAATGTAAAATAAATGTTTAATCTAAAAGACCTTAACACAATGGTTTTCAACCTTTATAGTGCTGCGACCCCTTTAATACAATTCCCCACGATGTGGCGACCCCAACCATAAAATTATTTTCGTTTTGAATTTATCGCACCTGAAGCTGTATTGGCTAGCGATCTGAACTGCTTGTGACTGCCTTGAGGACGTAGGCATTAAAGCGGAGACTCCTCCCCTATTAAGTTTATCGCACCTGAAGCCAGATTAGGCTAGCGATTGGGAGTGATTGCAGCTGGCTTGAGAGGGAGACATCAGAGCAAAGATTTCTCTCTTTTTTAATTCATCGCACCTGAAGCCAAATTCAGCTAGCGATTTGAAGAGCCTGCAGCTGGCTTGTGGAGTCAACCATTGGAGCGCGATTCTTTGACTCGCAAGTATACTTCCCATATTTCCGATGGTCTTAGGCGACCCCTGGAAAATTGTCATTCGACCCCCAACGGGGTCGCGACCCACAGGTTGAGAACCGCTGTCTTAACAGGTGAAATAAGAAAATTGATTGTTTCATTGTATCCTTGAACATTTTTCTCTAAATTCCAGCTGCAACACTTACCACAATTCAGTGATCTGTAAACATTCACTCAATTATTTTGGAATTGTATAAGCATAATTCATAGTGTTATCTTGCTTTGGTCCGAATATTATATCTCTTTAATATTTACTTGTGATTAAATTGTAAACTTGAAATTAAATGAAATTGGAGAAGTGTTCCAGCTGGGTGATCTAGATATTATCTACTTTTAATTTTCCATTTAAACAAAGAGATGATTTTAACACTTCTTGTTGAAATAACACTGTGCATTTAAATAAAGCTGATCATCTTACCCAAGAGTGAAATGCTCCAGGTTCAGACCGGATCAGCTGATCCGGTAGCGATGGCGGTGGGTGGTTCGGAGAACCAGTTGAAAAAATCCCTGCCCCCCCACCAGACAGGAAAGAGGCTTGGCAGCCCGGAGTCCAAGATAAGTTGGCTTAACTTTAAGAAATCAGAACACTAGACTTTCCTTCCTTCCTTCCTTCCTTCTTTCCTTCCTTCCTTCCTTCCTTCTACATACATACATAACATTAGAAGCAGGGGTGAAATGCTACCAGTTTGGGCCGGTTCGCCTGAACCGGTAGTAAAAAATGCTACCGGTTTGCCAAACCGGTAGTAAAAAAAGTAAAAAAAAGTTTCAAAGATCAGCTAAGCAACACAGGATCTTTGGAACTTTTTAAAAAACCTTTTAAGTGTTCTTTTACTACCAATTCTCCGGAACCGGTAATTAAAAATGCTTTAAAAAGTTTTTTTTTTAAAAGTTCTGACGATTGCGCGTCGCTCAGCTGATCTTTGGAACTTTTTTTATTTTTTAAGCATTTTTTACTACCAGTTTTCTGGAAGGGTAAAAAAAGAGGTTCCGACGATCACAGCTGTGGCGCATGATCATCGGAACCTTTTTAAAAGCTTTTTTAAAGCATTTTTTAGTACTGGTTCTCCGGAACCTGTAGTTAAAAATGCTTTAAAAAGTTAAAAAAAAAGTTTATGCACAGCCAGCAAACTGGTAGTAAACCGGTTTCACCACTGACTAGAAGTAATAAAAAAGAGGAAAATTCAGTAATGCAATTAAAATATCATTGTTCTTTAATGATGTCAAAATAATATACTGTATTTATATAGCTGGTTAAACGTGCCATTTTTAAACAATGAATTAAAATTTAAACTATGCAGCATCATACTGTCTGATCTTGCCTCTTCATGATAAAAGGCCCATTAAATCTGAGCGTTAACACCATTTTATTGAGTCAAGATTTAGAATCTACTACAAGTTTTTTTCCTGGAATACATAATTGCCTTTTTGGGCAGAGTCCAGGCACAATGTATTTATGGGTCTACATAAATAGATGCCTTCCAGATTTTTATAATATACTTTAATGCCACATTGATATTATTAAACTTTAATTTCCTTCCAAATACCTGAGTCACTATGGTAATAATGTCTAACCAATTAGGTCTTACTAGTGGACATGAACAAAGCTGATGTTCCTTCAAATGTATTAGAGCTCCATTCTAGAAAAATCAGTCAAACCTTTTGGGATATCCTTTGAGGAATCCAATCTATAACCCAAAAGAGTGCTTTGCTAAACTATTAAAGCATAACAAAACATATTGAACATTTCTTAAAATCTGAGACCATTGATTTGGCAGTATACGATATTCAAACACTTGATAAACATTCTGTATGGTAGAATTCAATCTATATGATAGATTCAAGTGCTTTTAATAAAGTACTGTATAGTCAATCTATAGTTTTCTGTAAGTTTCAGAAGTATCATTACTTATAAAGTGATTGAAAGCAAATCTTTTCAACCAATCTGTCCTTGAATTTTTTAAATAAAGTTTGTTCCAACATGTCAGTTTCTTGTGGGAGTGAAAATCAAATTTTAATTTCCTTCTCAATTAAGCCAAAATGTGTCTATGTTAAGTGCTAGAAAAATCACAATGTTCCCGCTGTAATTAGGCACTTACCTGGATTTCAAGAGTAAAGTAATAATCCTCAAATTGAGCCTTCAGTGGTACAAGTTGAATGTCATCTTTCTTTCCAATAAATGATTAAAATATGCCCAATGGTATTCATTGAAATAATAAAAAATTACAGAAAAACATACTTTTATGAGAGAAAGCCTTTCTATTTCCTCCCACTATAAAAATTTACCATTAACTTAACAATCCATATAAAATTTTTAAATGAAACCAACATAGGCACTGCTCTTAAAATTTGTATCAATTTGGAGGCTTAGTTATTGCCACTTTTGTCTTCTCTTCAGAATCTGTGAGGTATTTTCAGCCATCTTTTGATGCAACCTTTTATTTGGGTAATACAATCTGAAATATTCATTTTTAATAACCAAGTTTTTTTTAAAAAAAAACTAAACAGCTCAATAACCATTATTCTCTGGGTGGTTTATAATAAAATACATTTAAAAACAATTTGAATAAAAACTTATCCAATAAAATGCAAAATAAAAGCATTATTACTTGGTTTACTTCTAGGTGTTCGGTGATTCGTTGCTTGATTATCTTTTCCAGAATCTTCCCCGGTATTGAGGTTAGGCTGATAGGTCTGTAGTTTCCTGGATCTGTTTTTTTTTCCTTTTTTTTGGTAGTTCTCATCTTCAAAAAAGGGGAAAAAAAACAGATCCAGGAAACTACAGACCTATCAGCCTAATCTCAATACCAGGGAAGATTCTGGAAAAGATAATCAAGCAACGAATCACCGAACACCTAGAAGTAAACCAAGTAATAACCAAAAGCCAACATGGGTTTGTCAAAAACAGATCATGCCAGACTAATCTTATTGCATTCTTTGACAAAGTGACAAAATTAGTGGACCAGAGGAATGCTGTCGATAAAATTTACTTGGACTTCAGTAAAGCATTGGGTAAAGTAGACCATAACCTACTACTAGATAAAGTAGAAAAATGTGGGTTAGACAGCACCACCACCAGATGGATTCGTAACTGGCTGACCAACCACACTCAACGTGTAGTCCTCAATGGAACTACATCCACATGGAGGGAAGTATGCAGTGGAGTACCCCAAGGCTCTGTTTTAGGTCCAGTACTCTTCAACATCTTCTTTTTTTTTTTTTTTTATTGAAAGAGTTTTAAAAAAACAAAAACATTTTTCCCCCTTTTTTCCCCCTCCCTCCCAAAAAAAAACAACACACCCCCCTCCCTCCCCCACCCCCCGGCTTCCCGGGTCAATCACAAGGTAAAGTTATACATAAACCAAACATAGAATAAAATTTTCCCTTCCAATCCAAATAACCACATCCAAAGCTTTTCGTCTCCCAACCCCCTCCCCATTACATAAAATAACTTTCTAATTATTCAAAGGCAATCTGATATTTCTTAATCTGATATCTGTTTTGTAGATAATCAATCCATTTTTTCCATTCAATTAAATATCTTTCCTGCGTATTGTCTTTTAAAACGCTGAGATTTTAGCCATCTCAGCCAAATTAATAACTTTCAATATCCATTCTTCTATTGTAGGTATCTTCTTCTTCCAGTATTGTCCAATCAACAGTCTTGCTGCTGTTATTAAGTTCAAAATCAATTTAGTCTCAATCCCTGTACAATCCATTATAATTCCCAAAAGGAAAAATTGTGGCAGGAACTTTATCTTCTTCTTCAGTACATTTTGAATAATCCACCAAATTCTTATCCAAAAGACCTTAATTTTCTTGCAAGTCCACCAAATATGAAAATATGTAGCATCATCACAATCACACCTCCAACATTTCGCTTGGATATTAGGATACATACATGATAATTTTTTGGGATCTAAATGCCATCTATAAAACATCTTATAAAAATTTTCCTTAAATTCTGTGCTTGTGTAAACTTAACATTTCTAACCCAGATTTTCTCCCATGTTTCCAACATTATTGGTTCCTGAATATTCTGTGCCCATTTTATCATACAATCCTTTACCAAATCCTTTTCCGAATCTATTTCAAGCAACACATTATACAATCTCTTTATATGCTCCTGGGTCTGATTTCTAATTTGCTTTATTAAATTTTCCTCCCTTTGCATTATACCAATTTTTTGATCTTCTTTCCATCTAGCACTTATTTGCCCATATTGAAACCAAGTATAATTCCTCCCTTCTTCATTTAATACCTGTAATGATTTTAATTGCAATCTACCTCCTTCAGCATACAAAAGTTCTTTATATGTAATCATTTCCTGTTTCTGTTCTATATTTATATTCTCTATTGCATGTCTAGGGCTCGCCCATATAGGAATCTTGTAATCTAATTTATAGGAATATTTATTCCAGACCAAGAGAGCACTTCTCAACACATGATTCTTAAAAGCCCTATCCACTTTTTTTCCATAAAATAAGTACGCATGCCATCCATATAACAAGTCATAACCTTCTATATTCAAAATTCTTTCCTCTGTTAAGTTAAACCAGTCACTTATTACTGAAAGGGTTACTGCTTCATAATATAGTTTAAAGTTAGGCATTCTTAAACCACCTCTTTCCCGTGAATCCTGTATTATTTTCATTTTAACCTCGCCTTTTTACCCTGCCATATAAATTTATTAATCCCACTCTGCCAATCTTCCAAATTTTTATCCTTTTTAATTATAGGTATCATCTGGAACAGAAACAAAAATCTAGGTAACACATTCATTTTAATAGCCGCAATCCTTCCCAATAGAGATAACTGCAATTTCTTCCAGCCACTCATATCATTCTGAACTTTTTGCCATAGCAAGTCATAATTATTCTTATAAAGTTTCTTGTTCGATGAGCTAATATAGACCCCTAAATATTTAACCTTTTTTACTACCTCAAATCCTGTCATTTCCTCTAGTTTTTGTTTCTGTTGTATAGACATATTTTTAATTATCACTTTTGTTTTATTCTGATTTATTTTAAATCCTGATACCTTTCCATATTTATCAATTACTTCCAACAAAAATCTACTTGAATTTATAGGATTCGTTAACGTAACCACTACATCATCTGCAAAAGCTCTAACTTTGTACTCATATTGTCTAATCTTAATTCCCTCTATTTTCATTAATTCTCGTATTTTATCTAATAATGGTTCCAGAGTCAAAACAAACAATAATGGTGATAAGGGACATCCCTGTCTTGTTTCTTTCCCAATCTTAATAACTTCTGTCAAACTACCATTTACTATAATCTGTGCTGTTTGCTCTCCATAAATCGCTTTAATTATTCTAATAAAACAGTCTCCAAATTGCATTTTCTCTATTAATTTAAATAAAAAATCCCAATGCAATCGATCAAAGGCTTTCTCTGCATCCAAAAAAATAAGTGCCGCTGAAGTATTCTTCTTTTCCAAATATTCCAATATATTAATAATCTGTCTAACATTATTCCTCATCTGCCTCCCTTTTATAAAACCAGATTGATCAGTATGAATTCTTTGTTGTAAAACTAACATTAATCTATTTGCTATTATTTTTACAAAAATCTTATAATCATTATTTAAAAGTGAAATCGGCCTATAGTTACCAGGTTTAGAGCAGTCTTGCTCCTCTTTTGGTATCAGTGAAATAAAAGATGTTTTCCATGACGGGGTATTCCACTCCTAATTGTATCTGATTAAATAATTCTTTAAGTGGGCCTAATATTTCATCCTGTGTTTTTTATAATAAGTTGCTGTAAGACCATCTGTACCAGGGTTTTCCCATTTTAATTGTTTAATTGCCTCCACTATTTCTCCAGTAGCTATCGGCCGTTCAGCTCCTCCTCTGTTCTAATGTTAGAATATTCACCTTATAATCTTTCAAATAATCATAAATGTCCCTATCCAATATTTTGTCTTTTGCATATAGTGCAGTATAAAATTCTGAGAATGCCTTTTAATTTTATCCTGTTGGTATATCTCTTTACCTTTATATTCTATTTTTTGTATGACACGTGCTTTCTGTTTCTTCCTTAAATTATATGCCAACCATCTCCCAGGTTTATTTGCATTACAAAAGGTATTATGTTTAGCATATTGTATATTCGTTGCCACCTGGTCTGCCATTAACATATTAAATTGACTCTGTAATATTTTTATAGCCTCTTTAAGTTTATGATCTTGTGGGTTTTGAATTAATAACTGTTGCTTCCTTTGAATTTCTTCTTCCAAATATCTACGCTGCCTTTGTTTATTATTCCTTTGCCTGTTGTCCAAGTAAATCAATATCCCTCTAATAAACGCTTTGCTCGCTTCCCACACAGTTCCTATAGGTGTCCCTTTGTACATATTAAAATCAAAAAATTCTTTTAACTGTTTCTTACAATAAGTTACATTATCCTCATATCTAAACAGATTTTCATTCAACCTCCATGTTCTACCACCTTTTTTCCCTTGTAATAATTCCATCCATACTGGGCTATGGTCAGTTAAACACCAGAAATATCTTCGTTTTCTTCACCCTAGAAAGCAAGTCATTAGAAATTAAAATAAAATCAATGCGTGAAAAAGATTGATGCCTATCAGAAAAAAAAGTAAAATCTCTCTCATCTGGATTCCGTAACCTCCATATATCTCTAAACTCAAAGTCTTCCATCATTTCAAAAAAGGATTTTGGTAATTTTGCATGTATAGGTATCTTCTTGGAGGAGGTTCTCTTATCCCTTCTTGTATCAATTACTCCATTCCAGTCTCCTAATAAAATAAACGAACTATAATCCCAGAGGGTCAACCTCTCATGTAACATTTTGTAAAACTTTTCTTGTTGCTGATTAGGTGCATAAATACCTATCAACAAAGTCTTTTTTGCATCTATCACCAGTTCAATAGCAATAAATCTTCCTTGAATATCTGCCTCAATTAGCTTAGCTGGTATATCCTTCCTGATATATACAACAATTCCATGCTTCTTTTCCAAAGCTGATGCAACAAAATGGTTACCCAATTTTGAATTAATTAAATATTTTTGGTCTGATAATTTTATATGTGTCTCTTGCAAACAAATCACATCATTTTTAAATTGTTTCAAGTAGTGAAATATTTTCCTTCTTTTCTGAGCTGAATTCAAGCCATTAACATTCCATGACAAGATTCTATTTGCCATTACTGGCCTCCTGAAGCTTTGAAGCAGACAACGGAAGCTCCTCCTCCGGTATCTTCCGTCTAGCTCCTCCCACAGCTTCCATAATGGGATCCTGACTTTTACTTTGAGACTGTTGCTCTTCTTTACGCTTAAGGGCTCCTCTTGTCACCCTTTGCTCTTGTGGTTCCTCTAATACTGGCAGCAATAAAGGCTCTTGGGTCACCACGCCTTCTTGAGTCTCTTGAAGTTTTTCTATCACTTCTATTTCGACTTTCAAAACTGTAGAAAGAAAATCCTTTGCCTTTAAAACAGTGTCAATTCTATATCTCCTTCCTTGATAGAATAGTGTCAGTCCAACTGGCACCTCCCATCTGAATTGAATCTGATGTTTTTTAAGTTCTTGTGTAAAAAGCAAAGTCCTTCCTGTCTCTTAACATCTTTGAAGGAATCTCTTTCAACACCTTCAACTCCTGTTCTCCAATTTTTAAAGTTGTCTGATATGAAACTTGCAGAATTTGATTTCTCATAGTCCTTTTCACAAAATAAACCACAATGTCCCGAGGAAGCTTTCTCTGTCTTGCAATCCAAGAATTAACTCTATATATTTTATCAATTTGGTAAGCTACCTCTTGGGGTCCGCTTCAATAAATTCAGCCAATGCTTCTGATATAATTTTTCTTAAGTCTTCTCACGCTCTTCTGCATACCACAATTCTAAGAGCTCCTTCCATAAGTTTATATTGTAATATCACAACCTGATCTTCATTTTGATCCACTTTTTTCTGAACACCTTTCATTTCGTCTTCTAAATGCTTATTTGACTGAGAGATCTGTTGCATTTCCACTTCCAATCCTTCAATTTTTTTACTCAGTCCTTGAACTGCCATAAGAATATCTTCTCTTATTTTTGCATTAAAATTCTCCATCATCTCTTTTTGCCTATCTTCAGAAAGTTTTAATTGTTCTTTCAATATTTCCTCAAGACTTGGTTCAGATCCCCTTCTTCCAGAAGGCTTTAAAGGTTTAGCTGCCATTCTGTCTTCAAAAGAATCAGGAATTCAAACTTAATAACTCTCCTTCCCTCCTTTCAGTATAAAAAAACTCCGTTTGTAACAATCCACAAGTAACGCTGCTTCATCGTACTAAAAATTTTTACTTTCACTTTTAGACGCCATTTTAAAAGTCAATTAATCAAAGACAAAGGTTTCAAGTTTCAAAAAGGGAGTCGGTACTTGCCGTGCTGATTCTGCATCAAAGATCGAACGCTTGTGAAATTCCCGTCTGCTTGGAATATCAATCAATTTAATAAGTCCTCTAGAGCAGAAGCGACATTCCTCTCCTTTTCCCTGATAAAAACAGGGGCGTGCTGAAGTTGGAAGGAGTGGAATTCGGTGGGGTCATAAATCCAGGAAAATTCGCTCTTGAGAGCAAACCCCCTGTCAGACCTGCCACTCTTCCACAATTCTGATAACCTCTTTCACCCAGAGATTATGCTAAGCTCAGTGAACAGTGATTTATTTTCTGTTTCACTGACTTTTACAATCTTCTAACACGGAATGCTCTGTTAGAGCACCCAGCAGGAGGGTGACGTCACTGGAGCCTCTCTCTTCAACATCTTCATCAATGACCTGGACGAGGGGATAGATGGGGAACTCATCAAATTTGCAGATGACACCAAGCTGGCAGGAATAGCCAACACTCCAGAAGATAGGCTCAAGGTACAGAAAGATCTTGACAGACTAGAACATTGGGCGCTATCTAACAAAATGAAATTCAACAGTGAAAAAAGTAAGGTTCTACATTTAGACCAAAAAAGCAAAATGCACAGGTTCCAGATATGTGGTACCTTGCTCAATAGTAGTACCTGTGAGAGGGATCTTGGAGTCCTAGTGGACAACCATTTAGATATGAGCCAGCAATGTGCAGCAGCTGCCAAAAAAGCCAACACAGTTCTGGGCTGCATAAACAGAGGGATAGAATCAAGATCATGTGAAGTGTTAATACCACTTTATAATGCCTTTGTAAGGCCACACTTGGAATATTGCATTCAGTTTTGGTCGCCACGATGTAAAAAAGATGTTGAGACTCTAGAAAGAGTGCAGAGAAGAGCACGGCACGACATGTTTACTGGACCCGTGTCCTTCCTGGCTGGTACTGGCCACTCAGGCGGTGACACGAGGCTGGCTCCAGAGGATTATCAACGCTTCTTTATTGGAAGGGGTTTTCCCTGCCGCCTTGAAAGAGGCGGTGGTGAGACCCCTCCTTAAGAAGCCCTCCCTGGACCCAGCTATTTTGGGTAACTATCGTCCAGTCTCCAACCTTCGCTTTGTTGCGAAGGTTGTAGAGAGTGCCGTGGCGCGACAGCTACCCCAATACCTGGATGAAGATGTCTATCTAGACCCGTTCCAGTCCGGCTTCCGACGCGGATACAGCACGGAGACAGCTTTGGTCGCATTGGTTGATGATCTCTGGAGGGCCAGGGACAGGGGTTATTCCTCTGCCCTGGTCCTATTAGATCTCTCGGCGTTTGATACCATCGACCATGGTATCCTGCTGCGCCGGCTGGGGGGATTGGGAGTGGGAGGCACCGTATATCGGTGGTTCTCCTCCTATCTCTCCGACCGGACGCAGACGGTGTTGACGGGGGGGCAGAGGTCGACCGCGAGGGGCCTCACTTGTGGGGTCCCACAGGGGTCGATTCTCTCGCCCCTGTTGTTCAACATCTACATGAAGCCGTTGGGCGAGATCATCAGTGGTTTCGGGGTGAGATACCAGCAGTACGCTGACGATACCCAGCTGTACTTTTCCACCCCGGGCCACCCCAATGAAGTTGTTGAAGTGCTGTCCCGGTGTTTGGAAGCCGTACGGGTCTGGATGGGGAGAAACAGGCTCAAGCTTAATCCCTCCAAGACGGAGTGGCTGTGGATGCCGGCATCCCGATTCAGTCAGCTGCAGCCGCAGCTGGCTGTCGGAGGCGAGTTATTGGCCCCAAAGGATAGGGTGCGCAACTTAGGTGTCCTCCTGGATGATCGGCTGTCGTTTGAAGATCATTTGACGGCCGTCTCAGGGGCCTTCCACCAGGTTCGCCTGGTTCGCAGTTGCGCCTTCCTTGATCGGGATGCCTTATGCACGGTCACTCATGCGCTCGTTACCTCTCGCTTGGATTATTGTAATGCTCTCACATGGGGCTCCCTTGAAGTGCACTCGGAGGCTTCAGTTAGTCCAGAATGCAGCTGCGCGGGTGATAGAGGGAGCTACGCGTAGCTCCCATGTAACACCGCTCCTGCGCAGACTGCACTGGCTGCCTGTGGCCTTTCGAGTGCGCTTTAAGGTGTTGGTGACGACCTTTAAAGCGCTCCATGGCTTAGGACCTGGGTACTTACGGGACCGCCTGCTGTTACCACACGCCTCCCACCGTCCCGTACGCTCCCATAGAGAGGGACTTCTCAGGGTGCCGTCCGCCAAACAATGTCGGCTGGCGGCCCCCAGGGGAAGGGCCTTCTCTGTGGGGGCTCCCACACTCTGGAACGAGCTTCCCCCGGGTTTACGTCAAATACCTGACCTTCGGACATTCCGTCGCGAACTGAAGACCCATCTTTTTATTTGCACGGGGCTGGCTTAAATTTGGATTTTAATAAGGGGAATTTTATTAATTTTAAATGGGGTTTTAACTGATGGCAATTTTTTAACTTTGGGCTATTTTAAATAAGTTTTTTAAAGGGTATTTTAACTTGTATATTTGTATTGTTGGTTTTTATCTTGCCTGTACACCGCCCTGAGTCCTTCGGGAGAAGGGCGGTATAAAAATTAAATTAAATAAATAAATAAATAAATAAATAAACAAAGATGATTAGGGGACTGGAGGCTAAAACATATGAAGAACGGTTGCAAGAACTCGGCATGCCTAGTTTAATGAAAAGAAGGACTAGGGGAGACATGATAGCAGTGTTCCAATATCTCAGGGGTTGCCACAAAGAAGAGGGAGTCAAACTATTCTCCAAACACCTGAGGGTAGAACAAGAAGCAATAGGTGGAAACTAATCAAGGAGAGATGCAACTTAGAACTAAGGAGAAATTTCCTGACAGTTAGAACAATTAATAAGTGGAACAACTTGTCTGCAGAGGTTGTAAATGCTCCAACACTGGAAATTTTTAAGAAAATGTTGGATAACCATTTGTCTGAAATGATGTAGGGTTTCCTGCCTGGGCAGGGGGTTGGACTAGAAGACCTTCAAGGTCCCTTCCAACTCTGTTATTATTATTATTAAAAGCACATAAGCCTGTAAACTAGGCAGTTGCAAAAGGCTCATTCGAAGGCTAAACAATACACACTAAATGCAATTAAAGGCCAATTAGCTTGAGAAAACAAAGTCCTTCTTGTGATACCATCAAAAACTCCTCCTTGTAAAGACCCTTTTCACCTCCTTTGGTGAAGGCACTTGGAGAAAATCCTCACTTTCCAAGGAATCATTAACTACAGGGTATAATACAATCCCAAAAATACAATATTTACAAATTAACAAATCGTAAATGTTTATCTACATGAGTAGGAAATTAATTATCAGGTGGCATAATATGAGATTTATTTCAATATATTTTATCCCTAGAATGCTTATGATACTGCAGTAGATGTTTTTTACAAATTGGGGGGAAGTCTTTAGTAATTATTTAAAATTACTAAATACTACAATGACATCCGCATACGACAACTTAAATTCCAATTTTGCTGCATGGAATCACTGAATATTATCTATCTTATTAATCATACAAATTGTTCCAACATTAAAGTGAAAATTTGCCAGATATGAGGCAGGGGTGAAATCTAAAAATTTTCCCTACCGGTTCTGTGGGCGTGGCTTAATTGATGGGTGTGGCTTGGTGGTCAGATGACTGGGTGGGCGTGGCCAATAACAATAAATAATAAAAATAATAAACAAAGTATACAAAACTATAAGAGGTACCAAAAACCAACTTTCACACTTTACACACACACACAACACAACACACACACACACAATGTAAAAGCAACTGCACTTCACCCAAAATGGCCCCTGCAACAAGCAGGAACCTCACATTTTCACACTTTACACACACACAACACAACTGACTCACACACACACAAAATGCCACATACAGCTTTGTGAGATTTTGTGTGTTTGTATAGTTAGAGTGAAACACTACAGAAACACACCAAATTTCAGAAAGCTGCACTTTTAAAGGCATGTTTCGGCTGAAGAAGAACTTTTAAAAGTAAAAAAAACCCTCTGCTGATGGTGCGGCTCAGCAGAGGCAGGGGGGCGGGGCCAGGGATTTTTGCTACCGGTCCTCCGAACCAGCAGCTGCCATCACTACCTAATCGGGCGAGCCGGTGCGAACCAGGAGCATTTCACCCCTCATATGAGGGACATTTTCAATGCCTTCAGGTTACATTTTGTTTACTGGGAAATCTGTCTATAATTCTGTTAAGTTAGGCGATTGAGGAGACAGAAGCCAGGCCTATGTGAACAGCTCTTTATTGTACAGTGAGAATCCAGCAAAATATACAGTGGTGCAGCTCTCTTTATATAGTTTCTTGGCCAGGGTGTCAGCCAATGATCTTTCAGCTTTTTCCTGCTCAATTTTCCCTCCAAAATTAGATACATAACAAATTCAATGTAATCTGTTCTAATCTTAATTGTAGGAAATGTGACTTCTGCAATAGGGTAGTAAATGTCTGGAACAATCTACCTGATCTTGTTGTTAGTTTCTCTAATCCCCATACCTTTTACCATAAACTGTCTACTGTGGACCTTACATGTTTCTTAAGAGGTCCCTAAGGGGTGTGCATAAGCGCACCACCATGCCTGCCATCCCTGTCCTATTGTTCCCAATTATATGTAATCATTCTATGTGCTTATGGCTATGTTTTGCCAATTTATTTATTTATTTATTTATTTATTTTGTCACAACATCATATAAAAAGATTATATAGTATATAAACATATATATGAGTAAATATTAGGAGGCATAAGCATATATATATATATATATATATATATATATATATATATATATATATATATATATGTTTTCTGAGGTTTTCGCGGGTGTTTGTATGTAGGTCTTTGGTTATTCGGGTTTTCTCCCGCGTAAAATTGGAAGTGTCTTGGCGACGTTTCGACGAAGTCTGGGTGGATGTGCGGTGGTGACATCCTGTGTGGACCTCGTGAGTGTGGGTCTGGTGTCATTCCTCGTGTTAAGGACTCGTTTGTCAATAAGGGCGGGTTTCCAAATGGCTGGTAGGCGGGAGGTATCATCTCGTTTGTTCATGCTGTGTGGGCGTTTTTAACACATTCCTCCTTAACACGAGGAATGACACCAGACCCACACTCACGAGGTCCACACAGGATGTCACCACCGCACATCCACCCAGAAAGCAGACCCAAACCCACACTGATCATGAAGCACGACCAAGGACCAGAAGCCAGACTGCAGCTGCAACATTAGCCATTTCAAACCCCTCCAATCCATACATGCAGCAGACTGACACCCACTATGAAGATGTAGCACGACCACAAAGCCAAACAACAGCTATGTAGCTCACCAGCTCAAATTCCCCTGCAACACAGACTAAATTGAGCACAACCAAGCCCCCACCCAAACAGGACACACCCCCAGCCAATCAGAGCACAAAAAAACCCCCAGCCAATCAGAGCACAGCCAAGCTCCCACCCAATCAGTTCAAACCCCCACTAGCAGTTAAAAGGAAGAAACAGCTGCGATCACACATTGCTCCCAGAAGCACGAAGCTGAAGCCTGAAGATGACGAATGAGACTTCGTCGAAACGTCGCCAAGACACTTCCAATTTTACACGGGAGAAAACCCGAACAACCAAAGACCTACATACAAACACCCGTGAAAACCTCAGAAAACAAATATAACCATGTCTATGTTTATAAAGAAAAATACCATGTCTATGTCTATACTGTTACGTGTGTCCTTGTTCTTGTTGACAAATAAACAAACAAATTAATTAATTAATTAAAATAAATGAACAAGAGCAGAGGGATTAAAACACTCAGTTGGAAATCCAATTTTCTTTATCATTTTTATTTGATTCGTATTATACCAAAAGCTTTTTCTTCTTCTATTGATACTAGAATAGTGTTTCATTTTTAATCAAATATAATAATGCATCTACTAATCACCCAATATTGTCAGAGGCTTGACACCCTTTCATAAAACCATATGGTGATGCAAGAATTGAATGTAAGGTCTTCTGTAATTTTCTTGTCAAAGTAGCTGTTAAAATCTCCATATCAACAAACTGGGTGATAATTCCATATTTAACAAATTGGGTGATAACTTGCACAAGGGGCCTTAACAGTTTTCAGAATAACTGTTATGAAACTGGTAGGACCCTTTTTAAAGAAAAAAATTCCTAATATGTGTCCAATGAAATAAGAACCAAACTCTCCTTAAAATGTTTATGCCAGGCAATGATATTGTATCCAACTTTAGGGCTTTTCAAGATTTTTTTTGAGTCAATATGGTCAAAGTTCCATGAACTTTGACCATATTGTTCCATCCTTCAAAGTTAAAGTGCAGCTAAATTCCTAATCACCACAATCTCAGAGTCACTTAGCCATAACATAGGCTACTTCAGCTACTCACTTCCATCACCCCACTAAAGGATCTCTGCCCCAAACTGAAGTGTGCAACACATGAACAAGCAGCAAGGCTCTGATCCAGAGGTGAAATCCAGCAGGTTCTGACAGATTCTTGAGAACCAGTAGCAGAAATTTTGAGTAGTTTGGAGAACTGGCAAATACCACCTCTGGCTGGCCCCAGAGTGGGGTGGGAATGGAGATTTTGCAATATCCTTCCCCTGGAGTGGGGTGGGAATGGAGATTTTGTAGTATCCTTCTCCTGCCATGCCCACCAAGCCACGCCCACCAAGCCACACCACGCCCACCAAGCCATGCCCACAGAACCGGTAGTAAAAAAAAATTGGATTTCACCACTGCTCTGGACTAACCAGATTGGCAAGAGTTATGCACACTTGGCAGGGAGATTATTTAAGCCTCACAGAAACAGTCTTCAGTTGCTAGAAGCAACTCAAGCATTTGGCTGTGTGCTGTGACTATTGCTTAGAAGCCAGTTATTTATCAGCCTGGTTTGTTAACTAAGCCCTTGTCTCTTCCTTGATTTGGCATTGTAAATCTTTGGCTTGACCTTGGACTGCCTTGACCTGGAATTTACCCGCACCCAGCTGAATTCTCATCTGAGGTTATTTGCTGCTTCCCTACTTTTTGCCTTTTACTGTGCCAACTCTTATGGGTTGCTGTCAAAACATGCAGAAACTAAACACTGCCTGAGCCCAGGAATAGTGTCTGGCTCTTGAAGGGTTGCTAAGAAAGCCAAGATGTGAAATCTAAATTTGGGAACAGAGTTCTGAATGTAGTTTCTGCTTCATCTAACTAGTTCCTTATTGTGGAAAGTGCTATCTGACATCTACTTTGTCCCTATTGCAAAACATTAAATTTATGAAACAGATTGTCTAAAAACATCAAGGACATTCCTAATTCTACATGGTAATGATGCTGCAACAAATATGCAGAATAGCAATGGACCTGTTTCCTATAATATAATAAAAACACTATTAGTTCCTGCCTGTTCCTTTTAGGGGCTGTTGTTTTTCTTCATTAGGTCCAGCAACTGCCAACCAACCAGTAGAAAACGTATCAGCCCACAATGGCCCTGGATGATGATAAAAATGATGATTGTTTAGCTAAAATTTATTATAGCATATGTTTTACTGAGCAAAACTGGGCAAGACTGAACAAAAATATTTCTTTTGAGTTTGTTTGTTCAGAGCCATCAGTGTTGATAGAAGAGAATATTTATAGCTCAGAACTGAACTGTGGGGTCTTTGGTGAGGGATCTCTGAGTTTGGTTGTTTTCTTGTTGGTGTTCCATTACCCAACTAGGTAACATCATCAGTGCATCCTCCTTGTTGCTTCTGGAATTTTTTTTATTACAATAATAAAAAAATGCAACATATAACAACAAAAGACCCCCTTAAATAGCAATGAATAAAAAGAAATATAGAAAGAATATGCATTGAACAGCTAGATGAATAGAATAGAATAGAATAGAATAGAATAGAATAGAATAGAATATTTATTTATTTATTTATTTGTCACAACATCATACAAAAAGATTATGTAGTATATACACATATAAACATATATAGGAAGAAGGAAAGAAAAACAATAGGACAGGAACGGTAGGCACGTTTGTGCGCTTATGCACGCCCCTTATGGTCCTCTTAGGAATGGGGTGAGGTCAATAGTAGAAAGTTTTTGGTTAAAGCTATTAGGATTATGAGAAGAGACCACAGAGTCAGGTAAAGTATTCCAAGCACTGATGATTCTGTTGCAGAAGTCATATTTTCTGCAATCTAGATTAAAGCGGTTTACATTAAGTTTAAATCTATTGGTTGCCCTTGTATTATTGCAATTAAAGCTGAAGTAGTCTTTGACAGGAAGGACATTACAATAGATGATTCTGTGAGTTAAACTTAGGTCTTGTCAAGGCGACGGAGTTCCAAGTTTTCTAAGCCTAGGATTTCAAGTCTGGTGGGATAAGGTATTTTGTTGTTTTCAGAGGAATGGAGAACTCTTCTTGTAAAATATTTCTGGACACGCTCAATTGTATTGATGTCAGAGATGTGGTGAGGGTTCCAAACAGGTGAGCTGTATTCTAGAATTGGTCTAGCAAATGTTTTATATGCTCTGGTTAGTAGTGTGGTGTTTTGGAAAAGAAGCTACATAAAATTAGGTTTACAACTCTTAGAGCTTTTTTGCTATGTAGTTGCAGTGGGCTTTGGCACTTAGATCATTTGACATGAAAACTCCAAGGTCTTTAACGGGATGGGGTCGTCTGTAAGGTAATGTCCATCTAGTATGTACTTAGTTTTAGAGTTCTTTTTCCTATATGTAAGACTGAGCATTTGCTGGTTGAAATTTGAGCTGCCAATTTTAGACCAAGCGGTTAGATGGTCAAGGTCGTTTTGAATGATAGAAGTGTTGTCTGTGGTGTTAAATAGTTTGACATCGTCAGCAAAGAGAACACAATTACTTGAGATATGGTCACAAAGATCATTAATGTATAGAATAAAGAGTGTTGGTCCAAGGACGCTGCCTTGAGGAACGCCACTCTTGACAGGAACAGGATTTGATAAAGCATTGCCAATTTTGACCACTTGTTGTCTGTTAGACAGAAAAGCAGATATCCATTTGTGGAGGGGTCCTGAGATGCCATAGGATGTCAGTTTAAGGAGAAGTTTATCGTGTACTACTGAGTCAAAAGCTTTGCAGAAGTCTATGTAGATTGCATCTATTGATTTGCCTTGATCTAGATTTGAAGTCCATATGTTTTTGCAGTGGAGAAGTTGTAAGTTACATGATAACTTTTCCTGAAACCAAATTGTTTGTTGGAGAGTAGGTTGTTAGTTTCTAAGTGTGAGGTAATGGATTGATTGATGATAGATTCCATGACTTTGCAGGTGACGCAGCAAAGGGAGATCGGTCTGTAGTTTTCACTAAGCTGGGGTCTCCTTTTTGAAGATGGGGATGACTGTGGCTAGTGACCAAAGTTTGGGAAGAGAACTGGTAGTGAAAGCTTTATCAAAGATAATACTTAGGGGTTCAGCTATATTAATGGAAAGTTTTTAAGAAATATGCACATAGACCATCAGGTCCAATAGAAAGCGATGGTTTTAAGTTGTGAAGAGCTTTACCAACGTTGTCTTCTGTGAAATCTATATGAGTTAAATCATCATAGTCATTGCTGGTTCGTTTGTGGAATGTTGGATATGTGTTGTCGGAGTTAACAAAAACTGAGCCAAAGAAAATGTTGAAGAGGTTTGCTTTGACTGTTTCGTCATTGCATTCTTTGTTGTTAGAATCTTTTAGTGGTGGGATGGATCTTGAATCTTTAAGTTTACTGTTGACAAAATTATAAAAGGCACGATTGGAATTTGTGCGTAGAAGGTTTTCTTCTTGCTTGGTGTGGTAATTTGTGCATTCAGTTTTTATTTGGTTGCATATGTTTCTGTAACGGTTTCTGAAGTTTGTAACATAGCCTTTTTTGTTTCTTTTCCAGAGGGATTTTTTTTTTGATTGAAGCTTTTTTATTGATATGGGTAGTTTGTTTTTCTTGGACATGGTAGTCATTCGTGGTACATATAATTTAATGACTCTATTGATTTCAAGTAGGAAGATTCTATAGAGGTCATCAGCGGTTATGCAGGTTGCAAACAGATTTTGCCAGTTCAGAAGTGAAAGATCGTTGTTTATAAGGTCGTAATTGGCTTTCTTGAAGTTGTAGTTGGGAGTTCTGGTGTTATGACGATTTAAGTATGAATAGAATAGAATAGAATTTTTTATTGGCCAAGTGTGATTGGTCAAGGAATTTGTCTTGGTCCATATGCTCTCAATTTACATAAAAGAAACAATATCAATATAAATCGTAATTGTAATTTTTAAAAACCCCAAAACCCGAAGGTTTAATCTGTTAAATTGATATAAATTATATAGATATATAATGTTTAGATTTAACAACAAAATGGTAGTCTGGAATGACATAGGTGCCAACCAGAGCGGTCAAGTTGCAGAAGGGGAGAGGAGGAGAGGCACCCCTGGCAATCCTTGGCACCCCATCAGAGCTGGAGCATCTATTAGAATGGTGCCAAGCCCTGAAAACCTTCTGCTTTGAAGGGGTGAAGTTGGTTCAGGTCAGAAAGTGGCAGTTTGGAACTGAAGCTGGAAAACAATAGCCTGGGATGCATTTACATTCAGCGGGGAGCAGGAAGAGGACATCATGTGACCTGCACCCAGGAAGTGGTGAGTGGCCCATACTGGTGCTGGGTCAAATAGACATCAGTCATCTTGATGTATATTATTGTAGAGGCATACACAGGTGCTTTAAGAATACTGTAATTTTATTCATTTTATTTTTCTCTCTCCATCCCT
The DNA here is from genome assembly GCF_028640845.1 of Ahaetulla prasina. Lineage (NCBI taxonomy): Eukaryota > Metazoa > Chordata > Lepidosauria > Squamata > Colubridae > Ahaetulla > Ahaetulla prasina. The sequence continues at coordinate 153,563,243 of NC_080539.1, forward strand.
GTGGCCTTATCAGGAGGGTGTTATCAGCAGGAAGGAGGCATTTGCCTCTCCTAATAATGTACAAACCTCTTTGGGCAATTCCAGATATTTTAATGTCCCTGTCCCAGATAAATATCATGGTAAGGCCTCTCTGTAACCACTACTTTGGGTCCAGAAAAATCTTTGGATCAGTTGCTGTAATAGGCTGTAATAAGTTGTAATTTGTATTTTTATAACCTTACTCTGATTAGAAAAACAATTTCAAAAAACCATATTCACAATCATGAACTAAAAATCATCATTTGGTTCTATAAGAAGTAGCTATTGAGCAATTTCTTGAATGCCAGTATTTAATCTAAAAAAAAATTTCTTTTCAGAACAGGAGGCAGTGTAACTGCTAAAAAGACTCTTTTACTTAGAAAACACAAAAACTTGAATCTGAAAAATTACTGCTTATAACATAAGTGGTCCCCATTGCAATTATGAGTGTTGTTTGAAAAAAGTCAACATTTATGGTATCTTAGATACTGCAATTATCTTTTTTTGTGTTTCAGATAATATCTTCATAGAGTCTAGAAAATTGTAGGGAACTGTTTTCAATTTGTGGATTCAACATTGTGTTGAACCTATTTGATTTGTTTTAAACTCAGTTTATGGAGTAATGCTAAGTCATAATCACATTTTACTGCCTGGATTTTAAGACTAAGCTAAAGCTGACTGCAATATATTTTATTGCAGTATAAATACCCACCCATGATGAAGTTCATCATTTCTTTCTATCAGATCTAAACCAGCAATCACAAACTGTTAAAAGAAAAAGGAATTATTAGGCAAAGCACCAGAAAGAACTTTTATATAGAACAAAAGGCTTGATACAAGTGGAGGGTAAGCAGTCCTTGGGAGCAGTCCTTTCAACAACAAATTTTCCTACTAGAATATCCTGAGTCATTTCTAGCTCTGGTCCAGAGGTGGAATTCAAATTTTCTTACTACTGGTTCTGTGGGTGTGGCTTGGTGGGCCTGACGTTGCATGGTGAGTGTGGCAGGGTAAGAATGCTGCAAAATCCCCATTCCCTCCCCACTCTGGGCCAGCCAAAGGTGGCATTTGCTGGTTCTCCGAACTACTCCAAATTTCCGCTACCAATTCTCCAGAACTTGTCAGAACCTGCTGAATCGCACTCCTGGCCTGGTCCATACATATTGCCACAAAGCAAAGTGGATTGTTTGCTTTTAGGTTACCGTTAGGTATGAACTTGCTCATGATAAAGGGAAATTGTACGTAAACAAGACCATTTTTTATTGTTCAGCCATATTGACCAATTCTTGGTTTACTCTTATGTATAAAGCAGCTCTATTTAGTTGTCCATTCTCTATTCTACCTAGTGACTCAAATACATACTCCACCCTTTTTACTTTTTTCCTCAAGGCTAACCTCTCTAATAGCTCACCTGGAAAAGTAAATATTTATCAAAGAGGAGAATTCTCATAAGTGACATTATGAGTCAAGGATAGATGCTTTTGGAACTTTTTTATTTTTTGTTCTGACATGTTATCATAAAATAAGGCTGTCAGAAGGATCAGACACTTTGTTTCCCACAGTCTGTGCCCAAGTTGGGAATCTAATAAAACACAACCAAACAATCAGTAGAGGTCAAAAAAAATGGGAGATGGCAATTGCCAAGGCTGTCAAGATGGTGGCCGCATAGGATTGCTGCTCTGTCTCTGTCTCCCTTTTTTTTTAATTTAAAGAGTTAGCCAATCATTAACAACAGAATGGAATGTGTTGGCTTATTACAAACAAATGTTTCCCTATCTAGAGTTAAAGCAGATACTTCCTTATTTAGAGTCAAAACAGCTGTCTCCTTATCTAGAGTTGAAGCATAGTGTATATATCTCCTTAAGTGAGCATTTTCTCTTTCTTACATATATGTTTTTCTAGGCATAAAATATATCTCTTCTTTTGCATGAGTTTTGCTCCATGAAGTGCTCTTTTCTTTTTTAAATAATGGCAGGAGTCAGCTTTTTCTTTTTCTAAAAATGGCATTACTAACTGCCTATGCAATCTTCTATTAAAACTTAATTAAAACTTATTGTAAGCATAAAGAAAATATTCTAACTGTGGAAAAAGCATATTAAAGCTACTCTTCTTTGGAGCAAATGATATAAAGAGTCCGGTTTTCCTTTTAAGTTGTGATGAAAGCCAAATTTAGTGGGGATAAAGTAAGGGAGGACAGTCCTTCTTTTGTAAGTTCTGTCCTCTCTTGAAAAGTGTCCTCCTACATGTCCTCCTTTTCGATATTTGAAGACTAATCTGTAAATCTCCATATTCGATCGATGCTGAGCCAATCTGCTGCATGTGACATGATGATTCATCAAGGCTCGGTACAGTGCGGCGAGATGCGATTATGAGACGCATGCGCTCCACACAGGAGAATTGTTTTGAGAGAGCACGCTGCGTGCAAGTGGCTTTGTTTACTTCTTACCAAAACATGACATGGCACACACGCACGCATTAGACTCACTTCTTTCGCAGTGAATATTCAATCATACACAGGTGAACACAATAATTCACATTTTATTAATTATCTATTTAATAATTTTCAAATATGTATAATTTTATTTACAAGTTTATATATTCAGTGGAAAAGTACTCATTTAAATAATAATTAATAGGCATGTAAGTATAATTACAATATAAAATATTATTGTTGCAAATGTTTTTATTATGCATTGATCATATTATAGTGTATTCTGTATTATTGTTGCAATGAATAAAATGTTTCTTTTATTTAGGATATTTTTTTTCTTCAATTTATTTGTGTCCTCCTTCTCATTGTAAAAAAGTTGGTCACCTTAGATAAAGTAACTTCCATAAATTCAACTTCTGTCCCTGATCGTGTTGCAAATCAGGCCTCAAGGTAAGCCTGACTCAAAATATTGACACCAAATATTTCACATTCAGGAGTGTCTAGATCAGCCTTCCCCAATCTTATTCCTTCTGCTGCACTGAAGTTTAATTCCCATAAGGTTGTGGGTCATGCTAAAAAGGAAATCTGGGAATTACACACAAGGAAGCAATTCCATCAGGCTGGTCTTAGGCACAATGGAGCCAGTTCATGGGAGGTTGGAATGTTTGTCTGTTTGTTAGAATTTTTCAAACAAAAACGAGAACAAGAATAAGAGAATAAAAGTACAATGACAGGGACGATAGGCACGATTGTGCACTTACGCAAGCCTCATCTACTGACCACTTAAGTATAAAGTAAGGTTCGCAGAAGTCGATTTGCAACTGAAACTATGAAAATTTGTAGTTGAAACAACTGGATCAGGTAGGGCATTCTAGACTTTGACAATTCTATTACAGAAATCATATTTTTTACAGTCAAGTTTAGAACAATATGCATTGATTTTAAAGTGGTTGTTTGCGGATGTATTATTGCGATTAAAACAAAAAAAGCCATTTACAGGTAAAGCATTACTACATATAATTTTATATGCAATACCTAGGTCTGACTGCAAGCGACACAATTCTAAGTTATCCAAACCGAGAATTTCGAGCCTAATAGCATAGGGAATTCTATTGTGTACAGAAGAGTGCAAAACTTTTTTCGTGAAATACTTCTAAACCTGCTAGATTTTAGTGATGCCAGATATATGGTGGGGATTCCAAACAATTGAATAATACTCTAAGATTGGTCTAGCATAAGTTTTATAAGCTCTAATGAGCAATACGATGTTCGCTTTGCAAAATTAAATTCGCAAAATTAAATGCTGGAGAACTTCTTGGCCCTATTATATCTCTGAGCAAATCATTGGAAGAATGACACAACATTTGTTCTTATTGGTCCTGGAAGTGAAATAAATTTGTTTTAATTGAGTCCACTGAGAATATAACTACCCTATCAAATAATGGTATTATTCAAGAAGTCTCACACTTTTAAAATATTTTTTAAAAGATGTTTCGGTGAAAATGTTTATTATATACAAATTGACTTAATGCAATGTACAGTTTCTGGTGAGACCATTTTTGAAAATGATTTGACAGCATTGCTTTCTTCTCCTCTAAGTGTGTCTCCTCCTTAAGCCATATAGAGAACCCTAATATATTATTGCTGTATCTTATCTAATTGGTTCAAAAGGTGCTACTGTAATTATGTTTTTGTACCCTCTGCTATTATTCTTCCATGCCACGTTCCTTTAGCTAACTTTTTAAAGGCATTAAAAGATACCAAATAATGTATTTGTTGTTTATTTATTAAAAAATAACTACCTATCTCTCAACAAAGATTCTAGAATCTTGTTTTCTATTCATCCTATAAATGAACTCAAGTTTATTCAAATGCACCTAAATGGATTGGAATATATTGAGATGTATGCTCAGAATTACATTTGCTTTCTTAAATTTTGTTTGTTTAATGCTACTTATACAATAGTTTGTCCCCAGTTTACCTGTGAGACTTGACTTACTATTATAAAATATAACAATAAAGACCACAGCTAAAACTTAACCACTGCTATCCACCTAACTAAGGTTCTCCACACCAAAGGCTTTGAGGAAGAATGTTATGTTTGGGTATTGACGAGGCAGGAGACCAGGTTAGTGACAACAGCTCTTTAATATAGTGTGACCCAGCAAAACTCTGGAGAAAAACCTCTCCTTATATACACTTCAGCCAGAGGCTGTATCCAATCAGAAGCGAGATACTTCCCGCCTAAAACTCCCGCCAAAACTTACAGTAATACATTACACTCCTCCCCTCCCAGAAGGCACTTTGCCAATATTTGCATATTACTTCTCTACGTAGTCCCGCAGGTACGTGGGGCGTCTCCTGACTCTCCCGGACCTGCGCAGTTCACTTTCTGGAGTTGAGTCGAGCTTGCCGGAGGGGCTTTTCGTTCCTCTGAGCTCCTCCTCCCGGCCATCCGGCCCTGGATTATTCGCCGGCTCGGACCTGCTGTCCTCTAGAGGGACCTGATGGTGTCGCTGGACCTCGCCTGACTCAGATAAGTCTCTGTTTGGTTCTACGCTTTCTGTTTGTTCTCTGCTCCAGTCAGCTGTGGGGTTAATTAAATCATAGTCAGGGCTGGTCTCGCCTAATTCTGCCTTATCGCTCAATCTGTTTCTTAATTGATCTATGTGGCGCCCAGACTCTGCTATCGCCTATTCCCACTAGATAAGATTTGGGGCCCGTTTTGTCTATGACTATTCCCCTCTTCCAGCTTGGGCCGTCGCTGTAATTATGTGCCCACACTGAGTCTCCTATGTTTAATTCCCGGATTCTATCTGGTTTTGTTTTGAACCCGTCCTGCACGTAGTTCGGGTGTAGCCGGTCTAGCGGGCACCGTAGCTTCCGTCCCATTAATAGCTCGGCTGGGCTGCGGCCGGTGGCCACACAGGGGGTCCTGTGTTGGACGGGTAGAATGCGCCGATCTGTGCCTGCCAATCGCCGGGCCGCCGTGATAGCGCTTCTTCGCACTCCGAACAAAACGCTCAGCAAGGCCGTTCGACGCAGGGTGGAACGGCGCTGAGAGGCTTGTCGGATGCCCTCTTCAGCCAGGTACCCTTCAAATAATGCTGCGGTGAACTGTGGGCCGTTATCGGACACGAGGGTGTCCGGTAGCCCGTGCGTGGCGAAAAGGTGTTTTAGTGCTGCAATGACAGCTCCCGCGGTTGTGGATTTCATTAAGATGATCTCCAGCCATTTGGAGAATGCATCCACCACAATTAGAAATGTTTGGCCGTGGAAGGGCGGCAAAATCAATGTGTATGCGGGACCAAGGGCCTTGGGGTTTCTCCCACTCCAACACTGGGGCCGTGGTGGTAGTGGTCTGGATTCCTGACATACCTGGCATCGGCCAACCCTGTCACCGATTTCCCTGTCCATTAGGGGCCACCAGACATAGCTCCTGGCTAGCCCTTCATCCTTACAATTCCTGGGTGACCCTCATGCAGTAGTTCCAGGACTTTTTTTCTCAGCTTCTCTGGAACTACCACCCTATCCCCCCAGAGCAGGCACCCCCCTTGCACAGACAATTCCCCTCTTTTCTTTACAAACTCTCTAAAACCGTCGGCCGCACAGCGGCCATCCCTTGAACCCAACCGATTACAGTTCTTAAAACAATGTCCCGGTAGGAGGCCCGAGCCACTTCCTGCGATGTGACTGGGCCAGAGTCCCAAGAGTCAATTAGTAGAACGGGGGCGCCCGGAGTAGGGTCCTCGATTTCCCCGGGCAATGGGCATCTGCTCAATGCGTCCGCATGCCCCAGCTCTTTTCCAGGTCGATGCTGCAGTTTGTAAGAGTAGGCGGCCAGAAAAATAGTCCATCTGGTCAGCCGGGGCGATAGTGCCACTGGCGTTGGGCGGTCGCCAGCCAGTAATCCCAATAGCGGTCAGTGGTCAGTGATAATTTCAAAGTCTCACCCAAAACGATTCGTGAAATTTTTTCACCCCTGACACTATTGCGAGAGCCTCCCTATCTAGCTGGCTGTAATTCCTCTCAGCCGGGGACATTGTTCGTGAATAGAACGCTATAGGGGCTTCAGTGCCGTTTGGGAGTCTGTGGCTAAGTACCGCTCCTACTCCATAGGGGACGATCACAAACCAATACTAACGGCAGTCTGTTGTTGTATTGTATTAACAGGCTATCGCTTGATAGCAAACTTTTACTGCCTCAAATGCCCTATTCTCTGACTTCCCCACGACCAAGCAGTGTTTTTCCAAGCAATTTATGCAGCGGTTCAGCAACGGTTGCCTTGTCTTTTAAAAACACGGCGTAAAGTTTACCAGACCCAGGAAAGCCTGGAGTTCTGTCTTGTTTTTGGGTGCTGGGGCTCTCTTTATCGCCTTGACTTTGCTCTCAGTGGGTGAATCCTTTTTGTCTATTCTATAGCCCAAAATTCAACAGATTCGACCCCTATCTGACACTTGCTTGCTTTGACTTTTAATCCTGCCGACCTAAAATGGCCAAAACTTTCCTTAATCGCTTCCCCAGTTCTCTTAAATCTTCCCTGATACCAACACATCATCGAAATAGGGTACGACTCCGGTAACCCTTGTAGGAGCCGTTCCATCAAATTTTGAATAGCCCGGGCCACACTCACCCGAACTGTAACCGGGTGCACTTAAAGGCACCCGGTGCGTTACAATGGTCTGGGCTTCAGCTGTGCTAGCATCTACGGGTAGCTGTTGGTACGCTTGTGCCAAGTCTAATTTGGCGAAAACTTGTCCGTGCCCTAGTGAGTGCAATAAGTGTTGCACTACTGGAACTGGGTAGGCGCTTTTGCAATGCTTTGTTCAAGGTAGCCTTGTAATCAGCGCAAATTCTTATGGACCCGTCTGGTTTTATAGGGTGACGATTGCCTCCCATTTGGCATGGTCAACTGGCACTAGTATCCCTGGCTGACTAATTTATCTAACTCTTTGTCGATTTTAGGTTTGAGTGCAAAAGGAACCCTCCTTGCCTTTAACCTAATGGGAGCTATTTGGGGTCTAAATTGAAGGAGATAGGGGTCCCTTGTACTTGCCTAAACGGTCCTCGAATACGCCTGCGAATTCCTCCATTAGGGCGTTTTGCAGGTTGCATCCGGTCCGTGGACGCCAGTCACCCCATTCCCAACGCCTGAACCAGTCTAGCCCCAGCAAGCTTGGCAAGGTTCCTCGACTAACGTGATGGGCAGGGTCTTTTCGTATGTCCCGTACTTGACCTCGACGGTCGTTGTCCCTCGAACAGGGATGCGGTTGCCCTGGTAATCCTGCACCCGGAGCCGTTGTTTCTGTAGCTTGCGCTTTGCGATGTGCGGCAAGGCTTTCACAAAAGTGTCCCAGGACATGATTGTGATAGCTGATCCTGTGTCTACTTCCAGTCGGCACGGTACGCCTTCAATTGTCGGGTTTGTGAAGATCTTTTCTTCGATGCGGGTAGCTGCGTGGTCTATGGTAACAGTCATTCGGTTTGACTTCGCGCTCTTTCTTTCCTGGCCAATCGCGGGTCGCCTCGCCGATCTCGCGCTCTGATTGGCTGGTTTGAAATTTCGGTGGGAAGGTTGGGGTGCTCGGCAGACTTGAGCCAGGTGCCCCTTCCTTTCACACCGCCTGCAAATGGCGTCCCTGAACTTACATCTTTGGCGCTGATGTCGCCCCCCGCAACTTCCGCATTCCTCCGGGTCTTCCCTTGTCGATTTTCCGGTGTAGTGGACTTCTTCCTCCTCTTCGCTGGTTGACTCACGATAGGTTTCTTCGTGGTGGACTGTGCTCGGCTTTGCGCCCGCCATCGGCGTGAGTCGCTTTTGTAAGGTGTCTGCTGCATGGTTGGACATCTCATGGGCTCTGGCTTCGTCCAGAGCGTTTGCCAATGTCAGGTTGCTCTTGGCTAGCAACCGTCTCCTCAAACGGATGTCTCTGACCCCCCGTATAAGTTGTTCCAGCAGCTCTTCGTCCAGATCGCGGTACTCGCAATGCTTGGAGGCTTGTCTCAGGGCTGCCATGTAGTCGCTGATAGACTCGCCTTCTTGTTGCCTGCGCTCCCAAACTCGCACTGCCGAACGTATTTGGACGGGCTGGTGCGTAGTGATTCTTCAGGAGGGTCTGAAGGGTCTGCCACGATACGGAGTGTAGCGGTGTTGGCTCCGCTAGGGCTTCTGACGGCGATGACTGCGGACCCACAGTGGCTTATGAAGTAAGCCCGTTTACGGTTGTCGGAGACTCCTGTAGCTCGTTGCCTCCAGGAAACTTTCAAAACGGGTCATATATATTCCCCATGTCTCCTGGGCAGGGTCAAACGGAGTGGGTGGCGTGTAGCCGGTCATCGCTGCATTCGCCGTCACCTTGCTGGGTTTGATTCTCGTAGTGAGTTCAGCTCTGTTCTGGTGCTCTGCCTCAATATCCCACCTTCGTCGCCAATGTTATGTTTGGGTATTGACGAGGCAGGAGACCAGGTTAGTGACAACAGCTCTTTAATATAGTGTGACCCAGCAAAACTCTGGAGAAAAACCTCTCCTTATATACACTTCAGCCAGAGGCTGTATCCAATCAGAAGCGAGATACTTCCCGCCTAAAACTCCCGCCAAAACTTACAGTAATACATTACAAAGAGCATCATTGTTATAGGCTTCCTAACAAGATGGAGAATATCCTGGCCTTAGGGAAACAAACTGTTCAAGAGTAAAAGGGCTGCTACCAAGAAGGCAATCCTGCAGATCTCTGCCCCCTCACTTTCTCCAGGCTCTTGAAACATGTGAACCAGTGGTGGGTTTCAAAATTTTTTACTACCGGTTCTGTGGGTGTGGCTTGGTGGACATGGCATGGCTTGGTGAGCGAGGCTTGGTGGGCGTGGCAGGGGAAAGATACTGTAAAATCTCCATTCCCACCCCAATCCAGGGGAAGGTTACTGCAAAATCCCCATTTCCTCCTAATCAGCTGGGACCTTGGAGGCAGAGAATAGATGGGGGCAGGGCCAGCCAGAATTTTTACTACCGGTTCGCCGAACTACTCAAAATTTCCGCTAACGGTTCTCCAGAACTGGTCAGAACCTGCTGAAACCCACCTCTGATATGAACCCACAGTGTTTGTGACTGACAGATATTGGTTGAGCAAATGCAGCTTGGAGTGGCCTGTCCTGAAAGCAGTAAGGACCTGAGGTGTAAAGAAAAGACTCATACTTTGCATTGGGCCTCTAAGCCTCAATGGGTTCTACTCTGTTAAACCAAATAGCATGATCCACAGGTGGGTAGTTGCATTCTATGCCAACTGGAGTTTCTGGGCTCTTTTTAAGGATAGCTCCATGTAGAGTGAATTAGAGTGCTGTACTCTAACCAGGAAAAGTAAAGATCTTAAGTCACAACTGGTAGTCAAAGAGAATTGGCTAAGGGGTCTTCTGAGCACAGCCTTCACTGGTGCTCTGTGTTCACCCATGGTTCACTTTTGGATAACAGAGTTATGAATATCCTTACAATTAGCAAGTCATTTTTGAATTGATACAAACCTCATTTTGTGTCTAAACAAAGGATGGGTCCCATGTTCAAATGCTTAGGAAGCTGAACATAGTTCTGTTCTTTGTGCTGCATCCCCTTGGATCTGGAAACATCGATTGCATTATTCTTTTGTTAACAGGATAATAAACATAGTTATGGATAATAGAATTGAACAACAAAGGGTATCTATATTTAACTACCATAAATGCCCAAACCATTAAGGACGTTTAACCTGAATAAGCTTTTAATCCTTCTATTCATTTGAATAAATTTTGTCCTAACGTTACGTTTTCATCAGCATACTCAACAATCACGAACAAATGCAAATGCAACATATTATCCATTATCCTTTACAAGATGAATTCATCTTTGTCTTACTGGAATAGCTATGCTCAATAAATTCTAAACAATATCTATGTTTATTGCTGTCTGGAAAACCCTTATGGACTTTTTGTGTAAAGCAGGAAAATATGAACTCACAATTTATGGTTTTGATAATTAAACAGGATGGATTATAGAAAGAAGAGAGTCATGATGTAACTTTAGAGAAAAAGATAAATTTATAATTATAACTGCTGAAAAGAAGATTGGAAGCTACTTCTTTCTATTTTTTTCCCCGTTTCTTTTATTTTTGCTTTGTTTCTTGCACTTTTAGCTTTTCTTTGATTTCTTTCTTTTTTTCTTTCTTACTATATATTAGTTTCTATTAGTTTTTACTTTCATTTTTAAAACTTTTAATAAAATTATGAAAAAATAAAGTGAAAAAACTGAAATAATTTGTAATAATGATTACATGCTTTATTTTTTATTATTATTTTCAAATCAAAATATATAGCCATTCTAATTCATGATTATGACTTTAAAATGTTAAGGATTCTGGATGTCTTCCAGAAAACTCAAGCCAAGTATGATGCAATGTAATATTTGCTAAAATTGAGAAATGATGTTGATTATCATAATTTAGCTAACTAGTTAAGTGGCATTTTAGAACTAATATTTGGATTTAGTGAATATGGCATTTTAAGTATGTTCAGAAATTGATTTCTGGACCCAAACTGAGTAGTAAAGAGAAACCAGAAGAAATAAATTTTTGCAAGTAAAGTTTATTGCCAATCATTCCATCTTTGCATATCTCTCATGAGATTAGCTGTGGTCAATCACAAATCTTACTGTTTCAAATCTTTTGTATAAGGCAGTGTTGGCGAGCCTTTTGCGTTCTTGCCGGAAGTGGCATGCGAAACCGTCCTGTGCCGAATGCGCAGCCTCACCGGCTCCTGTCACATTCCTGCGCTCAAATGCATGCTGGCCAGCTGGCCGTCATGCACGCGGTGCTGGCAACCCCGGAAGTGCAGCAGTCCATCACGCATGTGCGCAACGCCATCCTGGAAGGCCAGGTGCTGGTTCATGCGTGCATGATCGATCACCACACTTCCAGGGTCCGCCGGCACCGCATATGCGATGGCCAGCTGGCCAGCATGCATTTGAGTACAGGAACGCGATGAGGAGCTGGCGAGGCCGCGCATTCAGCACAGGACGGTTTTGCATGCCACTTCCGGCATGCATGCCATAGGTTCACCAACACTGGTGTAAGGGAATGATTGGCTCATGTTTGCTTTTGTACCTTGCAGAAAACACCTGAAAAAAATGTGCAAGTATGGGAATGAGACTAGACCACGGCTGTCAAACTCACATCGTCACAGCAGTGTCACATGATATATCGGGACTTCCCCCACTTTTGGGTGGGAGATTGCATGTATCTTTCCACCAAATACATACATTTGAGTTTGAAGAGTAAGAAGTTGTTGTGCTTCTTAACTGCCATCCGGTCCGTGGGCTGGGAGTTTGACAGCCCTGGACTAGACACTACATAAAAAGCAGAGGTGGGTTTCAGCAGGTTCTGACCAGTTCTGGAGAACCGGTAGTGGAATTTTTGAGTAGTTTGGAGAACCAGTAGTAAAAATTCTGACTGGCCCCGCCCCCTTCTAGTCTCTGCCTCCCGAGTCCCAGCTGATCAGGAGGAAAGGGGATTTTGCAGTATCCTTCCCCTGGATTGGGGAGAGAATGGAGATTTTATCCTTCCCCTGCAATGCCCATCAAGCCACGCCCACCAAGCCAAGCCACGCCCACCAAGCCATGCTTTTTTGCCCTTGGTCATTTTGCTTCTCTGTGTAAGTAAGGAGATGACCCAATGGGGGAACAGGTTGTCTAGTTAAAAATGAAAATAATTAAAATGATTTGGGATGAACCCAAAAAAAGAGAGAGAAAAGAAAAAAAAAAAAGAAAGAGATGGCAAAAATGGCTGTAAAATCTGGCATGACTCATTTAACAACCACATAATTTTGCAACAGAAATTCCGGTCTCAATTATAGAACTGAGGACTAAACGTGGCTCATTTCTCTTTCTCCTTGGTCACGATCAGATCCCTGCTGATAAGGTCATCCTGTCATGAGATACAATGAAGTGACTGCCTCAGACAACCAAGGATGGGTGTTAATTATTTCAGGTAATGTTATCATATGTTTATTATGTAAGTGGGTTGCAGTTAGGATTTTTTGCTTCAAGTGCTACCTAGTATCATGAATGGGAGGAGCACTGCAGTTTTGCTTTAGGCAGCATAATACTTGGTCTGTTTTTTGCCATTAAGTGGCATTGAATTATAAACAAAGTATTACTCCCCAAAATTAATCTTCCTGGGCAAAAGAAACATTGTGAGGGCGCAGTGGTTGGACTGCAATATTGCAGGCTAACTCTGCTGACTGCTAGCAGTTTGATCCTGATCAGCTCGAGGTTGACTCAACCTTCCATCCTCCTGAGGTTGGTAAAACGAGGACCCAGATTGCTGGGGGGCAATATGCTGACTCTGTAAACTGCTTAGAGAGAGCTGTAAAGCACTATGAAGTAGTATATACATCTAAGTGCTATTGAATGAAGCAGTTGAATGTCTGTTGCCTCTGTGGCAAGGTTTCCTAAGTTTCTTGTTGCTGCTCAGCCTTTTCTTTCTTTCTTTCTTTCTTTCTTTCTTTCTTTCTTTCTTTCTTTCTTTCTTTCTTTCTTTCCTTCCTTCCTTCCTTCCTTCCTTCCTTCTTTCTCCTTCCACTTATGACTATAACTTTGTTGCTTGTATCCTTACGATTTATACTGATATTGATTGGTTTCTGATTGCTTATTTGTACCCTATGACTATCATTAAGTGTTATAAGTGTTTAAACTCAGTTTATGGAGTTTAAATTCCTTGTGTGTCCAATCATATTTGGCCAATAAAAAATTCTATTCTGTTCTGTTCTGTTCTGTTCTGTTCTGTTCTATTCTATTCTATTCTATTCTATTCTATTCTATTCTATTCTATTCTATTCTATTCTATTCTATTCTTTCTTCCTTTCCTTTCCTTTCCTTTCTTTCTTTCTTTCTCTCTTTCTTTCTTTTCCTTCCTTCCTTCCTTCCTTCCTTCCTTCCTTCCTTCCTTCCTCTCCTCTCCTCTCCTCTCCTCTCCTCTCCTCTCCTCTCCTCTCCTCTCCTCTCTTTCTTTTCCTTCCTTCCTTCCTTCCTTCCTTTTTCTTAATATATTTTTAATTTACCCAGTTTCATCTTCTTCCTGTTCATAGAGATTCGGCAATCCAAGGATAGTCCCTGATTTACTACCATAATTGTTCTTTTCCTTCCTTGGTTTCTTCCCTCGTTACCGCATTGGTGAATTCAAGTGGTGTTTCTGAAAAGGAGCCCAAATGGATTGTGAAGCCAGTTTCTTAAATGTTCCCAAGAGGAATATCTGGTGTATACATTCATAAATATTTATTCCTGAAAAGTTTAAAAGTGAGGTCTAGCAATAAAGAGTTTGACAAAGTGATTGTTAGATTCTTCCCCTTTCTCTGACCAACAGAGGATTTTATTCCTTACCCTAACCTGCCTCCATATACAGAGCACCTTAGTACTGAATGGCAGTGGCTTGGAATGAAAAGCAAGAGAAAATGATTTCTTTCCTGATCTTATGAATTTTCAGTAGGCAACAGCTTGACCAGGTCTCAGTAATGGAATTCTTCTGAGATGACTATTGGTAGGGCTGGACCGGCTTCCTACCTCTAAAATCATGCATATTATTTGGGATGGGGGAGGGAGATTCCTGTTCTATTACATTTGATTGTAGTTTAATCTATCCCACCCTGATCCTTTGCCTCTGCAATAAATTAAAACCTACCCAATAAAAGGCACAATGTCATTGATGGAAAAGAAGTTCAGATTGGTATCGGCTCAGGAGCACTCTCCATAACATACTTGCGGCAACTCTACTTATTATTTCTTACCCATGGTTTCTCTAACCTTTATCAAGATTCAGATAATATTGTGTCCATGAGCAGAATATTTAGAGAGCAATCAGAAAAGCCATAGCAACTAAAAGCCAGTTAAATAACCTTTACAGCATGAAAATGAAAAGAAGGAGCCTGCTATAACAAAATAGTTGGCGATATCAGAAATTAGTTTAATATGCCGAAGGGACAATTTAAATGAGAGTTGTGGATAGAGGCAGACAGCTATTTATTGTAAAACATGTTGCTCTGTGAACACCTTTCTTCTAAGATGCAGAAATCATATATCTAATGAAGTTATCACAGTAATGCACTTTGCTTTTTGAGAAGTTTTATTTGTTTTTCACATGTCAACCGGGTTAACTATAATTCACTGCAGAGCAGTAAGTTACATCCGTTGGCACCAGCGTAGTTGTGCTTATACGCCCATGTATAATCACAGTATCATCAATAATAGTATCTAGCCTTCTTGTCTTCTGCTGACCTCTTCAGTTTTCCCAAGCAACAGTCTTTTTCAGTGATTCTTGCCTTTGCGTTGTGTGTCCAAAATAACTTCATCTGCTGCCATCCGTCTGGTTTTATTTCAGCTTGTATTGATTTGTTCTTACAGTCTAAAACTTGGGGAGAATACTTGTTATCATATCTCTGTTTCAAGAATAGCCCACCTATTCCTGCTCCTTGCTTAATGAGATACCAATCCATACAATGGGCCTCTGTGGCCTCTGTGGCTCAGACTGGTAAGACAGTCTGTTATTAACACAGCTGCCTGCAATTACTGCAGATTCAAGTGGCCCAAGGTTGACTCAGCCTTCCATCCTTTATAAGGTAGGTAAAATGAGGACCCAGATTGTTGGGGGCAATAAGTTGACTTTGTATATAAATATACAAATAGGATGAAGACTATTGCTAACATAGTGTAAGCCGCCCTGAGTCTTCGGAGAAGGGCGGGATATAAATGCAAATAAAAAAAAAGAACCTTTCCTCTTAAATTATATGTTTTTAGCTTATAATGTTTAGCAAAGGAGTTTGTCAACATTTTTTTGAAAGCTCAAGTGAGCAATAATCAAGTTCACACATCACACATGAAAAAAACAACAACTGAGTGATCACTAGAGATACAGAAAGTTCTAACTCCAGCAGGCATCCAATTTTTCATAGGTCAGATTTGATAGCTGTAACACTAGCCACAAATAAAACATGTTTTAATACAATATTCGAACCACTCTGGTTCTTAAACTTTTGTTTATGGCTTACTGCAACATTTGTTATGGCTAAAGTGATAGGCCCATTAACATTCTGGAATATGCTGTGGATAATTTCATGAAATGGCTGCATGAAGGGCAGTTTACAATATGGCTGCTATATAGAGGAAAGTAGCGAGTTATAAATTGTACGTTTATTATGATGTTACCAGTAAACCTTTTTTGCAAGATGCTGTTCATTATACCTACTTACCTTTGTCTTATTTATGGATAGCTGAGTACATTTCCAAACAAATAACTGAACCGCAAATATATATATAATTTTAAAAAATATTTTAAAATATGCTCATTAAGCATATGTGGAATATGGACTGAAGATAGGACTTGGAGGTTAGCTTATTAAATCTAAGGCTGACCTGTATGACCAGTTTGCCCCTGTGGTCCTTTCTCTACTTGCCTTCCAGTCCATCAAGAAGGCAGGTTCTGATCATTGTTTCCTACTGTGCTTTAAGTCAACAGTAGCATTTTATGACTTGTAGAAGCACAAATCAAATATCTTTACTATGGTCTTAGTCAGGGGTGAAATCCAGCAGGTTCTGACAGGTTCTAGGGAACCAGTAGCAGAAATTATGAGTAGTTCGGAGAACCGGTAGCAGAAGTTTTGAGTAGTTCAGAAAACCGGCAAATACCATCTCTGGCTGGTCCCAGAGTGGGGTGGGAATGGGGATTTTGCAGTATCCTTTCCCTGGAATGGGGTGGGAATGGATATTTTGCAGTATCTTTCCCCTGCCACACCCACCACGCCACACACCCTAAGCCAAGCCACGCCCACAGAACCAGTAGTAAAAAAAATTGAATTTCACCACTGGTCTTAGCCTTAGACCAACCAATGCAATTGATGCTGTCTGGTTCCCCTAGAGCATTTTGTTTCTTTACAGGCAATGTCCCTATTCTGGCTGGCTATTGTATGTTGCAGCCTGAACACCTCTTCCCCTTTGGTCCCTAATTGCTGCTCTAAGTGGCCATTCTTTAGCAAGTTCATCACTGAATAATGATAAACTGGTTTTTAAAAACAAATTCACTGATGAAATAGTGGAACCTTGGCCTGCCTGCCTGCCTGCCTGCCTGCCTGCCTGCCTCCCTTCCTCCCTCCCTCCCTCCCTCCCATCCATCTAGATGGGTAAAGAATCAGGGGATTCTACTAACAAAAAGCTTGATAAATATGGTATGGCAGAGGATATTGGGTGAAATCTAGAAAAGTGTTTTTAAAGCCACTTTCATTTCTAACTGGTGTACACATGAGAGACATGCAACTTAAGAATAGAGTGTGGAAAAATCCGTGTACCATTAACCCTTGTACCAATGAACACAGTTTGTGAGCCTAGGCACGTGCGGAAACCTACAGAGGTGTGGGTAAACATAGACAGCCCTAGTACCATGTTTGGAGGCTCCCATTTAGCACAGTGAATCCAACCGATTATAACAAATCCAACAAACTGTGGTTATATAAATTGTAATTTATCGTACGCAGTGTCTACCAATTTACTAAAAACAGATATTAAACTAGTTGGCCTTAAAATTACCGGATCTGTTTAAAAAGGTTGTGCATTACTTTATTCTCCAGTTCTCTAAGATAGAAGCAGATCCAAAGGGCATGTTGTATATTTTATTGGAAGCACAGCAACTTTACACTTCAGATGTTCAGGTATCCTTGGATGGTTAGGTACCTCTTGGACCCAATTATTTGTTGGTTTTCAGCCAGTGAATAAGATCTGGACAGCAGAATCATTTTTATTCCAGAATCTTGCACTGAAGTCTAGAGACTTAAAACAATAACATATTGTTAGCAATGCCAGAAGTGAGACAGATGCAGCGAGCAAAGCCTATATACTCAGGGCAATGCACAGCATGCATTCAGGTTTTCATGACACAACGATGGGAACTCTATATTGTACTTAGTAGGTCATAGTACACAGTAGTCGGGGTCAAGATACTCACAGTGTAGCTTATGGGCCTGACCGGAAAACTTAAACTTGTGCCTAGAAACTAGAAGCAAAGCTTGTCAAGCCATGAACAGGTAGCTTAGGGATTGCAATGTTTCAGATACAAAGTAAAAAAGGTTTGTTTGGAGGGGCATACCCAGGGGTGAAATCCAGCAGGTTTTATTTATTTATTTAATTTTTTATTTATTTAATTTTTTCATAACAATATACACAAGCATAACACAAAAGATTATATAATATATAAACATATATATGAGGAGAAAACAAGGTAGTATATATATATATATATATAGAGGAAGAAACAATAGGACAGGAACGGTAGGCACGTTTGTGCTCTTATGCACGCCCCTTAGGTTCTGACAGATTCTGGGGAACTGGTAGCAGAAAATTTGAGTACTTCGGAGAACCGGCAAATACCACCTCTGGCTGGCCCCAGAGTGGGGTGGGAAGGGAGATTTTGCAATATCCTTCCCCCAGGAGTGGGGTGGGAATGAAGATTTTGCAGTATCCTTCCCCTGCCACGCCCACCAAACCACGCCCACAGAACTGGTAGTAAAAAAATTTGGATTTCACCACTGGGCATACCTATTTAAGAATACTGCATCTTTCCTTGGTTTTGCATTGTAGTTGTGTGATACTTGCAAATTACCTCCTTTAAAATAAGGAAGTGCAGACAGGAGCCAAGGGAGGGCCAATGTAGCCTGCATGTGAGACACCGGAAGTCAGAAAGGATCTGGGAGGACCGGCACAGCTGTACATGGGCAGGGCAGGGATGCTATTGTTAAACTATCTGTTAAACTACTGAAGATTGCAGATGACACAACAATGATCGGTCTCATTCGAGACAATGATGAATCCGCATAAAGACAGGAGGTTGAACAACTAGCCTTGTGGTGCAACCAGAACAATCTGGAACTGAACTCACTCAAAACTGTAGAAATGGTGGTAGACTTTAGGAGAAACCCTTCCATACTTCCACCTCTCACAATACTAGACAACACAGTATCAACAGTAGAAACCTTCAAATTTCAAGGTCCTTCCATATCGCAAGATCTAAAGTGCCTGATCTTCGGACCTTTCGCCGTGAGCTAAAAACATACTTATTTATTCAAGCAGGACTGGCTTAATAGTTTTATTAAATTTTAATTGGGGTTTATCGTTTTAGGGTTTTTAAATTTTTAAATCTTTAAATTTTAAAATTTTTAATGTCGGCCTTTTGTAATATACTCTGTTTTAAATTTTTGTTTTTAATTGTATATATATTGAGTTTTTATCTTTTTGGTTGTACACCGCCCTGAGTCCTTCGGGAGAAGGGCGGTATAAAAATCTAAATAAATAAATAAATAAATAAATAAATAAATAAATAAATAAATAAATAAATAAATAAATAAATAAATAAATAAAATAAAATAAAAGGGACAGCTAACATCAAAATCATCATCAAAAAAGGGCAACAAAGAATGTTCTTTCTGCACCAACTCAGAAAGCTCAAACTGCCAAGAAGCTGCTGATCCAGTTCTACAGAGGAATTATTTAGTCTGTCATCTGAACCGCTATAACTGTCTGGTTTGGTTCTGCAACCCAACAAGACAGACACAGACTTCAGAGGATAATTAGAACCACATAAAAAACAATTGCTAGTAACCTGCCTTCCATTGAGGATCTGTATACTGCACGAATCAAGAAGAGAGCCGTGAAAATATTTACAGATCCCTCACATCCTGGACATAAACTGTTTCAACTCCAACCCTCAAAATGACGCTATAGAGCACTGCACACCAGAATAACTAGACACAAGAACAGTTTCTTTCCGAACGCCATCACTCTGCCAAACAAATAATTCCCTCAACACTGTCAAACGATTTACTAAATCTGCACTACTATTAATCTTCTCATCATTCCTATCACCCATCTCCTTCCACTTATGACTGTATGACTGTAACTTTGTTGCTTGTATCCTTACAATTTATACTGATATTGATCGTTTTCCGATTGCTTAATTGTAGCCTATGACTATCATTAAGTGTTGTAAGTATTGTACCTTGATGAAGGTATCTTTTCTTTTATGTACACTGAGAGCATATGCACCAAGACAAATTCCTTGTGTGTCCAATCACACTTGGTCAATAAAAAATTCTATTGTATTGTATTGTATTGTATTGTATTGTATTGTATTGTATTCTATTCTATTCTATTCTATTCTATTCTATTCTATTCTATTCTATTCTATTCTATTCTATGGGCAAAAGAAACAGAAAAAGTGACTTACCAAAGCGACTTGCAACCTTCCTTACTGGTTTCCCCATTGACTTTGCTTGTGGGAAGCCAGCAAAGAAGGTTGCAAATGGCGATCATGTGACTATGACTCCCTATGACATTGTAATTGCAAGTGAGGCACATGAGCTTCCTGTTCATGATCATGTGATCATGGGGATACTGCAATAGTGAGAACTTCAAGGACTGGATGAATCCATTTTTTTCAGCACTGTCGTAGCTTTGACTAGTCACTGAACTAATAAATGTAAGCCATGAACAATCTGTAGATTTGTCTCAAAGTGCATTGCAAACAGTATTTACAGATCATGCTAAGCCATAAGGTGATTTATGAAGCTTAAACAATGCATTGTGTAAAATCAGCCAGCTGTGATTTAGTCAAGAAGTTATGGTTATATAAGTTGTGGCTTAGTGTGTAAACATGGTCTCAGTCTCTCAGTCACTTATGCACACACAATGTAAAGGGATGTAAGCATAATCACAAGGAACAGGAGGAAGAGCTGCAACTAAGACAACAAACCTGACTTGACCCTCCCTAGTTTTCTTAAAGATAAAGGCAGAGAGGGGTGAGGCACATTCAGACCTACGAGATTCTGTTACTATATAACCCTAAAATAAACATTCTATTAACATTCATAACTTTGATTTCCTAATCTGGTTTACCTTGAAGGGCTCACGTACAACTTGAAGAGTTACCATATTCAGCGGCACACTATTACAGGTGTAAGATCCAATATAAAAGAAGTATCAGCCTGATAGATAGGCATTGCTTATGAAGTTCTTTGGGGAGCAAAAAGTAAATTCTGTCTTTCTTACCCCTCCTTTGTGAACATAACCTGAGAAAGCAACAGATTCTAACAAATTTTCTTGACTACTGAGGCACTAAAGAAAATACATAATCATAATTTTGATGAAATCAAAAAGGGGGGGAAAGACACATATGACTTCAATAGCATTATATGGCATTGTCATATTTGCCAGAGATAAATCTAAATACAATATAGATAATTAATCAAGATAAGAAGATCTTAAGGTGTTTTTTTTAATTGAGTTGTGTACTATATGTGTTTCTGTGCGTGCACGGATGGATGTCCATATTTATTTATGGAAAATGGAGAGAAAAGAGAGCTCTTTTCCTGCTCCACACTTTGAAGGACAAAAGAGGGGCAATACAGGAGTGGGATGATGCAAAATGATGGGTTAGGTTTTTAGCAAGAGCTCCTGCAGTATACATGAGCCAATTACAACTGATGAATGGTCTGAAAGATCCTGCTTGGTAATTGCACAGGAAGCAGAAGAATAGCAAATGCAGTAGGAGCCTAAATGATGTTGAGAAAGAGAGAAAGAGAGAGAGACACACAGGGTATTTTTTAATCTCTTCCGTCAAGTTTAGCAGTTCATCAGAACATTTTCTGCATCTCACTTCAACCTGCTAATTATGGATGTGCTTGAATGACAAAGCCGAGTCAGACTATTATTTTCCCCTTTTAGTTTTCTCAAAATGACTGGCAATTTTTCCCTCCCTGACTTTCTTTCAAACACAACCGTCAGACAGCAACCAGCTAAAAGGGTAATGAAGCAAACATGATTAAATTTATCCTGCAGGGTTGAACATACATAAGAGCTTTATGCTTTCTTTCGCTCTTGTAATCAAGGGGAGAAAGTCTTGCCCCATGCTCAAGGCAAGTGGCTCGGAGCTCCACAAATCGAGAAAATAGTATAAATGTGCTCCATTGTTGAGCTATTGGTTTAGTTCTCCTGACTTAACCCTATTGAGCCATACTGCTGCTATGGCTTCACTGTGGCAGAATGGTTGAGTCCATTGATGAAAACCTGGAAGCCAAAACCCTTTCCTCCCAGAAGCCCCTGGTCTTTACCCTGGCTCAGGTAGCAGCATGGTACCTCCCATTGCCATCTTCCATTTCCCACCATGTGTCTTCCTTCTAATTCTGATGTGAGAAATATTTAGCTCTAACAGTCTATATTTCTTATCTGGCCATGAAATGATAAAAATACAAACAAGAAAAAGATGCAGTTGTCTACATTTTAAAAGCATATGACAAAATATTTATGCCCCTTTTTTCTCCTTTCTCCTTGAGAGAAACCTCATAGGAGATAAACAAAATAAACATTTATTTTTTTAAAAAGTAAGAAGATATCGAAAAAAAAACCATTAAACAGTTAAAACACAAATATTCTGTGCTGAAGGAGATATATAGCACTTGGTTACAAAGAAAATGCAATAATAATAATAATAATAAAATAATAATTATCCATGCTGTAGGAAGTTAGCACCCACACCTCTCTTAGAAGAATGAAATATTTTAGAAAATATTAAAAAGGGCAGAATATTATATTTCTCTGGATGAGAAATGGAGAAACATATTTTAAGGACAAAACAGCTCCCTGCAGCTTCCTCCCTCCCTCCACCTTTGTCAATGGACCAGAGGCAGGAACTCATTCTCCCCACCTTTGTCAATGGACCATCATCTGCAACATTAGGGCCGGTTTAGCTCACGCTGGTAAAGCCTGTTATTAAGAACACAGTAGCCTGCAATTACTGCAGGTTCGAGCCCGGCCCAAGGTTGACTCAGCCTTCCATCCTTTATAAGGTAGGTAAAATGAGGACCCAGATTGTTGGGGGGGCAATAAGTTGACTTTGTAAAAATATACAAATAGAATGAGACTATTGCCTTATACACTGTAAGCCGCCCTGAGTCTTCGGAGAAGGGCGGGGTATAAATGTAAAACCAAAAAAAAAAAAAAAAACACACAATAGGACCCATCTAGCAACAGAAATTCACCACATAGCACCTGGGAAGATTACATCAGCTAGCAAGGCTAGCTAAAAACCCCACCCCCTGGGAGTCTGACAACCAATCAGGATATTCTTCCTGTGCCCCAGGAAGTTCAAAGCTCAGAGAAAGCATAAAACCAAGGCACGCTCAGTATCTCATCCCTTTTTCTGTTCAGGAACTCAAACCTGTCCTCCATTAAACCATCTTTCTAAGCAGTCTCCATGTTTCCAGTGTCTTTTTCCCCACTTGGAACTGAACCCAGATGGACATTTCTTCCAACAATGCAAACTACACACAGATCTGCTACAATTAGGAATTTAGTTTGCAGATTCTTGGAGCAATGTTGATAAGATACCAGATTAATATACAGATGCCTAAAGAAAAGGTTATATTTTCATGTACAGTCTGAAATGTGAATAAAAAGCTGAGATTTTTGTGATTTGTGAGGAAAAATAAAGAACATTACTCCATCAGACTTCAGCATAAATGCGGAAACACATAATTAACAAAGCTGGCAAAGATCTTTCTTTAACCTAAATTTTTCTTTTCTCTAGAGATTCTAAATTTTGATATGAGATTGATGAGAAATTCTGTTAGTCCAGCACTTTCCCCAGATTAGATCTGTAAATCCTTTGTGAGCATTGCCTCAGTTTCAAAAAGACCAAAAACACCAATAATGAGGGGATAGAAGGGGTGGGATAGCTGATTCTCTGGGCATATGACAAAGTGCAATTCTGCTTTGTAGAGATGTGGATTGTGTCTGAGATGACAAGAATATGCATTCTGCATCTGAGTTGGCACCTTCGCCAGCTACAGTCATTGCGGTAGTTAAATACTCAGCCAACATACTTCCGCATTTCTACTAGTGGCAGTGGAACTAGTGGCAGTACATTTATGGTTCCATTCAATTCAATTGCTCTTCAGATGCCAAAACTCAAATATAGGATTGTGTATTCATTGTGTTCTCTTTTGTTCCTCATTTTCTAGTTCTTATTTCTAAAAGTTCAGCTGTATAGATTTTTTGTGTAAAAGGTAAATTCATAAAGTTGAAGAAAATAAAATAAAAAGAACCTCTCTAATGGTAATTTTTTCTTTTTATACTGAAAAATGAAACCAAGCCAACAACAACAAAACCCCAGCAGAAAAAGAAAAGTGAACCAGGGACAAAACTAAAAGAAAAAAAGAAAGGATAAAGGATCAAAAATTGGGATTATATATACTTTCATACAAATGTATTCCTGTTTATTTCCCTTTAGAACAAATGTAAACATTTAAAATACATGCACTCAATGTTTCTGTTGAGAACTACACTGGTACAGGTTAAGAAAAATATTGTTAAAATAAATGGTGGGTAGAATAAACGCATACTTCACCTACTGTAGAGTTTTTCAAAGCTCTTTGTTGTAATTTTTCAGTCAGAATAATTTGAATATGATTGAAAAAACAATACAAACAATTATGTTAATTTAATACAAAGATGAATGCACATTTCCTCTGCAGATCCTTCTCCAGCTTTAATTCTACAAGAAAGCAAGCGAGAAGAGAGATTACCGACAATAATAAAGCTCCCCTCATATTCAGCAGACTTTTCCTAATAGGGCTGCTATGGCTCTTCTGTTTAAATTGACATGTTTGAGGTCTATAAATGCACTGGCTGTTTCCTCTCACGATGCCTAGAAGCCAGACTATGGATAAATATTGATCATGAATGCAATTTGTGGCCATTTGTCCTAGTCCTAGTCCGATTGCCTGAAAACATGACACTAGGTTGAGGAAGAAATTGCTCACACTGGTCATGCCCACTCCACCAGTGCTTTTCAAATTGGCAACTGTGAGATGTGTGGACTTCAACTGCCAGAATTCCCCAGTCAGATACAACACAAATATAAATCTCTGCATAATCAAGCACCCCAAACAAGTGGAAGTCGAGTCGAAATGTGAGAAACTGCACTTGCATTCAAGCACCGGAAAATCTTGTGGGTATGAAACTAAGGGACTTAGAGAGGCCATATAAAGGCCTGAACCAATGGCAGTAGTGCAGAGTTAAGACCCTGGGGCAAGGGCGTTGTACGTGGCCTCTCTCTACAATCTAATAAGTTCAAAAAAATGCCAGAAGAAGATTCAGATGAACTTAGGAACATCTCTTTTCCTAATAAGGGATCTGAGTTCCTTAGTTTCATACCCACAAGAACCCAATTAAAATGTAGAGGTAATAACCCTGAACCACCATAAAGCATTGTTGGAATAATTTATAAGCCTTTTCTTTAGACTATTCTGAAGTGTTGTGTACATGGCATTCACTCCTTAGAGATGTATGGTTAGACCCTGTGCAATCCAGTTTCTAATGACAACTGCCTTGTTAAGTAAACTTTGCTTTAATGGCTACATTCTTGCTGTTTTATTATTTTATGACAGGTTGTCATTGAAAATTGTATTTAGTTATTTATCCACAAACCTCTCTGGGAGCTTTAGGGTGGAAGAATAATAAAAATAACACACATTTGGCTAATAAGTTGTCCATTTCTGTTTACCCAAAAAATAATAATACTTCCTCTCTGAGACTAATGCAAGCTAAAAAAAATGTATATATATCGAGTTCATATCTTAGGGCATTGTTGATCCGACATAGAATATACCTTTTAGCATGCTCTCTGAGCGCAGTTTTAAGATGAAACAGCATTTGTGGGCTAAGCTTGTACCCTTTCAAAATTGGGGAGGGGGAATCCAAGGCCTGAAAAGTCACCTCATGACACTGAGAAGACTGGAGGTTAGGCTTTCCTGATAGACATGACAAAAGGAAAATGAAACTTCTGTAAAGAGATAGAGGAGGCTCCACAGATCTGCAGTGAAGAGGCATCAGTAGACATTCAGTAGACCAGACTGAAAGGGAATCTGGACAACACCAGTTTCTGATGTTTCTGGAGGGCAAAAACAGACAATCACTCTGTTTTGAGCCTTCCCTCAGTCTGAAAGCAACCATCGTGGGTCTCTCTTTGCTTGATTTTAGAAGCACATTTTTCCTCCCTTTGAGCAGAGATTAACAGTAAACCAACAATCAAGAAGGAAACAATATCCCAATCAAGGAACCACTAACTCAGACAAAATATGCCAACAGTAATCAAGGAGCTGATGATGTTACCTAGTTCGGTAATGAAACATCTGCAAAAAACAACAACCAAGCTCTCTGATTTCCTCCCTCTGTTTCTATCCTCTGCAAACTAACTTCAGCAAAAATACAACTTTCACTTCCATCTTCTAAACAGGCCATATGACTGCTAACCCACTGAAACAAACAAACCAAAAAAAGCAACAGTGCAACAAATAAAGTTTGAAATGAAAATATATATATTTTAGAAAAGCCATTCACAGTGGGATTTGAGCTAGCAATGTCAGGGTTACAAGGAAATAAAATGAAACTTACTGTGCTATTATTATAGTGAAAATAAGTATGTGTATGTGTCCAAAAGCCCTTAAAGTCAAGAAAGAAAATGTTTTTTTAAAAAAAAATAATGTTGGACCTGCAACCATGCATTTTATTCCTTAACCATGTACCCTGTTTCCCCCAAAATAAGACATCCCCTGATAATAAGCCCAATCAGGCTTTTGAGCATATGGCAATAAGGCCAAGCACTTATTTCAGGGTTCAAAAAAATATAAGACAGGGTCTTATTTTCACGGAAACGTGGTAAATATAAATTTGTTGTGAGAGGTCTCAGTCCATGCAACATTTTCTTGTGGAGATTTAGAGTCTAGCAGGCTTGAGTACAAGACTGGACAAGTTTGTGTGCAAGTGCAGATATGCTCTTAGTCTGCTGATGGGAGCTATATTGTGATTTCCAACACAAAAAGGTCTTTTACTTTTATTTATTATGATTGAAAAGACTTTGATGTAAGTGTAGCAAGCTAATGATATTTATCTTTTTGCTACACATGCTCTGATTGTATTATGTAAATTGCATCCACTGGGTTGAATGCAATCTTTGATATGCACCTTATCAGAATTTTTGCCCACAAACATCTTGATGCTTTATTTAAATATAGACACTTTGCTATTTTAAAAACAAGGAATGCTGATTTGATGATGTTATTGTTGTTACTGGTTCTGCTAAGTTGTCTCAATTTAGCCTTCCTCATAAAAGAGATGTTAATTGAAGGTAGATGAATGTATATATATTAAAACCTTTACACACACACACTTTATACATACACACACATCTATATGCAGTAGAGAGATTATAATGGCACAGCTACATCAACATAATAACTGATTGTAGTTACTTTTTTGCCTATTTTATGATGAGCAAGTTTCATTTGCAGATGCTTTGCAGTTGATTTTTTATTTTTTAATTTGCATTTATATTCCGCCCTTCTCCGAAGACTCAGGGCGGCTTACACTATGTCAAGCAATAGTCTTCATCCATTTGTATATTATATACAAAGTCAACTTATTTCCCCCAATAATCTGGGTCCTCATTTTACCTACCTTATAAAGGATGGAAGGCTGAGTCAACCTTGGGCCTGGTGGGACTTGAACCTGCAGTAATTGCAAGCAGCTGCTGTTAATAACAGACTGCATTAGTCTGTTGAGCCACCAGAGGCCCCTAAAGCCCCTTTTAACAAACTTTATTATTATTATTATTATTATTTATTGGATTTCTAGACCGCCCTTCTCCCGAAGGACTCAGGGCGGTGTACAACCAAGATAAAACATAAACCATGTACAATTAAAAATGAATTAAGAAACTTATTATACAATTGGCCGAAAAATTAAAATATTTAAAATCTAAAAACCCCAATTTAAAACATAAATAGAATTTAAAATTTAAAATCTAGACAGTTGAAGAGAAAAGCCTTAAACCAGCCCCGCGCGAATGAACAGGTGTGTTTTCAATTCGCTGTGAAAGGTCCGAAGGTCAGGTATTTGGCGTAGATCAGGGGGAAGCTCGTTCCAGAGAGTAGGAGCCCCCACAGAGAAGGATCTTCCCCTGGGGGCCGCCAGCCGACATTGTTTGGCGGACGGCACCCTGAGAAGTCCTTCTCTGTGTGAGCGTACGGGTCGGTGGGAGGCATGGGGTAACAGCAGGCGGTCCTGTAAACAAGAGAGTTATTCAGTTTGATAGAAATCTGAAAGATCCTGGTAGCACTTTTTCTGACTAACCATTTCTAAAAGTAGATATAAGCTTTTGTGAGTTGCCACTGACTTTAGGTTTTTGATGCTCTTTGAAAACAATATTGAGAAAATTGTTGCATAACAAATTGCAGTTTACTGGTAAGTAGACACACCTGGGTACTATATAGGTGGGGTGCCTTGGATAGGATGTTGACTAAGTTGCTGACATAATTTCAGTTATTACTGATCTGCAAAGGACATTTTAGAGCAGCTTCAATATGTTGTAATTGTGATGGTAACATTACATAAAGTCTGGTAGATTTAGACATGTTAATTGGTGATCAGAATTACCCATCTGGCTGACCTACCTATTCCTGTACATCTGTTAATGACTGGCAGCTGTTCTACTGCAAATATTTCCTTTTGTGAGTAATAATTGTCTTCATTCTGTCATGCTGCATTACATGTCTCAGTGACTCATGCAGGTTAGCAGCTAATATGGTTTGTGATTGTCAGTTTGTATGTATGTACTCACATTTAGTTGCCTTTCTTACTGCAGGCCTCCAAAGAGCCAAAGTCTACCCCAAGACTGCCAATATCCCTTTCGTAATTCCAAATACCCCTGAAGTGTAGGTTGGGCCTGCATTTCATTTTTATTTTTTTTAAAAAAAAAGTTTTATTTTTTGAACGGAGAGCTTTGGAGCTTAATTATGCTTCTGAGCCATCAACCCACATCTCCTTCAACTTGGATCCTGGTCCATTCAGGTTTAGAATATGGTCCTTGATCTCCTGCACCAAGCCTAATGCTATCCTGGAACTAACAGAAGTTAGGAACTACTGTCAGTACAAAAAATGAATAGCCAACTTTTGGAAGACTATTTTTAGTAGATTTCTCAATCTTTACAGTTCTGCAAGAATACGGAACTAAATCTTTTCCAAAGGTACACGTACAACATCAGTTGATTGAGATGTGATATATGCAAAGAGATAATTTGTGCATGTGCATATTTACTTTATGTAATTGAAGTACAGTGGTTAACAATATGGGTTCAACATTCATGTCTCATCAGATGGTCTCATAGGATATGCTGCTTTTGTAAACTGTGGATTGCTTGCAAGCCACTAAATATTTTGTAAATTGTAGCCCTCAGCCCTGAGGCCTGTGGATAACAGAACTGAAATACAAGTTGAGCTTCATTTAAATTAGAAGCGCCACCATTGGCTTCTCGTCATGTTTGCAGTTATCTAGAAAATAGCAAATAGGAGAACCAGAGCAAGCATTGTGTGAAGGCTTTAATTCAAGGAACTGCCTTATTGTTTGAGAAACATATTGTACTAATATGATGTGTTTGTTTTCACTTAGCATGGTACATAACAGCAGCTGCTCTACTGTCTAAGTTATGATTTACAGCCTAATGCAGTGTGAATCCAATCAATTGTTTTTAAAAAATTATAGTTAGCAACCCACAGATGAGCTCAGTATATGGATCCAGTCAGTAACTTTATTATATTATCAATAGCTTAGTTATAGAATCTGGTGAGTTCAACAAAATTGTTAAGTGCATTGCTTCATTTTTATTCCTTGCTTCAAAGGTGAGTTTGCATTAAGTCAAATAACCATTCTAAATTCTGTCTGTCTATCTATCTATCTTCCTAATACAAACCTAACATTTGAAATAGGTCCCTGGTTTATACTGCATAGTATACTGTACAGTATAGCAAGAAGGAACCTAAGATGCAGAGGCGAAAAGTGTGTGTGTGTGTGTGTGTGTGTGTGTGTGTGTGTGTGTGTGTGTGTGTGTGTGTAAAGAAAGCCAAGATATAAGCCATGGGCTTGATTTCAAACTCCCATCTCTTTTTATGTCTCTTACACATAAAAATCAGCATGACCTCAATCACATGGTCGTCTCCATCATCTTGACTTTTTTGTCACACACAATCCCCCCAGACATCCCTGCCAATATAACTTTAGTATTATACATTTTCTATCTAATTCTGTTCTTGAAACACATGCACGCACCCCACCTACCTCTACACCCTCATAAAATGGATTTCAAAAGAGGAGAAGGTGAAAGGGAAGACAGTTTTTTAGGCAATGGACTTGTAGCAAGGAAAGCCAGATTTTAATCCAACTTTAGTTGTAAGAGTTCACTAGGTGATCTCGGGCCAGCTCAAAGCTATTTCACCAGAGAGCTTCTGGGTAAAAAAAATGAGGATTGAGTGCTACATATGTCACCTTGAGTTCTTGAAAGAAAGGCAGAACATAGGTTGAAAAATAAATAAGTAATTTATTTATACACAAAATAACTATTATTTTATCCATTTTGTACCATTTTTGAAGGTTTTTTGTCACATTGTTTTTTTTTCAACTTTCTGTTCCAACTTTTTTTATTACAGCTCATACTTTATTATTATCGTTATTTCTAAAATGGTATCTTTCTAGATACTGTTCCAGTATTTTTGTCTCGGGCAAATAGGCACGTGACTGTATTAAGTAGAAAATTCTGCCATTAAACAACTAATAAACCACAGATTTTACTCTCTGCCTCCCCTCTGAATAAACCCAAAAGCAAAAGATATTAATTATTCAAGTAGATAATGATCTTTTCCTTCCCAAGAACTGTGAAATTAGCTTTTTCACTTCTCCTTTGATAAACTAAACAGGGTGCCCCTTTCAAACAAAGATTCAATTAAAATGCTAATACCTGATTACAGGGACCAACCCACCCTCTTTCCCTCATAACACATCTGGCTTCTTGTGAACACTGTAAAATGCTACAAATTAAATGGTTGGGAGAAGGAGGTGAAATGCAAATAATTGTAATTGCTGAATTAAACAGCTTGGATTAAAGTATTTTCAGCCCATTTTCTCCACACGACAAGAAGTAAAGTAGTGATTGACTGATTCAGATTTTCACATTAGTGTCAATTCTTAGAGACTACATACTGTAGACAGATTTTCTTCAGGAGGATCTGGTCCCAATCTTGTTCTTCAAGCAAAGGTGAAATTCAGCAGGTTCTGACAGGTTCTGGAGAATCGGTAGCGGAAATTTTGAGTCGTTCGGAGAACCAGCAAATACCAGCCCTGGCTGGCCCCAGAGTGTGGTGGGAATGGAGATTTTGCAATATTCTTCCCCCAGGAGTGGGGAGGGAATGGGGATTTTGCAGTATCCTTCCCCTGGAATGGGGTAGGAATGGAGCTTTTGCAGTATCTTCCCCCTGGAGTGTGGGGGGATGAGGATTTTGCCGTATCCTTCCCTGGAGGTGGGGTGGGAATGGAGATTTTGCAGTATCCTTCCCCTGCCACGCCCACCAAGCCACGCCCACAGAACCGGTAGTAAAAAAAATTAAATTCCAATTGTGTCTTCAAGACTTTTAACACTGCACCTATCACCATTGTAATTGAATCCATCCACTTTGCACTTGCTCCTTCTCTTCCTCTTTTTTCTTTCAACTTCCCTGCAGAGGAAACAAGGAAGTAGTAAGGACTTTTTTTTCCCCAACAGAGTAAACTTGAGTTTTGACCAACTCTGTTTAAATAATTACAAGTACTTCCTGAAAATGTTTCTCTTTGGATGCCCAACATTAACCAGAGGGTGTCACATTGATTATCTGCAGGCAGAACCTCTGAGAACCCTCAGTGACTCACAAATCACACTGGGCCAAATGCCACAGGTTCTTTGTCAGTGAACATGGTATGTTTTCTTATACTTCATTTATTTGGCCAAGTATGGTTAGACACACAAGGAATTTGTCTTTGGTACAGAAGCACTCAGTTTCAGAGTTGTTTTGTCACATTCTTGGTCCTTGCTTCTAGAAGATAGCTCACCACAAGCTACTGGACCCTATTGATCTACATTTCACAGAGACAACCATCAATTAGGAATATTATTTGTTTTTTAAGCCATATTGACGTCCCTGTTGTCCTCTGTTGAACTATTATCAGCTTCTGATTCTTCGGTAACTCCTCCCCCACCCAAAGAATCAGATCCTCTTGTATGACAAGTATGAGTTCTTTTAATGCATGATATTTTTTACATTTCTTAGTACTGATAGTTCCTCTCATCTGTTAGACTTCTTTTTAGGTTTGATTGTATTCCTTATGGAGAATTAGTATTAAAACACTTCGTTCTTTATTTTGAAAAGTCTTCTTCCTATTTTGTTAGCTGAAGTGTGGCCATTCATTCTTCAAGCACCACTTTATAAATGTCAGGTTATTCCAAGTCAGGTTGTTCTCAGCCAGGAATACAAACATGCCACAAGCATTGTACATAAATGCTGCATGATCTATCTTCTCATCCTCAATTTTTTTTTAAACTTTTTCTCTTCCCAGGTTAATCAAGAATACACTGTTAGCTTAGAGGAAAAACTTGCTAGAAACGTCTCTTGCCAAACTTTTATTTGTGATCCCCACTCATTCAGATAACTCCCCAGAGCTGACTTATAGCAACCTCATAGCAACACCACACACACACACACACACACACACACACACACTGAAGCCTGTCTTCCTTTTTTGTTAATTGGGCCAGGGATAGTTGGAGGGCTTTGGAAGAACCTAAGGAGGAAACATCTGGACTTGTTCCCTGGAACCAGCCTGCCTTAAAACCGGCAGTTTTGGCTGCATGGTCTTGCAATCAGCAGCTATTAAGGAGGTGATTTTTTTAACTCTCCCAGCTGACCCGTGACTAGCTGAGAACACACAAAGCTCCTGAGGACTCTCCTCTCCTCTTTTCTCTTTCTCCTATTATATTCTACTAACAAACTTCTGTTTGTTCACGTTCTCCTGTTCAAATGGAAGCTGTGTCACTGCTGTTTGTAATTTTAAAATTCTCCACTCTTGCTTTTAGCAGTACTCAGGACACAACTGCTACAGAGTCCACAGCTATTATTTCTGAGTGGCCAAATTATTTCCCCAGTATTGTCTGGAATTGCTTGAAAGATTGAGTAGCACATTTTTCTTCTTCTTCTATCGTAAGGTAAAATCTTTGGACAAACCTCTGAACAGTTATGTATGTTTGTTTCTAAAAATCATAAATCCTAGACAACATAGTAA
This sequence comes from Ahaetulla prasina, assembly GCF_028640845.1. Classification (NCBI taxonomy): domain Eukaryota; kingdom Metazoa; phylum Chordata; class Lepidosauria; order Squamata; family Colubridae; genus Ahaetulla; species Ahaetulla prasina. Next base: position 153,595,934 of record NC_080539.1, read on the forward strand.
TCATTGCAAGCCAAAGAAATATGTATTCCTACTTATTCCAGAAATCTCCAAAAGTACTTTAAAAATGGAGAATAGTGAAATTATACGTATTCCCTTCATTCAAAATCACAATTCTGCTTTTTTTTTTTTTAACTAAACCTTACATTATGCTTTTGTTTACTATCGTGCCTCTGCACCTTCTGGTATCTCAGCTGGGGTTCTGAGAGTTGTTACTATAGTTCTCGAAAAACACTAAAGATGTATGTGAGGAAGGGCATTAATCCAAAGCAGTGATATTTGGCTACAATCAACAGATGCTAGAGACGGAAGGTGGGGTGGAAGTATCTTTTAGGAACAAAAATAATAATAAAATAACAGCACTGTGGTTTTGACCAGCTGATGCTATTTCATGTCTTTTAGAAGTGGATCCAGAGGGGTGAATTGCCTGAGTGAAGTGCTTCGTCAAATGATTTGCACATGCCTATTGTCTAGACAATTAAAAATGTATGATGTGCTTATCTATGAATATCTGATTTTATTTTTCTTTGCTCAGGAGGACATTTCTATTATGGAATAGCTCACTGCTCTAGCAAAAATCTGGCCCACCTTTATAAGGTCAAGGACACTTTGATACAGCTTCTAGGACCCTGCAGCAGCAGGAGGTTACATTGAGATGATTGGAGGGGGTGAGGTTGGATTTCTTAGCATGTTTAGGTTGTTTTTGCACTTTATATGTTGGATATTTCAAGGTGGTATATATATGTTAAGCCTAGCAGAGATTATTGCCCCTATTTTAGCCCTTTGTTTCAAAAGGATAAATGTGGAAATAGACTACTTCCAATAGTTTAAATTATCAAAACAATAGTGTATCAAAATAATTTTCAATGAATATTGCATGAACATAATTATATTGAAACTATATAATGCATTTACAAAAACATAATAAAAAGGGGAAAAAATGACTGTTTTGCAATCCAGTTTAGCAGTTATGTGTATGTGTATGTGTGCACACTTGAAAATGCAAATAGGGATCCAGAAATCTCCTTGAAGGTTTTCCATCTCTGTTCTTTACCAAGCAGGCTTCCAGAGGTCGGGTCTGTAACTACTGATGCCCAAATGAATCAATATAGAAAAATCAAATTTAAGGACAATATAGTGCACGTTTGGCCCAATTTCACATGTTCTAGCCATGAAACTTGATGCTTATGTTTTAGGTTATTTATTTAGTTTCCACCTTTATTATTTTTATAAATAACTCAAGGCAGCGAACATACCTCATACTTCCTCCTCCTCCTATTTTCTCCACAACAACCCTCAGCCTTGGGCTGAGAGCGAACATGACTGGTTCAAAGTCACCCAGCCATCTTTCATGCCTACGGCAGAACTTGAACTCAAGGTCTCCTCGCTTCTATCCTAATGCCTTTACCACTAGACCAAATTGGTTCTCTAATGATATACTGATTATATGATTTATATAGCTATAAATCATGTTTATATATCTAAACATATATTCAGCCATATACATAGTGAATGACTTGATCCATTCACTATTTTGTGCTACATTAACCAAAGTTAATTTTACAAAAGTTTCCTGGAAAGTTACTATTTACTTAGAGTTAAAACTACCAGAATTAAACTTAATATGAAGGCAAAGTTTTTTGGCAAGAGATCTAACAAATAAAAAGAAACAGCATTAAGGATCATTTATTGGTGAGACTGAAATTGTTTTATGACACAATATATTTACTCTTTTCAGAGACACCTATTTAAAAAGACATATTCATGATAGTGTTCATAAACATGTCTCTTCAAATTATGCAGTTATGTACGGAATATACTGGAATAAGTTAGAGCTGAATGTTAAAAATCTGGTTTGTTATAAATGCCTTTCAGAGTTCTGTAGGGAAAAAATTTCTTGCCTCTTAATTGTTCTTATTATATATGGAGAGATCTAATATTCCCAAAGATGCAGCCGTATCCGATTGTTGTCATTCTTCTATGAAAAAGGAAATATAATTAAAAATATAATGTGATACAAGATGAATGGCAGATGGTTAAAACAATTTGAAATGTTGATGCTGCACCATCAATATGGAAACATTTTAAGCACCATCAGTAACTTGGAGAAATATGAATTATGAATATGTATAACAAATACACTGCAATCTTAGTCCCGTAACAAGATTTATTTCATGAGGAACAGGGGAGAAGTTAGCATGGGATCATGCATATTGATCTGCTTCAGACTTTAGAAGAAAAGTGCCTGAACTGCTGTATGCAATTTCCACATGATTAATCTTCCTTTCATGTACAAGACTGAGTATTGTTCACTTCCTGCTATTCACTCAACAGACAGGTTGAAACACCTGCTATTTCATTTCTAGATTTGCCTTGTCTATAATGCTGAATCTTTTGTACCGTGGCAGCTTTTCAGAGTTTTTTTCCCTCTAGTTTTGATCTGTCTTTTTAAAGCTTCTACATTGAAAAGTGAACAGCTATAACCCAGAATAGCAAAAAGAAAGAGCAGCAGAGTAGACTGGGATTAGAATCAGTGGTGGGTTTCAAATAATTTCACCAGTTCGCCGAAAATGTGAGTGCGCAGGTATACATGCGCCCGCATGGCTTCTGCGCATGCATGCGCGCATGGCTTCCACCATGCAGCGAGGCTCGACTGAGCAGCCTTTCGGGGTTTGCTCCCATCCATCTCTGCTCTCCAGGGCAGCAGCTGCTTCTTTCCATACTGCTGGGAGAGCATCTTTTTTTTTTTGAAAAATTTTATTTATTTTTAAACATAAAATAAAAAAACCTCATCAATTCAATTCCATTATAACGTGCTGTAAGGGTGTTAACATATCTTCCTGTGCATTCCATACATATATGGAACAGAAAGGGTGCGCAACTTGGGCGTTCTCCTGGATGGACGGCTGTCGTTTGAAGATCAGTTGGCGGCCATCTCCAGGAGAACTTTTTACCAGGTTCGCCTGGTTCGCCAGTTGTGCCCTTTTCTTGACCGGGATGCCTTATGCACAGTCACTCATGCTCTCGTCACTTCTCGTATGGATTATTGCAGTGCTCTCTACATGGGGCTACCCCTGAAGTGCACTCGGAGGCTCCAGTTAGTCCAGAATGCAGCTGCGCGGGTGATTGAGGGAGCCACATGTTGCTCCCGGGTAACACCGCTCCTGCGCAGTCTGCACTGGCTACCTGTGGTCTTTCGGGTGCGCTTCAAGGTGTTGGTTACCACCTTTAAAGCGCTCCATGGCTTAGGGCCCGGGTACTTACGGGACCGCCTGCTGTTACCTTATGCCTCCCACCGACCCGTATGCTCACACAGAGAGGGTCTTCTCAGGGTGCCGTCCGCCAAACAATGTTGGCTGGCGGCCCCCAGTGGAAGGGCCTTCTCTGTTGGAGCACCTACCCTCTGGAACGAACTTCCCCCCGGTTTACGCCAATTACCTGACCTGCGGATCTTTCGCCGTGAATTGAAAACATATCTGTTTATCCAAGCGGGACTGGCTTGATTTTTAAATTTTCAAATTTCTGAATTTTTAATAATTTTAAATTGGGGTATTTTAGTATAGGTCAATTCGACGGTTTTAATTTTCCGCCATCTTTTGAATATGTATTTTAATTGTTATTTTAATTTTGTATATTATTGTTTTAATCTGGCTGTACACCACCCTGAGTCCTTCAGGAGAAGGGCGGTATAAAAATCTAAATAATAAAAATAAAATAATAAAAATATATCTTATACTCATTTTTCCTAACATAGCTTTCCATTTAACCAATTATAGAATAAATCCCATATTTTATAATATTGTTTATCTTCTTCTTCTCTAATTTCAAATGTTAATTTACTCATCTCTGCACATTCCAACATTTTTCTAATTATTTCATCTTGCAAAGGTAACTTTTCATTTTTCCAATTTTTTGCAAATACAATCCTAGCTGCTGTAGTAATATTCACAATCAAATTTTTATATCTCTAGTATATATCTCCGGTATAATTCCCAACAGAAAGATTTCTGGCTTAAAATCAATATGCTTTTTAATCATTTTTTCCAGCCACGTGTGTATTTTAGTCCAATATCTTTTAGCTTCGATGCATGTCCACCACATGTGGTAAAATGATCCAGGTATCTGATGACATTTCCAACATTTTTCAGATTTGTCCTTAGACATTCTAGCAATTCTTGTCGGGGGTAGATGCCACCCGTAAAACATCTTATACAAATTCTCTTTAAATGCTGTCGACATCGTCATTTTATAATTATACATCCACAATTTCTGCCAGTCATCTAGATCTATCCCATGACCAAAATTCCTCCCCCAAGCAATCATTGTCTCTTTAACCTGTTCTTCCTCTAACTTCATTTCTAGTAATTATCCATATAGTTTCTTTATCAGGTTGTCATCTGAACCTGTTAAAATCTCATCAAAACTCGTTAGGTTATTATAAAAGCCTTCTGTTTTAACTTCATTATATCTGGATTGTATTTGCAAGTATGCAGACCAATTCATTGTTATATTCTCTGCCTCTAATTCTAATTTGGATTTTAACTCACCCTTTTCATTCAACAATTCATTATATCTAACAATATGTTCTTTTTAAAATGTTATTGAGTAAGAGAATGCCTCAATGGGTGAAACCCACATTGGAATTTTTAAGAAATGACTTTTCTTAATCTTTCCCCAATTTAATAACAACATTTCTCTGACTATATGTCTTCTAAAATAGCCCTGTGATTTAGCTTGTCCATACCATAAAAAGGCGTGCCATCCCAACAACAAATCATGGCCTTCCAGAGTTAATATTCTATTATTTTTTAGGGTTATCCATTTTTTAATCCACATCATATTCGCTGCTTGATAATATAGTTCCCAATTGGGTAGCCCCAAACTGCCTCTAACTCTCTTATCTTGTAATAATTTTATTTTTATCCTTGCTTTTTTGCTGGGAGATCATCTTGTGCAATTTAGCAGCCGTGAGCCGCCGCTTTCCTCTAAGTCCTATCCGGACAGTGCTGCGGCACAGAGAAGCAGCAGCCATGTTGAATGCTGCTTCTCTTAGCCGAAGCGCTTTCCAGATGGGACTTCTTGCAGATAAGAAGAACTATCTGGTCCATTCCCAAACTGCTTTGGCCCTCCTGCGCACCCCCCCAACAGCCCTTCGGTCTAGCATAGCAGGCCGAAGGCTGAATAAATTGCTTCAGCCCGGAGGGCGTAGTTTGAGGCCAGAGGCCAGCGGCAGTATGTGGGCGAAGGCCCGGGGTAAGGCTGGAGCAAGGGAATGGCGCATTCCGCAACCTGGCTGAAGCGAACGGCGAGCAGGAAGAGGCTCCAGGACAAGGCCAGAGCCGGGGAATGGCTCATTCACCAATCCGGCCCAGGTGATCAGCAAGCAGGTGGGCGGAGGCTCTGGGGCAAGGCTGGAGCCGGGGAATGGTGCATCCCCAGGCTCTGGGCTGAGGTGAAGGGTGAGCGGGCAGCATGTTTACCTTTGGTGAGCAGAATGGGTAAGGCACAGAGGTGAGGTGCAGAAATTACTTGGGCTGTGTGGTGAAGGCAGGATATATAGGATGGGGTGGGTGGGGTGGGGCCAGCCCGTGGTGCGATTTGTCACTTTTCTGAACTACTCAAAATTTCCACTACCGATTCGCCCAAACCAGTCTGAACCGGCTGAATACCACCTCTGATTAGAATGGATAGAGTAACTGGCATCTTAACCAATACCATAGAAAAGTAAAATAGTTGGAGCAACAAATGCCTGGCCAATAGCTCTCTTGTCTATCACAGAGGGTGATGTCAATATTTCCATTCCACCACAGAACGGGGGAAGGCTATCAATACCCATTGCTACATGGATGTGCATCATGAACACATGGTACTAAAAATTATGGAGAAAGAAAATTAAGTTATCGGAAGGCTTAGGAAGATGCACTCCATAGCTTTGGAATTAAAATTTGTTTGTCCCCTCCAAAGTAAAAAGGACCAATTGTGTGGATTTGGGGGAGTGGACTGAAGGGAAAAAACTGGAGAGAGGAGGATGGATGGAATGAAATAGAGTAAACATTTGATTTAATGGACCCTGGTTGAACTGATTTGCGATGCAATGGAAACAATCTCTACAGCTACTGTACAATATGGTTTTGTGTTTGGATAAAATCCCATTTGCTATCTACGCAGATGTAAAAGAAGTACAAATACTCATGATTAAAATCCCCTTCAGATTTAAAAGATGTTCTACTTTAACAGAAACTCTTCTCCTCCATTAATCTTTGCCACTGAGAATTTGCTTCCTCCTGAAAAGGTGTAGCAGCTGATCGGTTAGCTGAAACATCGAAGACAAGCATTTCAAGGTGTAGTGTTTTCTTTCTGGCCCTTCTTGCATTCTTCACTACTGAAATATGGCATTTCAAACATACCACATTGTGTAAACTGAAGTGACATATAAGCCTTGCAAATAAATAGCCCAGTATAGCATAGTAATAGCAATAGTATAGTATAGTATAAAGTGATGTCATATCCCAAACCCAATTTGAAGCTGACACAAGAAGATACATCAATGAGATTGAAAGGCATACGTATACTGTAAAAGCAGCATCGAATTCATTCATTTAGATTTATGAAAGTCAATTATTGCTGCAAGCAGTGATCATGATTACCTGCTGCTATGAAAAAGTCCCAGTCCACTGCTATTTTGTAAGGTGAACTGCCTAGTTGCTTTTAAAGTACAGATGAGGTCTATATAAAATCTTAACTTACAGTTAGTTATATGCTATCGCAATTGCATTCCCCACTCTCCATACTAATCTGTTTTTCAGGGTCATGTGACAACAAACAGATGCCACCAGAGTTTTCCCAATCAATATTTTGCAAGGATTTCTGGGATCATTCAGAACAAAACAGTTCTAAATATAACTAAGGATTGATGTCATTTACATAGCAGCTTTTCTTTTCATGGATCTCATTCTTTAGTACAAAACGTGTGTGTGTGTACACACAGAAATATACACATATATTGAAGAATGTAAATGCCATTTAACTCGCTGTCCAAATGCAGAACTTCTAAAGGGCTTTTGTGGACAACCGAGCTCTTTTCTATCCAGCTAGCCCTGTCCTACAATGCCTTCAGAGGGCTCTGGAAGGGAAGAGTCTCTTATTTATTAAAACTATTAATGAGCTGCTTTCCTGCTTACTACTAGGACTCTACTGGTCCTCTAAAACAGGGGTCTCCAACCTTGGCAACTTTAAGCCTGAAGGACTTCAACTTCCAGAATTCCCCAGCCAGCTCTGCTGACTGGGGAATTCTGGGAGTTGAAGTCCTCCAGGCTTAAAGTTGCCAAGGTTGGAGACCCCGCTCTAAAAAGATAATGCAGTAATGTAATCAATCGCTTCAAAATAAATGTAAAACCAAATTATATTTAAGACAAGCTAAAATAACATTCCAATCAGAAGTTAGATAGTAATCACATCATGTGATTATACATGGCAGACAAGAAGCTAATAATTAGGTTAATTAGGTTAAAAATTTTGGTCACCGTTATGGTGACCGAAAAAGTCCTGTCTTGTATGTCCCTTTACCAACAGAGTTTCTTGAAATGTACATTTGTGGTGAGATTCTCAGCAGACCAAGACAAGGCAGAAGTTCAATAATGTTCCCTTCCCTTTCTCCTAAAATCACTACCTTTCATAGCTATTTGCCATTAAACAGACATGATAGGTTAAATCAGGATTCTTCAGAATGGTCAGTATTGACCCTCAAGGGTTGATGTGGTTATTCAAGGGGCTGTTATTGTTTGTATTGCTATCAGTTGAACAGCCAGTTTATTGTAGTGGTTAAGGGACCAGGTTAGAAATTGAGAGATAAGTTCTAGTCCTGCTTTGGACATGACGCCGTCTGTGACTTTAAGAGACCTCTAGGAGGGAGGAAAAAGTAAAACACTTCTGAAAAACCTTTCTGAGGAAACTGCAGGGACTGGTCCAGGCAGTTGCCAAGACTCCACATTGACTTGAAGGCATGTGTGCGCACACACACAGAGGATGCGGTGGCTCCATTACTAAGATGCTGCGCTTGTCGATCGAAAAGTCGGCAGTTCAGCAGTTCAAATCTCTAGCGCTGCATAACAGGGTGAGCTCCCATTATTTGTCCCAGCTTCTGCCAATGTGGCAGTTTGAAACAGGGGTGAAATCTAAAATTTTCCCCTACTGGTTCTGTAGGCGTGGCTTAATTGATGGGCGTGGCTTGGTGGCCAGATGACTGGTGGGCATGGCCAATAACAATAAATAATAAAAATAATAAGCAAAGTACACAAAAGAATAAGTGTACAAAAGTACACAAAAACCAACTTTCACACTTTATACACACACAACACAACACAACTGACTCACACACAATGTAAAAGCAGCTGCACCTCACCCAAAATGGCCCCTACAACAAGCAGGAACCTCACACAGCTACAAAAAGCCCAAAAACCAACTTTCACACTTTACACACACACAACACAACACAACACAGCACAACTGACTCACACACAATGTAATAGCAGCTGCACCTCACCCATAATGGCCCCTGCAACCAGCAGGAACCTCACACAGCCACAAAAAACTCAAAAAACAACTTTCACACTTTACACACACACAGCACAACACAACACAACACAACTGACACACAATGTAAAAGCAGCTGCACCTCATCCAAAATGGCCCCTGCAACAAGCAGGAACCTCACACAGCCACAAAAAGCTCAAAAACCAACTTTTAAACTTTACACACACACAATACAACAAAACACAACTGACTCACACACATACACATACACAAAATGCCACATACAGCTTTGTGAGATTTTGTGTTTGTGTAGTTAGAGTGAAACACTACAGAAACACACCAAATCTCAGAAAGCTGCACAAATACTTTATTATTTTATTATTTTATTTTATTTTATGTATATTTTTAGATAAAAGCAGCTATATTTAAAACTTCCTTAACTTTAAATTGCTATGTCTAAAAAAAAAACTCCAAAAAACCCCCAATTAACTATTTTTTTTAAAGCTCCCCCCCTTACTTACCCAATTGAAGGCAGATTGAATTACTCACCAATGAGATGGATTGCAGGCAGGCAGATTCAGTTGCTAGCTGATGAAATTGATTGCAGCAGCTGAATCAAAGCAAGGCAGGAGTGAGCCCAAAACAAGCAGCAAGTAGGCAAGTGGGGACCGGGCGATTGGGTGGGCATGGGCGGGGAGGTGGGCAGGGATTTTTGCTACCGGTCCTCCGAACTACCCGCCCTCATCTCTACCGGATCAAGCGATCCGGTCTGAACCAGGAGTATTTCACCCCTGATTTGAAAGCACGTTAAAAAATGCAAGTAGAAAAATAGGGACCACTTTTGGAGGGAAGATAACAGCATTCCATGTGCCTTTGGTGTTTAGTCATGCTAGCCACATGACCACAGAGACGTCTTCGGACAGCGCTGTCTCTTCAGTTTTGAAACAGAGATGAGCACTGCCCCCTAGAGTCGGGAATGACTAGCACATATGTTGTATTTAATAAATGTTTTCATATAATAAATGTTTGAGGGTTGATTAAGAATCTGAATTGTTATGAAGGGATCAAGGAACTGAAGAGTTTTGGGATCCCTGGGTTAGATATACTAGCATACTTCCTTATATCACCTGGAAGTAAATCTCATCTATGAAGCTTTCTTTATATGGTTAATGTCTTCTTTTAGATGCCAATGTTCTGCTGCCTTGTGCTATAATTATCCTAAAATTATATTTTTTTTCCTAACTCTATTCTCTGATAGTTTTTTTATAGATCTGGGAATAAATTATTCACACTGTGGAGACTCTCTGCAGCTCTTTTTTCCGTTCGCTCTTAGAGACCTTAATGCTTTCAACTGATGTGAACTGAAGTGTGTGCACACTAGAATTTTCCAGATGGTGGACAGGAGTGAGCTACATTTAGTTCTCTTGCACCTGTTCAGCATTTTCAGGATTATTTCTCCCCCATCAACCAGAGTATGAACCCTAATATACACCCTTTTATCAAAATAAAGAGATAACAGTACTCCCCCCTTTTTTTATTTTGAACTAGTACATCCACTCTTAAAATCATCACAGCTATTCTTTTAAGCTAAATTTAAAAGGAATGCCTCTCCTTCCCAGGTCTCATTGGCAAATTAATATGCCAAGGGACCTCTTTTGTTGAAGGATGACTATTCTGTTAGGTTCAGAAGGTTCTGTTAGGTTCAGAGGTTCATTTTTTTTTGCACATATTCAACCTCCAGATATGAAAAACACAAAATATTATAGAAACATATACTCAGTGTAGCATAGCAGTAAAGATCTGGATTTGGATGAGGAGACAGGGATCAAGTTCACACTTAGCTGTGGACTCATTGGATAGTATAGCACTAGTAAAGCTAGTGTAACACATTATCCAGGGGTAAAATCCAGCATGTTCTGACAGGTTCTGGAGAACTGGTAGCAGAAATTTTGAGCATTTCAGAGAATCGGTAGTGGAAATTTTGAGTAGTTTGGAGAACTGGCAAATACTATCTCTGGTTAGCCCCAGAGTGGGGTAGGAATGAAGATGTTGCAATATCCTTCCCCCAGGAGTGGGGAGGGAATGGGGATTTTTCAGTATCCTTCCCCTGCCATGGCCTCCAAGCTATGCCCAAGCCTATAGTGACCAGACGTCCCGCTTTTGACGGGACAGTCCCACTTTTTAATAATTTGTCCCACGTCCCGCGGCAATTCCAAAAAGTCCCGATTTTTTTTTCACTTCCATTCTGAAAATGGGAGGTGGCAATGCAAGAGGAGGAGGCGGAAAAGGGGGAGTGGCAGAGAAGGGGGCGCGAGAGGGAGGAGAAAGGCCACTTGACTTCACCCGAGAGGAAGAGAAGAGCCGAGAGGAGAGCCGAGCTGAGCCTGCCTGGAAGAGCGGAGAAGCAGCAGCCGCTCCTCCTCCTTCAGGCAGATGGCAAGACTCAGCATGCATGCGCAGCCCCCCCTCCCCCCGTCAATAGTGTCCCGCTTTGCCATCGCTGAAATCTGGTCCCTTTACCCAAGCCACACCACGCTCACCAAGCCACGCCCACAGAACCGGTAGTAAAAAAATGGATTTCACCACTGACATTATCCTATTCCCTTCCTTCCCTGGGCACTCATCTCCATTATGCCTTTCCTCCCCTGCCCCCCCTTTTTTTTGCACTTCCAATGAAAAACCTGGGGTGCATTTTGAAAAATTTCCAAATTAGTATTAAAAAATGGGCACTAGTTCAAAGCTGCTAACCCAAACCCAGTTCTTTTACAGCTGCTAACCCTGGCAAGTTCATTGAGCAGCTACACACCAAGCCTGCTATGGTACATATTGTGAGAGTGGTCTTAAAAACAAAGAGTTTGGATCTTTCAAAAACTAACATGATTCTGCATTTGGAAAAAAAAGGGTTTTTTTAAAAAAAACTTTATTTCCTTACAACTAAAATTTATGGACTTTGGTGATATATTTATTAACATAATAAAGGCAAATAAAGGTAATGGTAAATGGAGATATGAAAGAGAATTTTAATATAAAAAAGGCACAAGACAAGGATGTCCACTATCCCCTTTACTATTCATGTTGACATTGGAAGAGTTAAATAGAAATATTAGACAAGATGTAAAAATTAAAGGTATGGAAATAAAAAAGGAACAATACAAGTTACAGACATTAGCAGATGACCTGGTTTTTATTCTGGAAGATCCACAAGAAATTGGACTTAAATTAATTAGAAAAATAGAAGAATATGGTGAAGTTGCAGGACTGAAAGTAAATAAAGAAAAAAACCAAAATATTAGTTAAAAATATTACAGATACACAGAAAAAAGAACTAACGAGGAAAATAGGCATACAGATAGTTAAGAAAGTTAAATATTTAGGAATTTAGCTAATGGCAAGGTGTGCAACGATTGAAGATAATTATTATAAATTGGCGCAACAAATAAAAACGGATTTGGAGAAGTGTTAAAATCTGCAATTGTCATTGATGGGAAGAATAGCTACTATAAAAACAAATACTTTGCCAAGATTACTATGTTTATTTCAAACAATACCAAAAAAACTAGAAAAAAATACTTTGAAAAATTAAACAAAACAATATTAAAATATATTTGGCAAGGGAAAAAAGCAAGGATAAGTTTGAAAATGTTGCAAGATTCTAAAAATAGAGGGGGTTTTGGGCTACCAGATTGGGAATTGTACTACCAGGTTTCGATACTTACTTGGATGAAAGAATGGATTGGTTTGAGGCACAAAAGGCTATTGACCTTGGAGGGACATGATCTCCTGGTGGGTTGGTATGTTTTTTTTTATGGTATGGAAAAAATAAAATACATAGCTATTTCCAAAGACATTATATTAGGAATGCACTATTATTAGTATAGGAGAAAATTAAAGAACCCATGCACTCTCACAGAGAGGGACTCCTTAGGGTGCCGTCAGCCAAGCAATGTCAGGTGGCGGCCCCCAGGGGAAGGGCCTCCTCTGTGGGGGCTCCTACACTATGGAACGAACTTCCCCCTGGACTTTGACAGCTCCCTGACCTTCGGACCTTTCGCCGCGAGCTTAAGACGTACCTATTTTTCCGCGCAGGACTGGCATAGAATTTTTAGATGTTTTTATGGGTTTTTTAATTTTTAATTTGTTTTTAGGGTTTTAAATATATTTTAAATTTTGGGCCAAATTTTGAATAAGTTTTTTAGCTATTGTTTTATTTATATTGTATGTATTTGACTGTTGTTTTTATTTGGCTGTTAACCGCCCCGAGTCCTTCGGGAGAAGGGCGGTATACAAATTAAATTATTATTATTATTATTATTATTATTATTATTATTATTATTATTATTATTATTATTATTATTATTATTATTATTATTATTATTATTATTATTATTATTATTATTAACAACACTATTTGAAAATGTGCCACAATGGAGGCACTGATTTATCCAAATGTTATTGATATAGAGAATATTACTAGATATAAAGATATTTTAAATGAAAAAGGGGAACTTAAAACTAAGCAGGAATTGAGTGGTCAACGGATTGAGACACGGGTGGGTTCCACTTACCTTCACTATCGCTTTGCAATGGGAGCGCTCACTCGCGCTCGCTTCACTCACGCACAGCACTTCTGCACATGTGCAGATCGTCCATGATGATGTTCAGGCGGGTGGGCAGAGCCTCCTGCCACGGTTACTACTGGTTCGCAAGATCTGGACCAAACCGGTAGCAACCCACCACTGGATTGAGATAACATGGTGGTCATATGTGCAGATACAAGCTAGATATGAAAAGGATGTTAAAATGTATGGTTTCTATAAAGAATTAACAGAATTAGATCAGATATTAACAGGGACAGATGAAAAATTAATAAAGAAAATATATAGCTATTCATTAAGTATCAAAATGGAAGTTGAACAAGTAAAAGAGACAATGATAGTATGGGCTAAAAATTTTGGTTATCCAATTGAGTTAGATAAATGGCAGAAATTATGGGATAGAAACTATAAATTAACAATGTCTACTGCATACAAAGAAATCTTTATACAATGTTTTATAGATGGCATTTCCACCCTCAAGGTTAGCAAAGATGTGTAACGATGACTGCAAAATGTTGGAAATGCCATCAGACACCTGGTTCATACTGTCATATGTGGTGGACATATCAAAAAGCGAAAAAAATTGGACAAAAATATCTGTACTGTCATATGTGGCTGGAAAAAATGATAAAACAGCATATTGATTTGAAACCAGAGACATTTTTGTTGAGCATTTTACCGGACAAGTATAATAAAGGGAATGCATATTTGATTTTACATGTACTGACTGCAGCTAGAATTGTATTTGCAGAACAATGGAAAAGTGAAAAAATCCCAACAGATGAAAAAATGATTTACAAAAATACTAGAATGTGTAGAAATGGATAGGCTAACACTTATAATTAAGGAAAAGAAAGAAACTGAATATTTTTTGAAATTGAGACCTATTTTAGCAATAATTAGCTGACAAAAACAGGAGCTAGAAACAGGAAAATATATGGAAGGATTAGTGATATAAGAAAAGTACGTTAAATTGGTTAAACAAATATTGTTATTATTATTAATATTATTATTATAACTAATACTAAGGTAAAGAATACTGTTGTAAACATTTTGACCATTATTTCCTAAAACGATTTGTACCCAGACAACACACTGTTCAATTGAAATTAGAATGTTTATATTTTATAAAATTAAAAAAACTTGAAATAATTTTTAAAAAACTTTATTTCCTAATTGGTTTTCTGATGTTCGAATGAACCACTTTCTTATAGGTATTTACAGAATTTGCAAGCAACATTTTTTAAAAAAAAAAATTGAATTGACCTTTGCAACAATACTCCTCTGCTAAAGGCAGGAAATGTCTGCCTTATAGGAATTTGGATTGATTGGGTAAAAGGTGTTTTTTGGTACTGACACCAATGATTCTAATTGGGAATTGTGAGATTTTCTTGCCTAAAAGACATTCTACTTCTCTTTGCCCTTGTGCTGAGGTGTGATCTTTTCACAAAGTAATATGGCATATAGATCAATTTTTTTAAAGAAATGATTTTAAAAATAACAGCATTTAGTGCACACTAATATAAAACGGCAAAATAATAGTCTCAAGAACTCAGAAAGAGCATGCTAAAAATGCTATTTAAAGAGAAAAAAAATAATCTGGAGTCTATAAAGCTAAATTTAAAATTGCTCTAATTGAAAGAGGTCCCAAATATTTTCCATTATGTGATGCACAATATCAACAGTTATTTGGGTACTGTTATGTATCTTTAAATATTTTGGCGGGAAACAAGCACGTTGCTGATTGGTTGAAGCCGCCGGTTAAACAGTATATAAAGGGTTGTTTTTCCCCAGCCAGGTTGCTGGGTTCACCATATATTAAAGAGCTGTTGTCACTACCCTGGTCTCCAGCCTCGTTACTTCCCGAACTTAACACTGGCGACGAAGGTGGGATTTCGAGGCTAAGGAGCACCAGAACCGAGCTGAAGCACGAAAGAACCGAACCCAGCAAACACAGGGCAGAAAAGCGGAGATGGCCAGTTACACTCCGCCCGCACCGTTTGACCCGGCTAGAGAGAAATGGGGAACGTATATGACCCGTTTCGAAAGCTTTCTAGAAGCCAACGAACTGCAAGGAGTTCCAGACAACCGCAAAAGGGCATACTTGAGCCACTGCGGTCCCGAGGTCATCGACATCGCGGAAGCCCTGGCAGAGCCAACGCCGATACAATCGGTATCGTGGCAAACTCTGCAAACCCTGCTAAAAAACCATTTCGCGCCAACGCCGTCCAAATACGTGCGGCGTTTTGAATTTGGAGAGCGCCGACAGCTGGAGGGCGAATCCATCGGCGACTACATGGCCGCCCTGCGGAAAGCCTCCAAAGACTGTGGGTACCGAGACCTGGACGAGGTGCTGCTGGAGCAACTCATCAGGGGGGTCCGAGACATGCGATTGCGGAGGCGACTGCTATCGAAAAGCAATCTGACGCTGGCAAACGCCCTGGACGAAGCCAGGGCGCATGAAATGTCCACCCAAGCGGCGGAGACACTGCAAAAGCCTCTCACACCAAAGGCGAGCACAAAGTCAACCCCGGTGCACCAAGAAGAGATACAGACCGAATCCGACGGAGAGGATGAGGAAGGGGTCTGCCGAACCGAGAAACGCGAAAAAGAGGACCGGGACGAATGCGGAAGTTGCGGAGGTCAACACCAGCGCCAACGCTGCAAGTTTAAGGACGCAACATGTCGGCGGTGCGAGAAGAAAGGGCACCTAGCTCAAGTCTGTCGAGCTCCCCAACCTTCCCGCCGAAAATTCAAATCGGCCAATCAGAGCGCGGGATCGGCAAGGCGACCCGCGATTGGCTCAAACAAAAAAGGCGCGGATTCGAACCAAACGACTGTGGTCATAGGCCGCGCCTCAACCCGAGTGGAGAAGAAGATCTTCACCAAACCCAAAATAGAAGGAGTACGGTGCCGACTCGAAGTGGACACCGGGTCAGCAATCACCATCATGTCCTGGGACACTTTGGCGAAGTCACTGCCATCAGTCGCGAAGCGCCACCTGCAAACACAACGGCTACGAGTCCACGACTACCAAGGGAATCGAATCCCTGTTCGAGGGACCACCTCTGTCCGAGTCGAGTACGGACCACACAAGAAGACCCTGCCCATCACGATCGTCGAAGGGACCCTGCCTAGTTTGTTGGGACTAGACTGGTTTCGCGCACTGGGCATGGGCGTGACTGGCATCTACAGAAGTGACTGTAACCTGAAAGACATACTCATGAATGAGTTCGAAGATGTCTTCAAGGACTGCCTGGGCAAGTACAAGGGGACCCCTATTTCCTTCAACTTAGACCCCCAGGTAGCCCCCATTAGGTTAAAGGCAAGGAGAGTCCCTTTTGCCCTCAAACCTAAAATTGACAAGGAGCTAGATAAGCTCATAAATCAGGGGATTTTGGTGCCAGTCGATCACGCAAAGTGGGAGACGCCAATCGTCACCCCAGTAAAACCAGATGGGTCAATTAGAATCTGCGCTGACTACAAGGCGACGCTAAACAAAGCCTTACAGAAAAGCGCTTACCGGTTCCGTGGTGCAACACTTGCTGCACTCTTTGGGGCAAGGGCAAGTCTTTGCAAAGTTAGACTTGGCTCAAGCCTACCAACAACTGCCCGTAGACGCCAACACAGCCGAAGCCCAAACGATTGTAACTCACAGGGGGGCCTTCAAGTGTACCCGATTACAATTTGGGGTGAGTGTGGCACCGGGGCTGTTCCAAAATTTGATGGAACGACTTCTGCAAGGGCTCCCAGGGGTAGTTCCCTACTTCGATGATGTATTAATATCAGCCGAAAACGTAGAGGAATTGGGGGAGCGTTTGAGAAAAGTTCTGGGCATTTTCCGGTCAGCCGGACTAAAGGTTAAAGTAAACAAATGCCAGATAGGGGTAGAATCCGTCGAATTCTTGGGCTACCGAATAGACAAGAAAGGAATTCACCCCACTGAGAGCAAGGTCAAGGCAATCAGAAAGGCTCCAGCGCCCAGAAACAAAACAGAGCTACAGGCATTCCTTGGGCTAGTGAATTTTTACGCGGTTTTTTAAAAAAACAAAGCGACCGTTGCTGAACCGCTGCATAAGCTTCTAGGGAAAAATACTGCTTGGGCTTGGGGGAAGTCGGAAAGTAGGGCTTTCGAAGCAGTAAAAAACCTGCTCTCGAGCGACAGCCTGCTCATCCAGTATCATAGCTCATTGCCATTAGTGCTGGTTTGCGATGCCTCCCCTTACGGGGTGGGGGCTGTGCTCAGCCACAGACTGCCAAACGGCACAGAAGCCCCTATAGCCTTCTACTCCAGAACGATGTCCTCCCCAGAGAGGAACTATAGCCAGTTAGATAAGGAAGCGCTAGCAATTGTGTCAGGGGTAAAAAAAATTCACGAATATGTTTTTGGGCGAGACTTTGAAATTGTGACTGACCACAGACCGCTGTTAGGAATACTGGCTGGCGACCGCCCAACGCCTGTGGCACTTTCGCCACGATTGACTCGATGGACTATTTTCTTAGCCGCTTACTCTTACAAGCTGCAGCATCGACCAGGAAAAGAAGTGGGGCATGCGGACGCGTTAAGCAGATGCCCACTACCAGGGGCGATCGAAGATCCCACTCCGGGGACGCCCATCCTGCTTATTGACTCTTTGGACTCTGGCCCAGTCACATCTAAGGAAGTGGCTCGGGCATCATACCGGGACATTATGTTAAGGACTGTACTCGGTTGGGTACAGAGAGGGTGGCCCGCTGCGCCGGGCGAACGGTTTAAGGAATTTGTAAAAAAACGTGATGAGCTCTCGGCTCAAGGGGGGTGCCTGTTATGGGGTGATCGAGTGGTAATCCCGGAGAAATTGAGGGGAAGGGTATTGGACCTCCTCCACGAGGGTCACCCAGGGATTGTAAGGATGAAGGGGCTAGCAAGAAGCTATGTGTGGTGGCCACTCATGGACTCAGAGATTGCTGAGAGGGTAGGGAAATGCCAGGCTTGCCAAAAGTCCAGACCTCTATCCCCAACGGCCCCAGTCAGGGAATGGGAAAAACCCCAAGGGCCCTGGTCAAGAATCCACATTGATTTTGCTGGCCCTTTCCACGGCCAAACCTTCCTAGTGGTTGTCGACGCCTTCTCGAAATGGTTGGAGATCATACTCATGAAATCCATGACAGCCGAGGCAGTAATCGCAGCCCTGCGCCACCTATTCGCAACCCACGGGTTGCCTGACACTCTGGTGTCCGACAACGGCCTGCAATTCACGGCAGCCCAGTTTGAGGAATACTTGGCAGAGGAGGGCATCCGACATGCCCTCTCTGCGCCTTTCCACCCTGCGTCGAATGGCCTTGCAGAGCGTTCCGTCCGGAGCGCTAAGGAGGCATTGTCCAGGCTCAAGCCAGGTGACTGGCAAACAAAGATAGATTTCTTTCTGGCCGTTCAGCACAGAACCCCAAGCACTGCTACAGGCAGAAGCCCAGCCGAATTATTGATAGGACGGAAGCTCCGGTGCCCACTTGACCGTTTGAATCCCCATTACACACCAGAGGGTTACAAGGGGGAACTAGAAAAAGCGAGAGGAATGGGCATAGGTGACCGAGTGTGGGCCCGCAACTATGGGGACGGCCCAAGTTGGCTCGCAGGGCAAATCATAAAAGCAACCGGTCCAAAGTCATACTTGGTCGAGTTACAAGACAACCGAGTATGGAGGCGCCACATAGATCAGATAAGGAAACGAATAGCTGAACAACCCGAGCTAAATGAGACAGATCATGACCACTCCTTATTTGAACCCACAGCTGACCATAACCCGGGGGAGGCGCAAGACTTAGCTGAGGTCCCGGAGGTCCAGCGACGCCATCAGGTTCCCGACGGAAACAGCAGGGAAAACTCTAAAAGTAATCCAAGGCCGGAGGGCCAAGAAAAAGAGACTGCTAGTAATCCAGGGCCCGATGGCCTAGAGAAAGAGCTGGGAGGAGAAAAAAGCCCCTCCGACCAGCTCAAAACACCACCCAGGACTGAACCGCGCAGGTCCGAAAGAATTAGGAGACGCCCAGGTTATTTGCGTGACTACGTCGAAAAATAACATGTAAATAATATGTAAATAGTGGTAAAGTGTTTTCTGGGAGGGGAGGAGTGTTATGTATCTTTAAATATTTTGGCGGGAAACAAGCACGTTGCTGATTGGTTGAAGCCGCCGGTTAAACAGTATATAAAGGGTTGTTTTTCCCCAGCCAGGTTGCTGGGTTCACCATATATTAAAGAGCTGTTGTCACTACCCTGGTCTCCAGCCTCGTTACTTCCCGAACTTAACAGGTACCTTGGAAGTTCATTTCTCCTTTTTATAGAAAGAAGGAGGGAGAGAGGGAAGGAGGCTTTAAAGGACAAAAGTCTTCAGTATAAATTGAAACAACTATAATAAAGTTGTCCATTATTTGTAAGTTTAATATCAGTTATGTATTTGGTTTGAAGACACAAAATGAGATTTGTCTAGTGCAGGTATCCCCAACCCCTGGGCTGGACACTACCAAGTCTTGAGTCGTTCCAAACCTGGCCATGGAAGAGGTGGGCGAGCGCCACCATGTGCACAGAACCATCCCCTCTCCTCCTGCTGGGAGAAAAATCCAGTTCCAGTTCCAGTTCCAAGCCGGGAATAAAATGGAGACTGCTTAAGAAAGAAAGGTCCGTTTATTGATGAGCAGAACCAACACACACACAGTGTGCAGATCTGAGACAACTGACAAAATGGAGTTGAAAGTGGGTGGATTTTTATACCTTCTTGATTCCTATGGGGTCATGTAGTAGCCATGGCTGGCTCTATAGGCAAAAGGGGAAATGCAAATCCTAGGTGTTTGTCTGAGTTAATCTTGTCAACCTTTGGCTTGCCTGATTGTTTTGCTTATCTGGAGTTTCTGTCTGACCCAGTCTTTCTGAAATCTGAAGTTCTAAAAGCTGGCCTCCTCAGTTTCTGCTTGGGACAGGGAGACTGGGGCTGGTTTCTACTTCCCTTATGATTTTTTCCCCATTTATCCTTTAGGGTAAATATTCTATCCTGCCTTTTTAATATTCCTCAAAATATTTCATTCTCTAGGAGTGTGTGTGGGTGCTGACTTTCTACACATACACATACACACACTCATCAGTCCACAAAGCCAGGAAGGTTGGGGAACTCTGGTCCAATGCCATCACCCTATATAACTCACTGAATACTCAGTCTTTCATGAGTACTAACACTGGGCTTTCCTACTATTTCTTACACAGTTTTTGTCCTTAGAAAGAACACCTATTAAGGATGCAGGGTACAGAGTAACTGGCAATACCTTTTGCAAGTAGCACTTGGAACTGTTGGTCTAGATCTTAGGAAGAAAAGCTGTGCCTATTCAGTGAAAGTAGGTATAACACATGTTGTCAGCAAAGAGGAAGAAACTGTTCCTAAAACTAAACTAGTTTTAATTTTTTTTCTCCTTTACCCAGAGATTTTGTGCAAATCCCTGTAGTAGAAGATTGCTAAATGTAATTACCTCACTATGATTGGTTAAACTGTCTTTTCAGCTTAAGAAGAAGTCTAATAAGTTATTTGTGCCAATTTGCTCTTCTTTGTATGAGCTCTTCTGCTTGCAGTGAGCTACTTGCAAAGAGTTCCTGGGTGGGACTGCGACTGGCTTTGCGCTATGAAAAATGAAAGGAAAAAAAAAAAAGACTGCTTTCAGCTCTCCCCCCAACCCACCTTTTTTTTTTCCCCACAGAGCAAACCAGTCCCAGAAGATCCAGGAAAATTCCAAAAAGGAATGTTTTGACATGTTCCAGCTCAGGGAAAGCTGCTTTATGCTCCACATACACACACAACCTATTCATCTCTCGAAGCAAGCCCCATGTAGCCCACCATGGCCAGGCGTACCTTGACAGCCATGGGGACAAGAAGATAGGGGTGAAGGTGGGAGAGGGCCAGAAAGGCATACATGGGGGTAGGAGATAGATGTGGGGGGGGAATTACATAATTTTGGACTCAATTGGGGTTGTAAGTTGAGGACTACCTCTACTCCAGTGTTCTCTTGATAAGGTTAGCCTGGCATGGTTTTTTTCCCAAGAAGCCTCTACTTGTTCTGGTTAATTGTGACATGCCTATCCAAAGGCTTGCAAGTATGCTGCCTGATAGTTAGCTAGAGGACCTTGGCCAATATTTGCCTTAAGCTAACAGATGGGTAGTTTCCTAACATCTCTGTCATTTCCCCTTTTTCCCCCCTTCACCTGTTTGAAGATGAAGATGAAATTTGTTCTCTTCTAGTCAAAAAGAGGGCTGTGAAAATATTTACAGACCCCTCGTATCCTGGACATAAACTGTTACAACTCTTACCCTCAAAACGACGCTATAGAGCACTGCACATCAAAACAACTAGACACAAGAACAGTTTTTTCCCGAAGGCCATCACTCTGCTAAACAAATAATTCCCTCAACACTGTCAAACTATTTACTAAGTCTGCACTACTATTAATCATCATCATTCCCACCACCCATCTCCTTCCACTTATGACTGTATGACTGTAACTTTGTTGCTTGGATCCTTATGATTTATATTGTTTCCTAATATGATTTGATTGCTTATTTGTACCCTACGACTATCATTAAGTGTTGTAATTTATGATTCTTGACGAATGTATCTTTTATGTACATTGAGAGCGTATGCACCAAGACAAATTCCTTGTGTGTCCAACCACACTTGGCCAATAAAGAATTCTATTCTATTCTATTCTATTCTATTCTATTCTATTCTATTCTATTCTATTCTATTCTATTCTATTCTATTGCAACTTCACCATTCTTTTAGGGGTTTTCAAAGCTTACTGAGAATGGTCCTTCAATTCCCACCATTGATTTCCTCAGCTCCTTGGGATATAATCCAATTGGATTGGATTGAGAGAAGACAGATAAAAGTAGGATTAAAGACTATCTCCCATTACAGCTTTTTTTTTTTGTTCTCCTTGTAATGGACCTAGACCCCCTTTGACCTTCCTTTTATTTCTGACATATCAAAACAACTCTTTTTATTTTTGGTATCTCTCATAAGTCTCATACTGAGTTTTAATGTCTCTGACAAAGTTCCTACAGTTTTGGGGATTATCTTGCATTCTTTTTTTAGTTATATTCCCATTCTTCCATTTCCTGTACATGTCCCCTTTTCTCTACAGCATTAACATGGCTTATTAAGCAAAGCCTTATTAAAAATCCTACTCAGCAAGATATGTAAAGCCACTCCTTGGTGTATTAGCGTTGTGTTACATCCAAATTGAACTTGTTCATTTTGCTGCAAAAATCTCAGAAAGCAGATTTTTTTTAAAAAAGCACAAATTAAAAAATATTTTTTTGCATAATAGAGCAAGTTCATATTTCATGGTAAACCATATTTATTTTAATCTTTGCTTGTTGAATAATGATGACTTGGTTTACACATAACAATAAGCCATAAATCATCATTTGCAAACTATAAATACTCGGTCTTCTATCTTACAGGCCAAAACTAAACAAAGGACATGATGGAGCTTTTTGATGAAGGTATTAATGCCTGCTAAAATCCCTTCAGTAAAATACAAAGCAGAGTGTACACTAAAGTCCACACATGCTTTGTTATTCATTCCATTGGTGGTAGCACCTAATTTACAAAACAGACTAAAGGCAGTTCAGTGAGAATTCTATGCCAGTTCTGAAAAAGCCCCAAACCACCATGGTCTTACAAAATTTTTGCTAAGTTCATCAGTTAAATAGAATAGAATAGAATAGAATAGAATAGAATAGAATAGAATAGAATAGAATAGAATAGAATTTTTTTTTATTGGCCAAGTGTGATTGGACACACAAGGAATTTGTCTTGGTGCATATGCTCTCAGTATACATAAAAGAAAAGATACCTTTATCAAGGTACAACATTTACAACACAAATAATGGTCAATATATCAATATAAATCATAAGGATTGCCAGCAACAAAGTTACAGTCATATAGTCATAAGTGGAAAGAGATTGGTGATGGGAACTATGAGAAGATTAATAGTAGTGCAGATTCAGTAAATAGTTTGACAGTGTTGATGGAATAATTTGTTTAGCAGAGTGATGGCGTTCGGTAAAAAACTGTTCGTGTGTCTAGTTGTTCTGATGTGCAATGCTCTATAGTGTTGTTTTGATGGTAGGAGTTGAAACAGTTTATGTCCAGGATGTGAGGGATCTGTAAATATTTTCACGGCTCTCTTCTTGATTCGTGCAGTATACAAGTCCTCAATGGAAGGCAGGTTGGTAGCAATTATTTTTTCTGCAGTTCTAATTATCCTCTGAAGTCTGTGTCTTTCTTGTTGGGTTGCAGAACTGAACCAGACAGTTATAGAGGTGCAAATGACAGACCCAATAATTCCTCTGCATAAACTGCATAGTCCAAATTGTAAAAAGGCAACATTGTTATTCAAACAATGAAGCTTTGCAAAATTTGTACAGTCCATTCAACATAGATGCCCTTACCCCAATTCCAAGTTCCTAGGCTCCAACCATCTCTACAGGTCCTTTAAGGGGAATGTTGGTTTGATTTAATCAGGATGAAACTGATGCGAGTTCTGTCTGCTTCTTGTTTCTCTTCAGTTGGGAACCAAAAAATGTGCAAGGTTCCAAGCTAACATTTACCTTCTTTCCCATTTTTGTGGAGAGGGGAATGTGTAAATGATGATACTTTTGATTATTTTTTTCAGTTGCAGATTGGGACAATGTGGAAGAACCTTTATAACGAGCTCCAGTTCTTGTAGCATTTGAAAACATATGCACTTTAAATTTTCACTCCTTCCCTCCTATTTCAATAATGGCTGCAGCACGTAAGCATGGTTGTTAGAAGTACTGGAAAGACACTTTATTGCAATAGCAATGGCAAGCTATTAAGCCACCCTCATATCTCTCCATGGGATTTTAATACAGGAGGAATTTGAGGCTTGGCACATTGGCAGATTCTTCTGGTTACCGATGCTCAGATTTGTTTTTTGTTTTGCTAACAACCAGACAATTATATACAATATGTACTGGAAATGTGAAGAGAGGGGTTAGCAACATGTTCAATTTTGGTTTTGCAGTAAAGGGGAGGAGAAGGGACAGCATCAAAACAAGTTAGGTTGAGGCACTGATTAAATGACTTTTTTGTTTTTTTGCAGGCCCCTATTGGTCAACTACAGAGAGAATTGATTGACTCCTTGTGTTCTTAGCACATGTTTAGTGTTCTGAGGTTGAAAGAGATAAAGAGGATTCTCAGATCTGTTTCAGATTACATCAGAGGGATTAGAAAGTGGAAACAGTGTCTGACCCAAAGCAAAATAACTGCCTGATTGATGCCTTTTCCTCATTATAACATCTCCTAGTATCACCTATCCCTTGATGTGATGGCATAATGCCTGTTCTCATTAGAGTGACACCAAACAGTGATAGCTGAATGATGCTGGAAGAAAACTATCAATCACTAATCAAGAAAGGTCTGTGAACGTCGTGAGAAAGGCAATTTAATGAATAAAACAAAGTGCACAACACTTTTGCATTTGCATTTGTAGGCATCGCAGAGAGAAAAATACACCAATAAAAAATATCAAACTGGAATTTCAAGATTCTGTTTCTTTGGGCACATATTTTATTTCTCAAAGAGTGATGGTAATGGCATTGCCACGCAATTTTATTACCCATTACATTAATTACATTTTTACTTCCCCTTTCATTTTTAGTCCCCTCTCTCCCCCCCCCACCTCTTATCATGGGATGCAAGGGATGACATATGATCTTCCCAGTCAGCTTCCCATCCTAGTTTCCAACATCTTAATTTCTGCAAGTTGCTAGTATCCTGGAACCTCAGACAATGACCTAGCACAGTGAATGTTTTGGGCTTGGCATGTCAAAAATTCAGAAAATGCTTGACTTGAATCTGCTGGAGTGTCACTCACCCCCCAAATAAAAGAAAAACAATTCTCTATTCCCCCCCCCCCCCCGCCATCTAGGCCACTCTCAACAGCAGCACTTCAGTAGTGGGTTCCACTTACTTTTGCTACCAGTTTGGAACTGTGAGTGCGCATGTGTGTGCAGTGTCTGTGATGACATCTGGGTGGGTGGGCGGAGCCTCCCGTTGCCACTACCGGTAGTAACCCACCACTGCAGCAGTTAGTAGCAGTGCTGAGGTTGGGCCTGAAGTAGACGCCTGGGCCTTCATTTCAGCACTAGTGCCACCACTGTCATTCAAAAAGTCTGCCTCATGCTATTCCTCAAGCCACATAATCCTTGGGAAATTGCATGATTGACCCTGTGGCCCAGGGCTCTCCAGGACCTGCTGTGCACTGCTTACCTTCAGGTGGCATTCTCTTTCCATTGACAGGCCCCTGAGGTCTACCTGAGGCTGCTCTGGATCTCACAAGGTCTTCATTTATTGAAGGGGCTTCGGAGAATTCTCTTTTGCCGCTTCTGCAGCCTCCATTCTTGCACAATTTTCAGTCTCCAGAGGCTGCATATTAACAAGGCCCAGTTGTGCAACCTCCAGAGAGTCATTTTCACCCCATTCTTGCACAGCTTCCTCAGCCTCCAAAAACCATGCATGAATGGGCTGTGTTTTCAGGAATAGTTGTTGGATGTTGGTGAATGCTGGCATTATCACCCAAACCATCATGACATGTCACCTTTGATACACGTGGCATAGGTTCCCCATCACTGACCTGGCGTAAGGACTATCTCCACATAAATAAATAGTTCCATAATAAACTTTGACCATCTTGAAATAAGGTCCTTCAGTGATAATGCTCCACTGTAATTTCTAGCATCTCTCACTACTGAGCCAGGAACTATAATTAGCAATATTTTGAAGGTCATTGTCTTCCATTCTCTGGAATACTCTTTCCTTAGTCTGTCTCAAAGAAAAAAACTAGCGTGAACAGATAATAGAGAGTGGAAAGAAAATTTGTTGGCAGTTCTTTGGAAGGGAAGAGCAGTAGGAGGATCTCTTGTGCATCATCCATCCTCACTTGCTGAGTGGGGCCAGAGTTATTTCCTAGAAATATATTTATACTGTCTTGAACTAACTGACAAAAAAAGTAAAAGAAAAAAATACATATATCATGCCATCTTTAGCTTCTGGTATTGTTTATGTACTTGACTGCAATTGTTTCTATGGTTTCTATAGACGTTTGTACCATAGTTGTCTTAACTGGTTTTTATATTCTCTGTAAGAAGATAAAGAGTCTTTGGTTGTTGTGGGATAGAATGTATAAACCAACAAATACATAGAGTTATCAAAACAATATATAAAAAAGTTGTCGTACAAACAAAACAGATTAAAAAATGAAACAGAGATATTTCTCCTTTTTCCTTTATTGGGAAAAATTCTAATGTTCACTGATTACAGATATTTATTTATTTATTTATTTAGATTTTTATACCGCCCTTCTCCCGAAGGACTCAGGGCGGTGTACAGCCAAATTATAAAAAACAACACAATATACAATTAAAACAAAAACTTAAAATAAGCATAATCCGTAAATGGCCGAAATGTAAAACGATCAAATTTAAAACCCTTAAAATTCATAAATAATAACCCTGATTAAAATTATTTAGGATTAAAAATGTAAGCCAGTCCCGCTTGAATAAACAAATGCGTTTTCAGCTCCCGGCGAAAGGTCCGAAGGTCAGGTAATTGGCGCAAACCAGGGGGAAGTTCGTTCCAAAGGGTAGGAGCTCCTACAGAGAAGGCCCTTCCCTTGGGGGCCGCCAGCCGGCATTGCTTGGTGGACGGCACCCTGAGAAGATCCTCTCTGTGTGAGCGTACAGGTCGGTGGGAGGCATAAGGTAACAGCAGGCGGTCCCGTAAGTACCCGGGTCCTAAGCCATGGAGCGCTTTAAAGGTGGTAACCAAAACCTTAAAGCGCACCCGAAAGACCACAGGAAGCCAGTGCAGACTGCGCAGGAGCGGTGTTACGTGGGAGCAGCGTGAGGCTCCCTCAATCACCCGCGCAGCTGCATTCTGAACTAACTGAAGCCTCCGGGTGCACTTCAGGGGAAGCCCCATGTAGAGAGCATTGCAATAATCCAAACGAGAAGTGACAAGAGCGTGAGTGACCGTGCATAAGGCATCCCGGTCAAGGAAGGGGCGCAACTGGCGGACCAGGTGCACCTGGTAAAAAGCTCTCCTGGAGATGGCCGCCAAATGATCTTCAAACGACAGCCGTCCATCCAGGAGAACACCCAAGTTGCGCACCCTTTCCATTGGGGCCAATGACTCGCCCCCAACAGTCAGCTGCAGTTGCAGCTGACTGTACCGGGGTGCCGGCATCCACAGCCACTCTGTCTTGGAGGGATTGAGCTTGAGCCTGTTTCTCCCCATCCAGACCCGTACGGCTTCCAGGCACCGGGACAGCACTTCGACAGCTTCGTTGGGGTGGCCCGGGGTGGAAAAGTACAGCTGCGTGTCATCAGCGTACAGATGGTAACTCACCCCGAAGCCACTGATGACCTCGCCCAGCAGCTTCATATAGATGTTGAACAGGAGAGGCGAGAGAATCGACCCCTGAGGCACCCCACAAGTAAGGCGCCTTGCGGTCGATCTCTGCCCCCCTGTCAACACCGTCTGCATCCAGTCAGAGAGATAGGAAGTGAACCACCGATAAACGGTGCCTCCCACTCCCAAACTCTCCAACCGGTGCAGCAAGATACCATGGTCGATGGTATCAAAAGCCGCCGAGAGATCTAACAGGACCAGGGCGGAGGAACAACCCCTATCCCTGGCCCTCCAGAGGTCATCCACCAACGCGACCAAAGCTGTCTCCGTACTATGTCCGGACCGGAAGCCGGACTGGAACAGGTCTAGATAGACAGCTTCATCCAGGTACCGGGGGAGCTGCCATATTAATAAACCGTTGGTGTAAATCAGTGTAAATGTGTCATCTCAGTTTTATACATAATAATTTGTTGCCCATGTTCTACATTCAAAAAATCCCTAGTTTTTAAACTCTTGATATGTTACAAATGATGAGGATATAGCCAAGTAGAGTTTAAAATCTTTGGAATAGAATACAGAATAATAAAGTTGGAAGGGACCTTTGAAATCTTCTAATTTAGGGGTGTCAAAATCACGGTGTCACATTATCGTTACGTAACTTATTGTGACTTTTCCCCCCTTCGCTAAAATGGGAATGGGCATGACCAGCACGTGATGCATCGGGCTCGTAGGCTGCGAGTTTGACGCCCCTGTTCTAATTCAACCTCTTGCTGAGCAGGAAACCCTATACCATTCCAGACAAATGACTCCCCAATTTTTTCTTAAAAATCTCCAGTGATGGAGCCCCCACAACTTCTGGAGGCAAGTCATTCCAGTGCTTAATTGTTCTCACTGTCAGGAAATTTCTTCTTAGTTTTAGGTTGGATCACTTCTTGATAGGTTTCCATCCATTATTTCTTGTCCTACCTCAGGTGCTTTGCAGAATAGATTGACCCCATCTTCTCTGAGACAACCTTTTAAATATCAAAAGACTACTATCATGTCACTCGTTTTCTTTGTTAGACTAGACATACCCAGTACCTGCAACTGTTTATCATAATCTGGCCTCCAACTTCATAATCACCTTTGTTGCTCTTCTAGCATACTTTCTAGAGTCTTAACATCTTTTTTGTAGAGTTGCGACCAAAACTGGATGCAATATTTCCAAATGTAGTTATTCCAAAGCAATCTAAACTAAAGCAACACTAACACTTCATACAACCTTGATACTATCTCTCGGTTGATGCAGCCTAGGTTTGCATTGGCTTTTTAGTGGCAGCTGCAGCACACTGCTGGCTCATATTTAAGTGGTTGTCCACTAGGATTCCTAGATCCCTCTCAAAGTTTCTGCTGTTGAGCAACAACATGCACAATCTTAAATGGGAATGGACAGTGTTAAGTTCGGGAAGTAACGAGGCTGGAGACCAGGGTAGTGACAACAGCTCTTTAATATAGGGTGAACCCAGCAACAGGCTGGGGGAAAAACCTCTCCTTTTATACAGTTCTACTGGAGGCTTCGTCCAATCCGCAACGTGCTGATTTCCCGCTCAAATATTTAAAGGTACAAACATGAATACATAACACTCCTCCCCTCCCAGAAAACACTTTGCCTCTATTTACATATTTATTTACATGTTATTTTTCGACGTAGTCACGCAAATAACCTGGGCGTCTCCTAGTTCTTTCTGACCTGCGCGGTTCAGTTCTGGGTGGTGTTTTGAGCTGGTCGGAGGGGCTGTTTTCTCCTCCCAGCTCCTTCTCTGAGCCAACGGGCTCCGGATTATTGGCCGACTCTTTTTCTTGGCCATCCGGCCTTGGATTATTTTTGGAACCGTCCCTGCTGTTTCCCTCGGGAACCTGATGGCGTCGCTGGAACTCTGGGACCTCAGCTAAGTCTTGCGCCTCCCCCGGGTCATTGTCAGCTGTGAATTCAAATTGGTATTGGTCATGTTCTGTTTCATTTGGTTCGGTTTGATCAGTTATTCGTTTCCTTAACTGATCTATGTGGCGCCTCCACACTCGGTTGTCTGGTAGCTCTACCACGTACGATTTTGGGCCGGTTATCTTTATTATTTGTCCTGCGAACCAACTAGGGCCGTCCCCATAGTTTCGGGCCCACACCCGGTCGCCTATGCTCATTTCCCTTGTCTTTTCTAGTTCCCCCTTGTAACCCTCTGGTGTGTAATGGGGGCTCAAGCGGTCAAGTGGGCATCGGAGTTTCCGTCCCATTAGTAATTCGGCTGGGCTTCTCCCGGTGGCCGTGCTTGGGGTTCTGTGTTGAACGGCTAGGAAAAAGTCTATCTTTGTTTGCCAGTCACCTGGCTTGAGCCTGGACAATGCCTCCTTAGCGCTCCGGACGGAACGCTCTGCAAGGCCATTCGACGCAGGGTGGAAAGGCGCAGAGAGGGCATGTCGGATGCCCTCCTCTGCCAGGTATTCTTCAAACTGGGCTGCCGTGAATTGAGGCCCATTGTCGGACACCAGAGTGTCCGGCAACCCGTGAGTTGCAAATAGGTGGCGCAGGGCTGCGATTACTGCTTCGGCCGTAGTGGATTTCATGAGTATGATCTCCAACCATTTAGAGAATGCATCAACAACCACTAAGAACGTTTGGCCGTGGAAGGGGCCAGCAAAATCAATGTGGATTCTTGACCAGGGCCCTTGGGGCTTTTCCCATTCCCTGACTGGGGCCGTTGGGGGTAGAGGTCTGGACTCTTGGCAAGCCTGGCATTTCCCTACCCTCTCAGCAATCTCTGCGTCCATGAGTGGCCACCACACATAGCTTCTAGCTAACCCCTTCATCCTTACGATCCCTGGGTGACCCTCGTGGAGGAGGTCCAATACCTTTCCCCTTAGTTTATCAGGAATTATTACACGATCACCCCATAACAGGCAACCCCCTTGAGCCGAGAGCTCATCTCGTTTTTTAACAAATTCTTTGAACCGTTCGCCCGGCGCAGCGGGCCACCCTCTCTGTACCCAACCGAGTACAGTCCTTAACACAATGTCCCGGTATGATGCCCGAGCCACTTCCTTAGATGTGACTGGGCCAGAGTCCAAAGAGTCAATAAGTAGGATGGGCGTTCCCGGAGTGGGGTCTTCGGTCGCCCCTGGTAGTGGGCATCGGCTTAACGCGTCCGCATGCCCCACTTCTTTTCCTGGTCGATGCTGCAGCTTGTACGAATAAGCGGCTAAGAATATAGTCCATCGGGTCAAGCGTGGCGAAAGTGCCACAGGCGTTGGGCGGTCGCCAGCCAGTATCCCTAGTAGCGGTCTGTGGTCAGTCACGATTTCAAAATTCCGCCCAAAGACATATTCGTGGAATTTTTTAACCCCTGACACAATGGCTAGTGCTTCTTTATCTAGCTGGCTGTAGTTTCTCTCTGGGGAGGACATCGTTCTAGAGTAAAAAGCTATAGGGGCTTCTGTGCCGTTTGGGAGTCTATGGCTGAGTACAGCTCCCACCCCATAAGGGGAGGCATCGCAAACCAGCACTAGGGGTAATGAGTTGTGATATTGGATGAGCAGGCTATCGCTCGAGAGCAGGTTTTTTTACTGCTTCGAAAGCCCTGTTCTCCGACTTTTCCCAAGACCAAACGGTATTTTTTCCTAAGAGCCTATGCAGCGGTTCCGCAACGGTTGCTTTGTTCTTTAAAAAGACCGCGTAAAAATTCACCAATCCCAGGAATGCCTGCAGCTCTGCTTTGTTTTTGGGCGCTGGAGCCTTCCTAATTGCCTTAACCTTGCTCTCAGTGGGGTGAATTCCTTTCTTGTCTATCCGGTAGCCCAAGAAATCGACGGATTCGACCCCTATCTGGCATTTGTTTGCCTTGACTTTTAATCCGGCTGTCCGGAAAATACCCAAAACCTTTCTTAACCGCTCCCCCAATTCCTCCATGTTTTCCCCTGAAATTAGGACATCATCGAAGTAGGGAACTACCCCTGGGAGCCCCTGCAGTAGTCGTTCCATTAGGTTTTGGAACAGCCCTGGTGCCACACTAACCCCAAATTGCAATCGGGTGCACTTGAAGGCCCCCCTGTGCGTTACAATCGTTTGGGCTTCGGCTGTGCGGGCGTCTACGGGCAGGTGGTGGTAGGCTTGGGCCAAGTCTAACTTTGCAAAGACTTGCCCTTGTCCCAAAGAGTGCAATAAGTGTTGCACCACGGAACCGGTAAGCGCTTTTCTGTAAGGCTTTGTTAAGCCGCCTTGTAGTCAGCGCAAATTCTAATTGACCCGTCCGGCTTTATTGGGGTGACGATTGGCGTCTCCCACTTTGCGTGATCGACTGGCACCAAAATCCCCTGAGTTATGAGCTTGTCCAGCTCCTTATCGATTTTTGGTTTTAGGGCAAAAGGGACTCTCCTCGCCTTAAGCCTAATGGGGGCTACCTGGGGGTCTAAGTTGAAGGAAATAGGGGTCCCCTTGTACTTGCCCAGGCAGTCCTTGAAGACATCTTCGAACTCGTTAAAGAGAATGTCTTTCAGGTTACAGTCACTCCTGTAGATGCCAGTCACTCCCATGCCCAGGGCACGAAACCAGTCTAGTCCCAACAGACTGGGCAGAGTTCCTTCGACGATCGTGATGGGCAGGGTCTTCTTGTGTGGACCGTACTCGACTCGGACGGAGGTGGTCCCTCGAACAGGGATGCGATTCCCCTGGTAGTCGTGGACTCGTAGCCGTTGTGCTTGCAGGTGGCGCTTCGCGACAGACGGCAGTGACTTCGCCAAAGTGTCCCAGGACATGATGGTGATCGCTGATCCCGTGTCTACTTCAAGCCGGCACCGTACTCCCTCTATTTTTGGCTTGGTGAAGATCTTCTTCTCCACTCGGGTCGAGGCGCGGCCTATGACCACAGTTGTTTGGTTGGAATCCGCGCCTTTTTTGTTTGAGCCAATCGCGGGTCGCCTTGCCGATTCCGCGCTCTGATTGGCCGATTTGAATTTTCGGCGGGAAGGTTGGGCCGCTCGACAAACTTGAGCTAGGTGCCCTTTCTTCCCACACCGCCGGCAGGTCGCGTCCTTAAACTTGCAGCGTTGCCGCTGGTGTTGACCACCGCAGCTCCCGCATTCATCTCTGTCCCCTTTGTCGCGTTTCTCGGTTCGGCAGACCCCTTCCTCATCTTCACCGTCGGATTCGGTCTGAACCTCCTCCTGGTGCACCGGGGTTGCCTTCGAGCTTGCCTTTGGTGGGACAGGCTTCTGCAGTGTCTCCGCCGCTTGGGTGGACATTTCATGTGCTCTGGCTTCGTCCAGAGCGGTGGCCAGCGTTAGGTTGCTTTTTGCTAGCAGCCGTCGCCGCAAACGGATGTCCTTGACGCCTCGGATGAGTTGCTCGAGGAGCACCTCGTCTAGGTCGCGGTATCCGCAGTCCTTGGACGCTTTTCTTAGGGCGGCCATGTAGTCACCGATGGTTTCGCCCTCCATCTGCCTTCGCTCTCCGAATTCAAACCGCCGCACGTATTTGGACGGCGTTGGTGCGTGGTTTTTAGTAAAGTCTGTAGAGTTGGCCATGACACCGACTGCAACGGCGTTGGCTCTGCCAGGGCTTCCGCGATATCAATGACCTCCGGACCACAGTGGCTTAAGAAATAAGCCCTTTTTCGGTTATCTGGAACTCCTTGCAGTTCGTTGGCTTCTAGAAAGCTTTCGAAACGGGTCATATACGTTCCCCATTTCTCCTTGGCCGGGTCAAACGGTGCGGGCGGAGTGTAACTGGCCATCTCCGCTTTTCTGCCCTGAGTTTGCTGGGTTCGGGTCTATCGTGCTTCAGCTCGGTTCTGGTTCTCCTTAGCCTCGAGATCCCATCCTCGTCGCCAATGTTAAGTTCGGGAAGTAACGAGGCTGGAGACCAGGGTAGTGACAACAGCTCTTTAATATAGGGTGAACCCAGCAACAGGCTGGGGGAAAAACCTCTCCTTTTATACAGTTCTACTGGAGGCTTCGTCCAATCCGCAACGTGCTGATTTCCCGCTCAAATATTTAAAGGTACAAACATGAATACATAACAGACAGTCTTAGAAAGTGTTTACAATTTTGAGACTACAGTCCAAAATGTGACAATAATAAAAAAAAAAGTGACTATAAAAACAACGTGACAATAATTTTAAAAAATGGCAAGATTATAACTTAATGTTCACATTTCTGAACTGCATCTTCACTAGCAAGATTATTTTACCCAATTCTTATTAAAATCATATGAAATATTAAAATATACAAATATATTTTTTGCCATAATCTTTTAAGATTAAAAAGTTAATTCTACATTATTTAAGGTGACCTAGTAGTTCAGATATATATCATTTGAGCATTATTGAAATGTGCATAAATATTTAATGTCAAACTCATAAGCTTCTTTTAGATTCTTATAAAGGCAAGTGATTGTCTTAGGATATTCAGCTGGTTCCTCTCAGCTAAACCGCAGTGATAACACCCACAGAATGAATATCTTAACTGAATCAAGTGCCAAGAATAATTTGGGTAAATCAAATCAGGTGGGGAATGTGAGACCAGAGTTTTCCTCTTCAAGAAGTCAGTGAGAAATGTATGAAAGGGGAGAAAGCCAGTTTATTGTACTTTTATTGTATTTTTTAATTTAAAGAAAGCATATAATAAAGAGACTAGGCTGAATTCTTGAACAATCTTCATGAACTGGAGTTGTTGGTTGAATTGCTGAATGGGGGAAAAAGAATATAATTGGAAATAAAGCAGTTGTGAGAATATGTGAAATGCTTAGCAAATAGTTCAACACTGAACAACAATATGAGAGGCCCTGTGGATTGTTTGATGCATTTATGGATAAATTGGTAAGGAATGCTTGTAATGCCATTAGAACTGCCTCCACTGAGGATGTAAATATATATATGAGCTATGGTATGCAGAAGTTTCTATGCTGCTGGCTAAGAATCCAAAGAATTGCAGCAAGAATTAGATACATTATATGATGCAGCAAAGAGTATGAATCTAAAAAATTAGTATCAAAGAAAGAAGACAGTTTTGTCTGACAGGGAAAATGGAGTAAATGATTGCATGGAAGTGGCAAAAAACCGAGTAGATGAATGTTACTAAAAATTGGGAAATTGATGGAGAAAAGTTGTAGATAGGCAAATACAGATTAAAAAGATGGTATGGTATGTGATCTGTAGTGAGGAATAAAACTTTGTCAAAAGAAAGCAAAATGGCTGTTTATAAGAGCAGGGGTGTCAAACTCAAGGCCCCAGGCCAGATTCAGCCTATGGGGTGCTTAGATCTGGCCCGTGGGGCCAGCCTGGAAATAGCAAAGGACCAGCCCATGGTGCTTCTGCTAGCGAAAATGGGACACCCCGTTTTCGCTGGCAGAGTGCTGCAGGAGGCCATCCAGGCCAAAAATAGGGTGCGTCCCACCCTGTTTTGGCCGGGACGGTGCTGCAGAAGGTGTCTGTCCAGTCTGTCATCTGTCCCATCTCTTCCCCCTGGTCCGCAGAGGACAACTACAATGCTGATCCGGCCCTCAAAGAAATCCAGTTTGACACCCCTGATAAGAGCATATTTCTGTCCACATTTTACATGGAATTGAATGTTTTATATCAGGAGAAACAAAACGAAGTTGAATGCAGCGAGAATGGAATATATAAAAGAGAATGTGATAAAACAAGAAGAGATAAAATCAAGAATAAAAGGGTGTTAAACAATGATGGGTTCAATACAAAAGTGAGTGATTGGTAGAAATGTTCTTTCTCGTATATGAATATGAATAAGCAAATTATAGTGCAGCTACATGAAAGAAAAGGGAATGAATTGAGAAAAGGGAAGACTGAGAAAGGTGTGGTTGGAAGGAATTCATGAGAAGCTCAGGAATAAAAGTCGGGGTCTAAAGCGTATGAAGTGGGCATTGATGTGAAAGTTACAAGGCTGGCTTACAAAGATAGAAAGGGATGGAGGACTATAGGGAATGGTTTGGGGTAATTTGGATCCAGTGTAGCTTTGTTTCCTTCTCTTTCTCCCATTGCATACCTTAAATGTGTTTGGTTTCCTACTAACTTTTTATTCTGCATTAATTGTGTAACACTGGTGGGATGAATTAGCAATTTTAGTTTGTAGTTTTAAAAACTCAGATAATGCTTGTTTTTACTTTGAAAGAAACCCTTTAACATTTCAGGTTGCAGAAATAACTACCGGTATCAATACAATTTGAGCTTAAACGGACTCCAGAGGATGGTAGAGGATAGGAAGGCCTGGAGGAACGTTGTTCATGTGGTCGCGATGGGTAGGACACGACTTCACAATTAACAACAACAACAATCAATACAATTAATTGATATTGGAAAAACAGAAAAAAGGCAATCACCTTTTATATCTTAAGTGCATAAATACCTTAATAAAAAATATTCCAGCCTGCCTAAATCATTAAACGGTCATAAGAAGAAAAATAAACTGTGCAGTCTGTGGTACTAAGAAAATAAAGTCAGATGCAGTTCAGTAGCATACAAATTGAATAAAATAAATACATATTCAATAAAGTTACTGAGAGCCATCTTATATATGCTTATTCGTTGATAAATAATGGGAAAGTGAATACTAAATAACAATATAGGCCAGGGGTCTCCAACCTTGGTCCCTTTAAGACTTGTAGACTTCAACTCCCAGAGTCCCTCAGCCAGCAAAGCTGGCTGAGGAACTCTGGGAGTTGAAGTCCACAAGTCTTAAAGGGACCAAGGTTGGAGACCCCTGATATAGGCTATTACTGGGGGCAGCAGAAATCCAGACAACCATTAGATGGCAGCAAAGAGTTAGTTTTTCTGCTTCTAATGGTCACTTGGATTTGTGGAGTCCAACCCAGGTTTTCTGTTGTTACAAGTCTTACTGACTCAGTAAAACAAACAAGCAAACAAAACTCTTTGCCATCTTGAAGTACTGAAAAAAATCAAAATTTTACTTGTAGAACATTTATCATTTTAAAGATAACAAGAAATTAATTGAAGAAAGTTATCTGCTGAATCCAAACACAACTGTTCTGCTTGGATTCAAGTAAATCCAAGTAAAACTGCTTGTATAGAAAAGATAGTGAAGCATTTGCCAATTTTGGAATAATATTAAAAGAAAACCAACCCTTTTCCCCCCCAGAGATTAAAAAAAAAATGCTTGCCTGGTATACCTAATATGAAAAAGGACAGCAGCTACTTCAGGAATGATATTGATCAATAAATTTTTATTCTTCTCTATCAGCCAATACAAATGGAGAAGCATATATAAACTGTGTCCAAAATATCTTCAGTCTTTTGAAGCAAATGAAATATCCTGGGGACTGGAAAGTTTTCTTAGCCATTGTGAACATGAATTGCAATTGACTATATGTTAATATGACTCATGGAATGATGGGATCAATCCGGGGTGAAATCCAGCTGGTTCTGATGGGTTCAGGAGAACCGATGGCAGAAATTTTGAGCAGTTCGGAGAACCGGCAAATACCACCTCTGGCTGGCCCCAGAGTGGGGTGGGAATGGAGATTTTGCAGTATCCTTCCCCTGCCATGCCCACCAAGCCACTTCCACAGAACCAGTAGTGAAAAAATTTGGATTTCACCACTGGATCAATCCCCAGGTTTGCAGAGACGCAATGAAAAAGGGGTTGTTTTTAAATTTGCTGAGGTTTTTTAATATTGGCTTAGCACACTGCAAGGGAAATCATCTGTGAATTAAGCTGCTTGTTCCTTGAATAGTCAAAACTTTTTTGAGAAGCCATGTGATAATATTTTATCAGATTTTTTTTATGGCATAATACAGTTGTATAATGTTTACCTGGGCTTTCTGAAGTTATTAGGATTAGGTTTATCATTTCCCCTATGTATTTACCAACCTTTCTCTGTTCTTAAAAAAGCTGTTTGGTTTTCTCCAGTTGACTTTGATCAACTATCTCATCATCTTTCATAATGCTGAAATAAATACATTCTTCCAAATATTTGCCAACTAGATCTGGTCATTGGTTCATTTATTGGCACTATCATTTAATCAGGTTGGTGGTAGCATCCCATATGATTTTGTAGCTGATGTCCTTATACTTTATTTGGCACTTTGATGTCATTTTAAAGGAACACTACACAAGTCACTGTTGCTAGTAAGATAACAGATGTGAGATCAGTAACAATGAGGGCAGGGGGAGCATCTGGCAGAAAAGGAAGCATTATGTCCGGGTACCTTTTAGTTCTAATAATTTCTGTGGCTGCACCAAATAGGCTGTCAAAATGGCAATTTAACTCCAACCAGAATGGCTAAAATCTCTCTCTCTTAATGGCAGAATGAGTTGGATTTAGAGTAGTCATTTTCTACATTTCACACTAGTGCTAGGATTTGGTATATCTATTTGTTTACAACCTTGGAAAGATTTGGAATGAATGGAATAGCAGCATCAAACCAGCACTTACCAACAGTAATGGTTTAATAATAATAATAATAATAATAATAATAATAATAATAATAATAATAATAATAATAATAATAATAATAATAATAATAATAATATTTTAATTTGTATACCGCCCTTCTCCCGAAGGACTCAGGGCGGTGAACAGCCACAATAAAAACAAACAATCGAACAAACAATCAAACAAACAATTCACAAACAATATTGTAAATACAATACAGATAAAACAATAAATAAAAACTTATTCAAATTTGGCCCAAAAATTTAAAATGCATTTAAAACCCAAAAAAACCAATTAAAATTAAAAACAATAATAACAACTAAAAAATCAGAAACGTATATTGAATTATCCTGTTAAAATTTTTAGAGACAAACTTAGATTCTTCTTAGGTTCTGACATACTGTAACCCTTTCCAATGCTATGAAAACTGTGCATCAGTTTTATGGGGAACCTTATGGCTTTTGCTTGCACATTCATGTTTTTGTATCGCAATAACCTCATAGGGCATTCTCATACAAAAGTTATAACTGAAATACAATGAATTTAGTTTGCCCAACTCTGCAAATTTCCATCTCATATTCCTCATGCTGGTAACCCTCACCAGTGTAGTTACTGTAAACACTTGGGGATGGAAAAGGTGAATAAACTTTCCCTGGAAGGCAATGGTGCAATGTAAAGGAATGACCACACATGCTTTATTTGAATTAATACATAGGATTCAAGAGAAGTTCCTCAGAAATGGCACAATGAGAATGAAAATTGCATCACAATTAAGTGATTTATTTTCACTCATATTTGCTCTAAAAAGCAGGTGTTAGTAAGCAGAGAAGGAGCAAAAACACATCTGCACATATATAAAAACCCTAGATCGATCAATTATCTATCTATCTATCTATCTATCTATCTATCTATCTATCTATCTATCTATCTATCTATCTATCTATCATCTATCTTTTTTTCTTCCTTCCTTCCTTCCTTCCTTCTTTCTTTCTTTTTCTCTCTCTCTCTCTCTTTCAGGTTTTTTTTTATTTGCATTTATATCCCGCCCTTCTCCGAAGACTCAGGGCGGCTTACACTATGTCAAGCAATAGTCTTCATCCATTTGTATATTATATACAAAGTCAACTTATTGCCCCCAACAATCTGGGTCCTCATTTTACCTACCTTATAAAGGATGGAAGGCTGAGTCAACCTTGGGCCTGGTGGGGCTTGAACCTGCAGTAATTGCAAGCAGCTGCTGTTAATAATAGACTGTCTTAGCAGTCTGCACCACTTATTCATTTCAGTAGAAGTTTCTTCCCAGTAGATCTTGTTTTTATTGCAGGTAGAAACCTAGGGATCACTTGACCTCTGGCACCTTCTGAATATTTTCCAGGCAATGTGGAATGGTGGGATATGTAGTTTATCATCATTTGGGGGAATACAGGTTCTCCATACCTGAGGTAAAGAGAATTGAAGGCCTCAAGCTGTTTCTTACCCTTTCATATCAAATACAAGGCAAAAATATATCCAGATATCTAATTTATCTAGTTTGATGTCAGTGTATCTTTCAGTATAGTGTAAAGCTAAGCTAACAGCATTTCATCAGAAATTACACTAACTATCTTGACATCTTGAAAAACAATTTATACCCTCTCTCTCCACATTTGCAATTCTGAGCGATTAAAAAAATATGGAACAACTGTACTGAAATGGGCAAAGTTTCAAATCCCTCCATCTGTGAGAACAAATGCCATCCCTTTGGATATTCATTTACAATGACTATTCTATTTATTTATATGTATTTCTGAAAGACAATGTCTTAAGAAAGCTGTTCTTTTTTTGAGAGAGAGATTTTTAATAAATTTCTAAATGAATTAGTTTTGGCTTAATTATGTTAAAATTAATAGTTTCATTCACATGAAGTTAAATAATACATATTTGAAATACCTGAAATTTTTGGTGCAATACCACTTTTAGGACTGTGGATTGTCACTTGCGAGTGACACAGTGGTGGTAGAATTGAGAATCTCTGGTTATTCTTTGCTGCTATAAAAATAGTATTTCCAGAAATGGATGTGGACAATGAATCGAGTCACATTAAGTGTTTTTAGATCCCCAATTACTGTGAGAACTGTCAGCCAATTCAAGAGCTTTTTTATTGATGGTGTGAGACTTCGGATGCTAAACACTAATTCTTTTGTTCACACAAGGACAAACTATTGGCTTTGGGAAGTATCAAAGCAAGCAGCTATTCAAAGAGGGATCTCTGCTAATTAATGTTTCCGATCAGGTCCTTGATTGCTAGCAATTTCAACGTTCTCCCCATTTTCCCTCTCCTCAAAGCTTATAATATACTTAAAAGCACATAAAATGGTTAGGTCACCCATCAGATTATTTGGTTTGGGGTATCCAACTGTGGCTTATAAGTCAGCAAACTGTGTCACGCATGCTTAGACAGATGTTTCCATCCAGCATATCCTACATGTTGAAGGAAGAACCCAGCAGGATACACAAGCTTAAAATTGTAATTATCAACTGAAAAGTTCAGTAAAATAAATCCTACGTCACGTGAATGTTCCAAGAATCTTACATGCAGTTGCTATAGCAGTCATTTAATCAGAGACCATAATAGAGATATTTATAATTAATCAATCATAATGGATATAAGGAGTGGTTTGCATGAATCTAATTTGTACTCTGTTTCAGTGAAAGTGCACATTCCAATGATTTCCTTAGAATATTTTCTGAGTAAGGAACAATTTCTGTCTCGCTATATTATATTTTGTTAATATACCATTATACAAATAATTATTCTTGATGGTACATTTAATCACAGATTTAATCATGTTTACTTAAAGATTGAATGAGCCATAATTGGCAGGAGTCCCATATAATGCTAAAGCTCCTCTAGATGGTGCTGAACAACAGTTTCCTTAAAATAGTCCCAGCTGGCATAGCCAATAATAAAGGATCTTGGGAATTATAATTCTGCAATATTTAAAGGGCCACAGGTTTCCATCTCTACCATAAACAAGGATATCCTAATCTCAGAGGTTGGGCTCAAGCATCAGAACCAAGCAAACCACATTATAGTTAAATTATTTAAGATTATGGAGACGTTGAGTGTTTCTCAACCTTGACAGTTAGCAAATATGTTGAATTCAATTCCCAGGATTCCCCAGCCAGCCATAAAAAAATATTATTCTTATCTATCCTCATTCATGGAAATTCCTAGGATAACTTGGTACTAGTCACATTCAGAGTTGTTGCTGTGGAGGAAAAAAATTGGAGAAGAGTAGGTTATAGATGCTACCTTGAGCACATCAGAAAAAAATGGTTTGAAAGTAGGATGCAAATGAATGAATGTGTTAACTTGACCATATGGTCAGATTATTATTTTATTTACTCATCTGAATTATGTCTCTGCAAACTAGAGGTTTCTGGGAAAAGCTTTTTCTTTTCCTGGAAAGAACCTGCAATAAGATTTTCCAGAAATTGGATCCCAAGCTGTTTGCACACAGAGCCAGTGCTTTCTTACAAAGCTGTGGACTTTTTAAGCCATTGTACTTTAAGGCTATAATGTATTTTCACACTCTTTAGAGAAATTGTATGTATTAATAATTTCATCCTGAGGAATAAGTTTCCAATCAGATCTGTCCTGGTAGTATAGGAATATTAATGGATATTCATATTTATTTATTTTTATTTATTTATTTATTTATTTATTTGTCATAACAATATATACAAGCGTTACATAAAAGGTTATAAATATATGAACGTATATATGAGGAGAAATGAGGTACTAAAAACGTGTATATACATAGGGAAAGAAACAGTAGGACAGGAACGGTAGGCACGTTTGTGCTCTTATGCACACCCCTTTAGAGTCCTCTTAGGAAAGTGGTGAGGTCAACCGTGGACAGTTTTTGAGTGAAACCTTTGGGGTTATGAGAAGAAACCACAGAGTCAGGTAATGCATTCCAAGTATATACAATTCTGTTACAGAAATCGTGTTTTCTGCAATCTAAACTGGAACGGTTGACATTGAGTTTGAATCTGTTTGTAGCTCTTGTGATATTGTTATTGAAACTAAAAAAGTCATTGACAGGAAGGACATTACAACGGATGATTTTATATGCTAAACCCAGATCCAGTCAAGGCGAAGTTCCAAGTTTTCTAGACCCAAGATATCAAGTCTGGTGGAATAAGGTATTTTATTAGTTTCAGAGGAATGGAGAATTCTTCTCGTAAAATACCTTTGGACACGCTCAACTGTGTTGATGTCAGATATATGGTAAGGGTTCCAGACAGGAGAGCAGTAATCAAGAATTGGCCTAACAAATGTTTTATATGCTCTGGTCAGTAGCATGGTGTTTTTTGAAAAGAAGCTACGTAAAATTAAGTTGACAACTCTTAGAGCCTTCTTAGCTATGTAGTTGCAGTGGGCTTTGGAACTTAAATCGTTAGATGTAAAAACTCCAAGGTCTTTGACAGGGTGGGGTCGTCTGCGAGGCAATGTCCATCAAGCATGTACTTTGTGATTGGGTTCTTTCTTCCAATGTGCAAGACTGAGCATTTACTGGTTGAAATTTGTAGTTGCCAAATTTTAGACCAGGCAGATAGATGATCAAGGTCCTTTTGAATTGTGGATGCATTGTCAGTGGTGTTGAAAAGTTTGACATCATCAGCAAAGAGAACACAGTTACTTGAAATATCAATACAAAGATCATTTATATATATTATAAAGAGAGTAGGTCCAAGAACGCTGCCTTGAGGAACACCACTCTTGACAGGAACAGGATTTGAAAGAGCATTACCAATTTTAACTATTTGTTGTCTGTTTGACAAAAAAGCAGATATCCAGTGGTGTAAGGGTCCTGAAATGCCATAGGATTTTAATTTTAGGAGAAGTTTATCATGTACTACTGAGTCAAAAGCTTTGCAGAAGTCTATGTATATTGCATCTATTGATTTACCTAGATCAAGATTAGTAGTCCATAGGTTTTACAGTAGAGAAGTTGTAGATTGCATGATAATTTTTCCTGAAGCCAAATTGTTTATTTGAGAGAAGGTTGTGCATTTCTAAGTGTAAGGTAATGGATTGGTTGATGATGGATTCCATAACCTTGCATGCGACGCAACATAGGGAGATAGGTCTATAATTATCAACTAAGCTGGGGTCGCGTTTTTTGAAAACTGGAATGACTGTGGCTAGCGACCAGAGACTGGGAAGGGAACTGGTTCTAAAGGCTATATTAAAGATTATACTTAGGGTTCTGCTAGATTACTAGAGAGTTTTTAAAAAGTAAGCACAAAGACCATCAGGTCCAATGGATAGAGATGGCTTCAATTTACTTAGAGCTTTACCAACATTTTCTTCTGTAAAATCAACAATTGTTAAGTTGTCATGCTCATTGATTGTACAAATTTGGAATGTTGGATGAGTGCCATCACTGTTGACAAAAACTGATGCAAAGAATTTATTAAAGAGGTTTGCTCTAGATACTTCATCATTGTATTCATTGCCATCAGGATCTTTTAGAGGTGGCATGCGTCTAGAGTATTTAAGCTTGTTGTTGACAAAATTATAGAAGGCACGACTGAATTTGTGCAGAAGATCCTCTTCTTGCTTGGTGTGGTAATTTGTGCATTCAGTTTTTATTTGGTTGCATATAGTTCTGTAGCGTTTTTTAAAATTAGCTACATAGCCCTTTTTGTTTCTTTTCCAGAGGGATCTTTTTTTAGATTGAAGCTTTTTTATTGATATGGGTAGTTTGCTTTTCCTAATCTTGATGGTAGTTAGTGGTACATATAGTTCGATGACTCTGTTGATTTCGAGTAGAAAAACTCTATAGTGGTCTTCAGCAGTTATACAGGTTGAGAACAGATTTTGCCAGTCTAGAAATGAAAGATCATTGTTTATAGAGTCATAATTGGCTTGAATATAATATATATATATATATATATAATATATAATATATATATAATCTCCTTATCTTGATATAAACCATTACAGAAACACCAGGCTATAACCAAGGATGCTTGTGGGCAAAATGGATTCCATCTCTTCCAATGAGCTCTCAATCCTCCCTCTGCGATTCACTTCCAGGACCTTTTGCTTTAAATTGAGAGTA
This sequence comes from Ahaetulla prasina, assembly GCF_028640845.1. Taxonomy (NCBI): domain Eukaryota; kingdom Metazoa; phylum Chordata; class Lepidosauria; order Squamata; family Colubridae; genus Ahaetulla; species Ahaetulla prasina. The sequence goes on from NC_080539.1 coordinate 153,640,067, forward strand.
TGTACAGGGGAGTGAATGAGAAGTTCAGTGCAGTATTTCACAGTATTCACATAATTAAAAAGATTAGATAAGATAAACTTTATTGTCATTTTTTACTGTGAGCACATTGATCCACATTAAAAATGAAATTCTGTTGCCTGGTCTCAAAATAAAGTATATATCTACACACACATACACACACATGCTATAGACACACACACACAAAATCTACATCCATGTTGTTGTTAGTCGCAAAGTCCTGTCCGATCCCATTCGCGACCCCATGGACAACGTTCCTCCAGGCCTTCCTGTCCTCTACCAACCTCTGGAGTCCATTTAAGCTCACACCAACTGCTTCAGTGACTCCATCCAGCCACCTCATTCTCTGTCATCACTTTCTTCTTTTGCCCTCGATCTGTCCCAGCATTAGCCTCTTCTTTGGTGAGTCCTTCCTTCTCATTAGGTGGCCAAAGTATTTCAATTTCATCTTCAGGATCTGGCCTTCTAAAGAACTGTCAGGGTTGATCTCCTCTAGGACTGACCTGTTTGATCGCCTTGTAGTCCAAGGGACTCGCAGGAGTCTTCTCCAGCGCCATAGTTCAAAGGCCTCAATTCTTTGGTACTCAGCCTTCTTTATGGTCCAACTTTCATACATTGCAACTAGGAAAACTACACCGCTACACACAATAGTGGGTTTCAAATCCTGTTGTTACCGGTTTGCTCGTGGGTGCGTGGGCGCTTCTGCGCATGTGCAGAAACATCCGGGTGGGTGGGCGGAGCCTACCACCATTGCTGCTACTTGTTTGCCCGAGTCAGGGTGAACTGGTAGCAACCCACCACTGCCTATACATATATAATATAAATATTAATCACTATCTATTTTGAATACATAGCAGAAAGAGGAAACTTGAGAGTTCACAAGGTTGATGCTATATGGAACAAAATTGTGGCTGAATCTGGATGTCCTACTTTGGATACTACGAAGCCTCCTCCCAGAAGGTAACAAGGAAAACAGGTTTTGAAGAGGATGTGTAGTGTCCCAGACAATCCTGCAGACCCTGCTCAAGTATTGCTTATATGCTATGTCCTGGATGGAAGAGAGTGAACTACCAATAAACCTTTCTGCCATCCTCACCACTTTCTGCCCCGCCTTCCTGTCAAACCAGACAGTAATGCAATATGACAGGATGCTCTCGATCCTCCCTCTATAGAAAGTGGTAAGGACAGGGGAAGGAAGATGTACTTTTCACATGTGACACAGAAAATGCAGGCACTGCTGTTGAGCAGTGTTGAGCAACCAAGCTAGCCTACTTGTTAGCTGCACACCCAGAAACTTGATTAACATAATGATATAAGAATACAGGTAGTCCTCAAGGTACAACAGCTTGCTTAATGTTCAAAGTTACAACAGCACTGAAAAAAGTGACATGATTGTTTTTCACACCTACGACTGTTGCAGTCATATGGTCATAGGATCAAAATTCAGACACTTGGCAACTGATTCACGTTTATGATGGTTGCAGGGCCGTAATAGCTCAGGCTGTTAGAGCCTGTTATTAGAACACAGTAGCCTGCAATTACTGCAGGTTCGAGCCCGGCCCAAGGTTGACTCAGCCTTCCATCCTTTATAAGGTAGGTAAAATGAGGACCCAGATTGTTGGGGGGGCAATAAGTTGACTTTGTAAAAATATACAAATAGAATGAGACTATTGCCTTACACACTGTAAGCCGCCCTGAGTCTTCGGAGAAGGGCGGGATATAAATGTAAACAAACAAACAAAAAAGTATCCCATGGTCATGTGATCATCTGATAAGCAAAGTCAATGGGGAAGCCAGATTCACTTAACAACCATGTTACTAACTTAACAACTGCAGTGATTCACATAACTGTGGCAAGAAAGTAAAATGGGGCAAAATTCACTTAACAAATGTCTCACTTTGCAACAGAAATTTTGGACTCAATTGTGCTTGTAAATTGAAGACTACCTATAGAATGAATATATTTTATTGATTATCTTAAGCAATTATTGTAGAACGTTCTATTTTGAAACCCAGGAATTAACTTCTTGAATGCAATTTACCAGGATATATTAACCGACTTAAAATCAGCCATCCCTTTGAAGGCCACTTTTAATTGGAAACCTCTAATGTGTACAAATGAACATCAACTGCAGAAGCCCCTAAATTTAATCTTGTTTTCTCACAAGTAAGCTGGCATTGAATCAGGTTGCATCTCTGCTCTCCTGCTGTCTCTCCTTCTGCCAAACACACATTTGAAATATCTGAAACAAATCGGGCAATCTTCCATAGCAGCTACCTGCCCATTTTTTGTCAGTGGTGGGCCCTATACTTTCTTCAGTAAGACTTGAATTGTAGTTGCTTGCTCTAAAGAATCAGTTTTAATATTGAAATATGTTAAGATTAATATTGTTTGTAAGGACCAGCCTCAGCTGGGTTCTGTCTGTTTTCAGAAAATGAGAGCTGGTGCCCATGTATTGGCTATTGGAGATTTTCTCTCCAGTATATTCATTCAGTCATTTGTTCATTTAGTCACTACAGTTATATCCTGCCTTTATTTTGCACAGCCCAAGGTGGCATATGTAATTATGCCTCCTGCATTATCCTCTCACATCAACTACACTCTCAACATACTCTTGTAACATAATCTTTTCTTACAATACATTTCCTAAGAATCTCTTCAACTTAGCAAAAGATCATTCTTTGCCACAAAGTATGTGCAAATAAGAGGCACAGCTGTTGCTGAAAGCACGTGCCTGATAAATATTTTTGTTACACAAGCTTCCACATAAGTAGAACAAGGTATGCTTTATGGCACAGGTTTCCTAGGTGCTTTCATGCAGAAATATTTTCCTATTCCCCCAAAGTCCTGAATGCCATAAGGTTACTGAGCTTAGCCAAATATCTGCTTTTCTGTTGTATTTTTAAGCAGTAAGGGACAACTAGCAATATGTGCAGAAAAGCCATACAGCCTTGTATCTGTTTTTAAGTGTTTCCTAGCATGCGCTAAAGCAGAAGCCAGAAGCACAGGAAACTCCTTCTTTAGAAACAGTCGATGTAAACTAGCCTGCCTGGCCGGAAATATGGTCCGAGATAATGCCAAAGTATCATCCAATTCAGATGAAGGTCAACAGACGAGGAAGGAGAATGGCTGGCTTGCTCCTTTGCAGTTAATAGCATCTTTATCTGGAAATATCAGCCAGGGAAGATTACCGTGACAAGTTAAGAGTTATTGCCTATGCACATTAGCTGAGTTAGTGTTGTTAAAGGCCTAGAAGCATGGTTTTTTCCATCCATTTCTTTGATCTGAAAAACATCATTCTTGTCCAGACTTAATGGCCTCTAGCTGAACTGAATCTTTGTCAATCCAAGATTAGCCCCAAATTACCTTAACGCTACCAATTTTTCCTCATGCTGAGGCTTATGTGCTTTGTAACAACTCCGTGGTGGGCAGAAATTCAACTGATGAAATTTTCTCATGTCATATTTTTCTGCCAAGAAAATATGGCTGCTCCTTTCCAGAAAAGAAACATACATGATTTTTTTTGGACCATTATTATTGCCATATCTAAGCCTCTAGCAATTATTTTGGTGGTTTTAGAGCAAATTTGATTTATATTAGACAAAATTTTGAACATAACTTTAGTTTATTCATTCACTTTCTTACTCTGTCTTATAGACTGGTGCAATGTTATTCTTCTATATACTTCAACCTTATTCTTCTATATACTTCTATTCAATAAGAGCTGTTTCTAATAAGATTTCTTTCATAAAAAAATAACCTAACCTGCCAGGTATCTTCCTGGGGTCTCCACCCTTCCAACCCCTCTACTTTAGCTCTAGGATGACTGAGGGTAGCTTTCAGATGTCATTATACAAAGGCCATAATTTATTCATTGTGCAAAGCAGAGAAACAAACAAGAAGCAAAGAACACAACATGTAAGCAAAAGTAAAGCTACACAATGCAGCACTGGAAATAAAATGTTTCTGATACTTTTGGCTATACAGTACTTTCACTGCCAAGAGATTCTAATCCTTGGGTGGAAGGCCCAATACCAAGCCTGGACAGGAAAAAAAATGTTCTTACACAAAGATAAGATGATAGCAGACTCTCCAAGCCTGAAATCTGTATTTCCACACCATTGTATTAGAAGAAGATTGCAATTTTATATAGAAGAGCAGGAATGGGGAACGATGGCCCTTTTATGACTTATGGACTTTTAAGCCTCAGAATTCCTGAGCCAGCCAGGCTGGTTCAGGAATTCTGGGAGTTGAAGTCCACTAGTCATAAAGGGGCCATCGTTTCCACCTCTGTAGTAGAGTGTTAAAATATTTGGAATTACCAATATTCTAATCCACTACAACTCATGAGTGGGCTAAAAGAACAACAGCAGAGAATGAAATAAATATAGTAGGGCTCTTCCTCATGATCACTGTAGTGTGCTATACCCCACTCCTTGAGCTGGCAAAATGACATGTCAGATAATTTTTGCTGCCTGGACTTTCTGCCCTATTCTGCTATTGGAATATGTGGCAGCGATACAATCTTTACAATATCATTGTGGAACAAGTTAAGGAAACTAATTGGTGGGTTACCTCCAAACGTCTTCCAAGCAGCCACCAATCACTCTCCTGAATGAATGGGTAATAAATAAGACTGTTGACCTTGATTGCAGATCAATACCTGGCTTGGAGCTTTTAACCACCTTCCAAGTTGCTCAACTGATAGGTCATAGGCAAAGCGTAAGGAGCATTGGGGATGCTCCTTCCTACTTCAGCCCATGCATCTTCTCCATACCTGCAGGGTGAAGGAAGAGAAAGAGCCCGCAATGTCCCTTGCTGATCCTCATTGGGCTCAAGCCCAATCAATCAGACAGTTTTACTCAGCTTTTGCTCCCTTTGTTGCAAACATAGAGGGGCTGGTTGAAGCAGAGGGGATCTTCGCTGGTGCATTGCAAGAGAATCCTCCCACTTCCATTTTTGCCCTTTCTTGGTGCCTGTGACTTGTCAATAAAGCTGGTTGTGCAGGCAAAGTCAGCACTCTTTCAAAAGAGCACTAAATCTATGTTTGAAAATAGCCCCCCAAACAGCTGACAGACATGTAATGAAGTTAAAACCTCTCTCCCTCCATCCGCTCTCCCCCACTGTCTGCTCATTTGGAGAATGTTTGGCAGGCATTGGCAGATCAGCTCTCCACTCTGGCAGCCCAGGGATCAATGAAGCAGGAGAGTCTCTCTTGTTTCACTGGATCATCTGCTCTGCCATCTCTCCATCATGAGATGCATTTTTCTAAACACAAAAAACAAGCTGCCCACAGTGCCTGAGCCACAATTATTGAGGCTCTGCAGCAGTTTCCCAATAATTAGGAAACTCTACTAAGAAAGACAAGAAAGGCTTGGAGCAAAGGTCTGTGGCCAGTGAAGAAAGGGAACCACATCAGTGGCAGAGATTTTTCAAATTGACTACCTCTCGTTATTTCACCTTGACTTCTGTGACTTTTGCAGTTTCTTGGGAAAAGAAGGGTATGTGTAGAAGAAAGATGGAGGGTTTGATTAGCTGGAACAAACCACCTGGTAAATAAACTAAGAGATTAAAATAAAGGTTAAGTGTATGAACATAGCATACACACACACACACACACACACACACACACACACACACACACACTCATTTCTCAGTGTCTTCGCTTTCCAGTAATTCTCTTGATACAGTCGTGCCCTTAAGATTCAGGCAAATGGACCATGCTGGATCAGGCCAAATCCAATCCAGAATGCACTCAAAGGCCTCTGGGATTCCCTTAAGCAGTACGCAGGTTGCATAACATTCTTTGGCTTTCTGCAAGCCCAGGTCTAATCCGCTGGGGGAGGGAGGGAGGGAAGAGTTTCCCAGTGAAACAGGACAGACAGTGCCCTGTTTTACAAGGCAATTTCTGCCGCCTCTTGAATTACCTGTAAGTGCAACTAAAGAACCAGACAGGCCCACTGTTCAAAGCATAATGGCTCAAGAAAATAAGGCACAGTGATTGGAGAAGACAGAGTTGGCCACAGTGCCAGGAATTACCAATATTGCCAGGTATAATGAACCGGGTCATCCAGAAAGCATCTAGAGTCATGTCCATAGCAAAGCTGTGCTGGGAAGAAAGAGAAAGCATTGCATTAAACGTGGAACAGAGAAACATGATTTTAAGCTCCTTCTGCTATAGACTGGGGACAAGACAAAGGAAACATTGTAAGGACACGGCATTTAAAAAGAGTTTGTAGAGTATATTTTTGCCTGTTAGAGAAATATGAGGATGAGCCCCCACCTGAAAACTCTTCCACCCAACGGTTGTAATAAGGAGGAGCTACCAATTCAAACGGGTAAAAAGTAACGGGATGAGCTCCCGTTACTAGTCCCAGCTTCTGCCAACCTAGCAGTTTCGAAAGCACGTAAAAATGCAAGTAGAAAAAATAGGGACCACCTTTGATGGGAAGGTAACAGCATTCCATGCGCTGACGTTGAGTCATGCCAGCCACATGACCACGGAGACTTCTTCGGACAGTGCTGGCTCTTTGGCTTTGAAACGGAGATGAGCACCACCCCCTAGAGTTGGCAACGACTAGCACGTATGTGCGAGGGGAACCTTTACCTTTTACCTTTACCAATTCAAAAACTGACAGTGGTTATGCTTAATCAATCCCAAAACATCAATTCATCAGAAAGAAAACTCTGACATGGCTTTCCAGGTGCCTTCTACTTCTCATGTTCTCTTTGTCTTCCTGGGAAGATGGGTTTATAGATATACCCCTACAGAGTAAACATACCCCTATATGTACAGATAGCATCCTACTGAAGTTACAACATTTCCCTGGAAGCTCGCTCTTCTCTCTATCTCTTTCACAAATGCACGTCTTATGTGTTTCTTTCTCAAAGTCATAAAAATATTTCAAAAGCGAAGAGTCATGCTAACATCATCCACAAAGTGTATATGCCATAATCAAACATCTGACAGTTTGCAATTGTTTGTTGCATTTATTAATATCAGAAGAGAGTTCTGCAAGATAGAGATAATATTGTGCTAGTTGAAAGAAGAACATTTGACAAGAAATAAGATCCATATCAAAATCTATTGGCAACAATAAATATAAGCAGTGGTACTGCATTTACTTAAGAGCCAGCAGACTGCTTGTTATCGTCTTTCCGCGAAAATAGGACTCTGTCTTATATTTTTTTTGAACCCTGAAATAAGCGCTTGGCCTTAGTGCCATGCGCTCAAAAGCCCGATTGGGCTTATTATCAGGGGATGTCTTATTTTGGGGGAAACAGGGTATTCTCAGATTTGTTAATCTCAATGCCATCTCCAAACTAATGCCCCTCAAAATCTGATTCACATTTTGGGAGTCACTGGAAATCGAGTGGCATAATTTTAATAAATGATGATGATGATTTCTCTATTCTAATTTCTGATCCCACTCCCCCAAAAAACCCATTGATTTGCAGGCATTCCCTTCTTTTTATGAGGATTACATGGAAAATGGTAATCCTTCTATTAAGTGAAGCCCAAAGAATATTTCTCTCCCACTCAACTCCTGCCCAGAGTCCAAAAATTGATTAGGATATTAGTTATGTCAATCCTGAAGTGTTTATTCTTTAAGCTATTATAGAAAAGGGTGCTCAGTGGTTTGAGAGATATATTAGAAAAAGGCCTAAGAGATGCATTTGAAACATACATTGTTGTTGTATGCTCAGTTACCTGGATTAAAGTCCTGTTAAACTTGAGGGGGGTGACTATGTCCTTGTGAGTAAACATTAATGGCATCAGATTAGAGACAGGATCAGAGGAAGTAGAAGAGCTTCATCTTGGGAGTTGTGAAGCCAAGGTTAAAGATACTTTTCTGCAAAGGATTCCCTATGTATCTTTTTATCTGTAATATGTGTGATTTATAGCACAATTCTACACATATCTGTTCAGGAGTGACTTAGGAAAAGTTCAGTGGGACTTTCTCCTAGAATGTAGGCATGGCAGCCTTTCCCAAATTAGCCAGTTTCCAAAAGGACTGCAAAAACTGGATGATTACTAGATGGCATAAAGCAGGGGTATCAACTTCGAGGACCGGGGGCCGGATCTGACCCACAGGGTGATTAGATCTGGCCCACAGTGCCATCCTGGAAACAGCGAAGGACTGGCCCACAGTGCCTCTGCCAGCAAAAATGGAGCTCGTGAGGGCTGCAGGCAGCCGTCACGAGCTCCGTTTTCTCTAGCAGAGGGTTGCAGGTAGCTGTTGCAGCCAAAAACAGAGCTTGGGAGCCCCTTTTTGTTGGCAGAACACTCAGGCTACCATAGGCACCCCAACATGAGTGACATCCAGCTGGCCACCTCCCCCCCCCCAGGTCAAACACAACCCTGATGCAACCCTCAATGAAATTGAGTTTGACAGCCCTGGCATAAAGGAACATATTAATCTCTGCTCTGCCACTGGGTAATTGTCTAGATTTTTGCAGCTGAGAAACTGTAGTCTTCTCTGAGGACCAATACTGAGAATTCTAGGAATTGAACTGAAATATCTAGAGAGTGACCAGCAAACCTACTGTTAGACCTCACTACTCAAAAGTGAGCCATTGGCCATTACAAGTGAGCAAAGTTAGTATTTCATACATGGATTTACGTCTCATAGACTTCAGATTAGACAAATGTATTTTTGCTTTGATAGTATTTTATTTTACAAGCTGACTGCAAAACCAAACCTTACAGAACTTCCCAAAGCATTTTGTAGATTGACTAGATTAACCAAAATAATGTAAGATTTATTGTGAGGATTATTTTTGTTCAGAGTTTTTTCACAGTTTGCGTTTTCATCTCACTTTTCCTCTATCCAGCAAATACTTTTTAGCAAAACCCCTTTCATGTTTACTCTACTGAAAAACAATTTCTGCCAACTAATAGGCCGATAAGCAGAGATATAAAAAATGATGCTTTCTCTCATGAGAGTGGTACATTGATCTGGACAATCACTAGTTGGAAGCAGTTGTGGTTTTTGTATCTCTTTGTTGCATCAAAGCCACAGCATAAAACAACTGAAAGACACCATACAAGATCAGAAAATGTGAAGAAAGCTGGCCCATAAAATTGCAGAGAATTGGACACCACTGAACGGATAGCATCATGATCAATAGCACATCTGCTCCAGTAGTTATATTGGAGGATGTCTGGGTTAAGGAAAACTGCCATATGCATCTTCCTAGAAGCACTGAATTCAGTGATAACCTTCAAATGCATGTGCATAGACTGTACTAAAAAAACCTCTGCCATGCTGAAGTTGCCTCGATTTTTGCAACCCAAATATGATAGGCCTATAAAATGAATTAAAGATTGCTCCATTAGACAGCAGGCCTTTCCTTATGTGTGTGGTTTAACACATCACCAAATACAGGCAGCCCTCGACTTATGACCATAATTGAGCCCAACATTTCTGTTGCTAAGTGAGACATTTGTTAAGTGAGTTTTGCTCCATTTTACGACCTTCCTTGCCACAATTGTTAAGTGAATCACTGCACTTGGGATATTAGTAACATGGTTGTTAAGTGAATCTGGCTTCCCCCGTTTACTATGCTTGTCAGAAGGTTACAAATGGTGATCCCATGACCCCAGGTCCCTGCAACAGTCATAAATATGAGTCAGTTGCCAAGCATCTGAATTTTGATCACATGATCGGGGGAGGGATGCTGTAATGGTTGTAAGTGTGAAAAAATGGCCATTGGTCACTTTTTTCAGTGATGTTGTAACTTCGAACGATCACTAAATGAACTGTTGTAACTCGACTACCTGTAATGGCAGTGGTGGTAGGAAAAAAAAATGCAGGGACAAATCGGGTGGTTTGGATCCGGTTCAAAATGTTCATGCTACAGAACCTATTGATTTTTTTTTTAAATTCCCAGCACCTCTGATCAAAAGTCAAAGTTTTAGTGCCAGAAAATTGGTTGCCTTTGCAGGACTCCCCCCCCCCCCACACCTTATGGAACCCCACCCAGTTCTTCCAGCACCCACTTTTAAAAAAACCCTGGTCTGGATTTTCTATCTCCACCCTGTATTCAGAGGGACTTGTCTTGCCTTGAACGGCCAGTATTTTCAGGTCAGAGTCTCATCAGCGACTTAGGATGGCTAAGCCTCAGGTCACATTTCCAAAAGCTTAGCCCTGTGTCTCGTGAAAGGACCTTTCGCTCTTTTCGGGCAAGCGAAAGATCGGCGTGAAGGTTGCTTCCCTTCCCTTCTGAACTAGAGACAAACCTCAGCGCCCTGGGGAATGAGAGGGGGATTTCTGCTTTGCAAGGCTCTCCGGCGACCGTTTAAGCAGCGAGGAAAAAGTAGTTCTCGGGAAACAAAACGCGAAGCCCCGGAAAGGCGCACGAAAGAAAAAGACCGGAGACCAACGCGATCGGGTGAAAAATCATCTTACGCGGGTAGGTGGAACTATAGACGAGCCTCCCCAGAATCGCCACCGTTCGTTGCGCTCGGGGCAGCGTTTCCGTTCGCGCGATCAGCGAGGAAAAGTGCCAGGAGTGCATTATATTCCGAGGCGTGTGTGGGGGGCGATCCTCGCCCCTGTTCCTCCCGGCCGCTTTTCCCTCCCGCGATTTGATTTTCCGCAGATGAGAGAGGCAAACTCTGCTCCCTCAGCCAGCTAAGCGACAAAGCGCACTTTTGTTAGTTCAGGACTTCCTGGTAACTTCCTGGCTGCTTTTAGGCAAAGCAGCGTGCAGCGTGTGTGTGTGTTGTGTGTGTGTGTGTGTGTGCGGGGTGGGGTGGGGTGGGGTGTGTGTGTCTATAGCGGGATATACCAAATGCGACGCTGCTGCGGGAGGCGCTAAGCCCTTCCCGGCCGAGCCCGCTTGCTTTTGAGTGAGGAAGGTTTCCTTTTCCTGCAGGCGGGGAGACGGCCGCTCAGGCAGAAGAGACCGGCGGCCAGGTGAGAAACGGGGGAAGCGTGGGCAGGCCAGAAGTTTGGAGTCCTGTCTCTGAGCGGCCACCCCTTTCCCGGCCGGCCTTGGTTCCCGCCTCTAATCCATTCTGCCCTGGCAGCGGGTTTGAGCGCAGCTTCTTTCTGCGGCGACCGTAAACCTGAGTGGAGGTTGTGCCGCTTAGGAGCGGTTCCCGAGGGGCCCCGGGGCGGTGAGCGCGCGCGCGCGCCGATGGGGCACTGAGCGCGACCCTTCAGAGGCACCGGAGGCGCTTTGGCCGCTGCCTTGAAAACTTCTCTCTCTCTCTCCCTCTTTTTCTCTCGGCTTCCTCCCTCCCCTCCTCCTTCTCCTCCTCCTCCTCCTGCTGTGTGACTCCGCAGCTTTCCTTCCTCTCGGGCTGCTGCTTCTCTCGCCCTTCCCGCTGTCCCTTCGTTTTGCTGCCTCGCCGAAGCGGAGCGGCCGCTCCTGCCAGAGAGCAGCATCCCCCCACCCCCACCCCCACGAACAAGAGTCGTCCGTCGCCGGCGATCCCACGCAGGGGGTCCGGTGGTGCGAACGAGAGAAAGGAGGAACGCGCAGCCCAAAGGAGCCTGGTAAGAGGGAACTGGGTGGAAGGCGCAGCTGGTGCGGGTGGCCTCGGGGGGACATTCCGGCATTCCCTGCACGCCGGTTTCTCGCTCTTTTACATCAATTATTTTCTTCTTCGCTTCCTCCCTCTTGGCACCTCTTTAACAGGCTAGTGTATCTTTTAAGAGACTTTCTTGGACGGACTCGTTGAATTGGAGTACTGTGTAAACAGCTGCTTAAGAGGAACAAGCCAGGGTTGGGGGGTTCTGGACAACAAGCCAGGCTTTCTCAAGCCCTGACTTTTTGCGGATGCCCCGTTCTTCTTTCATTCTTTCGCCTCTTAACAAATATAATAACATTTCCCAACATGGGTTAGGCCGGCGTCGGATCTGCCCAAGGTGTGGCGAGATATGTGTGGTGTGCTCGCAGGCTGGCCTCGCCTATAGAAATGTGGCGAGTTGGGCGATCCTACAGATGGTTTTTGGGCGGTGGGTTCCAGCCCACCGCGTTAAATCGCCACGATTTACCGTATTGATTCATTTCGCAAAAGTATTGTGGACTGTTGTTTGGGTTTCGGTGGGGAGTGCTGTGTTGTGATTCGTTGGTTTAAGCTAGGTACAACTTCCTTTGGTGCCGGAGAACTTATCCTGCTGGAGACAGATGTCTATTTTAATTACGCCTTCTCAAAATATTCGCCGCCCCCCATGTTAAATACATGTAAAACAGCCTCTTACTTTATTTACACTGTCAAAAATAGCAAGATCTTTCTTCAGACAGTTAGCTTCTTGATGAGTAAACAGGGTCTATGCAGTAAAAGAATATTAACGTTATTGGTAGCCCACAGGAGCAGTTAATATTTGACTTGCTGTATAAACAAATGCATCAATATGAAACCATTGCCAACTTTAACCGAAAGTGTCTCACTTTCTCCATATTACTCTGTCAAAATCTGGTTTCTTTGCTTGTCAGTCCTAATTTTCTTTTCTGAGAGGAAATCTGAGGATCTAGATCAGGGGTCTCCAACCTTGGTCCCTTTAAGACTTGTGGGCTTCAACTCACAGAGTCCCTCAGCCAGCAAAGCAAAGCTGGCTGAGGTACTCTGGGAGTTGAAGTCCACAAGTCTTAAAGGGACCAAGGTTGGAGACCCCTGATCTAGATTGGTATTGTTTAAAAGAAAGCACCTATTTCATCATGGAGATTTTAAAGCATCCTTTTAGGGAAAATATTTCTTACCGCAATTGGGTAGGTAGGTTATTAAGACAGTGGTTTTAAATTTCCTGGGCAATTTCTGGCAATTATAGCTTCTTCAGGGATGACAATAATAAACTTTTCAAAAGGTTTTCAGCATGCTTCCCTTAGGACCATTCTGAGTTGAAGCGTGCTTTTAAATTTAGGAATCGTTGATAAATTGTTGGTGCTTTACATAAGTTCTTCCCAGTGTTCAGTGGTTTCCATTGCCACAGAAAAGGAAAAACAAACAAACCTGTGATAATAGTTATATCTGCTTTGACTTTGAAGCACCCTGCTTCCTCATCTCCTTTCTCCAGTCTGTGCATATTGTCCTTACATTTTTTCTGAATATTCTAGATGGCTTGGACATATGCCGTTCAGAAAATTTTCAGATTACAAGTAAGGAAATTCCTCCATTCTTTTACAGTATAAATGTATACATCTTGAACTGAAACTTAGTTGTTGCTCAGTTACTATACAGCATTGTTGACCCCTACTTTTTTCCTCATAAATTCTGTACAATTAGTCCCAGTCAAGATGGAATACTGTAATATATACTGTACAATTAGTCCCAGTCAAGATGGAATACTGTAATATATACCTTCAGGAAGGAACTTTGTTACCTATACATTCTGTATTGTTTAATTGTTCTTTATAAAGCCTGAAGAAAAAATATTTCTGATTTCAGACTCATTTTTTAATGAATTGCTTTCATGTTCTTTGGTAGAAGTGCTTATTTGCTGTGATTTAGGCACATGTTAGAATGATTAGATCTTTTCCACTGAGAGATAAATTATTTAGTTGATACATGGAGTATTCTAGAAAAGAAAAGCTTAAACTATATTTTTTTCACTAGATTAAAGCAGAAATTATTATTTGGGTACTATAGGCTTATTCATGTGATGAAATTTATTATCACCATTGAATTCAACAAATCCTATAAACTATCCTGTGTAAGATTTTATTCTTGAAGTGATTTTATAGTCTTATATATACTGTTGTTTTTGTAAAGGTTATACATGTTTAATTCTGCATCCAACTCTGCGCAATTCTTCCTGCTGAAGTCTATAGGTTTTAGTGAATGTAAGTGAACACAAAATACCACTTAAAATCCAATTTGCAGAATTGATGTACCTTTAAAAATGTTCTTACATGTGGCTCGTTTTGTATTATGTACTGGACTGTGTATCATAACTGCATTGGGAATGAGTCTGAAACGCAATTCTTGTTTCTATAGTTTCTAATACAAAATAAGTCATTTAGTGTCAGATCTATTGCATCGTATAAAACATATCAGAAATATATATCCTATGATATATAGTGAGAAAGGCTGATATAGATATGATTATACATAGAGTAGCAAGTAGTCATTTATTACTTGCTCAGGTTGACTATTAATTAGACCACTTCTGGTGTTTGAACTGTTTTTCAGTTTTTCAATTATAAAAAAAATTACTGCAAGCAGAAACCCACCAAATAGTAATGGCCGTTATAGACTTTATGTAAAGTTTAGGGAATTCAATTTTAATTTTGTAAAGAAGCACATGTCTAAGATAACAATTTGCCTCATTAGCTTAGTTCACATTTTTCTTTTTAACAAGACATATAGAAATTAACTTTCCAATTTCTCTATACCTTGCTCTTGAGGTGTTCTATACAACCAAAGGAAAGATATGCTTTTCTCCTCCATTCCCTGGAAAAAAAGTTACGTAATGCTAAAAATCATTCTTTGGCAAATTACGTCATTTGAAGCACTATATTTATATCCCAAATATACGATTGTAGATTTAGAAATTACTCATTTGGCTGAACATTGTTCTTCATGATTTCTGAATTATTTGGTAGTATAAATTTGTGGAATTTGGAACTAAAGAGTTTTTTAATCTAAGAAATAAATTTGTTCCCAAGAATACTCAAAGGCATGTCATTTCTATTAAAAAGACTCTGTGTAGCTTATAATTCGAAAGGTGATGAATGCAAATTTATAGATGCAAATGAAAACATCTGGGGACCATTGATTTGTTCTATATAATAATCAGAGGAGTTCCAAATTTGAGTTAATTTCTTTTGTGCTAGGCAAATCATGACTTATGTAAGCTTATAAACAGGTGTGTATTGAGGAAAGTAAGGAGACATAGCTGAATATAATTAAAAGCCACTTGAAAGAGTAATTAGTTGCTATAGTAAAAAGTACATATAATAGCCCCTCTTATTTATGTGTCCTGTAGTAATGTGTAAGTGGCATAGGGCAGGCAGACTTACAGGCATCTTTTCAGTGCTTACAAAACACCAATGAATTATTTTATTTTTATTCAAAAGTGAGGGAAATGTTTTTTAGGAGCAGCCTGCCATTTTTATTCCATAGAAAACCTCTGCGCTTCTTAGAACCCAGTTACTTTCATACGAAGTAAAGACACCCTTATTTTGTTTTGACAAAACAAAATTAAATCAAAATCCTGTGATTTAAAAAAAATGAGGAAGAGATTGATCCCATAGCTATTTTCTTAGGAGGCTAGAGGGGATGGTGGCTCATATAGAATAAAGCAGAAAGCAGTACAATTCTATAGGGTGTAGAGGGAAAGTGCGCACATTGAAGATATAGAACTAGGTATGAATGAATTAAGAGGCTGGAGTGGGAAAATTAAAATAGGATTGTGAACAATGGAAAGTGGTGAAGGAACCCAGGAGGGTTAACTTGAGAGGAAGGAGAAACAGCAGCAATTGTTGGGATAGCAAATTAAAGACAGAAGTGGCATTCATGGTAGTGTATACCATGGTAGCGTATACTAAGCAAGCTAAGCTGATTAGTTGTTTGGGACTTATATAGTTATACAAGACTTTGTGAAGTTTGTAGCACAGCAATTCCTCCAAATGACAAACTTCGAGGATCCCTCCCCTGATCTAAACCAATGGTTTGATTCAGTGGTGGGATTCAAGTAATTTAACAACCGGTTCTCTGCCCTAATGATTTCTTCTAACAACCAGTTTGCCAAACTGCTCAGAAAGTTAACAACCGGTTCTCCCAAAGTGGTGCGAACTGGCTGAATCCCACCACTGGTTTGATTGGGACTAAGGTTGAGCAAGAATCAACATACCATTTAATCTCAGTCATCACATTTCAATCTATGGAGCAAACAAAATAATACAGGAGTGGAACCTCGACTTCACTCCCAAATTTTATATTTTTTCCCAGTGCAAACAAACATCTAACTTCAAAGCCATTTCCTTCAATGAAAAAGATGAGCCTGCTGAGCCACATATAGTCCTGGAAATCTGCACTCTAGTTTTGAGAAAGCCACCCTTGTTGCCTCCCCCTGTCCCATTTTATCTTGATTGGCATGTGTTCTCCATAGAAGCAGCTGCAGAAAACTTCAACCCTCCTGGTTTAACAAGCCAGAGTGAACTCCAACAGCTGGGAGTAAACTTCAACAGTTATCTAGCCCTAGATTGCACACCTCACGTTGAGGGCAAGAGCCTTGCACTACAGCTTTCGGACCCTGTGTCCCCAGTTGGACAATAATTAACCCCTGGCATACACATTACAGATATTTACATTTGGATTCCTGCCAGAACCCTGCTAGACTATCCAATGATGCGCTTATCCAGGCTTTGTAAATGCTTGTTCTATTCTGCTGTGCACGTTTACACTCCCTACCAATTTTGTAATTCCCTTCAAATTTCTTCATCATCACTCCTGTCTCTTCCCCCACCTGGTGCTCACAACCCACAGTTTGAAAACCCCTGTAATTGAATGGTAGATTTAACTAATACCTGGCAGCAAAAATAACTTGTTCCCCCTGCCCCCTTTTCATGGCCAAAGACATTTTGGTTTATAGCTTCTTTCCAAGCACTTTTAAAATGTCAAGGTGGAGGAGCTATGAGGGACATGGCATATGATTTTGATGGACTAAGATGGAACAGATTTAAAAGTAGAGACATCTTTTATAGGCACAAATCCTGCCCTTGAGAAATTCAGCAAAATTGTTCTTCAATTCCTCTGTCACATGTTTGTGAGAATAGCCATTTGGGCCCAATTTAGTTTGTATATGGCTTGGGAGGTGATCTTGAAAGGGAAAAATGATGACTCTAAGGAATCCTGTATTGATGCAGTAGAGGTGTGTGGTAATCTTAAACAAAAAAAGAGAACAGTAGATTTAAATAATGGGTTTATGTTTTAAGGTGAATTCATCTGTTTGGGATTTGGGATCAATTGCTAGTTCTTCATGATGATGTCAGTGAAAATTATCAGTCTTCCCAATGGGCTACGAATCCTAGAGAGAACCCTTCGGTGAAGTAGGTTTCTATCAGAGGAATTTTTATGTATGAACAATTGAGACGGGTTGATGGGCAAATAATGTTTTAACTACACTCAATCCACATGGAAACATACAATGGTATGTTAGAATAATTGAAATTGAGGCATTTTTGTGTCAAATGATCAAAATGGAATGACAGACTCTCTGGTAAAGGTATCCAGTTAAATAAAGGGAAATCAAACCATATGAGAATCAGAGTGCAATCTTAAGAATTCCCTGCTACATATACTTGTACTAGACTCAGTTTTCATAAGAATCAGGTAAGAACATACCTGTTTTCATTCTCTTTAATAAAAAAGGTGCCTACAGAATCAGAGAGAAATGATCACCATGCTTCCCATATTTTGCTTCCTGTGGCTATTAACTATGAGAACAATTCAAACTCCAAACTCTGGATGGACATCTGAAGGAGGCTAATGTGGCAAAGGAAAGAAACTGCATGCCATTAGTCAGTTTAATATGAAATTAAAAAATCCCTAAGTAACTGAGAAGCAGATCAAGACTAATATTGTCTGTTCACATGATCCTTGGTCTACCAGTGATATCAGAGTTACAAGTTGATATACATATTTTATTTCTGTCATATTTTTATGACAGAACTGAGGCCCCTTTCAAAGAGGAAGAAAATGGTATGGAAATGGATTTTTACTTATCCAGAATGCATATATGCATATATGGATTGTAAGATATATTGACAATAACCTTACACATCATTCTGCAGGTACAAGGGGAGTAACCTGACTAGAGGGGAAAGAGAAAGACTTACATGAGAGTCCTGTTGAGTCCATTCATATTGTGGAGTGTATGAAAGATATAAAAATATTTGATAACTTGCTTTCAAAATTGCACTGCAGTCAATACAGGTAGTCCTCAACATATGACTGTAATTGAATTATGGTCATGTCAGTCTTAAGCAGACTATGAGATGATGATGCCCAATTTTATAACCTTGTTGTAATGGCCATTAAGTGAATGCTTCAGTCATCAAGTGAACCTATTTTAGCCAGTGGGAAGTAAACACCAGTTCCTGGAGGGAAAAAATAAGTCATTATGTGCAGTCAACTGACTGCAAGGCACTGCAAGGGGCTGTAAATGTGGGCCAGTTGCCAAGTCCCTAAAATTCAGTCACATGACTTGGGAGGGAGAGCCATTGGGTCTTTGAAACTGGGTTGTAATTAGCTCTGGGAAGGTCTGTCATAACTTTGAACAGTCTGAGGACTACCTGTATTGTTTGCCCACATGCATTTGTACCGTTTGTATGTATTTTGTATTAATGAAACTTATATAAGATGGAATTAAATTGAAATAAATATTTATAAAGCAGCTGCAGGTAACTCGTTTGTAGCAAGAGAGAATATAAGATTAAAGAACAAACATATCAAAGTACTAAGCAGTACTTCGATATGTTTGTTTAGTTTTTATCTTATTAGTAATGGTTCAGCATCTTAACTGAATTCTCTTGTTTCTCAAACCCACACAAGAAAAGGCACATAACTACAGGAGTTTCTTGCATTTTGGCTTCAGTATTAAGATTTCAGCTATGGGAAATGTGTGGAAAGGAGATAGCACAGTGTAGTATTCTTCCATCAGAACTATCAGCAAAACTGTCTTAAGATTCTACCAGCTGCTCCATAGACATCTTTGTGTGTGAATTGCATCAGATTTGTACATCCTGCTAAAGTCTCTGTGCAGATAAGCAATACTTGCTACCATTAACAAAACACCTTCCTTTATGGTAAGTGATCTTGGCTCATATAAATTCTCATACAGACTGTTAAGAGTTCTGTCTAAAGACAAATACCGGTTTTCCTTTCTAAATAAGATTGATGAAGTAGTTGGGATAAAAGAAATACATTTTGTCCATGCCTTAGATTTTTGGCATGTCTGTTGTGTAAAGTTGATTTTAGAACTGTTAGCAGTGAGATAGGGAGGGAAAGGAGAATGTTTATATGAGCCAAAAATCAGATATATGTGTGGGTGTAAAGTCAGTTGGTATTCACATCATTTTTTAAAAGTTTGCTTGGATACCGAATAATGGCACTCTATTTACATTGCATTTGTGATATAGGTACTTTTTCAATTTTGTAAAAATGGGCTACATAGAAATTCCCCATTCTTTTAGAGAGAACACAATTCTGGTGCTTTCTAATTTCTTAATCTCTACAGTCAGTCTTAATTCTGCTCAGCAATTCATAATTCAGTTTCTTTAAACAACTTCTCAATAATTAACACTGTTACTTAGAACTGATTTATTAATAATCCTTGCTTTATATATGGAGAATGTGTGAAGGACCCGCCCATTAGATCATTTGTGAATGGGGATTTGGGGGGTGGGAAATTAAATAATGTCACATCTAGAGTAGTTTATTCTGCACTAAGTAACTGGACTGCGGCCACTTTTCCCATTCTTTTATTTACAGCCAGATTTGACCAATATGAACCAAGCCTACTAAGACAAATCCCCAACATTTTCCATGCTTTCCTAGGATACACATATAAAATGTAATGTCAGATACAGAATGATTTGAATTGTGAAAATTGATATAGTATCAATATAAGCACCTTGAATTGTACTCAGAAGCACACTGACAACACAATGTGGCTCAGGGACTAGTGGTATTATATGTGCTGAATTGCCAGCATCATTTGAGCCATGGTGGCACAGTAGTTAGAATGCAGTACTGCAGGCTACTTCTGCGAACTGCTGGCTGTCGGCAGTTCGAGTCTGTAAACTGCTTAGAGAGGGCTGTAAAGCATTGTGAAGCGGTATATAAGTCTGAGTGCTATTGCTATTTACTAGCTAGGAGATGCCAAGTTTGAAAAACACTGATGTAAAGGCTGACAAAACAGAAAATCAATGTAGTAATGCTTGTCAGCTATTTCAAAATCTGTTTAGAGTTGTCTTGTTTTTTCTATTTGTTGCAAGTTAAATTAGTTTTGGTATGTGTTTTAAAAAGGAGACGTCAGTGCATATATTTGTGAAATAAAAAACCCAAAACTTCTATGTACTTATTTGGGAAATACAGATGCTTTCAACATAATAGCGTTTTTCTCTGACTCTTTCCCATCTCTCTGGAGAAAGAAAAATATTGAATAATGGGAAGATCACAAAATTTTACTGAAAATAAAGTGAATCAAAAGCTTCATATAGTACATTTTCACAGGGTAACCTTTACCCTTTCCCTCCACTGAGTCAAACAATCATGAGCTTTCTTTAGCCTGTCTCTCAAATGGATAAGCATGCAAAATCTTATTCATCTCTAAACCAGATTGTTGGAGTAGCAGAACATGGTCCAGTGTTCACTGATTGGCTGCCTTCCAATTGTGTAACACAAGGGCACTAAATTTGTTTGCTATTTAGGGTATATATAATTATTTTTGGCAATAATGTTTTATGATTTCTCTATTACCACAGTCTGCCAGGGTGAGAGGGAAGATCAGGTCAGGTAGGAATTCAGGCCAGCCCTACTCACTTGTTTTGCATGTCCTTTTTTTTCTTGTACAGCAAATTGTCCTAATTTTTTAAAAGGAAAAACCCGAATATCCTCCCCCTCATGCTTTCTAACTGTCATTTTGCCTGTCTTGCATGGATAGTAGACTTCCTTAGCTTGTTTCATCTCTCTCCATCCCTATTCTATTGATCTTTTCTCTAAATGTCTGCACGCACTGCAAAAAAGGAATAATCTGTAGATCCCATTGCATAACCATCAGTTTTATTTTAACACTTGAAAGAGACATTTGCATGCAGGTATGTAAGGAGAATCTACTGAAATGTATCTTCTGCATGTGAATGTGATGTCTACTATGCATGCATGGTATTATCTCTTTGGGAAGGGCAGTGGTAATACACATTTGTAAACAACCATGGCCCAAATTCAGGGCATAGCCATTGCATCTCCAGTAAGCCTTGAGAAAGTTGTCTGAAACATAAGGCAAGATTTACATACCACACCAAGCAAACGTGTCATATGTTTCATATTAAATTGTCATGATACAGAATGCCAAGTTTTGTGGCTTGTACACATGGTTTATTAACTCAGCCAGTAATGGTTTATCCAACAAACCATGGTTAAAAGCATGGGGTAGGTGTCCGTTCTTCTGTTCATGATTTTTAAATTGATTTTTATCCTCCAAGGGCTGAGCGAAATGCATCAGATGCTGTCATAATCAAAAGGGCCAACATTGTTAATTCCTTTTCTTTCTTTGTTTTCTCTTGAATGCGGGGAGCATTGTATTAAGTTTCACAAATTTTGCACCTCTGGGAAGCAAAGCAAGGTGAAAAATCACAGAATGACCAACTGGTGTTCTTTTAATCTTCAACTTTGAGCAGCATGAATGATGGCTGCATAATGGAGCTAGGGAGCAGCAGGCTGGCTGTGGGCTGCCCATATTCGCCCTTTCTTCCTGGATGATCCTGGCCATGCCTGATGATGTTGAGCTGATGGACCAATGGAAACAGATGGAATTTCACCCCCTCAGCAGCATTGGAAGCTGATGGTCTGAAACAACTTTCAAAGTCCAAGTTGTTGTTGGATTGTGTATAGTGAAAATGCAGCCCCTTTCTTCTAAATTATTAAATTTCAAATGTATTAAATTTGCCATCTCCAAGTTGTTCTTAGAAGTATCATTTTAAACATTTCTCCTTATTTGTGGAAAGATTCAGAAATTTCAGATAAACATTAAAAACATTTGTAGACCTAATTTTTGAATTTTGAATTTTTGAAGCCAATGGAATATTGGGAGATAGCTGAAAATTGGATACTGTAATAGCAGATTATTGGCTAATTTTGAAAATATGATATAATATTTCTTACATACATGTTAAAACATAATGGTCATTTAAGGGTTAATTACAATGTTTAAAATCAGAATAACTTCTTATGCTATTTAGCATCCTTAAGCAGCAACGGTCCCAGTGGCCTGGAACATCTTACAATTTAACTCAGAGAGTTAAATGACATAGATAAATATTCCAGTATGAGAAAAGTTGGAAGACTATTTGACCCAGTTCATGGCTGTTTTGGGAAAAAATGTAAAGCTAGCAGAGACTCGCTGTCTGATCTGTATGTCCTTCAGAAAAATCGTCATCTACTGAGATTTGTTTAATCTAAGAATGCATGTTTGGGATTACAGCTTTTAACCCAGATACTACAAAAGAGAAACATCGGTGGCGAAGTGCATCTGAAAAGACGGAATCCAAAAGACAAAATACATTTTTCCACTAGTGGCAAAAATTCATTTATTATTTTTCTTTCAGTGTTTTGAAAATTGTAAGTATTGTAAATATGAAGTAAATTAAGCCAGAAGTTGGTATTTGATATTTTGACTGCTTATCATTTCTAGATTGGCTCATGCAGCGCTCTGGCCCAGGGAGAAAGTGAAAGCCAGCAAGGCCTATATCTGTGATGGCGAACCTATGGCATGCGTGACAGAGGTGGCTTGCAGACCCCTCTCTGTGGGCCCAAGTGCCATCACCAACTGCTCTTCTGGTCTCAGCTGGTCTTCACGGGTGCTGGAGTGCCAGAAAACAGCCTGAAAACAGCCCCTAAAATGGCCAAAAGATGGGGCGTTTTGAGGCCATTTTTCGGGCCTTTTCAGGCTGTTTGGGGGCCATTTTTCTTCACGGGTGCCAGAGTTGCCAGCTGGTCTTTGTGGGCACTGGAGCGCCAAAAAATAGTCTGAAAACAACCCGAAATATAGCCTGAAAATGGCCCTGAAAATGGCCCAAAATGCCCCAAAAATAGGCATGCATGCACCAGCCAGCTGGTCTTCGGGCTTCTGGTGCTCCGGTGCATCCACGCACACACATGCACATGCGTTCTGGTTTGGGCATTCGGTGCCGAAAAGGTTTGCCATCACTGGCCTATATGCATTTTTTATGTGACCGTCCTAAATATTATGCTTCTTGAGTTCATATGTTATCCATTCTCTTTCCTACAGTCTTCCTATCTGAAAGAAAAATATATCTTTAATGAAGAGTGTATTGAATGCTATCATGTAGATGTTCAGAATTGCGGATCCTCATTGATACTGTGTCTGGCTAGTGAATTTTCATTAAAACACTTCTGCGTGTGTTTACGGTTCACCTGAGTTTTCCTAAATAGATATTCTCATTGTCCCTTCATGTGGAAGTTATTTCCTCCTCTAGTTATAGATTTCCTGAGCCATGCTGTATTTGAACAAAACAGATTTTAATTAAAGGAGCCAGCATTTCAGAGCTCACACAGAGCATCAGGCCTTATTATCATTCTCAATTGAGGTAACAAATTGGAGCATCTTGAGCTTTTGAAGATGGTCCATCACTTCTGTCCTTCTTTAACTCTCGTAGTGATATGGTCATAAACCGGACTTGCTGGGGCAAAATTCCCATGTGGTTAGGGAAGTATAAGAGCTCTTCAGACATTTCCCAGAAATTATGGAGTCTCTGATTTTGTTGTGATAGGCCACTAAAGCAGATATGCAATCTGGAATCTTTCTAGTGTTTTGTTTTGTGCTTCCCATAAGCTTCACTTAGCATGGCTCTTAAAGTTTGTAAGTAAGGCACTAAATTTTCTTTGCCAGATACACTCAGGATTAATTTGAGAGTTTGGGTCATTTTTGAGAGATCTATGGAAATGAAAAATGGGTCTATAACTAGATAAATGCTGTGATCATCTTTTTATTTACCTTCCATTTAGGTACCAGCAATTCAATCTAGATATGTCTTCTAGGAATGCTTGGAAACTTCAACTGGCCAGAATACAGCACCGAATTGCTTTCAGATGCACTCCTTGCCATATTATAAAATATTGTATCAAGCGCTTTGCCGTGTTATTTATTTTTGGCAAAAGACCTGTTACTGATCTTTAGTAAAAAGCCCTAACTTGTTTAGTACCAGCATAATCCAAAAATCTGGGTTTTTTTTTTATTCCTGATACATTTGTCCTTCTGTTTTCCCTCACCAAGATAAGCTAGGTTATTACAAATTTGAGACAGGGTGTTCTCTGTGGTAGCATTCCAATGATAGAAACTTTTGCGAAGAAAGGTAGATTTGAATTCTTCTTTGCTTCAGTTAGATGGTTATTTTTTTCCGTTGACTTTCTAGAGATTTAAGATGCACTATATTTGTACCATTTTTTATTTCTTAGACTATTGCTCCAGTGGTGGGTTTCAAATTTTTTTACTACTGGTTTTGTGGGCGTGGCTTGGTGGGCGTGGCTTGGTGGGCATGGCAGAGGAAAGATACTGTAAAATCTCCATTCCCTCCCCAATCCAGGAGAAGGTTACTGCAAAGTCCCCATTGACTCCCGATCAGCTGGGACTTGGGAGGCAGAGAATAGTTGGGGGTGGGGCCATTTTTACTACCGGTTCTCCGAACTACTCAAAATTTCTGCTGTCGGTTCTCCAGAACTCGTCAGAACCTGC
The DNA here is from genome assembly GCF_028640845.1 of Ahaetulla prasina. Taxonomy (NCBI): domain Eukaryota; kingdom Metazoa; phylum Chordata; class Lepidosauria; order Squamata; family Colubridae; genus Ahaetulla; species Ahaetulla prasina. The sequence continues at coordinate 153,664,517 of NC_080539.1, forward strand.
TGAAACCCACCTCTGAATTGTTCTCATATTCTTAATTTTACACTTTATTATGCTTTTAGAATTGCTTTTCAAAGTTCAAATTGTAGATAACCTTCAAGCCTTAGACTCAGAAAATAATGTTATAGCAAATGCACAGTGATGAGCAGGACTAATGTTAGAACCAAGCAAAAGCTTTGCTCAAAAGGTCCTGGGAATTTAGGCTATGCTCACACTTAGCTTGGAAGTTTCTGATTTTAAGGATCTGCTTCTATCTCACAGTACATAATGAGACATTTGTCTACTTTTGCTAGTCTTTTCACATAATTTATATGCTGGGTAGAATGGTAAGATGTTTAAATTTGTAAATGTGTTTGAAGTTTAATAACGTCAAGCAGTTTTTGTGGTTGAAATATAATGATACACTTACTGTACAGAGAGACATGTAACAATCCAGGCATATTCCTTATTGAACATTATTTCAGCATTTTATAAATGTAAGAAGTACTGTATAATTGGTTGCAATGTTCGCAGTTACATATATTACTCTATATTTTATTCACCGTTTTAATTTCTTTAACTGCGATGCTTCATAATCTTCTTAAATCTTTCAGCGGGTAAGGTTTTAATATACAAACAGTTTTAAACCATTTTAACTCTTATCTTTCTGGATGGCATGTTAACAGTTCTACTTTTATAGACATGCTATTCTAGCATTACTTTATAGTAGTTACGGATACTTTTGAATGTTGATCATATTATTTGTTGGAAGCACCTTATAAGGTAATCTAAAATAACCTTAATTTGCGCAACTGCTCATTTAAAAAGAGAGCAATTTTTTAAAAATTACATATGATACCCTTGAATGATCAAGAAGAGAGACAGATATTTTGAGACTGTGCCTAAAAGATTGTGCACGATGACTTGTCTCAACAAACTGCTCATTGTTTGGATGTGGTTGTCTTTCATGAAGCCATCACAGCATTGGTCAGCCAAATAAGGTGGCCTAGAGCACATAGTAGAGAAGATTATGGCTTTTCAAGCTAAACCAAAAGGGCGTTGCAACATGAGATAGGAATGTTGGATAAAAATACTACAAAAAAGTTTGAAGCTGCGGAATCTTATTTTCACCCTTTTTGCTGCCTTGTTTGGATTCAGCTTCATATAGAAAAGAGGGGATTCAATTTCTGAAGATGCCCTCTTAATTAGTGTGACTAATTAAGGTTTGGACAGACATAGCACTAATTATTGGCTTGGACAGGCGTATCAGGCATTTGATTCTCTCTTCTTTTACCAACTCTACCTAGTTTCCACACTCTCTGCCTTTTGTAAACCAAGTTTTTTATTTTTTGTTAGTCCTCTGGGTTGTCCTGTGATAGTTTGTATTGAGAAAGGGGACAGAGAGGTCACCCTCCCTCCAAAGTAAATTACATTGTATCTAAAACATGCTGTGTTATTGTGCAACTGAATCAGAATATTCCATAAATAGTCCAGACAAGAAGCAACAACTATTATGAGTTGTAACATTACATTTACTGTAACAGAATCTTGCAAATCTGAAAATACCTCTGCCTTCCCTTTTACTTTCCTGAAAACTAGAGAAGGTTCCTTCGGTGGGTTTGTCTCCGTGGTGGGTTGCCCCCGGTTCGGACTGGCTCTATAAAACTGGTAGTAAAACCAACGGCAGGCTCCGCCCACTGACCCAAACGTCATCAAAAGTGATCTGCGCATGCGCAGAAGAGCACACGCGGTCACGATGCGAACAATTAGTAAAGGTAAATAGAACCCACCCCTGCATTGTCTCCCATCCTCACCTTTCTTCAGACTCATTTTTCACTTACCAAACCATTATCTAGGCTGCAGTTCTTTCTTGTGTTTCGCAAAATCATTCCCACTTCCTATTAACAGTTGACAACTATTGGTAGTCTTCGATTTCATTTAGTGACCATTCAAAGTTACAATGGCCCTGAAAAAACTGGCTTACGACCGTTTTTCACACTTACAACCATTGCAGCATCCCCATGGTCACAGGATCAAAACCCATATGCTTGGCAAGTGGTTCATATTTATGACAGTTGCAGGGTCCTGGAATTATGCGATCCACCATTTGAGACCTTATGATGAGCAAAATCAGCGGGGAAACCAGATTCACTTAACAACCATGTTACTAACTTAACAAATGCAATGATTCACTTAAAAACTGTGGCAAGGAAATTCATAAAATGGGACAAGCTCACAAAGGTTTCATTTAGCAACACGAATTTTGGGCTCAATTGTGGTTGTAACTCGGGGACCACTTGTAGTGGTTGACTCTCCACAATATGTAAAAGCAGCTGAGGTGGCTGTTTTACTTTACAAGCACTGTGCTCAATTTATTTTTCCCCATATCAGAGCAAGGGAAGCATGGAAATGTTATCTCAAGCAGCATCCTTTTCTTCTTGAAAACTACAAATAATGAGGGTTTGAATATCAAGAATATGAAGCAAAAGGAGGTTCACTTGCTTTTCTTCTAGAAATACTCCATCTGGGCGGATTTTATTTGTATAATGGAGAATATGTTGGACAATATTCTTGTGGTTGACAGATGCGAGTAGATAAGAAGGTATCTTAAATTGGATGTTCAATCTTGTATTAAGCTAATGTCTACAGATTACAGATTAACAGAGTTGGAAGGGACCTTATAGGTCATCTAGTCCAACCCCCTGCCCAAGCAGACCCTACACCATTTTTGACAGATGGCAGTCCAGTCTCTTCTTGAAAGCTTCTCACAACTTCTAAAGGCAAGCTGTTCCATTGGTTGATTGCTCTCACTGTCAGAAAATTTCTCTTTATTTCCAGGTTGAGCCTCTCCTTATTCAGTTTCCATCCATTATTCCTTGCCTGGCCTTCAGGTGCTTTGGAAAATAGCTTGATCCACTCCTCTCTGTGGCAGCCCCTCAAATATTGGAACACTGCTATCATGTCTCCCGGTCCTTCTCTTTATTAGACTAGCCATGCCCAGTTCCTGCAACCGTTCATTGTATGTTTTAGCCTCCAGTCTTGCTAGATTTCTGTCCCATATTTCTCAAAAATCCTGAAAGAAATCATAATCGCCTATAGTTCAAACACAGGGTCAGTGCTAGATGTGGATCAGTCCACTGAAGTATGTAAGCTATTTCACCCACTTCCCTTTTGAACGAGCCCAAAGGAGAGATTCGTAACATTAAATGCTGGCCCTGTTCCACTCTTCCGTTGTAAGCCCGATATCAACTTTCCTTGATATTTTTTTCCCCCATAAAAGTCCCCACGCCTTTCCATTTTGCTGCAGTTCAGTGGTTCAGCCCCCTCCTGTTTTCTTTCTCTGTCAGATGCTTGGCGCAGAATGATGAAAGTGAGCTGCAAGCACATGGCAGATGCCTTGTTCTCTGCCTTTTGGGAAAGGGAATAAGTAGAGCGCTGAAGGGACAATTAAGTGGGGCTATGTGCCCCATGAAGATTACCTTAAGGAGCCATAGCCAAGAAGAAAACCCCAAACCATATGAATCGATTGGGAGCAAACGCAACCTATAAGAAATCATCAGCCTGTATTATGTTAGTTGAGTTAAAAAGGTATTGATATACACCAGGCTTGCCAAGTGGAGTATAAGATTTAGCTAGAGGAAATAATGGATTTTTCCTAGCTAATCCAATCTGCTTTTCTTTCTGGCGAAGTCATCGTTGCCAAAATAATATCCAAGACATTTAAATTGTGATGAATGCAGTGTTCACGCCACTCCAGGGACAGACAACTCTCGATTACCTTTTACAATTGGAGATTTGCATATTCATTCCTAACTAGAATTATCGAGATTCTTATTTTGGTCTTTCCGGGGCTCGTTGAACTCTATCCTAAAGAGTACATAGCTGTTAAGAAAGCAGCCATTATAAAGATATTAGGTAAATGTTAAGAGTTGTATATTATTTGAAAATAATTTGGAAGAAGCACTTTCGATACCCCTGCGTTCTTCACTGAAGCACCCCCTCTTTTTTCCAGGTTTTTATGGGAGGTGGGGAGGGGGAAAAATAGAAATGTGCTGTGTTTGTGCAAGATCTGAAGCACCTCTGCATAATACTTGAAGCATACACTGTTCTATTAAATATATATGTGCTTGCAAGAATGTGTTCAGTATTTGTATTGCAGTAAACAAATAATAAGCATTTTCCTAAACATACTTCTGGTTAGAATTTTTCATAAAATTGACATTTTTCAGGTTGCCTTTAGTTCTCTGATTTCTAGATTTTTGAAGCTATAAAACCATTTGTTATCACTTCCTACTTCTGCAAAACAAATTCTTGGGCACAGGGAACTGGTTGCATAGAGAGCGGGTTTTTTTCTGCTTACCAAAGGGGCGTGGTTTCATGTGCTTCTTGGATCTCGCGCATGCATGGTTAGGGCTTCACTCACTTGCGGGGCCTGGTTCCTGATGGCCTTCAGACTGGTGCTGATCCACGGCCCAGGGGTTGGGGACCCCTGTCCTATTTATACATTTATCAGGTAATAATCCTGTCAATGGAAGAAATATAATAATTTTTTATTGATTGATATCCTTCCTGTTGCATCATATTCAGATTAGATTTGGATCTTGCCCAGTGCAGCAAACCTTTGCTCACAATAATGCATTGGGTTGAAACAAATAGTATAGATACATAAACAACAGCCATTTGTAATGTTGCATTACCCTAAAGAAATATTTTGCTATGCGGATAATTTTGAGTCTTTCTCTGCTTTAGTGTAATATACTTCAGATTCTTTAAAATCAGAGAGTTCTTTCATGGTTTTTTATTTTTTTACAACCTCCCCCTCACTGCAACAATTAAGACTTGGTAATGCATAAGATAAGGGACGCGGTGGCTCAGGGGCTAGGACATTGAGCTTGTCGATCGAAAAGTTGGCAGCTCAGCAGTTCGAATCCCTAGTGCTGCCATGTAACGGGGTGAGCTCCCATTACTTGTCCCAGCTTCTGCCAACCTAGCAGTTTCGAAAGCATGTAAAAATGCAAGTAGAAAAAATAGGGACCACCTTTGGTGGGAAGGGAACAGCGTTCCATGCGCCTTTGGCGTTGAGTCATGCCGGCCACATGATCACGGAGACATCTTCGGACAGTGCTGGCTCTTTGGCTTTGAAACGGAGATGAGCACCGCCCCCTAGAGTTGGCAATGACTAGCATGTATGTGTGAGGGAAACCTTTACCTTTACCTATTGCATAAGATGCTATCACAACTTTTATTAAATGTAACAGCGTAAATGTTAATTGACACTTGTGAAAGGGAGAGTGGGTACTCAAAATTGCATTGTCTCTCTTTTTCATGTGTCTTTTTTTTCAGGCTATATTAAAACCTCAGATAAGTGCAAATCAACTTGCAAACATGATTACTACGAATATCAGCTGGCCACTCCTTCTACTGGTTTATCTACTGGGTACGGGTGGCTGGACAATTCATATCCTATAGTTACTGGAGGATGAAATATAATTCAGTTTATGGATTAGACTATTCTACTCCTTCCCATTTTCATGTCTCCACTGTGATGCTGAAATATTCTATATGCCAAGTTACAACATTTAATTAAGTGCATGAAATGAACATGTAACTAGTTTTAACCAATTAGGCCACAGCATCAAATCAGAAATCATTGTGAATGGGAAGTTGTGGTTTTAAATCTTGAAATGAAAAGCTTTGCTTTTTACCTTCCACATAGTGTTTATTTTTCCTACCTGTAAGATTAATTCTCTTGGAGGAATGATGTATGTCATGATTCTCTTTAAGAAGTTCTATTCCCAGATAGGAAATGTTTTTACTCGTTACGCTAGTAAAATATTTGATTAAACATTCTATTTTTTTTTTAAAAAAATCAAAATAATCTCAAAAGAGAACAAATAGGAAACTTTCAGCTACTCGTTATGATATGAATCAGAAAGAATTTGCTATATCGCCTTGATGCTTTCAAGCAGTCAGACTTACACAGCATTCATAGGGGGGAAAAAGGTGGGGGGAGATGATGCACTCTAGTGCCCTGTATGGAATATGTCTACCTGCTCAAAAATAAGCTGGAATAAGCTGGTGGAAACTTACCTTACCAGTGTCCCTTCTGGGAAATGTGTGTGTGAATGGGTTTGCCAAGGTGGCATTGGGATCGGGAGGATTCCTACGATAAGTTTACAAACTCCAAATGTATACATTGGCCCCTTTGGTGTTCCATTAGCAAATTTAAGTAGTGGTATCATAGTAGATAGAGGCATTTGTATGACTTAAATTTGATAGTTTGTTTTATTACATAGCTATTCTTTGAGAAAAATGAGCATTCAGGTAATAACCTACGTCAGTGATGGTGAACCTTTTAGAGACCGAGTACCCAAACTGCAACCCAAAGCCCACTTATTTATCGCAAAGTGCCAACATGGCAATTTAACCTGAATACTGAGGTTTTACTATCTGAAATAATGATAAACAAGGCAGAGTTCAGCTAATTGTTCTAAGAAAAATGTGATAAATACACTTTTATGCCCCTTCCTTTTTTTTCTGCTTTTGAAATATTATGTTTAGCAACAATAAAAAATAAAAAAAAATTATAATATCATTTCTCTTTTCCTCCCTCTTTCTCTCTTCCCCCATCTCTCTCTTTCCCTCTTTCCCTCTCTCTGTCTCTCTGTTTCTCTCTCTATATCCTTCCCTCTTTCTCTTTCTCTCCCTCCCTCCCTCTCTTTCCCTCCCGCCCTCTCCCCCAGTGGGGGGGGGGAGGAACCCCAAACTGGTGCTGGGTGGTGGGAATCTGACACCCAGGAGCAGTGCACCGACAATCAGCTGGTCGGCAAAGAGCTGAACACCAGCTGGCCAGTGGGGAGGCGGGGCATCACAAAACCAGCCACTCTGCAGGAAAAGCAACTGACATCCGGGAGGCAAGAGTAAGCCAATGACGATGGAGAGTCGCATTGTGGCTCCCTGTCATAATGGGCTTCAGGAGGAGGGGACCCCGTCTCCCCCATTGTGAAGCATGCTAAATTTCACTGTACTGTGCAGGGGCTGCAAGAGCAACGGGCGGGCCATGGAGGCAGCATCAGCAAATGTACCGCAATGAAGGCAAAATGCTGTTTCGTGCAAAGGCAAGTGCAGGGGCGATTCACTCCTGCACTAAGGCTCTGGCCATTGCCACCAGCACGACAGGTCGACAGCTCTTTCATCCCTCTGCCGTGACAGGGAGCCGTAGCAGAGGGGTGGAAGAGCTGCATGTGGCTCTGGAGCCACTGGTTGCCAACACCCTCCGCAAGCATTTCTTTGCCTACCTGATTTCCAGCTCCGTCGCATTTCTCTGTCGCGTTTCTTGCCATCGCGTGCAGGGAAGCAAAAGTTTGTGGGACTAAAAACAAAAGTTTGTGAGATCTTTTTCTTTCACGAGAAGTTGGAATTGATTGAGTGAACTTTTTTTTTTTTTTTTAGTCCCACAAACGTTTGTTTCCCTGCAAACAATGGCGAGAAATGTGACGGAGAAATGCGATGGAGCTGGGCTGGGGGGGATGGCGCATATGCTCACAGAGAGGGCTCTGAGTGTCACCTCTGGCATGTGTGCCATAGGTTCTCCACCACTGATTTAGGTACTGTATATACAGGCTAGATTTTTTCAATGTAAAAATCTGGGCAATTTTGTAATTTCTTTTTAGTTAAAAATCAGTAGTCTATTTATCCTTAGGTTTTATAATCAATATTTGGCAGCTGTGAGCTTATCTAGATTATGAACAAAGTTAAAGAAAGGAAGAATGTCACTGAGAAAACTAGATTTAGGAACACAGTGCTATAATATGATGCTATGTTCCTCTGACCATATCCAGAAACAAACATACTTATGAGAATAACTTACATGTTAAGGCATCTTTGATTGAAGGAAAGAGTCTTGAAAAAGGTAACATTATGTCCCCTCAAAAAGCTATGGCTTGATCCTGCTAGTTTGGATATTATCAACTTGTCTCCAACTTTCCTTTTTAGACAGGATTGTTGAGAAGGAGGTGGAACTATAATTGCAAAGCACACTGGAAGAAATTGGTTGCTAGAAGCCTTTTTAGTCAGAATTTGGGACTATGTGTGGATCACTCTTATTGATAATCTTTGGGCTTTGGATGAGGGAATGTAATTCTTCTGATCCTACCTGGTCTTTTGGCTGCCTTCAGTACCATCAACCATGATATTTTTCTGGGCTGGTTGGCTTTTTGTCTGAAAATCTGCTAATTTAGAATTTGTAGTGGCTCCTGAAGCCAGAGGATATTAAAGAAGACACTATGGAATAAACTGGATTGTGTTTATTAAAATTTTCCCCATTAATTGTTTACATAATCAGGGGTTGTTCCTTAGTGAGCTTTTTTTTTTAATTTTTAATTTTATTTTATACACAAGCAAACACATAATACATTAGTCATTCCTTCCATTTGACATCTCGGTGTTTTTTCCATATCTTCATCTTTTTGTTGTTTCTTCTGTCTTCATCCATGCTTAATCTACTATTACAACATTTCTCCAAACATATACTATTCTAACTATACCATTCTCTTACATAACTATTAATTAGTTTATCTATATCTCTTTTCCAGCCAATGGTAAAATTGATCCCATATCTTAAAATATTCTGAATCCTGTCTTTCTTTAATTATCAGAGTTAATCTATTCATTTCTGCATATTCTAATTTTTTTTTAATTACTTCTTCTTCTAAAGGTATTTTCTCTGCTTTCCAATTTTGTGCAAAAAAAATCCTCGGAGCTGTTATTACATGTATAATCAAATTTCCTTGGTGAGCTTAAGGGGCAGGAACAGTCTCTGGAATACAAATTTAAAAAGCTGTTTTGTTTATTTAAACAGCTAAGTGTTTATTTGTCTGTTTGTTTATTGATTGATGGTCCTGGAAAGAGTTTTATAATTCTGCAAGTTTTGTAGTTGTGCAACCTCTCTCTCCCTCTCCACCCACAGTTTTAGGCAACAGCAAGAAAAGATCACATATTGAAGAAGATTAAGCACCTAGCAGGTACAGAGTGCCTGCCACAACCAAAGAGGGAGATAATTATCTAATGGGGTTAAAGCAGAAAGTTTGTTATCTCAGAACTTGCAAGAGTAATATGAAGTTTAGATTATCTAAACAGACTCTCTTCTGGGACTTAATTAAAAATTGCAGGTCAATCACAGGACATTGTGAAGGTTGTGAGGAGGTGGCATTGTTTCGCAATAGTTCTCTTTCCTGAAAAGTTGGTTCCAGTCTCTGATGGTGGGTGGGAAGGGCTTTTTGTTCTTTCTCTTTAACATGTCCATGAAGCAACTAGGAAATTACATCTTCTGGCATGAGATGAGATGTTATAAATACGTAGATAATATTCAGTTGTACATCCTCATCTCCGTTGGACAGAAGGTGTATGAAGGGAGATCTGACAAAGTATCTGGAAATAGTTCAGGTCTGGATGTGTAGGAGAAGGAGTGGCAGGACTTGGTGGTGGAGTTTAAAGAGGGTCAGCCTAGAATCCTTACCCATAACCCCCTCCCCCAAATTCCGTTGACCCTTATCTAACTCCATGCAAGTGCTAACTGTTAGTTGAGTATATACCTGTGCATAGGCATAAGTAGTAATAAATCAATTTAATTGGACCTTCACGTGTGGACCTGGTCTTTCACGCTTGACAGGATGAGGAGAAATAGGCTCAGACTAAATCCCATCAAGGAGCAGTAGCTGCGGATTCAAAACTAAGTAATCCATCTTTAGTTATGGATAGTATTGCTTACCACCAGAACTGCTTCATAATCTGGGAGAATTTTTCCAGACTCACAGTTCCTGCTGGAACAGCTAGTAATGGCTATGGCCGGAAGGATTTTTAGGCAGTCACATCTTGTGTACCAATTGTGACTATTTCTTGAACAGGAAGCTTTACCTTTGTCACTGCACATCTGAACTGTTGCAGTGAGCTCCTTTGAGGACCATCTGGAAGAATCAGCTTCAATATGCAGCAGCCTAGTTAGCTGTAAGCATTCCTAGAGAGCCCTTTATGGCTTGGGACCAGATTATCTGTGGAACCGTCTCTTGTCAGTCACATCTACCCCACCCACTAGAGTGGGGAGGCAAGGAATGTTGCGGGTCCCATCCCCTAGGGAGATATATCTGGCAGGACGTAGAAGAAGGGTCTTCTTAGTGATGACTCCCTATTCTCTGGAACATCATTCCTCCAGACATTAGACTGGCCCCCACTCTTTTTCGGAAGGTGCTGAAGACATGGTTCTGTCAGCGGGCCTGGGGAATCCAGAACAGGATGGAACCCATTAAATGGTTTGTATGAAAGTGTATTGTTGCTGAGGTGGGGGTGTGATTATTTTACTAATATTTTACCTACACTAATATTTTACCTATACTGAGAGCATATGCACCAAGACAAATTCCTTGTGTGTCCAATCACACCTGGTCAATAAAATTCTATTCTATTCTATTCTATTCTATTCTATTCTATTCTATTATTTTTATTTTTACTATTTTATTTATTTTATATGGTTTTTATATCTGTGTAAGCCACCTTGAGTCGCCATGTGTGAGTAGGCGGCAATATAAATTTCCTAAAATAAATAAATAAATAAAATTTGCCCTAGATTCACTGGCATAATACCATATTAGTTGCCAGTTGGCTTCCAGGCACAATTCTAGGTGTTGGGTGACACCTGTAAAAGCTCTTAATTCGCTCAGGAATGGGATATCTCTATGACCTGCCCTGAGATGACTCTGTAGGTGTGCCCAGGGAGAGAAGGCTGAGGTTCCCCTCAGCTGTGGAATGTCATCTGTATACTTGAGCATTCTCAGTGATGGCTCCTTTCCTCTCATAGCTTACATTACACACGGATGGATATCCAGAGCATTCCCCTTTGTTACAACTTTGAGAAGCTGTAAAAAAAAGTAAAAGTTTTTTTTGAAATGAAGATTATACTATTCCCAACACATGCTGCAATGGATTACTGAGTTGTTTTTAATTTATTTCTTCCTCCCCTTCCTCCCCTTCAAACAACATATTATTGAAGTAAGTAAATAACTAACTAACTAACTAAGTAATAAATAAAGTCAACACTTGGGAAAAAAACACCAGTAACTAATAAAGAAGTTTCTATGTTTCTACGATGTCTTGTTTTAGTAATTACATTCTTGTTAAAAATCCCAAACCTACTGAATAATTTACTTTATCTTGGAGGAAAGCAAGGACACAGTTGTAATATTGATAACTGGATTGATTTTTTACTTATGGAGTTCTAATCTGAATACTGGACTTTGAAAAGCTAAGTTCCATATCTTTTAATCAGGGTACATAGCCACTGATCTGGAAATATAGTAAAAAAATAAACAATGTAAATAAAAGTGATGATAAAGCAGTAACAGGCAAAGAACAGGAAAATAATTTATCCATTTTATTGTACTCCATTTCACTTCTGTATACAAGAATAGAACAGAAGAAAGTAGTTGAAGAAGAATTTACTTACGAAATGAGTTTTAAAGTTTTTCCCCCTTGGTTTTAAAGGGATTGGTGTAAAAGCTATAGGGATTTGGAAGGTTGTGAGCAGTGGGGAAAATGAATGGAAAATAATTCTTTCAAAGTAGAAAAATATGTTTTTACAATAAAATGGGTGGAGCACAGAAAAATGTATTGCTGCATAGACTGTAGTTACCCATGAAAATAATTGTTGCAAGCTGTTCTGGTAGATACTGGTGCAAATGGGGTGGGTGTTGTTGTTTTTTTCTTTTCAGAAAAAGAAAAATAGTAAAATGCCATTGGAATCTGATTATTGGTGTCAGCCGTTTGTGGCAACTTTGAAAGTGACAGTTGAGATTCCTAGAATCCCGGTTTCAAACACCCAGTATGTCTTTTTTTTTTTTTATTGAAAAAGTTTTAAAAAAACAAAAACATTTCCCCCCCCTTTTTCCCCCCCTCCCTTCCCCCCCCCCCCGGCTTCCCGGGTCAATCACAAGGTATTGTTATACCTAAACCAAACATAGAATAAAATTTTCCCTTCCAATCCAATTAACCTCATTCAAAGCTTTTCATCTCCCAACCCCCTCTCCATTACATAAAATAACTTCCTAATTATTCAAAGGCAATCTGATATTTCTTAATCTGATATCTGTTTTGTAGATAATCAATCCATTTTTCCATTCAATTAAATATCTTTCCTGCGTATTGTCTTTTAAAAAGCTGAGATTTTAGCCATCTCAGCCAAATTAATAACTTTCAATATCCATTCTTCTATTGTAGGTACCTCTTCTTCTTCCAGTATTGTCCAATCAACAGTCTTGCTGCTGTTATTAAATTCAGAATCAATTTAGTCTCAATCCCTGTACAATCCGTTATAATTCCCAAAAGGAAAAATTGTGGCAGGAACTTTATCTTCTTCTTCAGTACATTTTGAATAATCCACCAAATTCTTATCCAAAAGACCTTAATTTTCTTGCAAGTCCACCAAATATGAAAATATGTAGCATCATCACAATCACACCTCCAACATTTCGCTTGGATATTAGGATACATACATGATAATTTTTTGGGATCTAAGTGCCATCTATAAAACATCTTATAAAAATTTTCCTTAAATTCTGTGCTTGTGTAAACTTAACATTTCTAACCCAGATTTTCTCCCATGTTTCCAACATTATTGGTTCCTGAATATTCTGTGCCCATTTTATCATACAATCCTTTACCAAATCCTTTTCCGAATCTATTTCAAGCAACACATTATACAATCTCTTTATATGCTCCTGGGTCTGATTTCTAATTTGCTTTATTAAATTTTCCTCCTTTGCATTATACCAATTTTTGATCTTCTTTCCATCTAGCACTTATTTGCCCATATTGAAACCAAGTATAATTCCTCCCTTCTTCATTTAATACCTGTAATGATTTTAATTGCAATCTACCTCCTTCAGCATACAAAAGTTCTTTATAAGTAATCATTTCTTGTTTCTGTTCTATATTTATATTCTCTATTGCATGTCTGGGGCTCACCCATATAGGAATCTTGTAATCTAATTTATAAGAATATTTCTTCCAGACCATAAAGAGCACTTCTCAACACATGATTCTTAAAAGCCCTATCCACTTTTTTTTCATAAAATAAATATGCATGCCATCCATATAACAAGTCATAACCTTCTATATTCAAAATTCTTTCCTCCGTTAAATTAAACCAGTCACTTATTACTGAAAGGGCTACTGCTTCATAATATAGTTTAAAATTAGGCATTTTTAAGCCACCTCTTTCCCATGAGTCCTGTATTATTTTCATTTTAACCCTCGCCTTTTTACCCTGCCATATAAATTTATTGATCCCAATCTGCCACTCCTCCAAATTTTTATCTTTCTTAATTATTGGTATCATCTGGAACAGAAACAAAAATCTAGGTAACACATTCATTTTAATAGCCGCAATCCTTCCCAATAGCGATAACTGCAATTTTTTCCAGACACTCATATCATTCTGAACTTTTTGCCATAGCAAGTCATAATTATTCTTATAAAGTTTCTTGTTCGATGAGCTAATATAAACCCCTAAGTATTTAACCTTTTTTACCACCTCAAATCCTGTCATTTCCTCTAGTTTTTGTTTCTGTTGTATAGACATATTTTTAATTATCACTTTTGTTTTATTCTGATTTATTTTAAATCCTGATACCTTTCCATATTTATCAATTACTTCCAACAAAAATCTACTTGAATTTATAGGATTTGTTAAAGTAACCACTACATCATCTGCAAAAGCTCTAACTTTGTACTCATATTGTCTAATCTTAATTCCCTCTATTTTCGTTAATTCTCGTATTTTATCTAATAATGGTTCCAGAGTCAAAACAAACAATAGTGGTGATAAGGGACATCCCTGTCTCGTTCCTTTCGCAATCTTAATAACTTCTGTCAAACACCCAGTATGTCTTATGGGGTAAGGCACCATTGAAAGCAAAACATATTCACAACTCAGTAGACCATAACAGTACTGGGCATGCTGCTTTGATTGTGCCTGCTGGTTGGATTCACAGGATTACATGTAAGATTATGCATAGTTTAGTTTGTGGTATTAGCCAAACAAAATTATCAATTGTGATTTGTTTTCCTTTGAAACAAGCAGAGATAGAAATCCCACTTTGGTCTTCACTTATTCTTCTGGCTTGTTCCCAAAGAGTCATAAAGTGTCTAGCAACCATGGCCATAGCTTTGGAAATGAACTAGTGGTTTCAAACTGGAACGGTTTGCCACAAATGTATTATCCAAACTGGCCAAGTACAGGTAATCCTTGGGTTACAACAGTAATTGGGGTTGGTGGTGCCATCGCTAAACAACAATAAAGTGCAACATTATGTGACCATGTCACTTAGTGATGGCAATTCTGGCAGTCTCGTAGTTGCCGTCATTAAATGAGGACCACATAGGTTGTTAAATAAGGACTTCATGTGACTGTGAGCTCCAACTGTCTGCTGGCTTCACCATTGACTTTCCTTATGGGAAGCCAGCAGGAACATCATATCACGGGACTGTGGCTTGCTGCAATGTCATAATCACAAGCTGGCTGCCAAGCACCTAGATTACAATTACACAACAATGGGGAAGCTATGGCCAGAACTATGAGGATCTACTATAATTACCATTTGTTCAGTGCCATTGTAACTTTAAGTGGTCAATCAGAATAGAGAAGGGACCTTAGAGGTCTTCTAGCCCAACCCCCCTGCTCAAGCAGGAGACCCTATATAATGGTCACTTAATGAATGATCATAACACAAGAATTACTTGTACAACTATTAATGAAAAGAATCACTGACCATGTTTATTGTGCTATGATTGTTAATATATTCTGGCCACCCAGTGAATTAAAATTAAAATTAAAAAGTTTGAGAATGAGTAAAAGGGATTAATTGGGAAGCATGTTTGTGCAGCTGATGCAATTTAGAATTTTCAACACTTCTGTGCCTTTAGAAATGGTTAGGGACGGATAGTGTTTACCTTTCCACTTGATTTAAGTACAGGCAATATAATGCTTGCAGGCTACAGTTGGCTTATCAAGATTTCTGCTCCATCAGCACCTCAGATACTTGGGTATTTTTATAAAAGCAGGTTATTAATAAGAAAGAGGAGGCTTAGATTACTTTTTCAGGATAAAAGGCACATTATGATTTGTTACAGAATAAACAATTCACAAATATGTAGAGCTGGATTCTTGTTTTTTCCCTTGTCATCACAGACGGTTGAGTTGGCTACTTACTGGAATATAAACTTACGAGTCATGCAAGCTAACTTTATTAAACCTGGTACATGAAATGGACTACAGACAGACTTTCCTCTAGCGTCTGGGTAAATAATAGTTGATTTTATCCGGCCAGAGACGTTTCGATCATCTGTGTTCTACAGTATTGTATTATAAAAGATACTTGTTTAATGATATCAGGAACATTTTTTACAATAATGAGAATCTCTTTTTTTCCTACGTGTTAAATGTTTGGTTCATCTAATGACTTCTGCTTGGTTTATTTTACGTCTCCTAAATAAGGTCATTAACTTTATGAAGCAAATAATGACACCCTCATTTCGAATGCTCCTCCTTCAATAAATTACCACAACGCCCCCATCTGTCTTGTTAAAATAAACAAGTTAAAGTCAATGTGTTTTTAAATTTATTTTTCTTTGCTGTCAACTGCTACAACAGTTTCTGCCTTTTTGATGGTACGTTTGCTGTTATGCTAGATGGTTTTTATTTATTTTTTAATGAGTTGTCAGACAGGGAAAAAAGACACATATAAATGATTTATTTGTTTATTTTAATCACAGACATTTGTATAGTTCATAGAGCAAAAATTGACTGTTTCAAGGAGCAATAGTACAACTTTACAATTTTTGTCTGAGCTTTCTGGGCAGGGTGGATAAAAATTGGATTTTTTTATTTAAATCGGATTGTTTTATTTAAATCAGATTTTTTTAAATAAAATTGATTTTAATAAAATATTTTTGGAGTAAAAATCTATCCAAAGATAGTTTTCTATTTAAGATACATTAATAATTTAGTTTATTCAGCATGAAATGGAGTTTAATTATGTAGCATGAGGCTGTATATTCTGCAGTATTTACATTTTTGGTAAACTCATTCAGTGAATCCCAGCTCTGCAAGCTGAGATAACATGCACTGCAGCGATGCATTCACATGATTTCGCAGTAACCATGAGATAAATCATAAAACAAAGTTCAGGAATATTCCTGTATCCCATTGCTTTGCAAATCTATGTATACTACAAACTGTATGATTGTTTGAAGAGAAATGCATCTGTACCGCCAGGCTTTAAGTGTGAGGAGGAAGGGCAAGCTGTAAAAATGAAAGTGAAATCTTCTAAGCAGCTTATAAATATAATATTAAAGACACCTGTCATTTCAGATCCATCATGGCAGCTTCTGTTAGAGGGCATCCACTCACCTACTGCCTGCCATGTCCTTCACCTTATTGTGTCACTGCCGCATCACCAGCTGTCCCATTAAAGTGAATGGGACTGTTGGTGAGTCAACTGTGGGTCAGAGGAGGAGCTGCTGCGGGACAGAGATGACAGTTGGTCTTTAAAAACTATGATTTAAATCGAGTTGATTTAAATCAAGCATTTTTACTAGTGATTTAAATCATGATATGAATTGTGATTTAAATCAAGTCGATTTAAATCCACCCTGTTTCTTGGGTAAGCAGAAATTGCGATTGACAGCCTGTGCTACTCCACCCCGATTTGTTAGTTAGTAAAGATTGAATGGGGAAGAACCATGTGGTGTTGTATTTTAAAGTTCCTTTAGAAGTTAAATTGATTATCACAGGTTTTAAAATAATATTAGAAGTTTGATATAATTAGTAATGATAAATTCATGAAATATAGGCCATTCTTCAAAAGTGGAGGCAAAGTATACCCTACGGTCATGTTAAAAGCTAATTCAGCTGCTATCTAATGGCTGCCTAATGAACCCAAATGAAGTGCAACAAATTTGATTAAAGACAACCTATCTTTAACCAGTTATTAGGAATGCCACTGGGGTCAACCAAGTTTCTGTAAAAGACACAAATCTGTATTACACCTACCTTTTGATAATTTCTCCCTCCCTTTTTTAAAAGTACCATGATAATATTCCCCTAAATGGGAAGATGGTGACGGTGCAACCATTCTGGCCCTCCTGGATCTCTCAGTGGCTTTTGATGTCTTTCACCATGGTAGCCTTCTGAACCAGCTTCAGAGGTTTAGATGGAGGCATTGTTTTTGCACTGGTTCTCCTCCTGCTTCTTTGAACCCGGTCCATTGATATTTTGAGAGGACCTTCAGTTGCTGAAGTAGACAGTCTTTCGAATGTCTGATCACTCCTCTTTACATGAAACTGTTGGGCACAGTTATACTGTTGATCACATTTAAAGATATAATGAGATATGAGATAACCTTGAGGAACAAAAGGAATAACCACAACCAAGGCAGTGATCAGGTAAGAGAGATTTGAGTTCAGAACATGCATGTAGTTTGAGAAAGCATATCAGCTTTTACTCTGAGGTGTATTTTTCTTTAGGATAAAGGCAAGGAGGGGAGAGGCACAAGACTTTCAAGGTTCTTTTAGTGTAACCTTAAAATAAAAATAGTATTAGTATTCATGACCTGGTTTTCAAACTTGGTCTGCCTGGAAGGGCTGACAGGAATTTCTCTTATCTGATCATTGCTTTGGCTGCTGCTTATCCTCCTGTTCCTTAAGGTTATTCTCACAGCTGATTGCAAAAGACCTGCATGGCATGGGCCCAGTTTATTTGCAGAACCACCTCTTTTTGAGGGTATGTCCATTCCACCAGATCAGGGAGCTCAAAGTCTTTTCTCTTAATTGTTGTCATCTAGCAAGATTTAAGAGGTGTGCCTTCTCATAGCAGCCCCTAGTCCTGTGGGACACCCACTAGCATTCTGAAAGGCCTTAAAAAACTGGCTTTCCCTAAGCGCTGGGACACAGTAAAGTTGAAGCCTAGTGACTATAATGGCTTATTTATTAGGGAGTGTTGTTTAGGGAGCCAGCATTTGTGTTTTATTTGGATCATGTTTTGTAATGTTTTTCTGTATGTTTTTATTGTTGCTGGGAGAATTTTGGTAGATAAAATGGGTGGCCATATAAACCTTATTAAGCAATTGTAGAATAATTTGGAGCTATTTTTGTTTTGGGTTTGGGCCTAGTTTTAAGGGGGGGGGGGTTAACTGAGAAATTATAGCCATACATTCTTTTCAAGGAAATTTTGCTTGTCTGTAGGACTTGCTTTGAAAGAACAAGATTGAACAAATACCAGGTGACATTGCTCTTGGTGAGTCTGGAAAGTATTTCTTGACTATAGGTGTCTCTTTATCAACTCCTGAAAACGAATACTGGTAGTCTTCGATTTATAACTACAATAGGGACTGAAAAATTTGTCATTACGTAGCCCAGTTGTTAAGGGAGACATGATCATGACCATGTGACAACTTTCCTGACAAATTCCCTATTGATTTTACTTGCCAGAAGCCAGCTAAATATTGTAAATATGTGACGGTTGCCAAGTGCTCAAATCATGTAACTAATGGGGATGTTATAACGGTCATAAGTGGAAGGACCCCTTGTAAATCACTTTTTTCAGCACCGTTCTAACTTTAGTCTTGAAACAAGTGATTGTAAATTGAGGGCTACCTGTATACAAGTGGCAAATTGAATTGAATCCTTTTGGGATTATAGTCAATTAATTCATATTTATGTAGCTTGGTAAAAAACAACAACCCATCAGTATTTATTTAACCCAAGGCAACACAATGTGCTAATTAAGCATCCTTTTAGGAGTGTCATTTGTGGATGGGGGAAAGGAATGCTGTGATTAATGGGACTGACAGCTATACAGCTGTAATTGACATCCATTTTACTTCAGCTAGATGACAGGATACAACTTCATGGAATTTTAGCAAGATTATATTCTTCATGAAGATATAAAACCCATCAATCATTTGTATGAATTTGATAAAAGACTTCTTATCAAGGCTTCCTATTTAGTAAATTGCAGTATGGTTGATTTGGGAAGTTCTGGCTGCATCCTTAATTCTATAATTGTACAATATTTTGCATCAGTGTATCTCTTCAATGGTGCATTAAATATTGGGAGAAGAATTTTGTGTAGTATGTTTCTATTTTAAAGTTTTCTTCTCCAAATCCCCTTTTCGATTCAGAGTTTTCTTGGGAATGAATGTGCTGTTGTGTAGGTGGCTGTAAACGAGAAGTGTAATTGGAGTATGCTCTTTGGGTTTTTATAATTTTTTTCAGGGCTGCACTTGGTAGTTCCTCTTTTATAGGCCGCAGCACATATGCAGTCATAGCAACAAGCAAATAATGTGAAATGTGAATGGATTGTGGTGAGGGGGGTGGGGTCAACAGAATTATGATGAGCAATAAAAGGCACAGATGAGAAGAAAGTAATTTGGAATATTTTGGTAGACCTCTGAATGACTTGTAATAGATACCTAAGATTTTCTGATTGCAAGGTTTTTATTAATAGTAGTAACAAAAAGAGTTGCAGGTAGTTTTCGACCACTCAAATTTCGAGCCCAACATTTATGTTGCAAGCGAGACATGTGGTATGTGAGTTTTGCCCCATTTTACGACCTTTCTTGCTACAGTTGTTAACTGAATCATTGCATTTGTTAAGTGACTCTGGTTAGTGAAAGATGGTCACATGGTCCCAGGACATTGCAATCATCATAAATGTGAGTCAGTTATCAACTTGTCTGAATTTTGATCACGTAACCACAGGGGTGCAGCAATGGTCATAAGTGTGAAAAATGGTCATAAGTCACTTTTTTCAGTAATCTTGTAACTTTGAACGGTCACTAAATGAACTGCTGTAAGTCGAGGACTTACTTGTACTCTTAAACCAGCTTGTTAAAAAAAAAAATGGAGATACCAATGGGAGAGCCAGAAATGGACTTTGTGTGGAAGACTATGAGTTTCAGCCTTATACTGAGAATCAATCATTGAGATAAAGATGAACAAGTTATGATATGTTTCTGAATGTTAATTGTGCCTGCCTTTCTGAATCATGATGTTGTAACTGCCTCTTTTTAGCAGATCGCAGGACTGTATTTTTAAAAAGAAAGTAAATTAAGGGAACTTAAACTCTTCCTATTCCCAACACATAGTGATAATGAAACCTGGTAATGTGTTATGTATTTTCAGTTGTCTTTCTGATTAAAACGGAATGTCAAACTGGAGTTGTAAATGAGTTTAGTTTGAGAATAGGTTGGCTATCACAAAGACAATATAAATGAATTCATTTGAAATACAAAAGACAAAATGAACTTAGCAAAAAGATTCCGAAAAAAGAAATACAATACATAACTACAGGTAGTCCTCGACTTACGACCACAATTGAGCCCAAAATTTCTATTGTTAAGTGAGACATTTATGAAGAGAGTTTTGACGCATTTTAGGACTTCTCTTGCATACAGTTGTTAAGTGAATCACTGCAGTTGATAAGTTAGTAACTTGGTTGTTAAGTGAATTTGGCTTCCCCATTTACTTTGCTTGTCAGAATGTCGCAAATGGTGATCACATGACTCTGGGACGCTGAAACCGTCAGAAGTATGAACCAGTTGCCAAGCATCTGAATTTTGGTCACATGACAAAGGGGATGCTGAAAAGGTGGTAATTGTGAAAAACAGTCGTAAGTCATTTTTTTCAGTGCCGTTGTTTCCCCGAAAATAAGACCCTGTCTTATATTTTTTTGAACCCTGAAATAAGCGCTTGGCCTTATT
Organism: Ahaetulla prasina; assembly: GCF_028640845.1. NCBI lineage: Eukaryota > Metazoa > Chordata > Lepidosauria > Squamata > Colubridae > Ahaetulla > Ahaetulla prasina. The sequence goes on from NC_080539.1 coordinate 153,685,303, forward strand.
GTCATGCGCTCAAAAGCCTGAGTGGGCTTATTATCAGGGGCTGTCTTATTTTGGGGAAAACAGGATAAGTTTGAATGGTCACTAAATGAACTGTTGTAAGTCGAGGATTACCTGTACTGAATTTTCCTCCTTTCTGCTAGTTCCTCGAAAATACCAGTGATTTTTTGCAGGGCCAGAGATTTTGGGGGAGGGAGGAACATATGTCAATCCCAATTGTTTTCAGGTCCTTTCACTGAAAAATCTACTCTTGATCTTATCTAACTTTATTTCAGAAGCCTAATTTCTGGGTTGTGGGGAATGAGCTTTTGGGGTTGTTTGTTTAAGAGGTAGGCAACCTGATGCCCTCCCCATATTTTGGACAACAGCTCCCAGTGTCCCTGAACATTACCCATGCTGGCCGTAATTGCTTTGAAATGTAATCTAAAAACAAATTGAGAGGCACCAGGTTGCCTATCATTGTTGAACCATCCCAAATTATTATGTGTTACCAAGATCTACCAGTAATAAAGCTTTCAGTCAAAGCAACAGTAGTTGTGTGTACTGCAAAAGAGATTTGACAAGAAGCTTCCAATGTTGTGCAATGATACTGACTTTTGTAAATTAGAACAATTGTATTTTTCTAAATAGAAATAAATCCATAGATAATCCCATAATAATGTAATGTATGTATCTTATTTTGATCTTGAAGAAAACAGGTGCATCTTAACAAGTCTGAATGCTTAATAAGGGTTCTGCACTTTTCTTTCAATACTTGGTGTGCAACCTTTGGGCTTGCCTGGGCTGCATTGAGTGAAGAGGAATTATCTTCAGCTGCATGTGAAATATATAATATAGCTTTATAATACAAAATCAGATCATGTTTACAATTTTGTAGGGCGGCGTGCAACCCCTGGACCGTAGGTTGGACACACCTGTTTTAACATGTTTCTTTTTTATAAATGCAGCTATTTAAAAGGAACTATATATCATTTAAATAGAAACTTGGAACTTGAAGCTTGGAACTCATTACCTGACTCCATAGTCTCTACTCAAAATCCCAAAATCTTCAACCAAAAACTGTCTACTATTGACCTCACCCCATTCCTAAGAGGACTATAAGGGGCATGCATAAGAGCACAATAATGCCTACCGTTCCTGTCCTATTGTTCCCTTCATTATATCAAATTAATATAGTTGATGCATATTTTTTACTCATATATATCTATATTTTCTTCAAGACATGTTGTTTTATCTATGACAATTGTTTGTGTATACTGTTGTGACAAAAAGAAATAAAAAAAAATACGGGAAAATCCATTTTTTCTACTTTTTGTTGAGATAAGGATCCTTAATAAGATTAATTTCAGATGGTATTCAAAACAATACCTTGCTCATCTCTCCTAATGTAATATAACCATTCCAACTCAAAAATTACCACATGTAATTTACTTAAAGAAGGGATGACATTTAAGATGGCAAAGGAAAGGAGTACAGAAATATGGTTTGGAACCATCCTTTTGGCAGCCTCCTAGAATGGGAGATGTCTCAAATGTTGATTTATTTTGTTTTGCGGGATTTGAAGATGATCAGGACATGCACTTTTTCTCTCAACATTTTTTTAAATATCTCCTTTAAAAGTTGGCCTTGTCCAGGTTGCTGTTGACCATATTGGCTGTGAATTCTGGAATTTAAACTATTGCATCCTGGGATATCAAATTTGCGGTGGCTGATTTGGTGGCATTAACTAACAAAATTCAGATTTGTTCTGTGCTGGAGGGCATGCTATTTACAGAAGGTGTTCTAATCCAGTAGTGGGTTGCTACTGGCTCGCCCCGGATTGGGAAAACCGGTAGCGGTGGTTCACTCACCCACCCGGACGTCTCTGCGCATGCGCAGAACATCGCACACACGTCGCATGCCCACGAGCGAACCAGTAGCGGCCAAAATTGAAACCCACTACTAATCTAATCCATTGTCAAACTTGGTTCTAAAGAGATACTGCTTATTTTTATTTGTTCAAAGAATAGTACAAAATAATATGACTTTTTAAAATAGCTGCCTCTTTAAAGAGCCAATTTTGTACTTATCCAGCTTGCTGCATTTACTTTATTATACCTGATTTGACTTTTCCACTTTCTTCTTTTTTTATTAAGCAATGTAATTTTGCTTACATTTTTTTTGTTTCTCGTCTTTTTTTGCTAGATTGCTGATTTTAAAATAAGAATATAAAAACTTATATCTGAAAATTTTAAGAAAAGTGGCTCTGGATGTTTTTAAATAAGAGCTTAAAAAGACAGAAAATGCAAAGTGAAACACCCTTTCTTTAGCAGTTGCAAAAACCCTAAAAAATACAGTCTTGAGGGAAATAGAAACAATTATCTTTTAAAATGTATTTACAAGGTCAATTACATTGTATTAAAATATGTTAATGCGGTAGTCAATTCAAAATCCCACACATTTCTTACATAAATAATTAAAAGGAATAATGATTGTTTTGCTAAAGTTATGCTCTTGGGGCCTGATTACTGGAAGAGAACTTCAAATGTTGCATATAAAAAATACCTTTGGTACCAGTAAATTCTGTAATATTTGACTTTTTCCCTGAAAGAATACTGTTTGATATAATGGCAGGCCTTAGGTAAGATCAAAGTTGTGCATCACGTTGTGCATCAAATAAAATAAGCCATATGTGTTCATTCCTTGATTTAAAATGTGAATATGTGATAGCTGAGAAACTTATCCATGCTGTTTAAAGTTACTCATACCCAAAAGTTTGCAGTCTTTCCTGCAGTGATTCTAAAAAAGTAATGTTGGTTACTACAAAAACAGCCTTGTCAGGCCTCAAAGAATAACAAATATATGGTTGAACAAGCCATAGTCCTGGCCTGTCACAAACCGTTTTGGTAAATCTATTAACTTAAAATCAGTTTACTTATGACAGTGAGGTGGGTAGAGACCTATAAGCCCAAACCCAAACCCTCTTGAAGGCAAGGCTATACTATGCTTGTTTATAAGCATAGTAAAACCATTATTGTATGATGTTTGCATTCTTGATGAATGTATCTTTTCTTTTATGTACACTGAGAGCATATGCACCAAGACAAATTCCTTGTGTGTCCAGTCACACACTTGGCCATTAAAAAAAAAAATTCTATTCTATTCTATTCTATTCTATTCTATTCTATTCTATTCTATTCTATTCTATTCTATTCTATGTGCTTGTATATATTTTGTTCAGTTTCCTCCATCACCTCTGCTATTTTCTTTTTAAAGGGGGAGAAAGAAGTTTTGAAAGAGATTGAATATGTTGTAATTTTTTTTGCGTCTGCAGCTGATTTTTTTGCATCTGCAGCTGATGCAGCACATCAGAGATAGCTATTAGTTAAATTTATGTATAATTTTTAGAAATCACAGACTTGTGCATACATATTAGTTTGTTTATATGGAAACTTTTTTAAAAAATTCTTGATACAACATATTTTAGAAAGAAAGAGGAGTACCCAAAGAATAACTAATTGTTGATTTATATTATAAATCACCTGAATTAAACAAATATACTATATCTTGTTTTGGTACACAGTGAATACCTGTGTTATACATTATATTTGTTTAGAAACTAGATTTTGAATCTCAGTATATGAGAATGAAGAAAAGGAAGAAATCTGTCCTTTTACAAACCTCTGCCATTGTTTCACCAGTATTCTGTGGTTCATCCTTTGATAACACAGGATTACACAACATTATCATCCTCTGATTGATTTAGATGCACTATTTTTATCTAATCTGTATTAAGGTATCATTGTGCATCTTTGGTCTTGCAGTGTCATGATAATGCGATTTGCTCTGGGCATGTGTGTATAAAAAAATGAAATCAGCTTGGCTGAATAAATCCCATCACTAGGAAGAACTGAAAAGATTACTCATGAACTCCAGTTTTTCCATTTGTTCTTCTTAGTAGCAACTGAGTTTTTGTGGGTGTTTTGTTTACTATTAAACATGGATAAAATAGCATTAGAATGGGATATTCTATTAAACATGCTGTGCCAAACATATTGGATATCATTGTACACAAAAGTCTTGAAAAAAAGAGAGTTGGGAAAACTGCAGTATTACTTCCAGGGAAGATAAATGTTATTAGCAAAGGAAAATCTGAGAACTGATATGGTATTCTAGAATCTAGATAATCCCTGTAAAATTTAAATTCTAATCTTAAAAGTTAAATAATTAGTTCAGTGGGACTCTGAATTATCATGAAATTCTAAAACTTTTCTTCATATATATACATATATGCCTATATTACTCCACAGTGCATCTTACTGAGTACATATACTCACAGTCCAACTACAAATCTGAATTATTTGATGAACAGTGGAAAATCTTTTAGACAGTTGTTACGATGAGTAATATGGTTCCATGCTTTGAAGAAGTAAAGTGAATCTCCCAACTTCCTCTTCATGGGCATGCTAGAGAAGATTCCAGAAATGAAGGACCTTCCATTTTGCACTATCCTGTTTTCTACATGGCCAGTTCAGTGCTGTAATTTATACTGTCCAGTACTATGGACCAACTTCAAGGTTTCTTTTTTTGTTACTTTTTTTTAAAAGTACCAGACTAAAGAGAATATGATTTGCAAATAGATTGACATTTAATAACTAATTAACTACAGTCATTGAATAGGACCTACATTTTCTAACCTTACTTGACACTGCATTCAGGAAAAAGTACTGACATTTTTAAAATGTAAGAAATTACTTGAATTACATTAAGAATTAAAAGTAAAAAATCCTGCGTGTTCTAAACTTTGGATTTAAGAAAAAGTATTCATATTGAAAATGTCAGTACTTTGATACCGATATTAAAAATATAATGAATTATTTGAATTAAATTAAAAATAAAAAATTACATATTTTAACTTTTAGTTGAAACTGGATTCAGGAAAAAATACTGAGATTGAAAATTTTAAAAATGTAATGGATTATTTGAATTAAAATAAATATTTTTAAAAAGCCCCAAATGCATTTTTTAACATTGTGGCTCAGCTATTTCAGAATAAATTACAAAGAAAGTTTATCTTAAAAGTTTTTGTGCTGTTAAAAATGGCTGAATTTAGTGGAACTCAACATCTGGTATTCTGGAAATAGCTTTTCAAAGTTTTGTTAGAAACTAAATTTTCCCGGAGCAGTTGGGAAAAGAAAAGCTGGAAAACATGGAAATAAAAGATGCTAGATTTGAAATCAAGAAGATATGGTTTTAGGAATCAATCATGACTGCCCAAGGCTGTCAGTTGTTTGTATCAGTTACTGTTCTGGGGTTATAATAAATATTTAGTCATAGTCATGTCATGTCAGGTTTCTGGGAAGCATCAGCCAAATTTAAATTTCTCTTGGCGAGCCTGAGGGGGATTATTATTTCCTTGGTGACAGAAGAAAAATTCAAAAGGATGTCTTTAGAAATATCACCAACTTTAATTAATCAAATACTTAAATTAAAACACTCAACTGGTGATAAAATGGATATTTCCTGATATCTTCAGTATACTATTTTTAGTCACAAATTTTCCCTATAGGTTTTTTAATATGTTCATCTTCACTAATGTTAGAACCGCAAGAGTATATTGAGAACAGCGTGAGACAGTTCTAGCTAAACAACTGGACATTACAAGTGTTCTGTCCCTGAACAACAGCTATTCCTTAAGTAACAACAACAACAAAAACCCCAGAGGATAGAAAAGGAGGAAAAGGTAGCACTCTTCAGTGTTTTCAGTATATGTTGTGTACATCTTCCCATTATCCTGAAAAACCTGAGTTGATTACACTATTTGGCCGTCAAAATGCCATTTTTCCTGCATATACATCTAGTGATTGTGAAACTGATTAGAAGAATAAAAATCAGGTTTTCTGTTAAGGTTTCTTCTAAAAACTGCTAACTATAGAAAGAACTCACAATTCAGGCAGACAGAATGAAGAAATAACCCAACTCCAAGTTTCCATGAATGGAGAAATAATCCAACAATAATCCAAGTTTCACAGAACTCCAGTGTCACACTTTGCAAAATGGAAATTTTGCAATTTAATCTGAATCACAACCAGATCAGAAGAAAATTGTCTCAGCTACCAAAGAGGAATGGATCATGGGAACACAGCAGCCTGACCCTGATGTTGGATGAGCACAAATGTCAAATATGAAGGGGCCTGTATAAGCACATAATCTTTACACAGTAAAGTTCCAATACTGGTGGCAATTTTCCAGTTTATTTGTATTATGAAGAAAATGATTGCTGTATGTCCTTTTAAGATGGTGACTTTAACTGATCTTTTGAGCAATGTTACTTAAGCTTAATACTTACATTACTTAATACATTAAAAAATATATATAGGGTAAGCACAAACTTAGTGTATAAGGATATTTGATATTAAAGCAATGTTTATCATGAACATTATTTTAATGTAGAAAATTATAAATTATCCATTCCTTCCAAAGGATCTGGTAATTTTTCTCTTACTTATAAATAAAATGTCTGAGATTGGCGTATACATTCTTAAATATGCAGATCCAAAGAAGAGTCCTTCAAAATAGGTTTTGTATCAGCTTCTGTCATTGTCTCTGGGTTCACCTCTTTTCCCAAAGCTTTAACCCAAACCTTTGCATGGCATCTAAGAATGAAAATCATGTGGCGGAACATAAAACACAGATTTTAAAATAGACAAACTTGGACATATTGGGTTGCAGCAACTCAAAGCTCAAGCAACTGCAATAAGATGAAATCATGGGCACTCCTGCTTCTGAACTGAACATAGTTTTTTCAGAGCAATTTTATCCTAGTATTTGCAAACGCCTAAGCAGGTAATAGACTCAATATCCTTGAATTGTCTGAGGAAGCAAAAGATGTTAGAGAAAGGCAATTGGTACAACAGGGTGTAGGAAGTTAGCACCCACCTCTCTCCTAGAAGAATGAAATATTTTAGAAAATATTAAAAAGGGCAGAATATTATATTTCCCTGGATGGGAAATGGAGAAACATGTTTTAAGGACAAAGCAGCTTCCTGCCTCCCCCCACCTTTGTCAATGGGCCAGAGGCAGAAACTCATTCCCCCCACCTTTGTCAATGGACCATCGTCTGCAACACAATAGGACCCATCTAGCAACAGAAACTTACCACATAGCACCTGGGAAGATTACAACAGCCAGCAAGGCTAGCTAAGACCTCCACCCCTTGGGAGTCTGACAACCAATCAGGATGCTCTTCCTGTGCCCTGGGAAGTTCAAAGCTTAGAGCGAGCATAAAGCCAGGGCACACTCAGCATCTCAGTTCTTTTCTGTTCAGGAACTCAAGCCATGTGATCCTGTCCACCATTAAACCATCTTTCCAAGCAGTCTCCAGTGTCTTTTTCCCCACTTGGAACTGAACCCAGATGGACATTTCTTCCAACAAGGGACAGTTTCATTTTCATCACAGCTATAATCTGTTCTGAATTGGAGCCTTTAATTCATTCTAGCAATCACCACCATCCTCTTTCCTTCATTACTGCAGTTCTCGTAGAGGCATCGGACCTCAATTTACAGGATTGTGTTATCAGGGAGTAAGATTATCTTCACTTCAGCTTGTTACTTCCTACAGAGAACCGAAGCTGCAGAAATCCTATTGTTCATGAATATATTGGTCCCCTTAGGCAGTGTAAGAAATGAATTCAGTTATACTATCATATACATGATATATAGCAACCATAGTTTCAGAATAGCACAATTTTACAGCTGTCATAATCAATATGAAGTCTTAATTCTGTACCAATACGAGAACACTTCAGCATGGAAGCTGAATACCCTGAAGAGAGACGATCTCAATGTCAAATCTAAGTCACTTCTAATAGTTTAGTTAGGAATTTCTAATGAGTAGAGCAAAATTCTCTCCTCTTCAAAGAGCTCAGCATTAGATACAAAGCTAGTCTGATGAAGATTGGCAAATTTACAGTACTTAAGCCACTCTTCTCTCACTTCATTCAATTCTATGACAGGGATTTTGCTGTATTTGATACAAGAAGATTGTTATTCCCTGATGCAAACCTATGTGATTTAATGCTAGAATGATTAGACTTTTTCAGCAACCAATATGGCATGCTTTAGACTTGTAAGAAATAGCTAATTTGTATCCTGATTGGTTGTGGTACTGCTTTGGTCTTGTCTTTCACATACAAGATCACCCAAAGGGAAATGTTTACATTTGCTGTCTCACCCGGAAAACCATAAAACAATAACTTAATATCCATAAGAGCTCTTCAGCTTGTAGTGAAAATAAAACTAAAGCTGTTGACCTCTGAGTGAAAGTATGGTTTTGATTTCAGATCTGCATGATGGCAGTTATAATATATGATGTTTGGGAAATGAGAAACAGTACTCATTAAGGAACAAATGACCTCTTAAAATTATTGTAGTTGTTTAAAATGTTTTGCAGAGAAGTGGATTTTCAGAGGGTAATGTGATTTCAAATATACAGGCACAATTGTTGCTGTATATCCCAATATAAAATAGTCTAGTTCTGCACTCAATTCAATTTTAACTTAAAATAACAATAGGCATGAAACACCAGTTTAAAACTAAAAAAAAATTGTGTGCATTTGACGGAATGATTTATTTATTTATTTATTTATTTATTATTTATTTATTTAATTAATTGAATTTTTATACCGCCCTATCTCCTGAAGGACTCAGGGCAGTTTACAGCCCGATAAAAATACAAATATAATACAAAATAAAAACTAATTAAAAAACTTATTTAAATAGGCCAAAATTTAAAATTACAATTAAAATGATAAAACCCCATTAAAATTAAATTTTAATTTTAGTTCTGAGACAAAAGAACCAAACTCTGTATTTTGTTAACATATTTGTTCCTGAAAAATCCTGTTTAACTTCTTTGTAAAACAACTACTACATTGCATGGTTTATTTCAAGCTTGGTGGCAGGTAGCAAGAACGATGATACTGTTGATGGATATAGTATTCAGAAGTGAAGTAATTAGGGCACTTTCATATAGTGACTTTCTGTGTGCTCAGATTCCATTAGTAGAATTTTAATAGAGGAAATATATAGAAGTTTGGAGAGGGGGGAACTTCAATCCAGCATTGACTCCTAGCAACTGCTTCGAAAACTCCCTGCAGTTTTCTTGGTAATATTTCAGAAATGGTTTGACATTGCCTTCTTCTGGGGGTGAGAGTGACTGTTCCAAGGTTACCCAGTTCACTTTGTGCCTCAGGCGGGACTAGAACTCAAGAGTCTCCCAGTTTCTAGCCTGTTACCTTACTCACCATGCCAAACTGGCTCTCAGTTACAAATGTACAGGAATTCAAAATGAGTTCCTGCCTGTATTTTTCTCAAGGATGCCCCAGGGTAAGAGGCTTAATTTGTGTAGCAGTAAATAAATTGCTGTGTGTGTGTGTGTGTGTGTGTGTGTGTGTGTGTGTGTTTAACCATGCCAAACGTTCAATTGTGTTTCTGAGATCTGGGAATCTAGGAGACTGCTTGCTCCAAACAGAATCTGCCCACCCAAGGTACACCAGTGGAGATTGCGTTCTGTGGATCCTTCTCCCAGCAAGGTATAACAGGAAGGGACTCAGCTTTTCGTAGTGGTGCTTCGCTCATAAAGATCTACAAAACTTGTGAAAACCTGGCTGTTTTAAGGAGGCTTTTAAAGATGTACCTAGTGGGATTTGAGTACTGTTTATTATATTTTTTTGTGTGTGTAGATAGGTAGGTAGGTAGATGGATGGATGGATGGATGGATGATAGATATTTTTTCAGGTTTTTGTAGTTAATTTGATATATTGAGAATTTTGCTTTTGTAAGCAACTGAGAATCTTTTTGATTGAACCAGCATAAAAACTCCTCTAATAAATAAATAATGATGTTACTGCATTTCAGGATTCATTTTGCTACACAGACGATAGAAATAAGATTAAAGAATGTGTCATAATAGTGATGGAAGAAAGGCATATGTTACTAATAAAAAGGCCCAGTTTCATTTCCTGGTTAAAAGAATTTTGGCCTGGGAAAAGCTGTTTGGAACTGCAAAGAGCAATTATCTGTTCGAAAAGACAGTGTTAGATAATTTGACCACTGCTCTGTTTCACTGAAAGTAGTTTTTTGTATTTCATTAAAGTAAATGATGACCTAGATTTTATTTTTTCATGTCCACACATGAATATGACTCCAGAGGAGTTAATCCTGGCACAAAATAATTATTTTGAAATTAAAGGGTACGGTTACAAACAATATTTCTGGAGAAGTTAATACTGATGTATAATTTAATGCAATATGCTAATGAAAGTTCCTGAGGTGTACAGGTAGACCTTGACTTATAACGACAATTGGGTCCAAACATTCCATTGCTAACACAATTGAGTTTTGCTCCATTTTACAACTTTCATGTTAAGTGAATCACTGCAGTTGTTAAGTTAGTAACATAGTTGTTAACTGGCTTCCCCACTGACTTTGTTTGTCAGAAGGCTACAATAATTGATCACATGTCCCTGGGACACTGCAACAGTCATAACTATGAATCAATTGCCAAGCATCCGAACTTTGATCACTTGACCACAGGGATGCTACAGTAGTCATAAGTATGAAAAAAATAATCATTAGTCACTTTTTTCTCAGTGCTGTTGTAACTTTGAATGGTCACTAAAGAAATGGTTGTAAATTGAGGACTAGCTATGGTGCTTAAAATATTGGACCAGCATTGGGGAAATCCAGGTTCAAGTCTATTGACAATCATGGTGATCCACTGGGTGACATTGGGCCATTCACTTTCTTTTAGTTTATTTGTAAAGGAATTTAGAGCTGATTTTGAAGGTATAAAAGTAGCTTTCCTGGAATCTCAGCCATGTCTGTTTCTTGATCTGGCTTATCTTATCTGGTTGTCCTTGTTACTAATAGAGGTTTCATAATTTGATTTCAATAAAGGTAATGTTCCTTATACAAACCTTCTGGGATAATATTTGTAACCTGCTGATAAAAAGTGCCTTTGAAATATTTAAATATGGTTTTAGTATCTTTACTAAAGTTGGAGTTACAGAGACAATCTTTTGGGAATTTGCTTTGAAGTGTTTGAAGTTGTATGGTCTGAGACCTTAATTATGTGGTTCAAAGCTTTTGAAGCTAGCACATTCATGAAACATTAATAATTGATAACTTTTGGTTATTCTGTGAACCTCCTGGATATCAAGAGGTTACACAACATTCCAGGTGGTCGTGTATATATTGCTTTCAGAATTCACTATTTCCCTGGGTTCACTGAAGAACATGCTCAAAATTAACTTCCCTTTTTAAAAAAAAAATTAAACATTTTAAAGATAACATAAAAACATATACAAACTAATATGAAATAGGAAGAACAAAGAAAGAAAGAGGAAAAAAACGAAAGTGCAATGAAAAAGAATAAAAAGAAACAAATTCCTTGACTTCAATTTTAGTTGCCTATTAGTCCCAAAAGTAGAGTCTTTGGTTTCAGAAAATTAACTTCCCTTTTGGAAAGGTTCAGGTAAGTAGTTTTATATCACAAAGTATTTTTAAAAGAAAAAAGGTGTGTTGGGGAGATTGTTACAATTACTCTTCTGTGACAAGAAAAAATGGTTCTTGTATAAAATTGTTTATAAACAATAGCCTGCAATTTAGGTTATTTAGTGAATTTTAATATATTTACCTATTTTTAAAAAATTTTAAATTTTTTTTTTGTTTACATTTATACCCCGCCCTTCTCCGAAGACTCAGGGCGGCTTACAATGTATAAGGCAATAGTCTCATTCTATTTGTATATTTTTTTACAAAGTCAACTTATTGCCCCCCCAACAATCTAGGTCCTCATTTTACCTACCTTATAAAGGGTGAAAGGCTGAGTCAACCTTGGGCCGGGCTCGAACCTGCAGTAATTGCAGGCTCTGTGTTCTAATAACAGGCTTCTCTACTGCCTGAGCTATCCCGGCCCTATTTAATTCACTAAATAACCTGCAGAATGCCAAAAGCCTTGTAATTGCCATTAATAGTGAATTATTATTGAGTATGATTATTGAATGTTCAGCTGCTAAATAAAGTATTTTTCCTCTCCACCCTTCACAAGCAGAAAAAATTGGAAGCCAATGTAACCAATTATGCTTTAGGCAAACTGTGGAATATACATACGGTCCTTTCCAGTCTCATTATAAATAGCGCTTATAATGAAAGTAATTTTCTTATTCACCAAATACTGTGACTGGACTTCTGAAAATTGCGGCTCTCTCAGAATAGAAAGAATAACTTTTATCTAAGGTTGCTTGGATCCTCCCTACAACTGAAGAATTGCTGTTTGTTTATTGCACAACCAAACTGGCAGGAATATTTCAACAGATGGTTCATCTTAAGATGTGGAACTTACATTTAATTTAAGAATCTTGGAGAACGGTTATGGCATAGTCTGAAAAAAAGGTTACACTTCAGTGTCTTCTAATCTGCTATTTCGGGATCTTAATTTTAAGTGACCTATTTACCTTCTAGTTCTGGCCTGAAAAATATGTATCCATACTGGCTTTCTCAAACACCTGTTAATAAAAATGTCTTGTATTTTATTCAGCATTCTGACAATACAGATATACAATAATATTAAAATCTAGGACTATACAATTAGATTTCTGCTGCTTTAGTTGTAGAATACATTTTAATATGTAACATGGGGCAAAAGCTTGTTTTAAGTACTGTACAAGCAAGTCTTGTTTGGTTGAATTTGATATTTGGTAACATTAACATTGGTTGTTTTGGTTTTTTTGCAACAATACAAGTGAACTTTTTGCCTTCTTCTGGAAGTATTTTCAACTTTCAGATCTAGCATTCCTTGGAGGTCTCACATCCGAGTAATAATGAGGCCCAGTTCCGCTTAGCTTCCAAGCCTAAAGTTTTCCGGGTGTTTCTGCCTCCTGAGAGATCCAAAACCTCTCTATGTAAATCATATCAAAATACAGTCTATACTTACGGGAACAACAGTTGTAACATAGAGAATTGCCTCACGTTGTTGTCACCATTGTGACAACACATTGTGAATGTTTCCAGGAATGGCCTGAGGATGCAATCAAGGGATTTGGATTATATATACAGTTTATTATTTCTATACTTGACTTTTCAGACTGATTGGATTTAATCAGAAGTAAATGTCTGGCTGAAGCCAAGAGGATCTAAATTCCTCCCTGAGAAAGGAGACAAACTAACACTGACCAGCTTGATTGATGACCTAATCTAGATCAAAAAGATGAAAATACAGTAACTAAAGAAAGCTGCCAACATCCCTTTTATGTTCAAAATGCTTTGTAAATTGATCAGTTCCAGATGTTTTTAGATGAATGTGATTTTTTATCGCTGTAAAATTTCAGGCCCCATTTCTTAGGATATAAGTCTCTCCCCCCCGCCCCAATTATTTCTGAGCTCAGACCAAAATTGTGGTTTTAGTCTTTCTTCTTCCACTAAGTTACTAGAATGACCTCTCTTTTCTGTAGTGACTTACTTGACTTCCAAACCATTGTGCAAGATACTTGTGCAGAGGCTTCCATGAAATGAAAGAGCAGGCTTTTCGTTGATGTTACCCTATCGGTAAAATCCTCTTTCCAGCTGGCAATTCTGTTTATGATGCTTCCAGCAATAGGGAATGTCTTTCTGTTTTCCTCAGGGTATTGGCAACTATTAGCAATAAAAGATAATTTATATCTTTTCGTATTTACATTTTGCTGCTGTTTTTATTTTAGTTTTTATTCTTTGCTGCAGGCATTTACATGGTGTTAGTATACATGTTTTAATCACTGTTTATTGCTTTTAAAAAAATTTACCAGTACTTTGCCCAAAAAATTCTGATTACTGACTCATCTAAAAGCAAAAATGTTTATGAATACTTTTCCTCACAGCAATTTCCATTTTCCTGTGAATTGCACAATTATTCCCTTGCTACACACGTCAGATCTATCTATCTGCCAGCCTGTTTGCAAATAAGTAAGAGCAGCATGCAGGAAAGTAGCAAACTCATTCTTCTTGGACCACTTGAGTGTCACTTGCATTAAAATTTACCTCTTTTTTGAGGGAGGGAAGGGAAGGGAGGGAGGGTGGGAGGAAGGAAGGAAGGAAGGAAGGAAGGAAAGACTACAAAAGCAGACTTTACTTTCCATATCAGAAGTGGGTTTCAGCAGGTTCTGACCAGTTCTGGAGAACCGGTAGCGGAAATTTTGAGTAGTTCGGAGAACCGGTAGTAAAAATTCTGACTGGCCCCGCCCCCATGTATTCTCTTCCTCCTGAGTCCCAGCTGATTAGGAGGAAATCAGGATTTTGCAGTAACCTCCCCCTAGAGTGGGGTGGGAATGGAGATTTTACAGTATCCTTCCCCTGGATTGGGGAGGGAATGGAGATTTTACAGTATCCTTCCTCTGCCATGTCCACCAAGCCACGCCCACCAAACCATGCCACACCCACCAAGTCAGACCCACAGAACCAATAGTAAAAATTTTTGAAACCCACCGCTGTTCCATATAAGTATTTGTAGAAGCAAATCTGTGTCCACTGTTGTTATAAATAGTTGTAAGTGTTTGCCTATCTCCCACACTTGCTAGCTAGCGTGTGCTTATGGGAGTTGCAGTTGTGTGGAGTCTCAGGTTGGTGAAGATTGACATAGATCAATACATGTGTCCCAAAAAATACATGCATTCCCTTTAGGCATTTAGTTACTTGCTATGTTACTACATGAGGTATTGTAACATCAAGTCCAGGGGTGAAATGTAAAATTTGTTACTACTGGTTTTGTGGGCGTGGCTTGGTGGTGGTGGTGGGATAATGTGATTGGGTGGGCATGGCCAACTTTTTTTTTTTTTTTACTTTTAGAAGCATTTTTTCTACAACCTCTTTGGCTGAAAAGGTTGAGAAAAAATGCTTTTAAAAGGTTCAGATGATCCCAGCTGAGCCATGTGATCATCAGAGGCTTTTTTTTAACTTTTAACTTTTCGGCCAAAGAAAAAATGCTTTTAAAAGTAAAAAAAACGACCTCTGATGATCGCGCGGCTCAGCTGGGCATGCGTAGGGGGCAGGGATTTTTGCTACTGGTTCTCCGAACCACCTGCCACCATTGCTACCGGATCGGGTGATCTGATCCGAACCGGGAGCATTTCACCCCTGATCAAGTCCATATTTTGAATGGACACATCAGTTTTTAGTTCCCCCAGGAGCTTCTCAAGTTAACTTACACATTGAGTGGAGTTTTCAGCCACAACAATACAGTTCTAATGCTTTAATTGTATTCTTAAATGCTCCTAATGCATTAAAAGTAAATTCTGAATATGTCATACTCGTTCTTAATATGCAGTTTAATGCAGCAAAAAATACTAATTTATTTGTTTTGTTTTTCAGCCAAAACCCAAAAGTTAATACATAACCATTCAGTAGCTGCCTTCATTATGTTAAGTTTGCCAACTTACTCAGCCATCACTTTATCAACAATAACTGACTGTAAATTATTAAATCTCCAGTCTGCACCTGGAAAATCAACAGAAGTTGCATTTAAAAAAACCTCTACACCCCCAGTTTCTAAATGTATATTTTTGAAGGATACTTACGCATAGTGAATCAAAATGGAGAATAATTTTATTTGTCTAAAATAGTTATATTAAAAAAAAAGAGTCTTGGGAATAGAAAAAAACCTTCTGGGAGAAGGCAAGGATAAATGGTTTCTACAGTGTGGCCAAGAAAACTACCTGGATATACCCAGGAAGGATCCAGGAATTGGTGGGTGCTAAAGTGTTCCTTGCGACGGAATTTTGCATGGTCCACAGGGATGCTGTTTTCACCAAGCCTGGAGATGCTTAGTTAATGGGGAAAGATCTCTATCTTGGCAACAGATTTACGGTAATTAGAAATGCAGTTACTGCTGGCTCCAGGGTTATACCAGGCATTACACAACAGGCAAGGATTTTATTTTCTTGTTTTCTTTTTCTTCCTAGCATTTTCCCACAAGTACAGTGCCCACTTCTTTTCAGATCAACCAAGTGTTGATCCATTGGCTTCAGCAAGAATTGACCAACCGAGAGAGAAGGACTGGCCCAAAGTCACTCATCTGGCTTTCATGCCTAAAGCGGGACTAGAACTCAAAGTTTCCTGCTTTCTAGCCCAGTGCCTTAATCCCCTTTACATAACAGGTTATAAGGATGTTTTTAGAGTAATTTTTGAAGTCTAGGAATGCTCTGAAAAATGGCAAGACTCATTTTTAGAGAGTTGAGCTTCTTCTCCAGAAAGATTACACTACTAACCAGAGCATACAAAACATTTGCTAGACCAGTTCTCGAATACAGCTCGCCTGTCTAGAACCCACACCTCATTTCGGACATTAATACAATTGAGTGTGTCCAGAAATATTTTACAAGAAGAGTTCTCCACTCCTCTGATCACAACAAAATACCTTATGCCACCAGACTTGAAATCCTGGGATTAGAAAATTTAGAACTCTGCCGCCTTCGGCATGACCTGAGTATAACTCATAAAATCATCTGCTACAATGTCCTTCCTGTCGAAGACTACTTCAGGTTCAATCGCAACAATACACGAGCACACAATAGATTTAAACTTAAAGTGAACCACTCCAATCTTGATTGTAGAAAATATGACTTCAGTAACAGAGTTGTTAATGCCTGGAATGCACTACCTGACTCTGTGGTCTCTTCCCAAAATCCCCAAAGCGTTAACCAAAGACTATCTACTGTTGACTTCACCCCATTCCTAAGAGGTCTGTAAGGGGTGTGCATAAGAGCACCAGCGTGCCTACCGTTCCTGTCCTAATGTTCCCTTTGATTGTATCCAATTCGTATGGTTATTTCATGTGTATACTTATATATACTGTTATGTTTGAAAAATAAATAAATAAAAATAAATAAATAAATAAATAAGGGGGAGAAATAGATGGCTGGGTCTCCACTTTGCAGACTCAGAAGTGATGCCAGCAAACTGCACATGACTCTTGAACGGCTCTTTTTGCATCTCGGCATTGGGTTCTCCTTATACCTTGCATTTATGGCAGCAAGTTATAACAAGTATCCTAATCCTCTGAAAGCTATAAACTTGTTGTATAATCAAATGCAAAGGACTGGGAAGGAGAGGGCAGCAACTGCTGCTGTAGCAATGTAATATCACAGAATATACTATGGTCATTGTAGGGAGGGTTAGATATTGTATTGCAACATATCATCTGACACACTGGGACATTACAGTTGAATTCAGAGGGAGTAAACTAACCTATTTTCCTTTTTCCTGTCAATCTAAAAGACTTAAACAAATCAAAATTAATATGAAATGCAGTGGCTGTTGGCTGATGAAATGTTCATTAGAAATTAGATTATAGAGATGCATGTACACCGGGACTATTTTTCATTAAAAGGAAGAGGCATTTAATACATGAATTCACACAGAGAGAAATACTCCACTTCAGATTGGTTAATGAGAATATGCTCATTGTATTATTAAATCCTCATTGTGAAGTTTTTCACAACACAGGTTTTTTTTTAATTAAAATATTGACCTAATACATTTCACCTAAATTTCATCTAATTAAAAGGTATGGAAAATTTACAGTGTGAGTTATAAAATGAAATTAAAATTAGACAGAGAAATCTAGACAACATGTGAAACGTTTACAATGGAGAACATGAGAAAATATTCTCCTGAAAAAAAGTTAATATTCTAGAATTGTGTTTCTAGAAAAATCTTGGAAACAAGATAAACATTGATGCTACAATATTTGTTGATAAATTGGGACTAATATAGGAATAAACATTTGCAATGGGTATTTTATTTAGGAACGCAATTGCAGTTTGTTGCAGTGACAAGAATATTTTTTATGAATATTGATTATGAATTTTTTTCGTAATGAATTTTCATCGTATGTCATGAAGGTTTTAAGTTGAGGCACCCATGTGACTGACCTGATTGTATGACAGTTTTTCTAGCGGTTAAGAAAACGCAATAGTTATAAAATGAGTATCACATTTCGTTGAGTGAACGCATTGTTCGCCATGGGCATTTTTTGCTGGAAACCACAACTAAACATCACTTTCTATCAAAAAAAGATGTCATCAATTGTGGTCACATGACTATGGAATGCTGCCAATGGCTATAAATGCAACCAAGTTGCCAAGTGTCCAAAATGTGATCACATGAAAATGAGGGGAGTAGCCATCCAAATTTTTAATTTTGGTCATGAGTACCTTTTGAGGGGTCTGCTGTAATTTTTAATCGTTGCTATGCAACCAGTCATAAATTGAGGACTACATATAGTCAAATGAGCAAAGCTACTGGTGGAGTTTGAAGGCCAGATTCTCCTGTCATTTTATGAGCCATGCAAACTTGTTTCATATGGAGTAGCATTAATAACTGAGATTGTAATCTGATTATAATGTTCCACACTCTTAAATTTTTTCTAGAAAAAAAATCCTTCCATCATCACTATGGCTGGCTTTTTTCCAGGCCTTCCCAAATTGCAGCTCCCTATACTTTGAATTTCCATCGTTATCTACTAAGCAGAGGCTACAGGCAATTATTAAGTCTTCCCATTCTTATAAGTCACATCCTTTGAATAATTGTTCTAATTTAAATAGAATTAAGGTGATGCTGCAGCATTCAGTGGAAGCAACAGATAGGTAAATCCTTTTACCCAGTCAAAAGGGATCATATTAACAGCAGCAAATTCAGTGTTTATAAGGATCACTTTAGAGTAGCCTGGGGGATTTCATAGGATTAACGTGACTGTTGATGGCATTTGTAATTTTTGCTTTTTTCTAAAACCTCAGAAATGGCCCATCCAGAAATATCATTTCACTGAAACAGAATGTGGTTTAATATTTAAAGAAACAAAAAGTTGAAATTATGTAATGCACTTTCCTAAGTCTGTTGCCTTGTTTATAGATTTGTTAACCTAACAAACTGACTTAAGAAATTTCCTGAAATATGTTTCCAGTACATTCAGTAATTCTATGTGTGTGTAGAAAAAGAGGGAGAGTGCACGTTGGACATTGGTTAAAGAATTTAGACTTTAATTTTCTTCATTTATTATGGATTGTGGACAGAAATGATGTTCCAGTCCTGCAAAATTGACAGATGGATAGAAAGCCAGTTGGGTCAATCAGTCTCTCTCAGCCCCACCCATTTCACAGGGTTTTTGCTGTGGGGAATATGAGGAAGGAGTATTAGATGTATATTTGCTGCCTTGAGTTATTTATAAAATAATACAAGAGGATACATAGCTATAATCATAACACGCTTGGAAGGTAAAGTAACTCTTTATTATATGTAAAATAATAATGTTCTCACATTCTGGATCATATCACTTTTCTTGTAGCTCTTGCAGGTAGAATGGCAAGTTTTCATGTACTATCTCAGAGCTGTAATATGAAAGGCTCATGTTAATCTTAGTTGACTGGACTAAAATGGAAGCTCTCCATGCAATAGAATTCCAGCTTAGAAACAACAGAGATATTATGACAGTTTAATTGGCTCTTGGAAGTACTGAACATTATTTAAATTAATGAGCAAAATATTCCAAGATTTTTTTAAAAACTGATCTGTTAGCCAGCTTGATTTTATCTTAGCATTTTTGCTTTGTTTTCTGAATGTGTTTAAACCTTGCCTGCTGACAGAAGTTCTAAAAACGAACAAGATGCAATCAAATAAAACTAGATATGTTTTTTTTTCTTTTTTAGGGAGCAATATCACCACACAAACTGTTCATCAGGTCTGTCATTATTCTAATTGCTGATTGGTTCCTGGCCCACTGCTAATCTCAGATTCTGGAAGCAACTGTTTCTTACAAAAAGGGTTTGCAGAAACATGCTTCTTCTGCAGATGATTCTGGTCTGGTTGCAGATGGAAACACAAAGGTGCTTGCGGGCTTCCATCTAGTTCTGGAGTGTTTTAACTCTCACTTTTCAATAGAATCTCTGGCGATGGCTGATATCAGGAAAGAGGATCTTAAGTTAGTTTCCTTCCGTTACTACAAAAAGAAAATTGTTATATCAAAATATTGTTACAAAAAACACCTAAAAGGAACAGTGTACTTGCAAATTTAGCTTTTGCTTCTGCCACAATCTTTCTAAAGTCCTTAAGCAATCTCAGCTAACTGCACTATGGAAATGCTGCTTCTGTCTTATTTAATTTTAGGCTAGCTAAAATAATGGTTGAGGATAACACAACAATGAACTAGAGCTCTTGATAACCATGACTTGCTGGGGATAGAAATACACTAAATTGCTACATGAGATAAATAATATCCTTGGTTTAGTTCTTTTAAACTGGTTTTTACTATACCATTTGTTTTCTAGAAAATAAATTCCCATAATACTCATTTTTTACAGGGAAAGACATAGCCTCTCTATGAGGCCAGAATTCTTACAAGATATCCTGAGTCTGATATTTGAAATGTTAAAAAAAATTCAAACAGTAACGAGGTCTAAAGTGTTGCTAGACCATCAAAGAGAAAGAAATTGTACTTACTTTGAACTTGCTAACTGTGCTGCTTGAATACTGAACAGAGAATATGAAATATAAAAAAAAACCCTTCTACCTGTATTAAAAAATAAGAATTATTGTATAATTTAAAGGGAAGGAGAGAATGCGAATAGCATAAAACATTGCTTTCCCCAGATGCACTTTAACATTTGAAGTTTCAATTAAGATTAATTTCCAACACTTTTCCCTTCTGTATGCATCAGACCAAGCAAATTCCTTTTAAAGTAATAACGTTAAGCCTCCTTTCCTCCCAATAGAAAATTTGTACTTGCACAGTAAAAGAGGCTATAAAATTTACTAAAATATACAACCCTTAGTTCTAGGAATAGTTTTCTAAAATTACTTACAAAAGAAAAACAAGTTACATAGGAGACGCCTTTTGTTATAGTCCCACCTCGAAAACGAGGGAAGTGTAGGAGGAAACCAGTTTTCGTTGTATTTCTCAGATTTATATTACTCCAAGAATTCAAGATGGTGTACAAGGCACACTCTTAATTTGTTTTACAACAGTGATAGTCCTTTGACCTAAGGGGGCTGATACAGTGGGTAGCCCAAACTTACTCAGATTGATTGTATTGTTTAAAGAGGAGCTGAACAGCATCTCCCTAGTCTAATACTTTAACCACATCATATCAATTTTGCCAGTTTTATTCATTCTGTTTGGATACTAGTGGCATTGCATACAGCATTGTGCCTTTCTATGTGATATGAGTTGGGGAAGGCAGCTTTCTTCACAAGCAGCTACAGCCAGCTAGGTTGCATCCCTATAGATCTACAAGTTTTAGCTATTCAAACTCAAGGTTGCTCTAAGTCCCTGTTGTTAATATATTATGGCATTCTTACTTGGGGATATTCTCTAAAGCAGGGCTGTTAAACTTGCGGCCATACTAATACCTGGTTTAGCAAAGGGCGGGGAAAGTCCTGTTACATCACGTGACACCACTGTGACGACGTGAGTTTGACACCCCAGCTCTAAAGCAATTAATGACAGGTTCTGAAAAATTATGGCTCAGCCCCTTGATCTCCAGGTTGGCCACCCATTGCTGGATAATACCAAAAGCAGGAATGGATTGGGCTCATCCCAAAAATGCAACATTGTGCATACATGCCCCACAGCATGGCTGGTTCAGGAATTCTGGGAGTTGAAGTCCACAAGTCATAAAAGGGCCATAGTTCTTCACCCCTGTCCTACGGAGACTATGGTTATAATAAAGCAGTCACGCAGTCATAGGTGTGTGGGCAGCAGTGGCATGAATATGAACAGACTAGGCCTACTAATGGAAATAATGAGCTCTCCATTTCAGGTGAGCCTCTGTTGCTTCTCAGGAAGTGAACAGATGTAATAGCTGAAGCACAAGAATTGGAACAAACCAACTAGGTAATACCCTATCTTTACTGTATATGTACTACTAAGCTACTTACTCCTGTCCTCAGCTTTCATGAGAGCTGCTTTTTGTATGCCACATTCTTGGATTAATCCTTTGCCTCTTGTTGCCCTGTAAGTAGTTTAGTTCTCTTTGTTGCTGGAAGTGTCCAATATGCCATAAACTGGAAACTTTTTAAATTTATGTTGCTGGTGTATTTCACAAAAATGGAACAAATGGTTCCCAGGTAGAACTGAATGTCAATCTAAACAATATTTCATATCCTTTTTTTTTTTGCTGATACTGCAAATGCAGCAAATCAAAGCATCAAAATGAAGTCATTGGTGACTTATCTGCTTCACATATAATAACAGTTGTGATTATAATTTAAATATAGAACATTGCTGTATCCCAAAAGATTACAAGCTAAAAAGAGAATATTCTGGCAATATTTTTTAAAAAAAATCTTCCCCAAGATGCAACAGGCGAAGAAAGTTATGTATAAACTTCCTGCTTCCTTAGATTCTGTAGTGTGTAGATAACAAGTCCACTTCCTGCTTTCCAGTCTGAATTTTGAAAGTCATTGTCTTTTTTTAAAGTTAACAATATATTACCATCTATTGCAACAATTATTTTCTTCCTTAAAACTTCACTGTTAGGACAGTAGCATAGAGAAAAAAGAAGGATTCTTGTAAATTATTATGTGAATAAATAAGGGTCTTATTTATTCACAAGTTAGGCTTGTGAATAATTCTATAAATAATAATTTGCTTTTATATTTAGCAGAATGGAATTATTATTGTGATAATCCCAAAACAACTCGAATATTGTTTCCATTCTAATCATGCTTCTTTATTCCAAGAGAACAGACTCATAATAATCATCGTTTTATGACTACTTTTCCAAAATCTGCTGAGTAATCCAGTTTTCTTCTTCCTGTATGGGCTCCTAGGTTTTTGGTTAGATATGTCAAGTCATAATCCAGAATCAAAGATCAGTTTACAAAAATAATGCTTGAATGGATTAGTTAGGGGTCCAATAGTTCAGCGGTTAAAGACCCTGAGTTTGTCAACCCAGGTTTGAGACCTGAGCTCCGCACAACAGGGTAAACTCTCATTACTTGCCCCAGTTCCTGCTCATCTAGCAGTTCCAAAACATGCAAATGCGAGTACATAAATAGCTACCATTTCAGTGGGAAAGTAACAGTGTTCCATGCGCCTTTGGTGTATACCCATGCTGGCCACATGACCGCAGAAATTGTCTTCAGACGACACTGGTTCCCTCAGCCAAGAGACAGAGATGAGCACCATACCCCCAAGAGTTGGACACGACTGGACAGAGAAACCTATATCTTTGCTTTACTTCTAGTGAATTAATAAACTAGCTGCTTGCTTAAGCAATGGAGATATAAGAATTTCTTCCTCTGGTATTTCAGCTTTTCCGGAATGAATTTCAAAGCAATTGACTGTGCTCATTGTTGAAGTAAGCTCTGGATACTTTATCATAGTTCATATATTCTTTGCTAGCCTGTAAAAAAATCTGAAAAACACTATAAATTGGTCAGCCATTGGTTTGCTGTGATTCCTCATGCAAGTTTTTGTTTTCCTTTGCTCATACCTGCTTATAAAAATTTGGATAGCTTTCATTGGTCACTTTTGAAACAGACATAAAATAAAATTTATAAAATAATGGAGGCTTTTACTTATCTTCAAGATTTTTGAAGAGAAACACAGACTGAAAGGGAAAAAGCTTGATCTGGATCGCACTGCTTTTTCCCCCAAAAACTTGTTTCCTAATTAAAGTCTAGTAAACAGACTTTGTGCTCTTGTGGGGTTATTAAATAAGTCACTTATATAGATTTTCACATGTCTAGTACCAGTAGGAATTATAACTTTGCACATACTCACTTAAAAATCTGTGTCTCTTTAGTGCAGATCTGGACACCTTGATTGCTGCCCAAGACATTTTGTTAATTTCTTATATATTTTGTCTATTATTTTAGCTTCTTATCTAACAAAGGAGTGGCTGCTGACAGAACATTACTAAAGTGAGTGGGACCAAATATGTTCAGCCTTCTCTCTCAAATTCCCCTTCTTTTTCCTCTGCAAAATCCCAAATAGAGCCAATCAGTTTTGTACAAATCATGACGCGCATTCTCTGATTACATTTTAAAGACTTCTAAATGCTGCAGATAGCCCTAGCTCTACTATAATAAAATTCTATATGAACCTGATTTTATCAAGAATGTAGGCTATCATAGTAATTATGTTTATGAAAACTGAACATTTAGAATGTATTGATCTTTCATAGGTTGCCAAGGTAAGACTTGTAGAGCTGTCATCAATTATTTCCATTGCCTGGGAATTGTAGTTCCATAATATCTAGAAATTCACTGATTCCCACCATCAAATTAAATTACTCTGTTTAAAATTGATTTTAAACAACCGCAGATGATGATTTATTTTATTTTATTTTTATTTATTTATTTTGTCACAACAATATATGTAAGTATCATACAGAAAGGTTATATAGTATATAAACATATATATGAGTAAATATTAGGAGGTATAAGCATATATATATAGGAAGAAGAAAAGAAAAACAATAGGACAGGAACGGTAGGCACGTTTGTGCGCTTATGCACGCCCCTTATGGTCCTCTTAGGAATGGGGTGAGGTCAATAGTAGAAAGTTTTAGGATAAAGCTTTTAGGATTATGGGAAGAGACCACAGAGTCAGGTAAAGTATTCCAAACACTGATGATTCTGTTACAGAAGTCATATTTTCTGCAATCTAGATTAAAGCGGTTGACATTAAGTTTAAATCTATTGGTTGCTCTTGTATTATTGCAATTAAAGCTGAAGTAGTCTTTAACAGGAAGGACATTACAATAGATGATTCTATGAGTTAAACTTAGGTCTTGTCGAAGGCGACGGAGTTCCAAGTTTTCTAAGCCTAGGATTTCAAGTCTAGTGGGATAAGGTATTTTGTTGTTTACAGAGGAATGGAGAACTCTTCTTGTAAAATATTTCTGGACACGTTCAATTGTATTGATGTCAGAGATATGGTGAGGGTTCCAAACAGGTGAGCTGTATTCTAGAATTGGTCTAGCAAATGTTTTATATGCTCTGGTTAGTAGTGTAGTGTTTTTGGAAAAGAAGCTACGCAAGATTAGGTTTACAACTCTTAGAGCCTTTTTTGCTATGTAATTGCAGTGGGCTTTGGCACTTAGATCATTTGACATGAAAACTCCAAGGTCTTTAACAGGATGGGGGTCATCTGTAAGGTAATGTCCATCAAGTATGTACTTAGTGTTTGGGTTCTTTTTTCCTATATGTAAGACTGAGCATTTGCTGGTTGAGATTTGGAGTTGCCAAGTTTTAGACCAAGCGGTTTAGACCAAGATCAAGGTCTTTTTGAATGATAGATGTATTATCAGTGGTGTTAAATAGTTTGACATCGTCAGCAAAGAGAACACAATTACTTGAGATATGGTCACAAAGATCATTAATGTATAGCAGTGATTCCCAAAGTGTGAGCCGCGGCTCCCCAGGGAGCCGCGCCCCCGCCACAAGGGCGCCGCGAAGAAGCAGCGTCCGCTCCACCTGTGATGCCGCGAGACCCCAGCCGCCCAAAGCCGAACACGGCCGCAGCGCCCGGGACTCGCACACCGCAACTCGGGACAACTCCAAAAGCCAAGGGACCCCCGCGCAGCCGCACCCACACCCCCCGCGGGGCAGGCCACAGCAGGCAGGAAGATGGCAGACGCCGACGACGGACCAAAGCACGAGCTCCGGCCCCGCCCGCCCGCCTGAACCACAGCGCCCGCCCAGACCCGCCGCCTGACGAAGCAACGGCGCACCTCCCCTCCAGTCTGCCCGCGACGCCACTGGCCTCCCAGACCACCCGACACGCTGCCCAACACGGCCGCGGCCACCACGCTCGACAGCATCGGGAAAGAGGGGCTGCGCAGAAAATAGCAAAACCACCCCGTTGGTTCCTCCCAGGTGAGCCAGGCTGGAGGCGAGAACAGCCACCTCCTCCACAAGGCGGAGACCCGAGGGAACAAGGGGATCGCGAGAGGCCAAACTCCGAGACCGAAGCAGGGACCCCCATGCCTGGGAAAGTTCCGCAGAGGCCGCTCCCATCAAAGGAGACGGCGCGTCCATCAGCAAATCCAGACGGGCAGACCCTCCTCTGTTATTGCCTGCGTTTACTGTCATGCAGACGGCAGCTTACTCATGGTAGCGGCTTGAAAAGTTTTGGGCGGTCATTCCCCAGTAGGGCATTGCTTAATGGTGGTTAAGTTACTTTTCAAAAGCTATTTTCTGATCACCCTAAAATGGACAAATTCTTATTAAACTTGAATAATAGTTGCAAAGCCCTAAGAATATTAATTCCTTTTGCAACGTCCTATTTGTCTTGACTGGGTTTTCGGCAGTCGCGGTAATAAAAAGTAAATATCGCTCAAAAATTAACCTCGAGCAAGAAATGAGAGTCGCTATTTCCAATTTTACTCCAAGATTTGAGAAGTTGTGCAGTGAACAACAAGCCCATCCATCCCATTAATAATTTTAAATCATTAAACGATGTTCAATAAATTGTGAATTTAAAGCTCGTATTTAATTTATTTTTCAATTAACCTAACCTTAACGATCTAAAAAGTAGATTTCCAAATCCTTAAAATTAAAAAAAAATCGGATGTACCTATTAAGGGAGCCGTGGAAAAAATCCGAAGTGTTATGGGAGCCGCAAACCGAAAAAGATTGGGAACCTCTGATGTATAGTATGAAGAGTGTTGGTCCAAGGACGCTGCCTTGAGGAACGCCACTCTTGACAGGAACAGGATTTGATAGAGCATTGCCAATTTTGACCACTTGTTGTCTGTTAGACAGAAAAGCAGATATCCATTTGTGAAGGGGTCCTGAAATGCCATAGGATTTTAGTTTTAGGAGAAGTTTATCGTTTACTACTGAGTCAAAAGCTTTGCAGAAGTCTATGTAGATTGCATCTATTGTTTTGCCTTGATCAAGATTTGTAGTCCATATGTTTTTACAGTGGAGAAGTTGTAAGTTGCATGATAATTTTTTCCTGAAATCAAATTGTTTATTGGAGAGTAGGTTGTTTGCTTCTAAGTGTGAGGTAATGGATTGGTTGATGATTGATTCCATGATTTTGCAGGTGACGCAGCATAGAGATTGGTCTGTAATTTTCAACTAAGCTGGGGTCTCCTTTTTTGAAGATAGGGATGACTGTGGCCAGTGACCAAAGTTTGGGAAGGGAACTGGTAGTGAAAGCTTTATCAAAGATTATGCTTAGGGTTCTGTTATATTAGTGGAAAGTTTTTTTAAGAAGTATGCACATAGTCCATCGGGTCCAATAGATAGCGATGGTTTCATGTTATGAAGAGCTTTTCCAATATTTTCTTCTGTGAAATCTATATGAGTTAAGTCATCATATTCATTGCTGGTACGTTTGTGGAATGTCGGATATGTGTCATTGCTGTTAACAAAAACTGAGCCAAAGAATATGTTGAAGAGGTTGGCTTTAACTGTTTCATCATTGCATTCTTTGTTGTTAGAATCTTTTAGTGGTGGGATGGATCTTGTGTCTTTATTGTTAACAAAATTATAAAAGGCACGATTGGAATTTGTGTGCAGAAGGTCCTCTTCTTGTTTGGTATGGTAATTTGTGCATTCAGTTTTTATTTGGTTGCATATATTTCTGTAGCTACATAGCCTTTTTTGTTTCTTTTCCAGAGGGATTTTTTTTTTGATTGAAGCTTTTTTATTGATATGGGTAGTTTGCTTTTCCTGATCATGGTAGTATTTGTGGTACATATAGTTTAATGACTCTATTGATTTCAAGTAGGAAAACTCTATAGTGGTCTTCAGCAGTTATGCAGTTTGCAAACAGATTTTGCCAGTCCAGAAATGAAAGTCCAGAAATGAAAGATGAGTCATGTGGCACTGGATAGGGAACTAATTAAACTTGCTTTTATTGGGATCGGTCTGTTCATTTCTAACTCTAAACAGTCTTCTGTTAACAAGATTTTTCTTCTGGGTGATTGGGCTCCCAAGTGTTTAAAATTTGTAGCTTATAGTTAATAGTTATGACTAAGTTACTTTTTATTGCTTCTTGAAAATAGTCTTCAGTATATATAGACATCTAGTCACTAAAGGACTGTAATTTGGCATGAAGTGAACAGCGTTAGAGGCATGAAAGATTTTTCCATACCTACCTACTGTAAGCAGGGATATAGAGTTGTAGGCAGAAGTTTAGTACATCTGATTAAATGGTATGTTTCTGCGACTCCCTATGTGAATAGAAGTTGCAATCACCTCTATGGCTACAATGTTCAGTGATACGATATTCTTTCATTAAGTTCTTTGACTAGATATTAAACATCTTCCTGAAAACGTGAATGCATGCTTACTATTTATGTGCAGTTATTCCTGTATTCAGAATAAGGAAATAGTGAATATGAGAGGTGCAGACATTTGGGCACCCTTTCAATAAGTTATCTAACACTTCCTTTGGCAGAAATAGCAGTTTCCTATATGATACATTTTGTTTTTAACCTAATCGGCATAAGTGCCACTTAGTCTTGGGACTGAAGCAGACAAAACCCAAGTAAATAACTGCAAATAAAAGATGTACATAAAAGGTATTAATCCAAGAAAGGAGTCAGAATCTCAATTAACCCTTTATCATCTGCTGACTAGAGACAAAGCAGATTGCAATCAGGCTCTACAGACCATCTAAATATGGAAGGAAAATGAAGTTAGCATAGTAAAGTCTGCAAGAAACTTTAGTCCTATTTTTTGAGGTTCCTTAACTTTTGGCTGTCTTCATCCAAGTAAAGAATAATAACTTCCATGCCTTGTAGGAGTCATTGTTCAAATAAGAATCAAGACCTACTAGTAAAGAACAGTCTTTACTAGTAAGTCAACAGTACAACAGTCTGTATGTCATACATGATCATACCTTTGTGTACCCAAACATGGGAAATTTCTAGAGCAAATTCCTTCTATTACAGATTCATCGCAATTCCAATGCAAAAGCAAGACTATAATTAGTCTACACCTCAGAGCAGTTGAGAATTGAGATCATTTTCTAGTGACAGTGGCAGGTGAATTTGTTATTGGTGTTTCTCGGTGGAATTCAAGATGGTAATAATGTTCTAGGAAGTCCTACATAGCTCAAAACCTGGATATTTCTGACATACCTTGTTACAAATGGAATCTGTTCATCCTAAGCATGCTAGTAAATAGTGTTCCCCAACCCCTGCAAGATGTGGTAAGAGGGGATTCACAAGTAGACTGTCTTTTGTACAAAAGAATGTGAAACCTAGCTAGCTATTTAAGCAGGTATTGAGAAAAGGTATGAGTTCTGTTTATTAGGTTTTTATAATTACAGTACGGCTATTGTTTTTTATGTTAATCTATTTATTGATTTCTTTGAAAATGTGATATGAATTTAAGCTTTTGCTAGCAGCTTAGATTCATATTTTGATTGAAACAGCATAAACGCTTCTGTAATAAATAATAAACTCCCTTGATAAAAATAGTTCAGTTATTACTAATGCAATGGATTCTGTTTTCATCTTGGTACTCCCAACTCACCCCCAAGTCATTTTTTATTCTTGACAACAAATAGGCAATTCTATGCAGTTTTCCAGCAATGCTTTTAGAAGTGGTTTCTTTCTAAAGCTGAGATGAAATGACTGTCCCATTTGGCTTTTGTGCCTCAGGCAGACTAGAATTCAGTCTTCCCCCATCTCATCCCGTAGTTTAAGCACTAGGCCTGGGGCTCGCAGACAAGTAAAGATTTGCTCTAATAGCACTCTTGTTGAGGTGGCCATTTTTATTTTCCCTCTTCTGTGGTATTTTTTGCTTTTATGCTTGGGATGTTTATATTGTATATCTTCATTTTTATTTATTGTCTTTATCTGATCATTGTTGGCCAGCCAAAGTTGACTTTGGTAAGAGGGGCAGCTATATAAATTTAATAAACAAACAATCCGAACTAGCTCTCAGTAACAAGCTAAACTGTGACTAAAAGAAAGCTGGTGTTCTGCTCTTCTTTTCTTTAAGCAGAATTTTATTTCAAAATCTTGGTAGGACCAAACTTGAATGGACATTTTTTGTGTGACCTATTTAAACTTCACTAACTAATTGCAAAACAGAGAAATGAATATCGCAACACAATAGAATAGGCAACCTTTAGGTTTAGTCTTCCCATGGTACCTTCCAGGTGTGTTTTACAACTCTGATTAGGATTTGCAGTCATATCTGCAGGGCCACAGGCTCAGAAAGAATTGCAATCAGGTCTGCAAACTACCATAGAGAAGATTGTGAAGATAATTAGTTTGGTGAGAAATAAAGACTGTTTCCATCAGAGGTTCTGGTTTTCTAGTAATTAGCCAGTATCTTTTGCCTTTTTTATCCTAAATTTTAATTGAAAGTTTAATGTCTACACCATTGACGTTCCACTACATAAGAAGTGTTTAGGCTGTATGTCAGCAGCCTTCACAATATCTAACTTCAAGAAATTTAGGAGGGGGACGGGAATCTGGCAGCAAGGTTGCATACTTTGTATTGATGTACTCTTTATTCCAATTATCTAAACTGTTGGCATTTTAATGGATAGAGTATAATAAGCTGTCCTTATCTGTCTGTTAGCATAAGAGTATATTACTTAGTCATTAAATTTCTGCTTTTTACATTCCATAAAAAACTAAATATGACAAACTAGTAAAAGTTAATGTACTATAAATCTGCTCAGTAGTTAAAAGTCAGATTTATGACATACAATAATAACAAAGCTTTCTCAAGAGCAAAGAATGAACAGTGTCTGACGTAGAGACAATAATTCCTGCTCTGGACTCAGATTTCTCTTATCTGACCATTGCCTTGGCTGCAGCTATTCCTCTTGTTCCTGAAGGTTATTCTCACAGCCCATTAGCTTTTCCTACATTAATAACTTGTTGCGAAAGAGAGAGGCACACACACACAGAAAAAGAGAGTGTTCTTGTGCGTTGGGGATTAATAGGCTGAGTACCAGTTCAGATACATGGAAGTTTTAAAGGTGATATATAACTTTATATGTTTGTTAAAGCTGGTAGAGAAATAAGTTACAGATTTGATAAAGATTTCTCTAGACTCAGAGTTAGTGTAGGAGTGAAGCGTTATTGTTAACCCTGTTATTAACAACCCAAGAGTTGGATGCCTGCATATTTATTTGCTACTTTCCTCCAGAATAATTCTACAAATGTATTTCCATTTTCTTTAGCAAGCCAATCTATAGGTTTTAATGATTTGGCAGCTGTAAAAGTGTGCCCAACCTTTCATGAGTTTCATTTAAATGCTGCATGAAACCAGATACAGTTAATTTCCAGCCGTTACTGATTCCAGGTTGAGTGACCATCTTCTAATATGGCTGATTCTTAAACCCACCTAAAAATTATCTCTTTCTCCTTGGAGGGGACTGGGAAGATGGAACCACACCACAGATCAGATTCTTGGCTTCCCCGCTGCCACAGAAAGCAAGCTAGTTCCAGAAGTATTTTTTAAAATAGATTTATTGAAAGAGGAGGGAATAAACTTACAAAAAAATCTTATTAACTTATTGTTTGAGAGGGGGTTCTGCATTTTTAGAGAAAATGATAAATTACTAGATAAAGTAAATAAAAAGAATATGAAATTGATCATAACTGGTACCGTATTTCCGCAAAAATAAGACCCTGTCTTATATATTTCTGAACCCTGAAATAAGCACTTGGCCTTATTTTTGGGGAGGTCTTATTATTTTGGGGCATGTGGAGCAAGATGGGGCTCCTCTTGCCATCTTACCTGATTTCCAGCTCTGCATTTAAATATTTTCGGGGCGGCCTTATTTTCAAGGGGAGGCTTATTTTAGCGCATGCACTCAAAAGCCCGATTGGGCTTATTATCAGGGGATGTCTTATTTTCAGGGAAACAGGGTAATAATAATAATAATAATAATAATAATAATAATAATAATAATAATAATAATAATAATAATAATAATAATAATAATAATAATAATAATAATAATATTTTAATTTGTATACCGCCCTTCTCCCGAAGGACTCAGGGCGGTTTACAGCCACAATAAAATACAAAAACAACACATACAATGCTAAAAACAACCATTAAAAAACTTATTCAGTTGGCCCCATTTAAAATACAATACCAACCCTGTAAAATTTATAAAAATTTAAAACCCATAAAATCAGGGTAGCTTTTAATGGACTATTGAATGATGAGGCTTTATTATTTGCTAATAGTAAAACATGAGATATGGGATGAAGAGATTTTAGGTTGAAATGTTAGAGAAGGTGATAAGTTATTGAAATTGTCTGAACTTGACTTGATAAGGGGAAATATCATTTCTTTATATATATTTTCTCTTTTTTCTTTTACATGTTGTTATTCCTTTTTTCCTCCCTTTTTGACTCTCTGCATTTTTTGTTTTCTGTATTTTAATCCAGTCTTAAATTGCACTGCTGAATTTCAAATAAATATTCTGTATAAGCATGAACCATAAACCCCAGCAGTATGCCATGATCTATTGTTTACATATGCTTCTAACATTGCAATTCATAGAGGGGTTATCATGTGTTAATAATTTAAAAGTTTATTTTATGACACTTCTAGTATTATTTATAGTTGAGTCAGTTCCATTTTAAAAGATGCAAAGGTTACATGGCCAGCGACTACAAGTTGTAATTGTAATACATCAGTGCCTCCATCAACCTGATGCCCTTTTGATGTGTTGAGGAATTCCCATAATTTTCCAGACAAAAAGATCTGAGAAATATAATTCTATTTTTTTATTCCCAGTAATGATTATGTCAGAATGAAACATTATTTCAGGCAATCTGCTTAAAAATGTGGAATCGTTTGATTGTTAGAAGTTAGTTATTTTATTTTTCTTTCACATTTTTTTTCTCCAAAGGGCTTCCTAGATATTTTTAATTTGTGTTTTTATTTCTTAAAACAGGCAGTGACCTTTACAAAAATACATTGCAGAAATTCATGAGTTTAGATATGAATAAAGTTAATATGCAGCAGTCTCAGTTATATATGGTTGCACAACTAGCAGAAGGAATTTTTCTCTACTTGATTGTGAAATCTAGCCATCAATTATTATATCTTGCTGCTATATTTATTGGTTATAACAGAGTGATAAAAAGTAATTATTTTAGCTAAATGTAACAACAAAATTCTGATATTGTTGAACAATTTTCCTCCCTTAAATGAGGGGGGGCAATACTTTTATTAGGCCAATTTGAAATTTGCAAAAATATGCAAATCTTTATCCCCAGATCTCTTTGTTAGATGTAGAAATGTGGAGATCTGGGAAGTTGCTCATTTTTTGTGATCTTTCATCAGTGCAGTTTCCTTACTTGAACTATGCCAAGAAAAACTAATAATCTTGCATGAGATATTAATGCCCAAATTTTGCAGAGAATGAAATATATATAATACATTTAAAGATCTTTTCCTTAGTAGTCAATATATAGTATGTCTTTGAATTGGGATTAAGAGTTTATGATAATAAACTTAATTACATACTTTCTTGTTTCCAGTAGTGGAATCTTACAAAGATGTGATTCTGTGTGATTAGAAAATGTAACATACCTTGTAAAGAAGTACATTTAATACACAATTGTATTAAAATAGTGAAATCACTATTACTTTAGTTTATGTTGGTGATTTTGCATATGGAAAAAAAAGGCTCTTCGAATAACTGTGTGTGTATCATGTCAACATGTCTCCCAGAAATAAATATACCTTGTGTAAATAAGTTTGAGATAACATTTTAAAAAAAACTGAAGCTAACGAGGTGGAATCAATAATTCTCACACCAGAGAACGCCAATTTATAAACAAGAACAGATGGCAGAAATCTTCAAGGCTAGCTGAGAAACTACCATACAGTCATTGACCTGGAAGAGCAAGGGAAAACTCAGGATTCTTGGAGCTGACTTATATAAAATGACAGAGTATTTTTGAGTTTTATTAGGTTGGTAATGTGCTGTACATATGGCTTCCTAATTCTCTGGAGTAATTCTATTTATCTAACTTGGTTTGAGAGAAAAAGTAATCCCTCTTATCTGGTTTGAACTTTCACTCTGTAACTTTCATCAACAGCCATCTGTGGTGGCTAGAGCTGATAAGTGCTCTAGTTCATCAAATCTGGAATAATCTTCCCCAGATCTCCGGGTGGGTAGACTAACTCACCAATTTCCTATAGCTAAGAATTCTGGATGTTGAGGTTCCTACATTTGAATGTGTGCCTTATGAAGAGCTTTGGATATTATAAAAGCTGGATTCTTGCAAGAAGGATGATTTTGTATTCTTGGAGGGTATTTAATTAAGTCTATAGCTTTTTCAACAATGGTTTAAATGAAATTAGATTTATCACCCTTGTTTTTAATTGTTATAATTTGTACTATTTATCACATATAGTAATTCAAAAGTTCAATAAAAATATATCTAAAAGCCAGATATTTTGCCTCTGAAAATAATAAGGCATCCTATTGTAATGTATCCTGTGATGAGTGAGGAATATATAGAATTATATTCTTATTTCAAGTAAGCATACATAATTGTATAAGGTACACAATTAACAAAATTCTGTTTCCAATGTAGAAAAAATATCCATTAAAATGGGCAAAATCTCAAAGTAAGTTATTATTCCAACTTGTACATAGGTTCTATTTATATTGAAGGCTAATGAATATTATGCCCACACCCATAATTCTATGCGCCCCGCACATGCGCGCGTGACCCGCCCCCCGCTCCTGGCATGCAATGGCCCAGTACGCCCATCTCTCTCTCTCACCAGGCTCCAGAGCCTCTCTAGGAATCTGGGGAGGGTGAAAACGGCCTTCCCTACCCATCCGGAGGCCCTCCAGAGGCCGGAAACAGCCCATTTGCCAACTTTGGCAAACGGGCCGTTTTCAGCCTCCGGATGGGTGGGGAAGGCCGTTTTAGCCCTCCCCAGACTCCTAGAGGGGCTCTGGGGCCTGGGACAACAAAACGGCCTTCCCTACCCATCCGGAGGCCCTCCAGAGGCCGGAAACAGCCCATTTGCCAACTTTGGCAAACGGGCCGTTTTCAGCCTCCGGATGGGTGGGGAAGGCCGTTTTAACCCTCCCCAGACTCCTAGAGAGGCTCTGGAGCCTGGGGACAACAAAAAACGGGCCTTCTGGTCCCACCAGAAGTTGGCAAATGGGCTGTTTCCAGCCCCCAGAGGCCCTCCGGGGGGGGAGGTCATTTTTGCCTTCCCCAACTCCTAGAAAGGCTCAGGAGCCTGGTGAGAAAGAAAAACAGCCTTCCGCACCACCATCTCGAGGTCTTCTGGAGGCAGGAAACAGCCTGTTTCCCTACTTCTGGTGGGCCCAGAAGGCCTGAAAACCAACTGGCTGGCATGTGCATGCACACAGAGCTGAGTTTGCATGCTCACCAATATGGCTACGCATGCCACAGGCTCGCCATCATGGTCCTAGTATATGTATTTGGTTGTAATAACACTGTGTGGGAAATTATGTGATAGTATTGTCCCAAAGGTGCTTTCAAGAGGCAACTGGACTTTCTGGTTTTTCTTTGAAGACGTTTCACTTCTCGTCCAAGAAGCTTCTTCAGATCTGAAAATGGTATTAAGTAGTATTATTCTCCTCACTCTGTTCTTTGTTAAAACAAACCAACAAATATCAGGGATAGTTTATATTTTAAAAATCTGTTTTTATATGGACTATGTGTTTCTATGTGGTCCTAGCTTAGTTTACAGAAAGTCTGCATAAATTTCTTTTGAACACATTTTTATTGCCTAATATGTTTATTCATTATCCTTGAAAATTACTGACTTTGTATACATGTTATGGGGTTACAAGAGTTGCCTAAACAGAATCCAAGTAAATCTGGGTATTAAATTGTTCTGATGCATTGCAGGGAAATTTGCAGTAGCAATAAAAATATGCCCGGGGAAATTAATAAATGAAACATTGATTGCATAGCTTGTGCCCTTCATTGATTTTCTCTTGAAAATAGTTGTTCTGCTCATGATAAATATTTTACCTCACTCTCTTTGCTCCAAGACACATGTCATGGAGGAGGGAAAACAGCTGCAATGAGGCAAGTTCATTTTGAAAAGAGAATTTGATTTGTAGTGGAGGAAAAGTTGGTTGAAGACTCCTCTGCTCACTGAGTCTATTCTACGGAATTCTCAGATCATCTCTGTAAACAAACTTTTGCTGAGCAGAAATATAACTCCACACTAAGGTTTCAGAGATAAAATCGCAGTTCTTATGCAAGAGAGTTGCTAACCCTGAAATGTTTTGAACCTGTTTGTAAGATTCATTCCAACATATTAGATGTATTTCTCCCTCTGTTCTAATTCCAGGTCAGGGTAACCTGGGAAAGTTGGTTAAGAAAAAATCAGTATGAACGGATGCAGAGGTGCTTGTAGTAGATCGTGTAGATCTTCCAGTATCACAAATAACTGTCCTGAAAAAATTAAGAGACCCAACCTACATCCAAGTATTTTTCCCTTTCATAGCACCAAATCTACTGTCAGACAAGGCACAGTGTTCGTTATACTGAAACAGGATTGAACTATGTTTTCCGTAATGCATATTTTACTTCTTAAGTGTTCTGTTGCTTTTTTTTTTCAGGCATTCTTAAGCCTGGGGTTTTTTTTGTGTAGCAAATTGTGGGAATTTAGATTAAGATCTACCTGGAAGATGATTTTTTTTAAAATTTGAAAATTGAATCTATTACCATTATATAGCTACATTTTCTCTTTGTCATGGATCTTAATTTTCACAATGATTGTCCTCATGATACACTTTATCCTCATGACCTATCTTTCCCTATTTCCCAAAACTTCTATCATCCCTCAATATTGCCTGGAAATTACAGAAGTTAAAAGGCCAAACATTTGAATGAGACCAGAGATTGATACAACACTCATCAGCTTAAAGGAGAGTACCATATACAGATGGTTCCTTGACTTATAACCGTTTGCTTAGTGATCATTTGAAGTTACAACGGCAGTGAAAAAAGTGAGCTATGACGGTTTTTCACGTTTGTGACCCTTGCAACATCCGTGTGGCCACGTGATCAAAATGGAGACACTTGGTAACTGGCATGCATTTATAACCATCACAGTGTTTCTGGGTCATGTGCTCATCTTTCATGACTTTCTGTCAAGCAAAATCAATGGGGAAGCCATATTCACTTTACAATCGTGTTACTACCTTAACCACTGCAGTGTTCACTTAACAAATGTGGCAAGAAAGGTCATAAAATGGGGCAAAATTCACTTAATTGTCCTGCTTAGCAATGGAAATTTTGGGCACAATTATGGTTGTAAGTTGAGGGCTACTCCTATTTAAATAACTTTTAAGAAACTCATTCTGTAGCTCAAAACCCTATTGATCATTAGGACTGTGCCAATCCTTCAAAAGAGATCTTTTCTAATCATTGGGAACTAATATAATAAAGCTGCCCAAAGTCAATGAGATAGGTGACATATAAATTTAATCAAAATAAGTAGAACTTCTCTTTGAAAGCATCCCTCCCTGTTCTTTTGCCAGGCTTCATGCTTTTTTCTTTCTTTCTTGTGTATGTATGTATAGTCATTTCACTGGGAATGCTTTTTCAAAGATGTTTATTTTCCCCAGAATTACTCTGGGTACTTGGGTATTGGTAGGTAAATACAAATTCCCAGGGATTTTTTTCAAGCTAAGATTTGTAAGAAGTTCAAAGATCTAAAAAGGTACTTGGAGGAAGACTTACACATAATTTGAGATGGGTTGTTATAACTCCTTTGGGAATTTGATATTAGCTGAATCTTCTGGGATAACTTTATAAGAAAATACCTGGCAAAAATCAGAAAACTGAAAGCTTCCCCAACCTAGTTTTTCTATCAATACTTGGGAGTATTCATGAGTGAATAGCAATTACATGTTTTTTAAAGAGTAACAAAAATGCAATGTAAATAGGATAGAAATGAAGGACTTGCTTTACCAGAGCAGAATTGAAATATATATATATATGAATAAAGATGGGAACAATATCATAAAACTATAGTATATATAAATCTTACCTACAAGATAAGAACTGTTGAAGGTTGGGCTGCATACAGATGAACATAGTTTCATAAAAGCATAGAAGGAATGACACAGGAAATAATGTCTTAGAACAAAAGATAAAAGGAAAAATTCAATACAAATAGACTGAACTCATCCAGGTGAGAATAAAACAGTTTATGAATCAGACTACCAGCCCTCCAAAATTACGGCAGAGTCAAGATGGGATGCACATATTTCACCTACAAGCAAGGCAAAAAGCGATAGAAAGTCTGGGCCATGGTTTAGACCAGGGGTCTCCAGCCTTTCCAACTTTAAGACTTGTGGACTTCAACTCCCAGAGTTCCTCAGCCAGCCCCTGTTTAGACATAGCTCGTACAATAACAGGAATTGGGAATCAGCTGGTGAGAAGACTCAAAGGAAAGGTTCAGAAGCAGTGTGGGCAGCACAAGATCAGCATTCTTAAGTGCAAAGTCAGCCTGAGTTTTCTTGAGCAGAAGCTTTTAGCTAATGAAAACCATCTAAACATGGGTGGAGCTCTCAGTAGATCTTTGGGAGCGGGTTAACTCTTTAGGAGACACTTGGTCCAAACACACATAAGAGTTGTCTATTCTGCATGGATTTGAGAGTTGTATGAATGTTTAGGATTCAAGATCTGAATCATAGAGATTTGAACCAAAAAACAAAACAAAAACCAACCATAGTCACCAGACCAGTCATTTATCCAACTGTGCTGGCTTGTTGTTAGACAAAAATTAGGGAACTTCCCCAAAGATCAAGGCTGTCAAACTCATGGTCCATGGGCCAGAAGTGTTACACACTGGCCACGCCCACATCCGGTTTAGCAAAGAGGAAAAAAGTCACGATACAAAACGTGACGATGAGAGTTTGACACTCCTGCCATAGATGTTCTTTTACGGAAGAATGATCAGTTATCAACTGATAAAAGAGGAGAATGAAAATGGTTCCTGTTGACCCTGATTTCCTCATGTGAGAGACAATTTAGAAGGCTCAGCACCTTATATCTTTGTCCTCCTTTAGCAAGGACATACTGTATCTGGAAAAAGCAGGACAGCATTGTTATCTGGTTTTTCTTTCAGAGAATTTAGCTCTTGTGGTTCACTGCTACTTATCTTATAAACACACAACTTTTCATCAAATTCACATGCTAAAGAGTGAATTTGAGGAGTGGAAGCTAGAATTTATATGATGTCATATTCAGTATGGCTTTGAAATTTTCTCTGACATCAAAAAAAGATATCAAAGGAAGAAATGTTTTGAAATCATTTTCCAGTTTGGAGCAACAACAGTTAAATGGTAGAGGTTTTGTTTTACGATAGAAAAGTCTTCTGTCTTCATTTTTCTTATTCAGTTTAATAAAGGATGATACCTCTGGACCACACACAGAGCTGTGCTTATCTGGTTTCAAGTACAAATAAATATGTCAGGCTTATCTCAAGGTTATAAATCCACTCTATGAATCATAGCCTCACAATAAAACTATTCATGGAAGCATCAAGAAAAGTAATCTAAAGATAAACTGAGTTAGATGTGTATGTGTTTGTTTATTAAATTCATATTCCACTTTTCTATCTGACACTAATATAATTAAAAACAAACTAAGTACGATTGAATCTCCTGCAATAAACTTATGTATCTTATCTATTTTGTGCATAAACAAAGTTGAGACAGAAAAAGCTCAACTACTTTGTTAAAATACATGGCCTAAATAAATTGTATTTTCATGCTATATTTCATGTTCTCTCCGTACATCTTTCAGGCTTGAACAAAAACTGAACTTAATAGAAAAGATAAGCAAATAACAATGCAGAACACATCTACCTTTTCCCCAAAACATCCAGTCTATTTTATGTAGATAACATGCTTAAAAGCTACTCTTTTATTCAGGTTAGGAATTCTGCCCAGAGATGCAAAAGGTTGGAAGTTTCTGTTACTTCTCTATACCTCTGTCAAATTGTTTTCCATTTACGAAAAACAACATGCATCTTGATTCTTGGGTCAGAAATGTATAAGATTTCAATGAATTTGAATTGAATCTGTCAGTCATATTTTTTCATTTATCACTAGTATGCAAGATTTTGAAATATGAACAAAACAAATGTTTCATTATTTCATGTATGTCTACCAAGTAAAGAAAGCTGAACTGACGATATAAAAATGAAACAAAATAAATAGGTGCTGTTTAAAGTAGGTTCTAATTTACCATAAGTGTTTCTTTCTTCAGCTATTGGATATTCATGACATTCTCAGTTTAAAAATCTCTGAGATTTAAATTTGTGATTAAAAAATGCTCAAGTTTGATAACAGGAAAGAGAAAATCTAAAAACCTTGATGAATGGAATGGAATGGAATGGAATGGAATGGAATGGAATGGACTGGACTGGACTGGACTAGACTAGACTAGACTAGACTAGACTAGACTAGACTAGAATAGAATAGAATAGAATAGAATAGAATAGAATAGAATAGAATAGAATAGAATTCTTTATTGGCCAAGCGTGATTGAACACACAAGGAATTTGTCTTTGGTGTATAAATAAAGCATTTCTGTTCTCTATTCTATAAAGCAGAGGTACTAGAAAGCTTTTTTTCTGAATGCAAAATAAATTGTACATTAAATAACACAACAACAGTGGAATTATAACTCTGTTCAGTTAAAACAGTGTACCTTTCATCAGCCATGACATATACATTTATTAAACATTTTCATTCAAGTAATTCAAGGGCCATTTCCTTCCAACAGATTTTTTGCTCAGAATAATATTTCTTTAATATCCTGCTTGGTTGACATGGCTATTTTCTATAGTTGCAGCAGCTTAGAGATATGAGCTGAACTATTTTAAACACAAGGTCAAATTTTCCTCATCATTTCTCTTCTCTCCTTTCCAAATTATGAAGTCTCTACAACATTACTTTGTATGCATTCCTAAAAGGTAACGCATAGCGTTGAAAGATTGATTGTTTATGGCACTTTATCACATCACCATCATATCAATGTCAGTTTTAAACTAATATGCAATGATACTTTATGCTTTTATTCTGGATATAAATGTAGTATCAGTAATCATTTTTGACTCTAGAATGTTCTGGAGGACATTGGTGCAAGAACGCACCACATTTTCTAACTTCTCACTTGACAAATTACTCATCTGATTTTCTCTTTGATACGGAGAGGCTTCAGTTTAATTAAAATAACAAGCAAACATGCTATGTTAATATTTCCATAGCATATGAAGCAAGGCAGGACACCATTTAAAAAATGGAGAAAAAGTTTCAAGGGACAGCTTAAATATTTTTTTCGAACATTTGACTATCCAACTTCTGAGGTTAGAACAAAATGTGGTTGACCTCTTCACAACACTCAGAAGCATAACGTTTAGGTCTAAAAGAGTTGTCTCCTCTTTCAGCAGTTCAAAATTGTGGAATGCTGAAGATGGAAAATCCATTCTGGTGTAGAAAAAAATAATAATGCCTACATACGCAATTGAGTTCCAGTAATTCCATTTTATTTCCATGCTCAGTTTAGCATTAATTTTTAAAACCCTAAATTATTACAGTCTGAGTTCTTGTAGACTGTCTTCTAGAAGACGAAAACAGACTGAAAACGCTGCAGACTTCTTGCTTGAAATAGCTGCAGGAGTCTTGCCAAAGCAAATTCCTTTCAGATAACAGAATTGTATTCCCATTGTAGCTGGCCAATGTGGCATTGAGTGTTGGAGAAGCTATAATTCAGTGGAGAAGCATGTGGTCACTACCTTATTTATATTTTTCCTCTCTCTGCTTCTACAAGATGGAATATTTTGTTACCTATGGTGCTCTTTGGACAATCTAGAGCCATGATGGTGAACCTATGGCATGCAACCATATTGGTGAGCATGTGAGCTCAGCTCCAGCGTGCATGCATTTTTGGGCCTTCTGGGCCCACCAGAAGTAGGGAAACAGGCTGTTTCCTGCCTCTGGAAGGCCTCAGGGGGGAAGGCCTGTTTTTCTCTCTCACCAGGCTTCAGAGCCTTTCTAGGAGTCTGGGGAGGGTGAAAATGGCCTTTCCCCTCCCCCGGGAGGCCCTCCGGAGTCTGGAAAAGTCCATTTGCCAACTTCTGGTGGGACCGGAAGGCCCGTTTTTTGCTGTCCCCAGGCTCTGGAACCTCTCTAGGAGTCTGGGGCGGGTGAAAGCGGCCTTCCCCACCCCCTTTGGAGGCCCTCCGGAGGCCGGAAACAGTCCTTCAACTCCTGAAGTTACCAAATGGGCCATTTCTGGCCCCCGGAGGAAGGCCGTTTTCACCCTCCACAAACTCATAGAGAGGCTCTGGAGCCTGGTGAGAGAGAAAAACGGGCCTACTGGATCATCGTGTGCCAGGAGCGGGGGGAACAGGGGGGTCACGTGCGCATGTGCAGGTGCATAGAATTAGGGGTATGGGCACGCACGCGTGCGACCCCCTGCCCTTCCTGACACATGATGGCAAAAATGTTAGCCATCACTGATCTAGAGACTTCAGAATACATTTCTAGGACTTGCTATTTGGGGCTGAAGTATCTGATCATATACTGGTAATTTATTTATCTCATCAAACTTCTAATCTACTTCAATCTCGATTGCAACTTTAGATGGCTCACTGAGTATAATAAGTAGGTTTAAAACAGCATTCAAGAAGGAAAAAAAAGTAATAAGAAAGGACAGTAGAATTACGAAATACCAATTCTAGACAGAACACTACCAATAGTTACAAGGCTAGTCTTTAGGAGGCCTGCTGAAAAAACCCAGGACTTTTTCAAAAACGCATTACAAAAACACAATAGATTTGTATCTGTAGGGACTTTGGGGGAATGCTGCTCCAGAAGACAGATATAGCTACAAGAAAGGCCCTCAGCCCACTATCAGTAATCATAAGGTAAATGTAAAGGTTCCCCTCACACATACGTGCTAGTCGTTCCCGACTCTAGGGGGCGGTGCTCATCTCTGTTTCAAAGCCGAAGAGCCAGCGCTGTCAGAAGATGTCTCTGTGATCATGTGGCCAAAGGCGCACGGAACGCTGTTATCTTCCTACCAAAGGTGGTCCCTATTTTCCTCCTTGCATTTTTTATATGCTTTCGAACTGCTAGGTTGGCAGAAGCTGGGACAAGTAACGGGAGCTCACGCCGTTATGCGGCACTAGGGATTCAAACAGCTGAACTGCTGACCTTTCGATCAATAAGCTCAGCGTCTTACCCACTAAGCCACCGCATCCCTCTTTCAGTAATCATACGTTACCATAATTAATGCAATTTCATGGTGATTAACTACAGCATTATCCTTGGCATTTTACAGACATGATGGATATTCTGATCTGGTCCACTTCTCACTTGCTTCTCACTTTCCTTTACTCGAGGCAAATTGTGTAAGCAATCATCAAATATTCCTCAATAATTCTCAAAAGAAAACAGTGTCATTCTACCTCCCTAGCTGGAAGGTTCTCTAAGAGGGAAAGAATTTTAAAAGCTAAGGGGGGGGGGAGTTTATTTCAGAAGACTGACAATAAGATTGCATTGAAGTAAGAAGTGAGGAGAGGGAGGGATGAATAATGTGCCAATAATATTTTATTTGTCTTCATACCGTCTGGTACTCAATAACATAGCCCAGTACAGAAAATCTCTGACTAATACACGATGTATTGGGATGTGTTTTGCTGACAACTCCTAGATACGGCATACACAATAGTTTTCTGTGACCCAGTAGTCAAGAATGCTAAGCTGTAAAGAGGCTTTGATGCAGACAGTTAAGGGACATCTGGCATGGGAAGGATATGAACAATGTCATGA
Organism: Ahaetulla prasina; assembly: GCF_028640845.1. Classification (NCBI taxonomy): domain Eukaryota; kingdom Metazoa; phylum Chordata; class Lepidosauria; order Squamata; family Colubridae; genus Ahaetulla; species Ahaetulla prasina. The sequence goes on from NC_080539.1 coordinate 153,729,125, forward strand.
ATTATGTAATAACTCTTTTTGAATTTCCTCGAAAAGCAAACAAAAAATAACTAGATTTGGACTCAAGTTTTTTTTGTATTGTATTTTTATTCTGTTCACTATAGTGCTGTTCCTTTTCATGCCTTCGTTTTAATGTTAACAGAAACTAGTAGGTTCAGTTGTTGCCTTGTTTATGATTTGTCATCTTGTTGATATTTTTCTTACAGTGTTTTTTTTCTATTCTTGAATGATGTCTCACAATGAAAACTCTTTAGATAAAAAGCATTAATTGGAGGGATCAGATCCTTCCTCTACTTTTTATTTATATCCCACTGTTATTATTTTTACAAATAACTTCCTATTTTCTCCACAACAACCCAGTGAAGTGAGTTGGGCTGAGACAGGATGACTGGCCCAAAGTCACCCAGTTGGCTTTCATGCCTAAGGCGGGACTTGAACTCACAGTGTCCTGGTTTCTAAGCTGGTGCCTTCACCACTAAACCAAACTGACTTGGTTGCTGTCAGAAGCTATTTTTTATGGGCCAAGCATTTCCTGGGAGCATTTGCTGTCTCTAGTCCCATTATTGGAGTATTTCTATTGGGATAGTTATTCATGTATTCAATTTATATTACCTGCATGATTCTGGGCTGCTTACTTCCTTAAAACAATGTGAAAATAGAAGCAAAATGAGAGGCATTTAATCTGTTAATTAAAACAGTACAACTAATTTGTAGGAGAGAACAATAAATTACTTGCAAGGCAGCCAACTAGCAATCTCCTGCCCATCACGGGAGCCCAGGCACAATGACCAAACCGTGACTTCAGAGCCTTCCAGGCCAGTAGGATCAAGACTAACCTAACCTCTCAGATTCCCAGACTTTCAGTCAATGCATATGCAGTAGTCGTGAGAACAGTTTGATGTTGTTATTTCTGAGATGGCTGGTGTCTACAGTAAATACATTGTGTGGCTTCTTTGTTATAAACAGGAGCTGACAGTTTGCAGATTGCTGAAAAGCTGTTTATGGAAAAATAAAGTGATCACTGTCTATAAAACCATATTATATTTATCACTCGGTGATTCTGGCATTTAATACACTTCTACCAAGTTTGTGGTTTTGGTCTCCTATTGATGTTCTGCATCAGGGACTTTAAAAAATGCACCTATGAAGGTGGTCAAACATTGACTTTAGGCTTTACATATTCCAGTACACTTGACTGGCAAATTAAGCAGTCTGTAGATGAGTCATCATTGCATTTCTACATGGCACTAAGAAGATAATTCTGTACCATTTACCTGGAGGTAATTCTAGTTGCACACCCTGGAAATATTTATATAACTTATGTGGTAAGTGAGCCTTTACACTTTCATGTTATTGGATGAAAACGATAAATGTTCAAAGTAGAACTAGACCAATAGAAGTCTGACTCAATCCAAAATGTGAATTTTCCTGGTTATAAAGACAAAAGTCTTCCACCTGAGAAGCAAAAAGGTTGTGTGTTGATTATTGTTCCGCATGATCTTTTTTTGAAGATATAAGTCAAGTTCTTTCATAGCCCCATAATAATCCATTTACTCCCCCTTTAAAAAAAAAAGACATTAGCAAAAGAAGTCAAGTGCTTCAACAGGAAAGGAAAAAGCTTTTTCTTTATTACTGGTGTCTGAGATAAAGACCCATTCCCCATTTTCCTTCAATATCCAGTATCTCAAAATCGTATTGTTCCATTTTGAAAAACTTAGTGATTTTTTTTTTTAGACAGGCTTTTTGCACTTTGTGATTCAGCAGTAAAAGTGCTTGCTGTTCTGCTACCTTTTCTTCTCATCTTTTTAAAGCAAATCCTTTCCAAAGCTGCCTTCTTCTAAGTGGTGCCTTTCAGATATATTAGACTACAATTTCAGTAATCCCCAATCATCATAAAGCGTTAACTTGCAGTAAAAATAAAAGCTTTTTGCTAAGAAAAGTGAAGCTTAGTATTCCATTCACTCAAGTAAATCTTCCTGGTTTTGACTGCCCAGCTCCCATGATCCGTGGTAGAATGCATAGGAATTTGCTCCTTGTTAATTTTCTGCATCCTTTTTTTTTTTGTGCTGGATCGAAATTGTAGATGCAACTTAATTTATATGAGATTAGAAGCTAAGTAGGATTGTATCTGGTTAGTGCATGGAATACTTGGACTGCAGGCTAGACTAGGAAATAAAAAATCCATGAAGAAGGCAGTGATGCACAAGTGTATGGCTGTCAACAAAGCTGCATGATCTTATGTCCATTAATCTCCTAGGAATCAAAATTCAACTCAAGAGTGTCTTTAAGTTTTAGGTGAGGATAAGCCCCTAGTGATCTAAATGGAATTTAAATCATGATTGACTTGCCCTTCTAATTTCTGGGGGTTAGAATGCAACTAAATTAGTCTTAATTTGACAAATTAAAAGTAATGTTCTTGTTAAATTAAAGATTCTCATTAGCAGATCGCTGAAGGTATCATCCAGAAAAGTGGTTCTGATGGCTACCAGCATAAAATCACATTTAGTATAGTGTGTACATAAGGGACACGGTGGCTCAGGGGTTAGGACGTTGAGCTTGTTGATCGAAAGGTCGGCAGCTCAGCGATTCGAATCCCTAGTGCTGCCGTGTAATGGGGTGAGCTCCTGTTACTTGTCCCAGCTTCTGCCAACCTAGCAGTTTCGAAAGCACGTAGAAAAAATAGGGACCACCTCTGGTGGGAAGGTAACAGCGTTCTCTGCGCCTTTGGTGTCTAGTCATGCCGGCCACATGACCACAGAGACGTCTTCGGACAGCGCTGGCTCTTCGGCTTTGAAATGGAGATGAGCACCGCCCCCTAGAGTCGGCAACGACTAGCACGTATGTGCGAGGGGAACCTTTACCTATAGTGTGTATCTTATTATAAAGGCTTAAGTATATATGCAGGTGAATTCATTTATGTTTCTCTGTTAAGCTAAACCATGATGTAAAAGCAGCATGTATTTGTAGTCTGATTTCATATCCAAGTATCATTACTATATGACAAACAGCTCCGCTTGTGGTTTGCAATGGAAAGAAAGCCATGGTTTGTTCTGGAAAAGTACAAATCAAATCCTCAGTTTGATTTGCAACCTTTAAAGTGGACATTTGGAGTAATGAAGCACTTTCTTGCTTATTTGCAGCCAAACTACATCATGTTTTAACTTGGTGTGACCACTTTTGTGTACAATTAACTTTTGGTCAGGATTTCTATCTGCTGCCCTCCTCAAAAGCCACAATTATAAATTTTATTTTAGATGTTTTATAGCAGTAGTGAGGAATGTGTGCTTACACACCTCTTCGCATCCCCTTTGAAATCAAATGTAATTTTCCAGAAATGGGAGATAAAAAAAAATTAGATGGATATGTTATGCTTTTTGGATTGAGGATTTTGAAAATAGAATAAATCTGACTTTTAAATGTGATGTAACTATATGTCTTCGCCTTCCCTACAAGTGTCTCTTCGGAATTTATCTGCCCTAGAATTTATATACATTGGACAACATAAAAATGGTATACCTGCAGAGATGATGCAGATAATTTGAGTGTCTCAAATTGAGACAAAATTCAATTCACCTCATCCTACAATGTTTATTCCCCAATAATGCCTTTTCAACACAGTTCAAAAATAGAGACAAAAATTTACCCTCTGCCCTTCTTTATGACAAATATAATAGAACATTTATACATGAAGGATTATGTGTATTTGATTCTGGAGAAATAGAAACGGTTGAGTGTGTCCTCCTTTGTTGCAAGTACTATAGACCAGAGGTCTCCAATCTTGGCAACTTTAAGCCTGGAGGACTTCAACTCCCAGAATACCCCAGCCAGCAAAGGGAGTTGGAGTTGAAGTCCACCAGGCTTAAAGTTGCCAAGTTTGGGGACTCCTGCTATAGACAATGCCTGAAATACCACATAGCAGCAGTTTTCCAGGCAAAAGAGATGAGTTTAATTCTAAACTATTGTTATCAGGTAATAATCAAGATATCACAAGGAGAATTGCCTCCTGTTGCTGGACATTGTTGAAGATATCACATCAGCAGACACCCTCAACTAATTTTAATTTTGTTCCATAATTTATATTTCAAATTCTATTTTTCTGATCTATGATTGTAATAAAATATTTTGACTTTCTGTAATTTTTGAAAGGTAGAAAATAAGTTTTTGTTAAGTAAATGCAGTACACCAATATTGGCCTGCACATATTCTGCTCAAATAATGCTTTGGGCCATAGATAGGTGAACAAGTGCTTCCAGGAGTTGCCATGGCAAAATCAGAGAATGAGCCTGTGGGAACTGATTTGATGGATGCCATTTAGAGCCATTGACCGAAATGTTCCTTGGATGCCAGCAGCCAGGTTTTTCTCTTTCTCATGATTAATGAGACATTTGGCCATTTAATTTTGTAGAAACTGTCTGAAGCCATGTCTATGAGCTAGCACATTAAAATGTGCCTTAATAAATTAATGGATGTCACTTGTTTAATTTTGCCTAATACATTAATTACACAACAGAAGATTTATGCTGTCTTAATGCAGAAAGAAATCGACTTCCTTGAAAGAGAAATGAAATATTTACCACCAGTATTTAAAGAGTTTTAAATTACTATTTAATAAGAACCTTAGATTGCTTAAACTTTGTCTAAAAATGCAAAACATAATTTTACAGTTTTTGTAAAAAAAAAAAAATGCTCTCATTACAGAAATTAATTTATAATTAATGCCCAGACTGTCTTTTCCAGTTTGCAATCATTCTTCAAGTTATATGAAATAATTTGGTTTTGAAATTCATTTTAAATGAAAATAATTCCAGAATCTTCATGAGTATATAGTTCTTGATGGTATCAAGGTAGCTGAGGATATGTATGAGCATCCTGTCTTCAATTCTAAAAATGTCACTTTTGTAGTTTGCAAAAATGCTGCCTTCCCATGCTTCCGTTTCCACTTTTGTCCCATGGGAAAACTCATGAGGGAATTCTCTCCGCCACCCCACCCCACTTTTTTCCAGATCAGAAAGTTTTGTTTTCTAGAAAGGCTGCACCGTGATAGATCCTGTGTGTAAAAGGAAGCGATAGCAACAGTCTCTTGGCCCCCTCAGAATGATAAACTGAGCACAAAAACAGCATCAAAACAACTCCAAATATCTTGAGAATCAAGCTTCTGTCATAGGAGGTCCATGAATAACTTTGGGCTAGTCAAAAGATCCCAGCCCAGGACCACAGCTCAGAGAATTGTAGTTTAAGCTATTTAATCTGGTGCTTGTATTAAAATGATATTTCACAGACATATTCCCCAGTATAAATGATGTCATTTTTCACCATAGTTAGCACAAGAACTGGGTCTGCCCCCCTTGGAGTTATGCTTCCTTCCACTAAAATACTGTGATTCAAAGAACTACCGGTGAGTGGGGCACATGCTGCACACTCAGAGGTCACAGGGTAAGTGTGGTTTGGACCTGCCTAGGAACACGATGTATTAGCCCTATTAAAACTACTGTAGCAAACTGTAACAATAATGAATGATAGTAATTACCACAGGAATGTGAAAAACAAGTATATGTTGAAAAAAATAGATAAGGTTAAATTTTCTTTGGGCCTACATTGGCAAGGAGGAATTTAACTGTAGATGCAATAAGAATATCTTATCTAGAACCTCTGGAGTGAGGAAGCTCCTAAATCCTCTAACTAGATAAATAAAGTTAATTAACTGAGCTTCAGCCAACTTGAAGGGCAAATCGCCATGTACAACAAATTTGAAAAACAGAAGATAATTCTCAACTGGACAGAACTTTTCTTTTCTGTGCTTCTCCTATAAAAATATAGTTCCCATTAACCCCAAAATTACACTGGAAGTACAGAACAGCTTCTCAGCCGATCAAGAGCTTTTTCCTGTTGTACCTATGTATATCTGCCAGACAGTATAAACCAGCCCATGATGGCAGGTGACTGAGACCTGGTATCTACTTCAGTGGATGAATGAATGGATTTAAACTGTTTATACCCTGATCGGGGTTTTTTCCTTCCCCTTCCCCTGTTCTCAGAGAAGTTTAATAAATATATAAGACGTAAAAGCCACAGCTGATCATTTAATGTATATAAATGGATTTAGAACAGCATAAAAAAAGAGAAGCTACCAATGTGTGTTTCGTGGTGAACCAAAATTAGAACAAAACAGAGGATATTTGCGTTAGAAACAACCACATTCTTCCCTTGGGTAACTGTCAATCTTGACCTTCCATTGTAGTTCACTAAAATATGTAAATATTTTACCCCTCCCATTTTTCCCTCTGGCTGATTTTTATCAACATGAATGAAAATATAACACAGTTCCCCAATTAGTTTTAAGCCAAGTTTAGTTGTATGCTATCTGCTGGGATCATGAGGTTTCTAGCGGGACACATATAGAAGGTTCAAAGTTTTTTTTCAGAAGTGCTCTGCCCTTGCCTTCTTCCCAGGGTTGAGAGAGAGTGACTGGCCCACAGTCACCCAACTGCTTTAGTGCCCAAGCCAGAAGAATTAGGGTCTCCTGGTTTTTAGTCTCTAACCACTTCACCCAGTGGTGGGTTGCTACCGGTTCTTCCCGGTTCGGGAGAACCAGTAGCGGAAATGTTGATGTGAGAGCGAACCGGTTCGGTCTGACCATCAACTGGGCCCTCCCGCCTGCCCCTGTGCTATACCTACCTTTATTCCTTCGTTTTTAGCCCAGCTGAAAGGCACGGCAGAGCGGATTGCCATGCCTCAGCTGTTCAGCAATTCAGTGCGCTTGCACAAAGCGCGAGTTTGGCGCACATGCAAGCAAAGCAAAGTTTGCGCGCGCGATTGTGCGCAAAGTGCATGCACGAAGCGAACCGGTGGTAACACTGGTTAGAACCCACCACTGACTTCACCAAAGTAGTTCTCCAAGAAACAGTAAATGCCCGTCATTTCCCTCTCTTTAAAAACTGATCTGTTTCAAAACCATTTGTGCACTGTTTTCATTGGTTTACCTTATTATTTTTCTCATTCATCTAGCTACCCTTCAAAAGCTTTGAGAATTGACTGGGTTAGCTTCTTTCCTACATTGTCCCACTGCAAAAACAACGTATATGGTGCAGTACTGTAAAATAAAGATAGGGAGCAAGCATTTGCCTAGCTGTCAGTATGTGCAATTAGCTGGAAAGCGCCTCGGTGCTCTTTACGTGGCTTACAGCTCTACCAGCTGGGAGCCTAGTTTAAACATTTCAACATTTTGGAAGCAAGAAAAATTCTACTAGAGCAAACAATGATCAGAAATAAAGGAAGAAGACTGTAGTATTTATGCTTCCTTCCACTAAAATACTGTGATTCAAAGAACTACCGGTGAGTGGGGCACATGCTGCACACTCAGAGGTCACAGGGTAAGTGTGGTTTGGACCTGCCTAGGAACACGATGTATTAGCCCTATTAAAACTACTGTAGCAAACTGTAACAATAATGAATGATAGTACCACAGGAATGTGAAAAACAAGTATATGTTGAAAAAAATAGATAAGGTTAAATTTTCTTTGGGCCTACATTGGCAAGGAGGAATTTAACTGTAGATGCAATAAGAATATCTTATCTAGAACCTCTGGAGTGAGGAAGCTCCTAAATCCTCTAACTAGATAAATAAAGTTAATTAACTGAGCTTCAGCCAACTTGAAGGGCAAATCGCCATGTACAACAAATTTGAAAAACAGAAGATAATTCTCAACTGGACAGAACTTTTCTTTTCTGTGCTTCTCCTATAAAAATATAGTTCCCATTAACCCCAAAATTACACTGGAAGTACAGAACAGCTTCTCAGCCGATCAAGAGCTTTTTCCTGTTGTACCTATGTATATCTGCCAGACAGTATAAACCAGCCCATGATGGCAGGTGACTGAGACCTGGTATCTACTTCAGTGGATGAATGAATGGATTTAAACTGTTTATACCCTGATCGGGGTTTTTTCCTTCCCTTCCCTGTTCTTCAATTCTAAAATGTCACTTTTGTAGTTTGCAAAAATGCTGCCTTCCCATGCTTCCGTTTCCACTTTTGTCCCATGGGAAAACTCATGAGGGAATTCTCTCCGCCACCCCACCCCACTTTTTTCCAGATCAGAAAGTTTTGTTTTCTAGAAAGGCTGCACCGTGATAGATCCTGTGTGTAAAAGGAAGCGATAGCAACAGTCTCTTGGCCCCCTCAGAATGATAAACTGAGCACAAAAACAGCATCAAAACAACTCCAAATATCTTGAGAATCAAGCTTCTGTCATAGGAGGTCCATGAATAACTTTGGGCTAGTCAAAAGATCCCAGCCCAGGACCACAGCTCAGAGAATTGTAGTTTAAGCTATTTAATCTGGTGCTTGTATTAAAATGATATTTCACAGACATATTCCCCAGTATAAATGATGTCATTTTTCACCATAGTTAGCACAAGAACTGGGTTTGCCCCCCTTGGAGTTATGCTTCCTTCCACTAAAATACTGTGATTCAAAGAACTACCGGTGAGTGGGGCACATGCTGCACACTCAGAGGTCACAGGGTAAGTGTGGTTTGGACCTGCCTAGGAACACGATGTATTAGCCCTATTAAAACTACTGTAGCAAACTGTAACAATAATGAATGATAGTACCACAGGAATGTGAAAAACAAGTATATGTTGAAAAAAATAGATAAGGTTAAATTTTCTTTGGGCCTACATTGGCAAGGAGGAATTTAACTGTAGATGCAATAAGAATATCTTATCTAGAACCTCTGGAGTGAGGAAGCTCCTAAATCCTCTAACTAGATAAATAAAGTTAATTAACTGAGCTTCAGCCAACTTGAAGGGCAAATCGCCATGTACAACAAATTTGAAAAACAGAAGATAATTCTCAACTGGACAGAACTTTTCTTTTCTGTGGGAAACGGTCCAAATGGCTCTGAGTGTTTAAGGTTGCAGACTCCTGGACTAGAAGACCTCCAAGGTCCTTCCAACTCCATTAAACTGTTTATACCCTGATCGGGGTTTTTTCCTTCCCCTTCCCCTGTTCTCAGAGAAGTTTAATAAATATATAAGACGTAAAAGCCACAGCTGATCATTTAATGTATATAAATGGATTTAGAACAGCATAAAAAAAGAGAAGCTACCAATGTGTGTTTCGTGGTGAACCAAAATTAGAACAAAACAGAGGATATTTGCGTTAGAAACAACCACATTCTTCCCTTGGGTAACTGTCAATCTTGACCTTCCATTGTAGTTCACTAAAATATGTAAATATTTTACCCCTCCCATTTTTCCCTCTGGCTGATTTTTATCAACATGAATGAAAATATAACACAGTTCCCCAATTAGTTTTAAGCCAAGTTTAGTTGTATGCTATCTGCTGGGATCATGAGGTTTCTAGCGGGACACATATAGAAGGTTCAAAGTTTTTTTTCAGAAGTGCTCTGCCCTTGCCTTCTTCCCAGGGTTGAGAGAGAGTGATTGGCCCACAGTCACCCAACTGCTTTAGTGCCCAAGCCAGAAGAATTAGGGTCTCCTGGTTTTTAATCTCTAACCACTTCACCCAGTGGTGGGTTGCTACCGGTTCTTCCCGGTTCGGGAGAACCAGTAGCGGAAATGTTGATGTGAGAGCGAACCGGTGGTAACACTGGTTAGAACCCACCACTGACTTCACCAAAGTAGTTCTCCAAGAAACAGTAAATGCCCGTCATTTCCCTCTCTTTAAAAACTGATCTGTTTCAAAACCATTTGTGCACTGTTTTCATTGGTTTACCTTATTATTTTTCTCATTCATCTAGCTACCCTTCAAAAGCTTTGAGAATTGACTGGGTTAGCTTCTTTCCTACATTGTCCCACTGCAAAAACAACGTATATGGTGCAGTACTGTAAAATAAAGATAGGGAGCAAGCATTTGCCTAGCTGTCAGTATGTGCAATTAGCTGGAAAGCGCCTCGGTGCTCTTTACGTGGCTTACAGCTCTACCAGCTGGGAGCCTAGTTTAAACATTTCAACATTTTGGAAGCAAGAAAAATTCTACTAGAGCAAACAATGATCAGAAATAAAGGAAGAAGACTGTAGTATTTATGCTTCCCTCCAACACAGAAGTAGCTAATGAGATAAACACAGGTTTCTGTTTAAACCTGATGTGTTTTATTAATGAGCAGCTGGTTGCTTTTTCTCTTTCAGTCTCTGAGAAAAATCGTTAGTAGAGTACAGATTGTGTACAGAGGGTGCAATTTCTGATAGTCCTCTCCAGTTATGTCATTATCTCGTATTAGCGCTTCTCCCCCTTCTTACAGTTTAGAGGGCTATAAGCTTCTTTCATCTTTCTTTGCTTCTCCGCATATTACATTGGCTGGTAATCATTATGTAAGCTTAGTTTACACTGGATAGTCTATAGATACTGATACGATTAAACTATAAATACTGGGGAATTTCATCATATTGGATGGAATTGGGATTGCTAACGCTCTTTGGATTTTTCTTTCCAAAAGAAATTCACAGTGCAGCATCTGAAGTGGCTTTTAATCTCTAACCACTTCACCCAGTGGTGGGTTGCTACCGGTTCTTCCCGGTTCGGGAGAACCAGTAGCGAAAATGTTGATGTGAGAGCGAACCGGTTCGGTCTGACCATCAACTGGGCCCTCCCGCCTGCCCCTGTGCTATACCTACCTTTATTCCTTTGTTTTTAGCCCAGCTGAAAGGCGCGGCAGAGTGGATTGCCATGCCTCAGCTGTTCAGCAATTCAGTGCGCTTGCACAAAGCGCGAGTTTGGCGCACATGCAAGCAAAGCAAAGTTTGCGCGCGCGATTGTGCGCAAAGTGCATGCACGAAGCGAACCGGTGGTAACACTGGTTAGAACCCACCACTGACTTCACCAAAGTAGTTCTCCAAGAAACAGTAAATGCCCGTCATTTCCCTCTCTTTAAAAACTGATCTGTTTCAAAACCATTTGTGCACTGTTTTCATTGGTTTACCTTATTATTTTTCTCATTCATCTAGCTACCCTTCAAAAGCTTTGAGAATTGACTGGGTTGGCTTCTTTCCTACATTGTCCCACTGCAAAAACAACGTATATGGTGCAGTACTGTAAAATAAAGATAGGGAGCAAGCATTTGCCTAGCTGTCAGTATGTGCAATTAGCTGGAAAGCGCCTCGGTGCTCTTTACGTGGCTTACAGCTCTACCAGCTGGGAGCCTAGTTTAAACATTTCAACATTTTGGAAGCAAGAAAAATTCTACTAGAGCAAACAATGATCAGAAATAAAGGAAGAAGACTGTAGTATTTATGCTTCCCTCCAACACAGAAGTAGCTAATGAGATAAACACAGGTTTCTGTTTAAACCTGATGTGTTTTATTAATGAGCAGCTGGTTGCTTTTTCTCTTTCAGTCTCTGAGAAAAATCGTTAGTAGAGTACAGATTGTGTACAGAGGGTGCAATTTCTGATAGTCCTCTCCAGTTATGTCATTATCTCGTATTAGCGCTTCTCCCCCTTTTTACAGTTTAGAGGGCTATAAGCTTCTTTCATCTTTCTTTGCTTCTCCGCATATTACATTGGCTGGTAATCATTATGTAAGCTTAGTTTACACTGGATAGTCTATAGATACTGATACGATTAAACTATAAATACTGGGGAATTTCATCATATTGGATGGAATTGGGATTGCTAACGCTCTTTGGATTTTTCTTTCCAAAAGAAATTCACAGTGCAGCATCTGAAGTGGCTTTTAATCTTTTGGATTGAGGTTTGGCAGTAGAACCCAGAAGTATGGGCACAAGATCCAACCATTGGCATTGGTAGGAAGCCGTGAAAATGGGGAAAGGATCATAGTTCAAGTTCCCACCCAGAGGTGGGTTTCAGCAGGTCCTGACCAGTTCTGGAAAACCGGTAGCGGAAATTTTGAGTAGTTCAGAGAACTGGTAGTAAAAATTCTGACTGGCCCCGCCATCATCTATTCTCTGCCTCCCGAGTCCCAGCTGATCAGGAGGAAATGGGGATTTTGCAGTAACCTTCCCCTGGATTGGGGAGGGAATGGAGATTTTACAGTATCCTTCCTCTGCCATGCCCACCAATCCACACCCACCAAGCCACGCCCACAGAACCGATAGTAAAAAAAATTGAAACCCACCACTGTTCCCACCCCTTTGGCTTTGTGTATACATGTCCAGAAGGGCAGAACTTGCATTACAGTGCTCTGTGCATTACTTTGTCTTGTTGATTTGTGACTTTATCTTATGTTTACTGTTGTATATCTCATGTATACATGTCTACTGCATCTCACTTATTTTGGCCATGTCATCCAGGGGAATTCACTGAAGAAAGCAATTATGTTTGGAAGAGTTAGTGGTAAAAAGAAACTAGGCCATCAAAGCTGACACCAGCCAGAGCATAGAAAAACTCAAGTAATGCAAGATCAGAAGATGTGGAGAGACCTAGCCCATAGAATCTCCAAGAGTCATACACAACTGAATGGATATCGTCGTCGTCATCATGTTGGATCCATCTATAATCACCCAACAACAAAGTCTTGTTCAGAATCTTGAAAGGGATGAAATTAATGCGGAAAGGAATGGAATTATCACAATTAAATAACAGACATGCATTTGCTTTCTTACTGTCTGCTTGATTGGATGGATCATGCAGAGATTGTCCTCTGCGTTTGAAATCAGAAACTTTTGGGTTTTTTTCTCCAGGAACTTTTTAGAACAGTATTGAATGGAATCCACTCCAATTCAGTTTGAATTAAAGATTTGAGATTCAGAAATGTCAACCTGAATTAATTCAAGCTGAGACTCAATTTGAAGAGAGAAAAAAAAGATTCACTGATAAGTTGTAATGAGAAAACATAAAAACAGAAGTCACAGCTAAATATATGAACGGTCAGAAACAGCAGGGGAATTGAACCTTTAGGGGACATTAACTCTGCCAAGTTTCAGCTGGATGGTTTCAAGGATTCACTACAATATTTTTTTTAAAAACAAATATTCCATCTTATTTCTTTTAAAGCAGATATAGCAGAGATGAGAAGAAGATAGCCCTGGGGCCTCCAAACTGTCCAGCAAAATCTTTTAATTTGCTAAACCTATTCAGCAGGTATCTGCTCCAACTTAAAAAATAAAAATAAATGAAAACCTGCTGAATAAGTACGCTCTTACTCCTTTTACTTTTCTAGGATATTAGATTTGGCATGATACTGAAAAATAATGAAACCCTTACAAACAGGATAGAATGTGTTGCTGCCTCTAGTTGATGAGTTGTCTGACATTGTAGAAGGACTAGCAAATCTCCCACCCCCACTCCAAGGCCGCCTTCTCCACTGATTTCAGTGTCAGACTGGATAGCACATATTGGCAACATGTAATCCCTTCTCAGCAAGGTTTAGAAAAATTAAGACTGATTTGTATTTAAGGAATGGTGTAATTTTTCTACTTCTGATCACTGGGTTCGGGTGCCAGAACAGTGGCATGCCATGGCTGGTTATCCTTCTGCAAAGGCTACCTCTCCCTTTGCATCACTGAATCACTGGGAAGATCCAGTTGTGTCATAATTGTGGCTTGCAGGCCCATACTATGCATTTGCAAAACTTGTTGCAAGAGGAGTCAATTAGTAATCCCTTGGTTGGCATCCAGAATGGAAAAGCATGTATGCACATGTCTAATTGTATGATTTTTGTCACCATCTCTACAGGATATGTGGGTTGATATGAGCATAATATTTATGCGTGAGGGCATCTGCCAATTGCTGTGATATTGACGTGACCTGCTTATTGTTTGTTGAGGACGTATCCTCACAACAGAGCCTCCATCTTGGTGCCAATCTGCCACTGAGACATGATGTCAGCATTGTCAGATAGTCCAGATAAGAAGTACATCCAGGAGTGCTAGCTCTGTTTGTTGTAAGATTGCATTAATAGAATCTTGCAAGTCTAAAAGTGCATCTCTTCCCCCATGGCTTTTACAATCCAAGAAACTAGAGAGGGTCCCTTCTGAGACTTTGCCACACCCACACTGCTGCTGCAGAGTTAATTGCCCCTCATCTGAACATTGACTAGTCTGGGGCTCTTCCTCCACTCCCAAGGCCATTTCCATATACCATTACACATAGCCAAACTGAATCAAAGTAATCCAACTGGAAAATGATATTTTCCATTAGAACAAGGAATAGGCTCTATGTCATACAGAGAAGGGATCTGAAGTAATTTGGGGACCTGCAGGGCTCCCAATTGTCCCTCTCCTATAACACAGAATGGGACAACTCGCCATGGCCAACTTTCTGCAGCCAAGTTACCATTGCCAGTTCGTCAAGGCCAACTCTCCACAGAATAGAATAGAATAGAATAGAATAGAATAGAATAGAATAGAATAGAATAGAATAGAATAGAATAGAATTTTTATTGGCCAAGTGTGATTGGACACACAAGGAATTTGTCTTGGTGCATATGCTCTCAGTGTACATAAAAGAAAAGATACGTTCATCAAGGTACGTTCATAAAAGAAAAGATACGTTCATCAAACTTGCTATAACCAACTCGCTGTGAGGCAGTTCAACAATTTAATTTAATTATTTAAAATTACTTTTTAAATTATTTTAATTTGTGTCATTCTCATTTCATTTTGTCCCTCCTTTTGCATTCTTTCTTTAATGATTATATTCCACCATTTCTTCGATATTATGTAACTTTTGTCCCGTAATAAATTGTTCTGTGATGAGTTGGCCGCTGCGAATTGTCCCGTGGCAAGTTGGCCGTGGGGAGTTGTCCTAGACCTAATTGCCATGAGCTTTCAGTGGCGTTTTCTTTTTTGGCTGTCGGACCAGAACTTCTCTAGCAAGTCAGGATCGGGAATCTTGACTTTCGAAAATACCTTCCACAAGGTTATCCTGCACAGCCTGCTCTTCTTTTCATCCTGATGATTTTACCACTGCTTACCTTGCTTGTCTTCTCTGCCTCATTCTTCTCCTACCTACCCGCCTCTCTCCCACCATGCTGGTCAAGCGCAGATATTCCACCTTTCCCGTTCTTTTCGTCTTCCCTGGACGACATCGCTGGCCAAGAGGTAGAGAATCTGTGCTTGGCCAGGATGGGGCAGAGAGGCAAGTAGCAGAGAAAAACCTTCCTTCCCCTTCTCTGCTCCTTACTCCCCCTGCAGCAGCAGAAGGAAGCCACTTCCCCTTTGCTGGACTTATTTCAGCCATGTGGCAGGAGGAGCTCTGGGAAGGCAACTGGTTTCCAGTCGGCCTGTTTCCCTCCCATCTTCAAACACATCATGTCAGAATGTCTTGCTTCAGCAACGGAAGCTATAGCAGATGGTTTGGTCAGACTTTGGGGGAATTGCCACATGGCTAAAACCAAACTACAGATAGTCCTCAACTTATGACCAGAAGCTTAGAGACCACGTGAAGTTATGAAAGATCTCCCTGCAGTTACTTATCACCTGGGTTCAAAATTCCACTCTCCAAGGTCACACAAGTGCACTTTGAACACTTGTCAACCAGGCCACATGTAGAGCTGTTTGTACTATCCCACGGTGATACAGCTGTTGTTTATGACAGTTTTGCCAAAAACTGGCATTTACTTCTGGATTTTGGCAAACTGAGCCATGGTGAGCTGTTGGTTTGCTTAATAGCCTCACAAAAATGGTTGCAATCAGATTGGTCACATGAGTGGCCCAATTTACAATTATCACAAGTTACGATTCTGATGGGCAGGTCAAGACCACCTATATTAAAAAGAACATAAAGTAACCGTGCACCAAACTGAACCAACTCTCAGGCTTCAATATATATGTTTTTTTTTTCTGCAAATGGTTATGTCAAGACCACAAATACTGTAGGAATCTTTAATACGTTCTAACAGTCTAGGTTCATCGGCTCCCTATTCAAGCTGTTTTATTATATTTTCCTAATAGCAGGAATATTGTGATGTTTTAAAATCTATATTTAGCTATCCAAATCACTTTTTAGGCTCATGAATGCATCTTCCAAGAAAAACTGCTTGAAATAGTGAGGACCGGGAGTTGCTGTATTAAAAAATGGGGGTGGGGTGGCCTTTTGGTAGCTTTTTCAGGTTTCCTTTTATTTCCTGTTTTTCTTGCAGCTCGCTTACTTGTTTTGGAATTCTTAAAACAACTTTCCAAACATTTCTAAAGTATTTGGCTAAAAGAGTGGATATATTACCCAAAGTAGAATAGAGAACAATGGAAAAATCTGATATTTGATAAATATCTTAATATGATGAACTGGAACACTATGGAAGTAGTTGTTGGATAAAATGGAGGAGATAGGCCACTGTATGCATTTTGGTCTTGGAAATAGCCGGGGAACACTGTATACTGTCAGTCTCGGGCCTTGTGTCCAAGAAAAACATTCTAATGAAATAAAGCTTCTAGAATATTATGCTTCTATAAAACAGTGGTAAATGAAGAAAATATTTGGCCACAGAGCTGCAATAAACCTCTCTAAATATATTATGTAGAGAGAAATATGAGAATTAATTAAAGCAAGCATGTACAAATTCCATTTAGCCTCTCTTTTTCTTTTCTTTTTTTCTTTTTTCTTTTGGCACGGATGAAGGCTGCATTTAGGAAAAGAAATGAGGAATTACTGTTCAAAAGGGTTGTAATCATGAGGATAATGTGTGCAGAGGGTTTGGCAATGGAGAGGCAACAAAATGGCCTTTCTAGCTGTTTCACTAAAAGGTTGGAATGGAATTTGCAATTTGTGTTTGCAGAAGGTTTTCTGATATTGCTTTGTTGCTTTATGAAGGGAGATTTCTGTTAACAATGGTAATGGTAATGGCAATGCCAAAGAGGCTGCACTGCATTTGTAAAAATTGCCTCTTCTCTTCATTGCTTAAAACTTTACTAGATCAAGAATCCCTTTGCGGTGGGTGCTATTATTTATTTTATTTATTTATTTGTCAATCATATATAAGATAATAGGTAAAAAATATAAACATAATTTGAATACATGAAAAGAGTAAATAAAAAGGAATATTAGGACAGGGACGGTAGGCTTGCAGGTGCTCTTATGCACACCCCTTACAGACCTCTTAGGAATGGGGTGAGGTCAACAGTAGACAGTTTAAGGTTAAAGTTTTGGGGATTTGGGGAAGAAACTACAGAGTCAGATAGTGCATTCCAGGCATTGACCACTCTATTACTGAAGTCATATATTCTGCAGTCGAGTTTGGCAGTTTACCTTGAGTTTTTGTCTATTATTTGCTCGTGTATTGTTGTGGTTGAAGCTGAAGTAGTCATTGACAGGTAGGACATTGTGATAGATAATTTTATGTACTACGCTTAGGTCAGACTGAAGTTGACATAGTTCTAAGTTGTCTAAGCCCAAAATTTGGAGTCTGGTGACATAAGGAATTTTATTGCGAGCAGAGGAGTGGAGGACTCTTCTTGTGAATTATCTCTGGACTCTCTCGATTGTATTTATTATTTGGTGGAAGGCCAATTATGAAAACAAACTACATATTGTATACTAATAAAACAAGAATGTAGTTGTATGGTCTTCTGTATTACCTTCCTTTTCCCCCCTCGTATGCTGTAATAACCTTCCGTACAACAATGCATTTCAAGGAAAACGGGGAAAGAAATGTACAGTATTCCTTCTGAAGAAACCATTTATCCATCCAATTTATTTCAAATAAGCATCATTGAAAATGCAGAATATTATAAAGAACCTATTTCATCCCTTCTCCTGTGTACATTGCTTAATAGAGCTGCATTTTGAATTTCAGCTGTGAGAAGAATCAACTAATTTTTTTTGTCTTGTTTTCAGCTCTTAGATAATAACCAGGAACAGAAATGGGAAAACAGAACAGTAAATTGAGACCTGAGGTGCTGCAGGATCTCCGAGAGAACACTGAATTCACAGACCATGAGCTCCAAGAGTGGTACAAAGGCTTCCTAAAAGATTGCCCGACTGGCCATTTGACTGTTGATGAATTCAAAAAGATATATGCTAATTTCTTCCCATATGGGGATGCCTCAAAATTTGCAGAACACGTGTTCCGCACTTTTGACACCAATAGTGATGGGACGATAGACTTTCGGGAATTTATAATTGCGCTAAGTGTTACATCTCGAGGAAAGCTCGAACAGAAGCTGAAATGGGCATTTAGCATGTATGATCTTGATGGCAATGGTTACATTAGCCGTGCTGAAATGCTTGAAATAGTGCAGGTAAGCAACAAAAAACAAAAACAAAAAAGTTAAAGCATTTAATTAAATGTTAAGATGATCTAGTGCAATCCAATTTTTTCAGCTATTTAACCTGAAGGCAAGTATAGCAGCCATTTTCAGCCTGGTGCACTTGGGATATATGGGCCATGCTGACTGTAAACTATCCCCAGTAGATCTAAAAAGCACCAATTTTGGGAAGACTGCTATCCATAATCTTGACCTTGGAGTATATTTCAGATGAAGTTCCTTTTGGCATTCTACATGTGTCGTACATGCATATACAGATAGTCCTCAACTTATGGCCACAATTGAGCCCAAAATTTCTGTTGCTAAACAAGACAGTCATGGAGTAAATTTTGCCCCCGTTTTATGACCTTTCCTGCCACAGTTGTTAAGTGAATCACTGCAGCTGTTAAGCTAATAATATGATGATTAAGTGAATCCGGCTTCCCCATTGACTTTGCTTGTTAGAAAATTGCAAAAAGTGATCACATAACCCTGGGACGCTGCAAGGGTCCTAAATACATGCCGACTGCCAAGCATCTGAATTTTAATCACGGGATATTGCAACAATTTTTAATGTGAAAAATTGTCATTTTTTTCAATCCCGTTGTAACTTTGATCACTAAACAAGTGGTCATAAGTCAAGGACTATCTGTATCTCGAAGTAAGTGAGATGCAGGCAACAGTATGTTGACTTGTAAAGTAGTCATCAGATTACAGATCCTATTTTGCATACAGAGATATGAGTGTACTTGGTTAACATTGACTTTAGATGTACAGTATTCTGGTATTTATGTACCAACACTTATTGGTTCTGTTCTTAGCTTTATCTGGAAATACTGCATGTAACACATGTACGATGAAGGCTGATAATTTAGCATATTCCTTCATTTATTTATTGAAAATTTTAAATGAAAATGTTGATTGAACAAAGCCATGATTTGTGGCAGAGTTTAATCCCATTGGGTTCATCTTGTCAAATTCATGGCATATGGAACATTGAGACTTGGAATGATAAGAAATGATAAAGAGCATGAATTTACAAATAAAGTGAAGGAAAAACAGATATATTATTTGTTGGAAAGGAAAGGAAAGAGAAGAATGTAATAGAATTGAACTAAGTGACCTGATTTTATAGAATGATGTTGATGAAAACCTGGAGTGAGGTTGTAGATTCAATTGTGAACAAAAGGACTGAAGTATGAATTGATGTCTTCTAGACTATTGTAAGTGTGCATGAAAGAAGAATTCATACTTTAGGTCATGTCATACATCAGTGAATGTTAATAATAGAAAAAGAAAGGATGAACTTTGGAGAAAACAGTGTAATATTTTGAATGAATACAGTCCAGAGGGCAAACATTATTTTAGCTGGCATGAAGGCAGAAAAAGTGATAGAGACATTTAGCAAACCAAAAATGAATGAGAATGGGAAAAATGGGATGTGAAAGGATGTGAAAAGCCCTACAGTGCAGGTAGAATAACTGTAGGGAAAGGAAATATTGCTAGTTAATCTCCCAACAGAATGGAATGGCAACTCAGCTACAGAAGAAAGGACATAGAAGCTGTTTGAAAAACAGAAATGAATTTGTTTACAGAATGCCAATGAAGAGTGTGCATCTGTTCTCCTTAATAAGTAAATACTTCATATATAAATCAATACATGCAGAATATTTAATTCAATTTAATAGTTTATTGACATTGTACAGTATACCCATACAACGAAATATGGGAATATATTAGATGCAAATCACAGCATAGGATTATTTTTTTAATGCAGAACTTTTTGAGGGTTCTTTCAGTACTTGTTTTGTATGTTTTAGTATATTTCACTGTAATGGCCTGTCAGTTTTATTTTGTTTTGTTTTTTATGTTTGGATTTCCAAACAATATTTTAACCTGTTTTCATATATATATATATATATTGCTATCCCTATAAAGGCAATCTATAAAATGGTGTCTTCAGTCATGAAAATGCCAGAGGATGAATCAACTCCAGAGAAACGAACAGATAAAATCTTCAGACAGATGGATACCAATAATGATGGTAGGTTTCTGCAATAAACTTTTGCGATGTGCTTACCAAAGATAGGGATAATGGTAGTGGACGTCTGTTTAAAACTGTTTAATCTAGAGTGAAGAAATCTTCACAGGGAGAAATTGTTGCATTTATAAAATTATAAAGTCTCTGGTCCTAAAACCTGACCACTAAAGACTTCCCTTCTTTATAAACTCATCTCTGTGCACACTTATTTTCCGGAGATTAACCTTTTTCTTTTGCATTCTGCTTTTCTCTTCCACTGACAGTCTCTGCCAAGCCATATAAAATTTTGCAGATAAATGTTTTTGCAACAGAAATAAATTATTGAAAAGTACTACATTTATTCTAATTTGTACAGCTCATTCTAGCTGCAGGTTTTTTAACTCAACAAATAGGAAAGATAAGTTGATTTGCAGGAATTTTGAACGGAAGTCCATTAGAATTTCAAAGAGCAATTAAAATTGTAGATCACCATGTTACTTCAGATTGGCAACCCTTATCTCTGTTCCTCCAGGATCACTAAAAGCAAAGATAGCATTTCTCCTTTTATCTACTGTATTTTGCAACAGAAAAATACTGTAGAGGTTGCCTTTGGAAGCAGTATCTTGCTTCAGAACCTTTGATCCATTAAAGGTAGGAGGAGGAGAGAAGAAAAAGGAAAGCTAATGTTCTTTGTAGTGTGGAGGCTACTTAATGGAATCACTGGTGTTGAAATAGGTTCCTGCAGTTTTTCAATAGTGGGTCAAAGTAGAAATGTTTCCTCAGTATTGCCTGCTAGCAGTACATGTGTCTATTTCCATGTAAATGTATTAAAAAGAAGTACCCTACTATGAGCTGGTATGGTGGGGGGTTTTTTGGGCACTATTTCCTCAGCCAATGATTCAAAAGATACTAATATCTCAAAGTATAACAAGAAATGAGTTCTTTGAAGCAACCTATTGCCATTGTTGTCCAATGCCCTCTGAAACAAAGGTGAGGTTTTGTCACTTTCAAGTCTCAACTTCAATACTTCATCCAACTAATCTTAGTTCAACTAACAAATGATGAAAAATGTTGGGAGTTGTTGGCAGGGCAACAGATTTCCTGCCTTAGTGTGCAATCAGCTTATCTGCCCTGCGACTCTTGACATGAGCACATCACTACTACAGTTAAATAAGTATTAGGTACCTGCAG
Organism: Ahaetulla prasina; assembly: GCF_028640845.1. Lineage (NCBI taxonomy): Eukaryota > Metazoa > Chordata > Lepidosauria > Squamata > Colubridae > Ahaetulla > Ahaetulla prasina. The sequence goes on from NC_080539.1 coordinate 153,750,496, forward strand.
CAAGATGGGTAGAGGGGCTAAAACATGCACTGAGATGTCCAAATGGGAAAGTAGTTGTTGTTACATCAACAACAGAATAGTACCTTGGTGTTTTTTTCTTTGTTGAAACACTTGATCTCTAAAAATATGTCAGAAGATCTAAAGATATGAGAAAATATGTACACTACTAATAGTGCAACAAAAATAACAGTAAAATAGGAAAGGCATTTGTATTCTTCACAAGAGAAGTCTATCAGATACCCTAATTCTAGAAGGATTTAATATATATTCATAATACTATTTAGAGCATTGATAACTTGATCAGCCATTGTTAAGTTTTGCTGAGATTAATCTGAGCTGTATCAAGGAAGATGCAGCCCATTCAAAGAGACAATCCCCCACACACACACAAACCATAGGTTTCTTACTTTCCTGCCAAGACTAGATATAGTCATTTTGGGGAGAAGAATACCTTAGCACTAGTGGGGGATTTTAGTTCAGACTGGTCTATCTATATCACAGCAACGATGTAGACTGACTTTTGATTCCCTGTCAGGAAACAATGATAGAAATGTCATGGTTCAAATATGGTTCTCATTGAAAACTTCTGCTGGCTGTTGCTCCCTCCTAAAAGTGAGAGATGATTGCCCAGGAAGCAGAAATCTTAACTAGTTGATGATTGATATTTGTGTTCTTTGGAGGGCTTTGTGAGCATGCATATTTTACAACTACAATCTCTTTCGAGACAAATATGCTGCATAAATGCATCTGGGAAAAGCATCAAATAGCTTGCCTGTTTCTAATTAACTCATTTGTGAGAGAACTTAAATAAAAGGAAAAATATGCACAAACCATTAAAGTCAATGTGATCACTGAAAATCATTGTTTTCTCGTAATATGATAGAAAAAAATAGGAACCCAGAACGTAGTACAGGTAGTCCTTAAGTTGCAACCAGTTGCTTAGCTACCATTTGAAATTCTGATCGGCCTACCTAAGGGGTAGTTAGGATCCAGATTTGAAGTTCCGATGGTCACCCACCTCCAGTCATGCATCCGTGCATTGTTACTATTTCCGGCCTAGAGAATTTGTTCAAGCAGAGATGGTCTCCTCAAAAGAACTATGTTTATAAAAGCTTATTGTGCTTGTCCAAATTATCCTAGAAATATATCGCATTTCTCTGCTTCTTTCTCTTTGCTCATCTAAGAAATTAGGAAATGAGAAAGAACAATACTTTAGGGCAGAATATTTCAAAGAGAAGGTAGGGGCTTGTTACCTTTCGCCATTGTCTGCCTTTCCAATGGGAGCCAAAGACTTTGAAGCAGTAATTCAGAATCTTGATCAATAAACTCACAACATTTCAAAGAAAATGCATTCTGCATGTTGCCTGAGAATGAGTGAAGATTGAAAAATGTTTTTCCAACAGTGGCATTCTCATGTTTTTCATAATACAGAATTCTGACCTGACTTAATAGCAATGGAAGCCATTTGTCCCACCCATATCTAGTTTTTTTATGAGGAACAATATCTTGAAATAGACAAGTCCATAAACCAACTCACTTAGCTTAGACTGTAATGTTCACTTAATTTCAAATATTTGGCATCAAAGATTTGTAATGTTTTAATGTAGCTCAGGGAGGAAATCGTATTGAGTTCAAAAATGTGTCTGCCTGAAATTCAGTCGCCTGCCATTTTTCAAGTCCGCCCTTCAGCAAGACCTGAGCTAAAGGAAGCAACAGATCAGCCCTGAGGCTATGCTTGTTTTCATGTCATTTTCATTCAAGGTTTTACGTTTTTCTTGAGAGCTTTGGAATTGTAACAGGATGTGATAATTTTGTCTGGTTCTTATTCTGATTGTATTTCGGAAGTCTACATTATATCAGAGTTTCCTCAGCTAACCCACACACACCGAACAGCATTTTTGATTCTTTGGAACAAGGGTGGGTATCTTTTTGGCAGTCTATCAAATCTCATCCACAGTTCTTTTTACACCAGCTGGAAATGAACAGGCTGCTCTTTATATTTCCTGTGCAGCAGATCAGATGTACAATTTTGTCTATCTCTGTTCCCTTCAAGGTAAACTATCTCTCGAAGAGTTTATAAAAGGTGCCAAGAGTGATCCCTCCATTGTGCGGTTGTTACAGTGTGATCCAAGCAGCGCAAGTCAGTTTTAATGAAACTCTGGACAGTTTGCAGAAGAAAATTACTGGCTTGTTCAAGCTTTGCTCGTAATGGATGCCTTCAACCATTCCTCATTGGTTAGTGGATGAAACTCCGTGGCTGGATTGTCTCTGTATCCAAGTGGGGAAAAAAAGAGCCTCACTCTTTTCTCATCAGCTGTGATACGACTTTTCTTTCCAATATCCCAATTCTCTTTTTCACTGCACATTATTGTTAGGACTCCCTGTACACACTGAGTGTAACCGAAGGGTATGTTTACATGCAAGTTAAAAGACGGGGAATGGTATTCCTCTCGGTTTATCTAAATGGAGGACTTTAGTAATGCCGAAAAGATACCATACGTAAATATTTGTCTGCTATGACAGCAGTGAATGACAGGCAGTTTATATCCCAGAAAATCATTATGAAATGTGGAATAAATTAAGCAGGTTTTGTTTTTTTTTTTAAAAATGGCATGTTTCCAGTTTCTTTCTCAATGAGGAAAATTGCTTGCCGCTTGCATAGCAGTGCAAGCAATTCTCATTGGGAAGAAAACTGGAGTCATGCGGTTTTTAAGAAACAAAATAGATATGCACATATAAAACACACACATACATATACATAGTCGTGTGTGTGTATGTTTGTGTGTGTGTGTATGTGTGTATACGCACACATATTTTACATAAATATTTAGGTCATATTTAATATATGAAATAGACTTCATCCTTCATTTCTTCTAGTTGTCCATGATTATTATTTTTTTAAGAAAAGGATTATGATATTTATACATAGTCAAGTTGCCATTAAGGCACTGCATGATTAGCTGTTTGTGGGTATATCACTGTTTTAATTACTGGTTGCAACACTTTGTCCATTTTTACTGTGGATTATTCCAGCATTTACTGTGTTTAATGAAGACTAAAGAGGAATCATTCTGCTTCTGTATTTCACAGTGAAGCGCCACTCACAATGGCTACAACATTTTAACAGGCTTTTGAGTGAGGTGAGGTAATTTGACAAGCATTTACTATGATCCTCCTTCCAATTTATGGCTGCCCATCTCTGTTAATAGTCTTGTGCATTCCAGTGTTATTTAATATCTGCCTAATGCCAAGAAATGCTGATTGAAATAAAAGTGAATTTTCTTGTTGGTCTGTGTTATATTTTAATTATTGGATGGTTTGAATTTGCACTCAGCATGATTTCTTTCTAGAAAACACTGAAAGGATATTTCACGAGTCAGTTTAAAACGAAGTGTTCACACAAGTTGCACATCAGTGGATATTACTCCATTCTTTCGCAGATTTTTCAAACAGAAACATTGTTCCCCGACTGGCCACAACTGCCGTGCATATATAAACCACAGGAGTATCTTGGTTTTGTGATCAAAAAGAATTTTAAATAAATATCAGCCTAGCTCAACAATAATATTTTTATTCAGAAATGTAGCTAGAAGTTCTCTTCTTTTTCACTTTTGAAACAGATTTTTTTATATAAAACAACATTACATATCCTGACATAGATACTTTATAGGAATTGGAATAAGGCAAAAGATAGTACTGGGAATGGAGCTCTGGACTCTTGAGTGTCCTACCACATAAGAATGAACAGCACAAAGCCAACTTCTGAGAATTCAGATCTCATCCCTAAAAATGCCATTTGTTCATTCAGCCTGAAAAGTGTTATGGCTGTGGTCCAAGGGTCACAGTACTTCACTTAAAAATAAAGATAAAGGTTTCATTGGGTGGAATTGGAGATGCTGGTGACTAAATGGACACACTGATGTATTTTCTTTTGCAGTATAATATGGAAGTGATTTGCCATTGCCTTCTTCCAGCCTGATTTTTCCTGAGACATGAAAACCAGCAGGGTGACTTTGGGCCAGTTCCCCTGTCTCAGCTTCACAAGAGTTGTTGTGGGGAAGATAGGAGGAGAATGACATATGTTCATTGCATTGTTAGTTTTAAAAATAATAAAGGTGATTTTTTTTAAAAAAAAGATCAAATTTTCAATGCAGCCTAAAACAATGATAGAAGAGCAAGAACAGTTTCCATAGCATTGCCAAGAAAACAAAATGGATGTGCCATGAGATCAAGGTCAGCCAAGAGTGATGTAAAAATACATCAGCTTTCTTCCAGATAAACCTGTCTAAACTTGTGCCTGAATTAGCTGAAACAGGTCATTATTGACTGTTGATGTCATTTCCATGCCTCTTTGAGGTACCCTTTCTATCAGCAAATTCAAACCTTGAGTTTTGTGTAGAGTATACAGCATGCTGAAATTCCATCGGGCTAATCTACAGTAGTTGAATGGAACTCGGCCTGCATAGATGAAAGAGGCTTCATTCATCTGCGGAAGATTTAGAGTGAGTAAACTTTTTCATGTGTTGAACCCTTCATTCCTTCAGTCATGCATTCAATTCTACAGTTCCAAAATCTGTTCTGGAAAGCCTGAGAGGCTGGAAAGGGAAGAAAACTGGCGCTCCCCCTTCCCATAAAGAGACATCTTTCTGCTGTCTGCCGAAAGCAGTATTTTCTGAAGAATTAGCACTTAGAATCACAGAAGTGTGTGTGTGTGTGCTTATACAGGCGCACTTATGTAAGTCCTTGTGTTTTGCAACCAGACTTGGAAGCATTATCTTTGAGGTCAGCTGTGAGTTTATGAAACGTGTAATTTACATGTTATTTTGGCCACTGACCTGTAGGAGACACTGTCGTACATATTAGATGCTGGGCTTGTGGAATCAAATCTTGTTAAAGGGTTGAACATAGAGCATTTATGTGGAAAAAACCTACACCTGGAAAATTCCCATAAGGATGAAACTAGCATAGTGGCCACTACTGATCAATAGCTGACATCTAGAGCCCACAATTTAACAGAACGAACTTCTGTTAATAGGAGACTCAGAGCCATAAATATCACAGTATTGTCTAATATGAGAATATATAGGGAAAAAAGGAAGGAGTACCTGCACAGCATATACAAAACTGACGATTTATTTTATAGCATGCAATATTCTGAATACTTGTTTAAAACTTAATATATTCTTCGAATAGGCCTCCTTAGAACGTACCCCTCCTTTGGCTTTTGAATGAAGTAAATATTGTATTTCTTCATTTATAATTAAGACAAATTATCAAACCCAGCTCTGGGGGTAATATATTCTATAATGTGGAGCCCACTGTACAGCAAAGATAAGTCTGAAGAGAATGCTGGAAAAGATACAGGAAACTAAAATAAAAATCAGTCCTGGGAAAAGGAGGAGGAATGAGAGACTCAAAATAACACCACCTTGATCTTGTCTGGTATAAGGGGGGAATGGGGCAGAGGGAAGTCATGGCAGGCTTTCAAGTTTCTATTATACCCGAGAACAATAAAGTATCATTCCTGGAATATTTGCACTGTCTGTTTCTGGCACATCCTTATTTTGCACGGGCCTTCTGTTGATGTTCAGATCTTTAGGACAAAATCATGCTCAGAAGGCAATTGCCAATAGCAAATATGTTTGATTCCTAGAAAAAAATATGGCATATTTGTAAAAGTGCAAAACATTGCCTGAAATCCAGTTAATTAAGAAATTTGATGAGGTATGTAATGATAGTTAACTATGCACGTGGCAAAGAGCAACCTCATCCTGTTGTTCTGTGAACAATGGATTTTCATTCTAGCAGACCTGGATTTTGGAAACCCCTCCCGAGGGCTCTAAGCAATAAAAGCCCTGCCCAATTCTAGTCCCTGAGGGAGAAAAACAACCTAAGTATATAATGTCTCAAAATGTAAAAGATACAAGGATCTACAAAGCATAAGAAAGGTGCTTTGCAACACATAAAAAATACCTATGGAAGAATTAAAGGACCCATGTTTGCAAAGTATACACAGTTTCTTCATTATTTATTGTTTACAGACAGTAAAACTCAACCATGGTATGTGTTCCAGATAAATGGAACTAGAGCTGGATTCATTGCAATTCTGACTGGTGATGCTAGTCTGGAGAATAGAGAATAAATGAGAAGATGATGATGATGATGATGATGAAGTGTAAAGCAGACAAATATCTCCATTATAGCAGTGTTCTTTTTTCAATCCACAGATCAAGCAAATAGCTAACAAAAATTTCATAAGGTACAACACAGCCATCAGTAAAATTGAATGAACAAGAAAAATCAGCTAAAGCTTTAATAATGTACTGATACCGCTATCATTTTGAACTGGATCCAGAAAGCCATTTAAAATGGAAAAAACGGTATTTTATGTTGTTTACAATCAATAGTAGTAAATGTTCTGGTGATACTATGGGAACCAATCTTAGATTCTCCACATATTTCAAAGGCATCTTCAATTAGAGCACCATTGGAGTACTTTAATACAGACAATGCTACCCAGAACACAATGCTTTTCTCTGGGATATGGGAAAAGTAGCTGATAAAAAGCCCTTAAGTGCCACCTGAGCACCAACGAGAAGACTACAGTGCTACCACAACAGCCCATGTAACTATTCTAGAAACAAACATATTCCCAAACATTTATATTATCCAGATTAAGAATCTGCTTATCTGATTTTTAGATTTTAATCCACTGTCTTTGATGGAACAAAGAGAATTTGGGCATTAAATCAGCTTAAAACCTGCCTCTGATTTCACTCAATACTGTATGCTTATATAGATGTTGAAAGCATAATCTCTCTCACTCTTTCTCTCCCTCCCCCTCCCCATCCCTCTACTGCTCTCCCACTCTTGCTCTCTCTCATACACAAAATACCACATAATATGAAGATCACAAATTGAAGCAATAGCCTCCCAATAACATTTTCAGAGAACTAGCAGCCTTCAGCAAGTACCACCTCAAAATGATACCACCACAACCCTCACGGTGGCAATGTAATTCAGAGATTATGGGTCATCACATTAAAAAATGCTAAGAGATCCAGATCATGTAGCAAGGCTGTTTCCTCCTTGTCACACCAATAATAATTCAGGATTAAATTAGAATAGCCAAAGCTGAACCCAAACTCGGTCTGAAGCAAGTTGTAATATATCTATCCTGCAAACTAAGTTTTATGATATACTTTAATACTTTGCCAAAATGAATGATAAGCTGGAAGTTTAGATGGAGATATTTCTGAATCTGATATAAAGATTGAGAAAAAAGAGAAAACTCAAAGAGAAAACTCTTTGGAGAGTTTGGATGCAAACTTCTTCAGACCTGTTGGATGTATGGCCTTGATTTGGGCTTTTCTAATATAATAGGTATCTGAACTCAGAAAAGAAGCATTGGGAGTTAAAAAATAGAATTTGATCTCTCCTGAGGCTGAAGCCTGGTTTATACCTTCAGAGGAGGAAATCTGATGCACACTAATCTCCCTTTGATCCACCAGGATTATAGCAACCCAAACATTTTCAGTTGTGAATTTATCTCTTTTGTCACCTGGAAAATGAAAAAGTTTCTGCTGTGAAATTTCACATCAGTTCAGATCCCAAAGATGGAGTCTCCAGGTCTGGAATGCAGAAAATCTAGATGATCATTAGATGGCAGAACAGAACAGAACAGAACAGAATTCTTTTTTGGCCAAGTGTGATTGCACATACAAGGAATTTGTCTTCGGTGCATAAGCTCTCAGTGTACATAAAAATACATTTATCAAGAGAGGTAGAAGTAGAAGACAAACTATTTCCTGCCATCTAATGGTCACCTGGATTCTTGCACCTTGCATCTGATACCCTTCTAAAGGTGTTCATATATTTGAAATCATATGCTATCATACCCTCTGTTATCACAGGTCAAGATTGTGTGCCTTTGTCTATGCACTCATTGGGTATCGAGCCAGCTGGAATGGCACGTACCTGGTATTTTGCCACCCTGGATGTTTAAAAACAGTTAATCTGCCTGTTAACTGTTTTGAGACTGGAACTAAGCTCAAAGTTTGACTGGTAAAATAATTCTCCCAACTATGTACTGATAGTGATGGCTTAGCCAAGAAACAGCCGAGTATCTTTTCATGGAAAGCTAATAAGTGCATGGAAAATTAAACTGCTCAGCTTTAAGATCTCACATCAAAGCCACTACCACTAGTGTCTCAATAGACCTTTAAGACTTTGTAACCACCCTTTCCCTCATCCACCTCTTTTCCAGGGGTGAAATCCAGTAGGTATCTGACAGGTTCTGGAGAATCAGTAGCAGAAATTTTGAGTAGTTCAAGAACGGGCTAATACCACCTCTGGCTGGCCCCAGAGTGGGGTGGGAATGGAGATTTTGCAATATCCTTCCCCCAGGAGTCGGGAGGGAATGGAGATTTTGCAGTATCCTTTCCCTACCACGCCCACCAAGCCACACCTACAGAACCGGTAGTAAAAAAAAATTGGATTTCATCACTGCTCTTTTCTATTTAATTCCCTGGACATTGTGGATTATTAAATTCTTATCTGTTAAGAACGTATTTGGTGGAAAAAAAATTGAAGACAGAAAGTCAGTGGATTGGAATCCTTTTCTTCATGCCTTGCATTTTTCCCAGCTTTCAAACTATGTAGGCACTATGTTTGCAAAATACTTCAGTAATGAAAGACGTCAGTGCATACACTACAGCCAAACAAACCGCTATAGACTAATGCACTCTTGCATACTCATAATCCGTGATTATGATATGAGGAACTTGCATTATGTATGAGCCATCCTAAAAAACACACCAGGAAAAAACCTCTGCCTTGCAATTGAGGTAAATCACACATTCAGTTGCAAATCATCAAGGGTGAGACAGCCTACAGTCGTAGCTAGAAAGGTCATCCTGACACAGACTAATCCGGAAGGCCCAGTGTATTTGGAAACAACCAAACTTCTAATGTAATTTGAATTGTTTGTACAAAGAGAGGGCTTCTTATAAATGTACAATTTTAACACATTATATTTCTAAATCAATAGTAATATTTTGATAAAACGATGAGATTATTTAAAACACTAAAACCATACACATACGTTAGCGCAGCAAATGATATGATTTAATAATTGGTTCCAATAAAAAGGGCAGTATTGTTGAAATTGACCAAACATCCTTCGAAATAGTGTTTCCATGTAGTAACTCAAGGCCACAAACTTGTTCTCCTTTACTTAATGTGTTCACACCAACATTAATTCATTCAGGGCAGTTTGTTGGCCATAATAAGATGTACTCTGTGGCTAAGACAGACACCCAATCTCAGTCATGAAAAACTCTAGAAGAATCATTAAGACATTATGGTTGGCTGATCTTAAGTGGGAACCTGATGGCCATCCAAAGTGGGAGCTAGGTACATAGTGAATAAAATCACTGACCGGAGTGTAAAATTACTGACTGCATATCTTAAATCCAGATGGATTTAAAATTAAAAAACTCACAACCCTCAGCTTTACAAGAGAGTTACGTGAAACACCATAGTTGAAACCACTTCTCTGAATAGTGTACGTGCATGGTTTTGTCTCTTTCAATTTGTCTCTTCAAATATTAATATTTTGATAGTTTGGGTTTATTCCTTTCAACTCATAATAATTGTAACTGAGCTTTTCAGCTTTATTTACATTTGGTCATATCCAGTGGTGAAATCCTTTGTGGATTGCCACCGATTTGCTGCACGTCCGTGTACAGTGCACACCAAATGCACGCTGCGCGCACTCACTCATGCAAAGTGTGCACCAAATGCATGCTTTTCGCAGAAAAAGGAGGCCCAACAAGGTAAGTAGAACAGTGAGGTGGGGAACAGCTGTGCCGTGTGATTTAGATTCACTAGAAAGCAAGATTTCCTGCTTTCTAGGAATATAAATTGCATGGCACAGCTGATTGTCGGAAATACAGGGGGGGGGGATTTTAGCTTTTTTTTACTATTGGTTCATGTGAACTGGTAGCTTTTATCACTACCAGTTCACCTGAACCAGTGCAAACCGGTAGCATTTCACCTCTGGTCATATCCTTCCCTTCATAGTCTTCTCCCCCTCCCTTCTTCCTTTCTTTTTTTTTTTTTTAAGAATTTCCCACTATTTTAGAATGTATGTTTCTTGGAATTAGGGATTTTTACTGCCTGGGAAACTCTTTAAAATAGAGGAAGCCACTCTCTTTAAGCTAACAGATGCCTTTCAGATTGGGAGAAGATGTCATAGATAATTTCACAAAATACCCATTTTACACCCACTGAAAATTCTGAATCATTTTCAAATTCCTTTTAAAGAGAGTTACTATAATGCTGGCATGTAGTGATAAGGGCATGAGGCACTGATGCCAAGGCTTCCTTGTCTAGAAAGGATACAAATTCAGGAGAGCCACCAAATTCTTTATGGAAAGAAGAACCCATCCAGAACCCACAATATGCAGAGAAATTTAGCTCTTACCTTGAGAAGGAAGCAGGAAAAGTAAAATTGTGACTCACACTTGGGAAATATGTAAGCATGAAAAAGAAAAGCTCTACCTTTCCTTTCTTGCCAATTAAAAGGGAACTTTTTAAGCTTTCAAGATTCCGTTAATATACCCTACACCAGTGATTGCTAACCTTTTCTGGACCAGGTGCCCAGAGCGCATGCCCGAACCCCCAAAATGCAATGCATGCACGGGCTCCTGAATGTGTCCCACATGCAGCCCCCACATGTGCCCCATCCCCTGCGCATGCGCACATGCCCCATGCATGTGCCCCACCCCACACACATGTGCGCGGTGCCTCCTCCACGCACCCTGCCCCCCGCGCATGCACACCAGAGACCTGGAGACCAGCTGGCCGGCAGGGGACGCGCATGCATGCACAGTGAAACTGAACTGGAGTGACAGTTTGTGTGCTCACAGAAAAGGCACTGCATGCCACCTCTGACACACGTGCCATAGGTTCGCCATCCCGGCCCTACACAATAAAGTAACATCCCGGTGGTGTTCTTCACCTGGTTTACCTCCCAAGTTTGACGCAATGGAACTGTCATGGAACCCAGGGGCCTCTGGAATGTTCCAGAACTTCAGCGCCTCCAGACATCCAGCTAGGCCTGTATGATATACAATTGAATACCATCAGCTTACTAATGATATCTCACGTCAAATGAACACCTGAACCCTTCTTGTGGTGAGTGTCAACATTGAAGCTGGCCTGACTGAGGCCATTTTGAGACTTCAGTGCTGACACACTGGAGAAGAAGGATAAGGGGAGGGAATAGAGGTAGTTGGGATGTTGTAGTCAAAACAAAATACTTTCTCTTGGGAACCAAGGACATTCCTGCAAGTGCTCAGAAGGAGGGGACTGGAGTCACCTAGCAACTGGGCAGTATCCTGATTGGACCATGTGACTGATTGTTTTGAGAAAGTGATAAACTTTCACTTTTTGTTAGGTGAAAACCACAGGAATATTCAGAGCCAGTTTTCACCAGCCTGTGCCAATATGACCTGTCCATTAAACCTATTCTTTGAGGAAACTGCCTGCCTCAGAGTTTTCTTTGCTGTGGATATGTTACTTGGAATCCTGACAGTGAGTTCATATTGATGTTAAAAAGAATTAAGAGAGCCAAGCCTCAAGACATCACATGCTAGAACACATACCAGCTCCACTGTTTCTTGCATCCCCATCAACTGGAATTGCCCAACAAGGTAGGAGCTGTCCAGGTGCAAGGAACCAGAACAACACAGTGAGCTGATCAGTTTCTTTGTTGCTACTCGCCTATTTACAAGAATCTCGTCAGACTGACTGCATTATCTTAGGAGCAACCAGATAAGGGGCGCCAGGGACTTAAGGAGTGGTCAGGTCTCTGCTGTTTCCTCCCCTGCATGGATTTCAAACTAGCCAGTCACACACTAGGTGCAGATTCCACCACCTATTGCAAATTCCATAATAGGATCCTTCTGATCCCCACCTTCAGTAGATAGCTAGAACCTGACAATGGTGGCAAGTATAAACTTGACAAAATAAAACTCAGGACAAAGGTAACAAAAGTGTCACAGCCTCCCATGACTTTAATGCTTCTCCCAAGCAGAATCACTGTGATTCCAAGTAGTTGCCAAATAAGAGAAATGCGCCTGTTTCACCAAACTTATTGCCAAGTCTAGGCACAAAGGTCTCATGACTAGGATCAATCATATCCAGGCCTTGTTTTACTTAGAGGCCAAAGAGGCATTCTTGGAAATCATAGCAAAACTAGAAGCTGACACATCGCAGCAGCCAGCTCCCATTCAAACAAAGCAAAAAAAAAAAAAAGCCATTCTCATAAGCTACTAAACAGACATATTTTATTGTATACAGATGCAGGCTCAACCTATTTTCCAAAGCACCTGACAAGAAGGACAAGGAGCCATGGGTGGAAACTAATCAAGGAGAGAAGCAACCTAAAACTATGGAGAAATTTCCTAACAGTTAAAACGATTAATCAGTGGAACAACTTGCCTCTAGATGGAGTGTGCACACACGCCCCCACTGCTCACATGTTTATGTTTGTTTATGTTTATGTTTATTCAGATTTATATACCGCCCTATCTCCCTAGGGACTCAGGGCGGTTCACACGCAAATAAAATACATATAAATACAAGATAAAATGTCCGTTAAAAAACTTATTAAATATAGCCCGATAATTAAAACAATATATATAATAAAACCCATTTAAAATCTAAATTTAAAAAACCTAGTCCAGCCCTGCGCAGACGAATAGATGTGTTTTAAGCTTGCGGCGGAAGGTTCGGAGGTCCGGAAGTTCGGAGGTCCGGAAGTTGACGAAGTCCTGGGGGGAGTTCGTTCCAGAGGATGAGTGGGGATGTGCATGCATATGCCCATGCTTGCCTGCCATTTCCACGGCCTGGTTCTGAAAAGCTCAAGGCCCAGTTGGAGACCCCTGGTATAAGGTCTCCTGCTTGAACAGGGGATTGGACTAGAACAGGGGTCAGCAACCTGCAGCTCTGGAGCCGCATGTGGCTCTTTCACCCCTCTGAAGTGGCTCCCTGTCACTCAAAATATGCATCACCAACCACCAATGTGTGACACCCACTGGCACGCGATTTATTGAGCATTTCAACCCCTGGTCGGCCAACCATGGATAAATCCAAGAAAAGAAAAGTTTCAGAAGAAAACAGACCATTTAATGCAACTACACGTGCTAGTTTTGTGGCTGCTCAAGAAATAGTCAGGCACAGGAAAGGTTTTGTGGTGTTTTCTTTTCTGTGGGAAACGGGTCCAAATGGCTCTGAGTGTTTAAGGTTGCAGACTCCTGGACTAGAAGACCTCCAAGGTCCCTTCCAACTCCGTTAATCTGTTAGATGATGCAGTAATAATGTAATGGACCTGGTTGATATAAAAAGAGCTCTGTAGTCTCTTGCTGCATCTGCAGAAAGGAATCTTTAAAGATATTTGGGATTGGCAAAATGAGTATGTCAATGATAATTTCTTATCCTCCCTGCCCCTCCTTCCTTCAATCTCTTTTATGGCTGGAGAACATGGATTGTAAATTTTATTACCTCTCTTTAAAGTATCTAGTGTATCATTTATATTATTTTTTTCAGTGTTCCTCCAGTCAGAAGCTTATTCAACTCTTTTGGCTGATTATGCTACAGCAGCTCTTCTAAGTTAATATTTATGAGGTTGAATCTAACAAGAGAGAAAACATGCTGCCTTCATTAGAAATGCAGATGCTGAAATTTGCTCAGATTGTAACAAAGGTAAGTAGAGGACCCAGCTTTTGTTTCAGTAGTGATGAAGCAGGCCCCAGTTAAACCATACAGTATGTTTTCTAAGCCAGTTGCAATGTTGGCAGGACAGACTGAGCCACAGTTAGTCAATCACAAGTTAGTGTATTGCCTTGTGTAAACTCAGATTCTGTGGCTCATTTATATACACAATTTGAGTTGTGTATAATTATGCAATGTCAAGCATCAGGGAAATCAGGAGATTCAGGCAGTTCAAATGAGTAAAAAGATCTAATGCAAACTTAAACTCTCTACAAGAATCTTAACTACTAATGGTTAAAGCAATTTGAGGGTAAATAAGGAATTCACAGTCAGCTGGACTTAGATCTTGTGAATCTTGGGGCTCATGACTGATGAGGTTTTTGTCCCCTCCCTTAGGCTCAGCCTGGTCATCTCCTACACATATCATAATCAGGAATGTAAACATCCCAATATTAATAAATAGTAATAGACTTTTCTACACCTACTAGCTGAAATTTGGTGATCTACCAGAGATTTGTAGTCTGGAAATACCATGTCATAAAATACCAGGAAATTCGGAATTATGCTTACGTTAATCACAGGTGCAAGCATAACTACTGTTGGATAAATATACAGCATAATCAGAACATGAGATGGATGGATGGATGGATGGATGGATGGATGGATGGATGGATGGATGGATGAGATAGAGTGAGATAAGTAATAGATAAATCACGCGGATCACACATCATCTAAAGCCGTGGTGGTGCAGTGGTTAGAATGCAGTATTGCAGGCTGATTCTGCTCACTATCAGCAATTCAGTCCTGTCCAATTCAAGGTTGCCTCAGTCTTCCATCCTTCTGAGGTTGGTAAAATGAGGACCCAGATTGTTGGGGGCAATAGGCTGACTCTGTAAACTGCTTAGAGAGGGCTGTAAAGGACTGTGAAGTGGTATATAAGTCTAAGTGCTATTGCTATCCATCATCTATCTATAAGAGACATGGGTTTATCTTCTGGGTGTCTTATGAAGTGATATCATATCATCAATGACGTAATTTGAGTTTCCCAATATCCAGCCTATGCTTGCATACTTCCACAGTTCCATTGCTAAAAGTGGATGCCTTCGTCTAGCGCTCATTCTGGACCAACAATTCCAGCTTTGAAAGCAGTTATTGAGCAAGTCTCATTTGTGATATTTTTTTTATTTTTATTTATTTATTTTGTCACAACATCATACAAAAAGATTATATAGTATATACACATATAAACATATATAGGAAGAAGAAAAGAAAAACAATAGGACAGGAACGGTAGGCACGTTTGTGCGCTTATGCACGCCCCTTATGGTCCTCTTAGGAATGGGGTGAGGTCAATAGTAGAAAGTTTTTGGTTAAAGCTGTTAGGATTATGGGAAGAGACCACAGAGTCAGGTAAAGTATTCCAAGCACTGATGATTCTGTTGCAGAAGTCGTATTTTCTGCAATCTAGATTAAAGCGGTTTACATTAAGTTTAAATCTATTGGTTGCCCTTGTATTATTGCAATTAAAGCTGAAGTAGTCTTTGACAGGAAGGACATTACAATAGATGATTCTGTGAGCTAAACTTAGGTCTTGTCGAAGGCGACGGAGTTCCAAGTTTTCTAAGCCTAGGATTTCAAGTCTGGTGGGATAAGGTATTTTGTTGTTTTCAGAGGAATGGAGAACTCTTCTTGTAAAATATTTCTGGACACGTTCAATTGTATTGATGTCAGAGATGTGGTGAGGGTTCCAAACAGGTGAGCTGTATTCTAGAATTGGTCTAGCAAATGTTTTTTTTAGCTTTAATCGGTTCTTGACAATATCACTGAAGCTGCAGAGACCATGTTTCAGAAAGGGGCTGACAGGAGACACAGAGGAAATCAGAAGAAAGAAATGAATTCATTAGAGCAGCATTTCTCAGCATTAGCAACTTTAAGCTATGTGGACCAACACCCAAGGGAATTCTGGGAGTTGAAACCCACAGATCTTAAAATTGCTGATGCTGAGAAACGATGCCCTAGAACAGGGATGGGAAACCATGGCCCTTTTATGACTTGTGGACTTCAACTCACAGAATTCCTAAGCCAGCAAGGGCCATGGCTCCCCACCCCTCCTTAGAGGGTACATAATTCCCATCATCCTGAAGGCCATATCAGGTTTATGTTTGGTAAACACTGCAAGGTATAAGATATTCTTTTTGTCCTTTAGCCCTTCCCAAAATGCAGAAAGGGACCCGAAACAGTGACTCCTTCTTTCCTGGGATGGGAGGGAAGGAATGCTGGCAGGTGACTTGCAACCCGGATGACTGAAAACCAACAGTATGGTTTTCCACCATGTTGAGTGGAACTGTAAGGTAAATACTACACCGGATTTACATAGTTAGAAAGAAGCAAGCACATTCCCCTCAGATAAAATACTGGGTAAGGGGAAAGGAAATCCTATCCCTGTCTGTATGTATGATGCTATGTTATCCTAGCTGTGGGCTGCAGAAAGAAAGTCAATAAAGTAGATGTGAATAATGTTTTAGAAGAGCTTAAGGCACCGGGTAGAAACCAGGAGGGTGTGAATTCTACTCCCACCATAGACATGAAAGCTGGTTGGGTCACCTTAAGTCAGTCACTATCTCTCAGTCCAACCCACCTCACAAGGTGGTTGTGGTGAGGAAAATAGCAGGAAGGAAGGAGGATTAGGTACGTTTATTATCTTGAGTTAGTTATAAAAATAATAAAGGTGGACAAATAATCTTTTAAAAAATTCCGTATCTCTTTGCTGCCATCTGGATTTTTCAGCCATAACCTGATAGCCCATCTTCCTCTTTATCTATTTCAGGCCCACTTCCTCAAATGTTTTGGTTATATTTGAACTACTTGACTTCCATTCTCCAAATAAAAATAGGAACAAGTCAATAACTTGGGCTGGTTTATCCATCTTGCAGAGTGATTGATGTACATCTTTAAAAGCTGTAATAATAATAACAAGCTAAATATACATCTCTGAGAATGATCCATTGAATGTGATGTAGACAAAACAAAATATGCTCTCCTCAATGTTTTCTCAATGCTCTCACGAGCCGTCTCGTGAGGCTAGGGGCATTTCTGGAAGAAGTTGACAGTTTTTATTTTTATTTTTTATTTTTTTTTCGTTGTTGGTTTTGTTTGCATTTTTAACATTAAGAACTCAAGCAGACAGCTTTTATCTTTCACCAAATATAGGATGGTATGTTGTTTATCTACTGGATTTCTGCACAAGCGTATTACATCAACTGTCTTTTTGCAAGAATGTAATTTCTTCACCAACAGCCGGTTTGGTGTGGTAGTTAAGGCAACAGGCTATAAACTGGGAGACCATGAGTTCTAGTCCTGCCTGGGGTCCAAAACTGACTGGATGACCTTGGGCCGATCCTTCTTGTTTCAGCCCTAGGAAGGAAGCAATGGCAAACCACTTCTGAAAAACCTTGCCAAGGAAACTGCAGGGACTTGTCCAGGCAGTCTCCCAGAATCAGACAAGATTGAACCAAGAAAAAAAAAACCACGCTATTAAAAAAAAAATCCTACAGAATTAATTTTTATAGATGATTAAAACCACTCTTAAGTGGGCAGTAGGCAAACAGCATTATCATTCAGATAAAATGTTTAGATTTGTTTCTCAGTACTTTTAAAATATTTCTATGGCCCTCACTATGGAGTAGGCCTGGGTCTAGACTGAGATCTAGAAACTCACATTTGCCTTTTATGTACAAGTGTTCTGCTACTATTTACCGCATCACATACAATGAACTGAACATTGAGTTTCAGTCATTAGGTCCCTATGAGTTTCAGGAGGAAGTACATTGCTTGTGTGAAAGAAAAGGAACAGAGGTGGTCCTCAGCCAGTTTGTACCGGTTCAGGCGAATCGGTAGCGGAGATCATGGGTGGCCGCCCACCTTCCCCATCTCTATGCCATCCTATTTAGGCATGTTTTCGAGGCCGGCTGCATGCGCAAAAGGCGTGCGAGCGAGCAAAGCGCACGGGCGAAAGGCTGGGCGCATGCGCGGAAGGCGCATGTGAACCAGTGGTAAGAATATTGGAAACCTATGGCTGAAAAGGAATGCCGTTTAACATCAGAATTCACCTATGCTAATGGGAATCTATGGATGTCCTATTCCTTATACACACATGCTCTCTCTCTCTCTCCCTCTCTCTCATCCTAACTCACCTCACAGGGTTAGTTGTTGATGTTGCAGAGAAAATAGGAACAGGAAGGAGTATCATGTATGTTTGCCATCTAAAGTTACTTATAAAGTAATAAAGGCAGGATAAAAATAATAATAAATAACAACAACAACAACAACAGAGTTGGAAGGGACCTTGGAGGTCTTCTAGTCCAACCCCCTGCCCAGGCAGGAAACCCTGCACCATTTCAGACAAATGGTTATCCAACATTTTCTTAAAAATTTCCAGTGTTGGAGCATTCACAACTTCTGCAGGTAAGTTTTTCCACTGATTAATTGTTCTGACTCTCAGGAAATTTCTCCTTAGCTCTAAGTTGCTTCTAAGTTTATTCTCTCAAATATTGTTTCAGGATCCAGATAATCTGGCATGATTGTCACAGGATCAGTGAGACCACATGATTGGCCTTCTCTTTGCTCCTTGCAATCTTTCGTTTTCAAGTGAGCTTCTGAGCCTATCTTCTGTTGCTGTACCTTTCCAGAGCCCCATAAGGCAGCATCTGCTTTGTGGGGGGATCAGAGATCTTCTAAATAATCTGTTTACTGAAGCAGAAGAAGACTCTGGCTGAGCAGAATGTGTTGTTGATCCTGATGTTAATGTGGTGATCATCATCATCCACAGAGACCAGGCTTCATCTCTTCCTGCCAAGACGTCCTACTTTCACCTCACAAATTTGCATCCCTGTTGAAACAAGTAATTTTGCCTAACTGAGTAATAAAACAACGTCAAACAACCAGCCAAGCTCAGAGAGCGCTAAGGGCTTCACAAACAGCCCTTAAGGGCAGCCTAGTCAGGAGTGAAGTAAATATTACAGTAATCCCAATACTCCTTCGGTTGCTAATATCTGGTTTCGCAGTCTAGGTTGCTGGAAACTAGCAATGGCGGCTGCTCCATGATGTCCCACAATTCAGCATTGAGCAAGGCTCCAGACCAGAGATTTCCAACCTTGGCAACTTTAAGCCTGGCGGACTTCAACTCCCAGAATCCCCCAGCCAGCGTTGCTTAAAGTTGCCAAGGTAGGAGACCTCTGCTCCAGATGGCGTTAAAGAGTCCAGCGTGAGAGGGTAAGGCGGAAACACATCCCCTTGCAATCAGTGAGCTTCCTGAATTGGCACAGGGCATGAATTACACCCGTATAGTTTATGCTTCCCTGTTAACTGGGAAAGAGATGGAAAAACAGATGTGGTTGCCAACAAGGAACTACAGACAGGTGGTATGTTTGTACTCCTGAAAGTCAAGTCTCTAGGAGGCTTGATTGAATAGTATAATAGTGAGCTAGTTTAGTTAGAGAGCTGCTGCGTTGTAAGAAAGTTCCTAGATTGCTAGTCTTTGTAATTGTTTTGTGCACAGGTAGTTCTCCATTTATGACTGGTGGCTTGGTGACCAATCAAAGTTACAATGGGCCAACAAAAAACTACCTACAATCCTGTTTTGAAGTTCTGATGTTCATACACACACACACACACCCCAATGGTCACATGACCGCATTTTGGGTACTTGGGAACCAGCCTGCATTTATGGCTATTTGTGGTGCCCCATGGTCAAGTGACCAGGATTTACAACTGTTTTGCCAGAGACCACTGTTTACTTCTAATTTCTAGCTAAAAATTCTGTTGTAAGCGAAGTATTTGCTTAATGTCTGTGGCATATACTTAACAACCGCTGCATTCCTTCGCTTAATGATGTAGTGACCTACTTTATAACCATCCCAAATGATGACCGTAATTGATAGGTTGATTACAGTAATAACTTGAGGATCATCTATATTTGCATTTGTCCTTTCCTTTAACTATTACTTTTGTTTTGTTTGAGCATATACTGGGAACCTTTTGTCTTCCCATCCTTTATTAAAGTTTTGATGAACTCAACTATTTCCCCACCTTTAGCCATGTTGGTAAGAATTATAAGAATAATTATTCAATCTGGAAAGAATCTGTTTAGAGAAGACCGTTTTAATTTACCATACAAGAAACCGAAAACAATCATACTACACTTCGATACCAAAACTCTTACAGTACTCATTACTAACAGTCACAAAATAATATCACAAGGAAATACTACCATCTAGTGACAGATAAACTAAACACAGCGTAGCTACCTTTCTGGGGTTTTTTCCTTTTACATATTTTTTTTTTCTGTTCTAAAATCATATTAAGTTGACTTAACAAGTTTTCTTCACAGACCCTGAGAAGTGTAACATATAAGGAGTGGTTAATGTTGAGCCTCTGATAAAATTAAGGACTAACCTGAACCTAATACTGTTATTATTTTCTGAAAAAATAGAACCGTACTTTCCAATATTTTCCAAATTGAAATTCCGAGGGAAGTTTATACACGAAGAGAAAGAGGGAGGGATACATTTTAGCAGCATTGGTTTCCCTTGTATTTCCAAAGACAATCTGAGGGACTGGGCCATGTTTCTTTTTCCAACCTTATACAGTTTCAAGACTAAGATATCCCAGAAATGGCTGCTCTGTAAAAATTGGTCCATGTTCTTTAAGACAGGGGTCTCCAACCTTGGCAGCTTTAAGACTTGGGGACTTCAACTCCCAGCTTTGCTGGCTGAGGAACTTTGGGAGTTGAAGTCCTTAAAGTTGCCAAGGTTGGAGATTTCTGCTTTAAGATGCTCAGTTCCGAGGCGATTCTAAGTTGAACTGAAAACTGTGGTCTGGGCAGTCGTGGAAAACATGCCTTCCCTGGAATAGCATTCCCTTTTCAGTATCCCTTCCCCTTCTTCAATAAACAGTTTTGGTCTTCCCGTTATACCTTTTGAGATCTTAGAAAAGATTTTTTTCCCTCTAGAATGAATACTGTACAACTAACTGCAAAGGCATAGTTCAACAACCATTTTTTTCTTCTAGAAGGAAAAAAAAGTGGCTGCTGTGCTATGA
Organism: Ahaetulla prasina; assembly: GCF_028640845.1. Classification (NCBI taxonomy): domain Eukaryota; kingdom Metazoa; phylum Chordata; class Lepidosauria; order Squamata; family Colubridae; genus Ahaetulla; species Ahaetulla prasina. The sequence goes on from NC_080539.1 coordinate 153,771,373, forward strand.
CTTTGCAGTTTTACAGTATTTATTCCCTTCTTTTCAGTGCTGGATGAAATGATAATTTTAAGTCTCATGCATATATTTTAAATCTGTCTACGTGTATCTATATGTGTATTCTGTGTATATTACCATATCATCATCATCATCATCATCATCATCATCCTAACCATTGTCTATCCAGTGCAAAATGAAGGCCTAATCAGCATGTATCCAACCAATACAGTCCTGAGCTTTTTTTTTTGCCAGTTGGGCCCCCAATACTTGCTGATGATGTCGATCCATCTTATTTTAGGTCTCTTTCGTGGTTGCTTTTTATTAACTGGAATTCATTCTATGACTGCCTTGGTCCACCTGCCATCAGTTCTTCTTGTTATGTGACCAGCCCTTTTCCATTTCCATTCTTTTACTCTCTTGATATATATATAAACTCAGCAGGTTCTGACCAGTTCTGGAGAACTGGTAAGCAGAAATTTTGAGCAGTTCGGAGAACCGGTAGTAAAAATTCTGACTGGCCCCACTCCCATCTATTCTCTGTCTCCTGAGTCACAGCTGATCGGGAGGAAATGGGGATTTTGCAGTATCCTTCCCCTGGATTGCGGGGTGGGGTGGAGATTTTACAGTATCCTGCCCCTTCCACGCCCACCAAGCCATGCCCACCAAGCCATACCACACCCACCAAACCACATCCACAGAACCAGTAGTAAAAAAATTTGAAACCCACCACTTATGTCTATGCATATAAGTATATTACGTATATACACACACATATAGATAGATATAGATGCACATGCGCGCGTGCTCGCGCACACACACACACACACACACACACATGCATTTTGTGGCATTTCTTCTTTGTAAGCTGCTTTTTATATTATACAGGCAAATTTTAAGTGAATGGGGTATTTAAATGCCCTTGGAAACTCACCAGTTTCCGAGCAACCTGGGTCCCTTCTATCATTACTCAGACATAACAGTTGCAGAACAAAGCTACCTCCGGCCTACTGAGCTTTTAAATAATTCAGCATTCAGAATTCTTGAAACAAAGGCTAGAGTAAACAGAGCAGTCACTCAGACTTTGCTATGGCCAGGTAACTTGTCCTACTTTTCCTTCCCTTCATCATCTTCTTTTAGAACAGGGATGTCATGACGGCATCACGTGACTATTGGGACTTTCCTCCCCCTTCGCTAAACCGGGGGGGGTGTGTGGCCAGCGTGTGATGCATCCGGCCTGTGGGCTGCAAGTTTGACAGCCCTGTTTTAGAGGCTTCTTTCTCTCCATCCCTATGAAATGTTCTGCCGAGTTATTCATTGCCCTGTGATTTGTTTTTCAAATATGAAAGTGCTTCCTGTCATTTGGATCTGGATACCTCCTTTGGAAGTAAGAAAGGTAGACAGCTGGAGGTCAGCTCTCCTCTATGTAATCTTCTTGGGCACCCTCAAAATGGAGAACAAAAGACACTCTGCTAACAATGCCTAGTAGGAGGGGTCTTCTGGCAATGGGGAAATGGGGGTGGGTGCTACAATTGTCTCCTCCTGGCTCAGGGGCTAGGACGTTGAGCTTGTCAATCGAAAGGTCGGCAGCTCAGCAGTTCGAATCCCTAGTGCTGCCGTGTAACCGGGTGAGCTCCCATTACTTGTCCCACCTTCTGCCAACCTAGCAGTTTTGAAAGCACGTAAAAAATGCAAGTAGAAAAAATAGGGACCACCTTTGGTGGGAAGGGAACAGCGTTCCGTGCGCCTTTGGCATTGAGTCATGCCGGCCACATGACCACGGAGACATTTTCGGACAGCGCTGGCTCTTCGGCTTTGAAACGGAGATGAGCATCGCCCCCCCCCCAGAGTCGGCAATGACTAGCACGTATGTGTGAGGGGAACCTTTACCTTTACCTTTACCTTACAGTCATACAAAGATGAATTCCTAGACTGGCTTTCCAAAAATAGAGTGTCTCCTTTCTTTCATTTCTCACTCATCCCTGTTGGTATATTGTGGGATGAAACAGGCTAACAACTTCAATTGGGCTACTACAGTTTATTGTTATTGTTTTCAAATGATTTTTTTAAAAAGGCAAGATGAAGTGACAGCCTCCTAGAGTTCTTTAAGGTTACTGAGACATTCATCCCAAATAGCTGATCCTCCTATTACCTTGCTTATTTCCAATTCCTCCAGGAAAAGTTTATCCCAAGGTGGAATCAGAATAGTGGATCACTTATTTTAATCATATTAACCATTTCTTAATTAAGCCAATGGGTGTCACACAATGGTGGGTTGCTCCCGGTTCGCCCCAGGTTCGGGCAACCCGTTAGTGGCAGCGGTGGTAGGCTTCCCCCACCCACTCAGACATTATCAAAAACACTCTGTGCATGCACAGAAGCACCACGTGCTCACGAAGCAAGCAAGCGTGTCCATGCGCTACCGATAGCGAACTGGTAGCGCCGGGATTTGAATCCCACTACTGGTGTCACAGGATAAACAAACAATAAATGAGTAAATGGATGGCGTTTGTACAATGTTATGCTAAGGTATGTTCAGTTTATGTAGCCATTTAATGAGCTATTTGAATGAGAAAACTGTTCATAAAGTGAAAGGAACCATGAGAATGTCAGGGCTAGGGAACATCCAATAGGAAAAATAACAATTTGGGAAACTGGATTTAACAGAAGTACAAACAACATTGGGTCAAACTAAGGACGCTTTATGACAGCCAGAGAGAGAGAGAGAAGGGAGTAGTATAAGGGGAAGACAAAACAATTGCCAGCAGTGTGGTTCTTGTTTTTATATGACATTTTCAGTTGGATATAATTTTGTAAGCTGGTGAGGAATAATTGGAGTGGGTGGATCTTGCATAAGGATGGTTTGGAAAAGAAAAGATGATTCTGCATGAAACCAAAACTAAAGGTCAAAGAAGAGAGTTTATATAGAGAGTTTTAGAATCTATCTCTTTCTTGATGCCAAGATATACCTAGGCCTTGGCACAGTCAGGGCATTTTGCTGAAAAAGGGACATAGGATGAATCAGAAAATTGCTGTGTCAAAAATATTGTAAGGTCCCAAAATGTACTTGAGTCACCAGAATGCCAAAAAGAGAGACTCAAGACAAGGCTTGCAAAAAGAAGCAGATTTTATTTATGGCCAAAAACAAAATACTGGGTGGGACTATATCCAGAACATACAATCAGTGGTGGGATTCAAGTAATTTAACAACTGGTTCTCTGCCCTAATGATTCCTTCCAACAACCAGTTTGCTAAACTGCTCAGAAAGTTAACAACCAGTTCTCCTGAAATGGTGCGAACTGGCTGAATCCCATCACCGGATACAATGCATGTGAGGAGATAGCCACACCTTGAGGAAGATATGATGTCCTTTTTATACCCTCAGAGACATCAGCTTAGTACCCAATTCTGGCCCCATGACTCATCCCTTCCTTTGGCAGTGGAGCAAGGAGGGGAGGGGGTGCTTAGCAACCCCGCTTCTTGAGATATCAATCAGGTATGGAGTGATACAGAAAAACGTAACACAGAAGTCACTGGTAGAAACAAATGGCAGAGATTTGGTAGAGACTGGTAGAGATCACTGGTAGAAACAAATGGCAGAGGCAGTTCTAATTCTTAGCAAAGCAATTCTTACAGAAGCAAAACAGCAAGTCAAACCAATTTTACTGACTCTAATATTATGTCCCCCTAATTCTACCTGTTCTATTATTATTATGTCCCTTCGGTATAAATTATCTTCATGCAGGAGCATTGGCCAGTTTGGCCTGTAGTAATTTTGACTGGCCATACATACCATGGCAGCCATTTTGTGAAGAAACACTTTATGATGATATTCATGGCACATTTTAACATTCTGCTTCCAGCTATCTCCGTTTTTCTTTTCTTTTGCTTCATGTTATCTCTTTTGAATCCTCTTTTCTCCTGATCTCTTCTTATATATCAGATCTCTTTACCTGAGCTTGGCTTTCATCTTTAATTTTCTTGATTCCTCTTGAGCTGTCTGAGGCTAGGCCAGCTCTAAATCTTAAGGGCTTTGATTAGATTGACATTATGTGTCATGAAGTTGTTGTGGACTCTTAGCAACCACATACATATTCCCCAGGAGGATCTGTTCCCCAGTCTGGTCCTTCAAGAGCTTCCACTGGTGCACCCATCAACACTGCAACTGAGCCCACCTTCCTTACAGCTAGTTGTCCTCATCTCCTTCTACCATTTCCAGCATCATATATTTCTCATGAGGACCTTAGCACTTTAGTTTAGGCCCAGGAAAAAGTTAAATTCAATGCAATTGATGCACACTGTGGCTTTTAAAATACATGCCAACTAAAGAATTGGCAACAGCATTTTGTAACAGCAACAATTTAGAGACGCACCCTCTGAATTGGAGCACCTATAAATTAGAACTTAAGGCCTGTCCCTGTGGTCAAAGCAAGTTGTGCTTAAGAAATATAGGGTCGTTAGTGATGCTTGCCAGGAGCAACCACTGAAATAATGTTGAGATGTCAATTAGTCATCTGTGCATAATTATTGGATTGGAACTCCATCCCTCTTTTTTTAGAAACTGATGAAGTGGATGGAATGTCCATGGATCTGGGCTGCCAACCTCCCAATAACCACTAGACACACAAAGTGCTTTTCCACTGCCACCCAGTGGTCATTTAAATTTTTGTATGGCAAACCCAATAGTTCTAGAGAGCACTAGATTCATTAATATTACTCATTCAATGTTAATAAATGTATTAGTTATTATCTGAGGTTTTGCATCCATGAGCACTGGATGTTCACACAGCAGTTATGTTATGTATCTTTAAATGTTTTGGCGGGAAACAAGCACGTTGCTGATTGGTTGAAGCCGCCGGTTAGACAGTATATAAGGAGAGGTTTTTCCCCAGCCAGGTTGCTGGGTTCACCCTATATTAAAGAGCTGTTGTCACTACCCTGGTCTCCAGCCTCGTTACTTCCCGAACTTAACACTGGCGACGAAGGTGGGATCTCGAGGCTAAGGAGCACCAGAACCGAGCTGAAGCACGGAAGAACCGAACCCAGCAAACCCAGGGCAGAAATGCGGAGATGGCCAGTTACACTCCGCCCGCCGCTTGACCCAGCCAGAGAGAAATGGGAACGACATGACCCGCTTCAAAGCTTCCTAGAAGCAAACGAACTGCAAGGAGTTCCAGACAACCGCAAAGGGCATACTTCTTGAGCCACTGCGGTCCGAGGTCATCGACATCGCGGAAGCCCTGGCAGAGCCAACGCCGTACAATCGGTATCGTGGCAAACTCTGCAAACCCTGCTAAAAACCATTTCGCGCCAACGCCGCCCAAATACGCGGCGCTTTGAATTTGGAGAGCGAGACAGCTGAGGCGAATCCATCGGCGACTACATGGCCGCCCTGCGGAAAGCCTCCAAAGACTGTGGGTACCGAGACCTGGACGAGGCGCTGCTGGAGCAACTCATCCGTGGGGTCAGAGACATGCGTTTGCGGGCGGCTGCTATCAAAAGCAATCTAACGCTGGCAAACGCCTGGACGGCCAGAGCGCATGAAATGTCCACCCAAGCGGCGGAGACCCTGCAAAAGCCACTCACACCAAAGGCGAACTCAAATCAAACGACCGTGATAATAGGCCGCGCCACAACCCGGGTGGAGAAGAAAATCTTCACCAAACCCAAAATAGAAGGAGTGCCGTGCCGACTAGAAGTGGACACCGGGTCAGCGATCACAATCATGTCCTGGGACACTCTTGCGAAAGCTTTGCCATCAGTCGCAAAACGCCACCTGCAAGCACAACGGCTACGGGTCCACGACTACCAAGGGAATCGCATCCCTGTTCGAGGGACCACCTCTGTCCGAGTCGAGTACGGACCACACAAGAAGACCCTGCCCATCACGATCGTCGAAGGGACCCTGCCAAGTCTGTTGGGTCTAGACTGGTTCCGTGCATTGGGCATGGGAGTGACTGGCATCTACAGAAGTGACGTTAACCTTAAAGATGCACTCATGAGTGAATTCGAAGATGTGTTCAAGGACTGCCTGGGCAAGTACAAGGGGACCCCTATTTCCTTTAATCTAGACCCCCAGGTAGCCCCATTAGGTTAAAGGCAAGGAGAGTCCTTTTGCCCTTAAACCCAAGATTGACAAGGAGATAGATAAGCTCATAAATCAGGGATTCTGGTGCCAGTCGATCACGCAAATGGGAGACGCCAATCGTCACCCCAGTAAAACCAGATGGGTCAGTTAGAATCTGCGCTGACTACAAGGCGACGTTAAACAAAGCCTTACAGAAAAGCGCTTACCCGGTTCCCATGGTGCAACACTTGCTGCACTCGTTGGGGCAAGGGCAAGTCTTTGCAAAGTTAAACTTGGCTCAAGCCTATCAACAACTGCCCAGACGCCAACACAGCCAAGCCCAAACAATTGTAACTCACAGAGGTGCTTTCAGGTGTACCCGATTACAATTTGGGGTGAGTGTGGCACCGGGGCTGTTCCAAAATTTAATGGAACGACTTCTGCAAGGGCTCCCAGGGGTAGTTCCCTACTTCGATGATGTATTGATATCAGCCGAAAATTTAGAGGAATTGGGGGAGCGTTTAAGAAAAGTTCTGGGCATTTTCCGTCAGCCGGACTAAAGGTTAAAGTGAACAAATGCCAGATAGGGGTAGAATCAGAATTCTTGGGCTACAGAATAGACAAGAAAGGAATTCACCCCACTGAGAGCAAGGTCAAGGCAATCAGAAAGGCTCCAGCGCCCAAAAACAAAACAGAGCTACAGGCATTCCTGGGCTAGTGAATTTTACGCGGTCTTTTAAAAACAAGGCGACCGTTGCTGAGCCGCTGCATAAGCTTCTGGGAAAGAATACTGTTTGGTCTTGGGGAAAGTCGGAAGCTAGGGCTTTCAAGCAGTAAAAACCTACTCTCGGCGATAGCCTACTGATCCAGTATCATAGCTCATTGCCATTATTACTGGTTTGCGATGCCTCCCCTTACGGGTGGGGCTGTGCTCAGCCACAGACTTCCAAATGGCACAGAAGCCCCAATAGCCTTCTATTCCAGAACGATGTCCTCAACAGAGGAACTATAGCCAGTTAGATAAGGAAGCCCTAGCTATAGTGTCAGGGTAAAAAGTTTCACGAATACGTGTTTGGCAGAGACTTTGAAATTGTTACAGACCATAGACCACTGTTAGGGTTATTGGCTGGCGATCGCCCAACGCCTGTGGCACTTTCACCCGATTGACCAGATGGACTATCTTTTGGCCGCTTATTCCTACAAGCTGCAGCATCGACCAGGAAAAGAAGTGGGGCATGCGGACGCATTAAGCAGATGCCCACTACCAGGGGCGATCAAGACCCCACCCGGGACGCCCATCCTGCTAATTGACTCTCTGGACTCTGGCCCAGTCACATCTAAGGAGGTGGCTCGGGCATCATACGGGACATTACCTTAAGAACTGTACTTGGTTGGGTGCAAGAGGGTGGCCGCTGCGCCGGGCGGCGTTTTAAGGAATTTGTAAAAAGCGGGGAACTATCGGCTCAAGGGGTGCCTGTTATGGGGGATCGAGTGGTGATCCCGGAGAAATTGAGGAAAGGTATTGGACCTCCTCCACGAGGGTCACCCAGGGATCGTAAGGATGAAGGGGCTAGCGAAGCTATGTGTGGTGGCCCTAATGGACTCAGAAATTGCTGAGAGGGTAGGAAATGCCTGGCCTGTCAGGAATCCAGACCACTACCCCAACGGCCCCAGTCAGGAATGGGAAAACCCCAAGGGCCCTGGTCGAGAATCCACATTGATTTTGCTGGCCCTTCCACGGCCAAACCTTCCTAGTGGTAGTCGACGCTTCTAAATGGCTGGAAATCATTCTCATGAGATCCATGACAGCCGAGGCAGTAATCGCAGCCCCACGGCACCTATTTGCAACCCACGGGCTGCCCGACACACTAGTATCCGATAACGCCCGCAATTCACGGCAACCCAGTTTGAGGAATACTGGCAGATGAGGGCATCCGACATGCCCTCTGCGCCTTTCCACCCCGCGCCGAATGGCCTTGCAGAGCGTTCCGTCCGGAGCGCAAAGAGGCATTGTCCAGACTCAAGCCAGGCGACTGGCAAACAAAGATAGATTTCTTTCTAGCGGTCCAGCATAGAACCCCCAGCACCGCAACAGGCAGAAGCCCAGCCGAATTATTGATGGGACGGAAGCTCCGGTGCCCACTAGACCGTTTAAATCCCCAGTACACACCAGAGGGTTACCAGGGGGACCTTGGAAAAACTAGAGAAATGGAAATAGGCGATCGAGTGTGGGCATGCAACTATGGGGACGGCCCAAGTTGGCTGGCAGGGCAAATCATAAAAGCAACCGGTCCAAAGTCATACTTAGTTGAGCTAAAAGACAACCGAGTATGGAGGCGCCACATAGATCAAATAAGAAAACGAATAGCCGAACAATCCGAGCTAAATGAAACATACCATGACCACACATTATTTGAACCCACAGCTGACTTTAACCCGGGAGAGGCGCAAGACTTAGCTGAGTCCCCGGAGGTCCAGCGACGCCATCAGGTTCCCTTTGGAAACAGCAGGGACGACTCTGCAAGTAATCCAAGGCCGGATGGCCTAGAAAAAGAGTCTGCAAGTAATCCAGGGCCGGATGGCCTAGAGAAAGAGCTGGGAGGAGCAAACAGCCCCTCCGACCAGCTCAACCCACTCCCAAGGACTGAACCGCGCAGGTCCGAAAGAATCAGGAGACGCCCAGGTTATTTGCGTGACTACGTCGAAAAATAACATGTAAATAATATGTAAATATAGGTAAAGTGTTTTCTGGGAGGGGAGGAGTGTTATGTATCTTTAAATGTTTTGGCGGGAAACAAGCACGTTGCTGATTGGTTGAAGCCGCCGGTTAAACAGTATATAAGGAGAGGTTTTTCCCCAGCCAGGTTGCTGGGTTCACCCTATATTAAAGAGCTGTTGTCACTACCCTGGTCTCCAGCCTCGTTACTTCCCGAACTTAACAAGTTAATTTAAGTTTAATTAACTTAAATCAACTGGAATATGAAAATGTGCTGAACTATAAGCTAACTACCCAACATACTATGCCACAAGCTAGCCACTCACATTTCAGTTGAGAATGCAGTGCAGATCACTTTGTCTTGTTGCTCTTTTTGTTCTTCTCCCTTTTAAATGAATCCCAATATTTGTTTCCTTTTCTGTCATTATCCTTTCCCCCCTTTTCAAAAATCTGAAAACTGGAGGCACAGTGGCATATTTTGATTGTAAGTCATCCTTCCCAGGGGTGAAATCTAAAAATTTTCCCTACCAGTTCTGTGGTCGTGGCTTAATTGGTGGGCGTGGCTTGGTGGTCAGATGACTGGGTGGGCATGGCCAATAACAATAAATAATAAAAATAATAAACAAACTATACAAAACAATAAGAGGTACCAAAAACCAACTTTCACACTTTACACACACACAACACAACTGACTCACACACAATGTAAAAGCAGCTACACTTCACCCAAAATGGCGCCTGCAACAAGCAGGAACCTCACACTTTCACACACACACAACACAACTGACACACACACACACACAATGCCACATACAGCTTTTTGAGATTCTGTGTGCTGGTGTAGTTAGAGTGAAACACTACAGAAACACACCAAATCTCAGAAAGCTGCACAAATATTTTATTTTATTATTTTATTTATTTATTTATTTAGGTCAGGGGTCTCCAACCTTAGTAACTTTAAGGTTTGTGGACTTCAACTCCCAGAGTTCCTCATTCAGCAAAGCAGGCAGTCAAAGCAGTAGCTGAAGTAAAGCATGGCATTGCCAGCCCAAAATGAGCAGTAATTATAGGTAAGTGAGGAGGGGGCATTGGGTGGGCATTGGTGGACTCTTGTAAGTGGGGGCTGTTAAAAAATGATTTTAAAAGCCTGTGAGGATCAGGCAAGTCATCTGGGATCGCCAAAGGAAAAAAAGATTTTAAAAGCTCCTCTGACGATCTCAGCTAAAGTTCCCTCATAGCAGCCCAGAACCTCTTAAAATAATTGTTTTAACAAGCTCTTCAACTGAAGAGCTTGTAGAAAATATGTTTTTAAAGGTTCTGGTGATGAGGAACTCAGGTGAGTTCACCAGAGGAGCCTTTTAAAACTTTTTTTTTAAAGTTTTTAAAAAAAGAGTTTAAAGTCTCTGCCGATCTCAGCTGAGCCATGGGATCCTCAAAGGCTTTTTTTTTATTTTTAAAGACATGTTTTCGGCTGAAGAAAAACTGCTTTTAAAAGTAAAAAAAAACCAACCCTCTGCTGATGGTCTGGCTCAGCAGAGGCAGGGGGCGGGGCCAGGGATTTTTGCTACCGGTCCTCCGAACCAGCAGCCACCATCACTACTGGATCGGGCGAGCTGGTCCAAACCGGGAGCATTTCACCCTGATCCTTCCTTTCCACAGTATGTATGCATGCGTGTGTGTGTGTGTGTGTGTGTATACATACATACATATACATACACATACCCAATTCCGATTATTCTTTTCATGGCCAACTCATGCTTTTAGGGGGCAGTGGGGGTCTTGGGGAAAGGGCTTCTGTGGATTGAATTGATAGAATGACATCTATGACAGCTGCAACTACAAGGATAGGTTGGAAGTCCCCTGTGCTCAGAGCCATTGTAACTTCAATGTGACTTCAAACAGTTGCTAATAAGTGATGTTGAACAGGAGCTACCAGTACCAGTAGCAACAAGATGATGTCATTGAAAGAAAGCATACTGCTTTTGTCAGATTTAAGGGGTTTTTAAAGGTGGGGATATGAATCCAAGGCCTATGGGAAAGGAACTTGATTTTGCTCTTCAAATTCCATCCTGCCCAACACATCTGATTGCACACATTGGACCATGCAGCTTTAGCACCTTAAGGTGATCCATGTTAAGAGATATTACCCTTAAAATTACTTTCAAAAGCCGTTTTTTAAAAGGCTCCTATTGAGTACTATTTTTTTTTTAAAAAAGAATGCTAATGTGTTGAACAGTTTTGTTACGGTTATTTTAAACTTGAAAAATGAAATAAGTAGGACTCTCTTTCTAGGCCAGTTCCAATTGTCTTGCCCATTTCCTGTAAGTTGCACTTTTTAATAATGCAGATGAGGGTTACTAGAAACAGGAGAGGCCTTGTGAAATCTCTTCTTAGCTGGAAATGATAGACATGGTCATTAGCTCAAGACCTGAGACTCATGCAAACTCATTACTCCGTGAAGGAATCCTTGGTGCTCTCTGAGCTTGGTTGGTTTCTTGCGGACAGTTCATTACCCAAATTAGGTAACATCAGTGCTGATCCATTAGTCCACAAGTTGAAGTCCACAAGTCTTAAAGCTGCTAAGTTTGAAGACCTCTGCATTAGTCATTAGTCCATAGGATAAAAATGCTTCTTATTAATTCAGTGAAAGCTCTTGGTTGTTAGTCATCTAGCCCTTGAAAAATCTAAATTGTTTAGGAAAGCAAGCTTTGCTACAGTCCAAAGATGGAAGAGGCAAGCCACCCACTTGTGGTAATCAATATTCCAGCTAACAAGCATTTTTAATATAAATAACAAAAGGATGTCTTGGGTACAAGAAAAAAGAAACTTATTTGCCCTACAGTAGCCTTGTGAAGGCTATAGGATGCAGTGGCTCAGGGGCTAGGATGTTGGGCTTGTTGATTGAAAGGTCGGCAGCTCGGCGGTTCGAATCCCTAGTGCTGCCGCATAACAGGGTGAGCTCCCGTTACTTGTCCCAGCTTCTGCCAACCTAGCAGTTTCGAAAGCACGTAAAAATGCAAGTAGAAAAAATAGGGACCACCTTGGTGGGAAGGTAACAGCGTTCTGTGCGCCTTTGGCGTTGAGTCATGCTGGCCACATGACCAGAGAGACGTCTTCGGACAGCACTGGCTCTTTGGCTTTGAAACGGAGATGAGCTCCACCCCCTAGAGTTGGCAACGACTAGCACGTTTACCTTTACGCCTTGTGAGAGACAATTAAATTGCAAATAAAATTTTGTAAACTAGAGGTACTGCAGTTAATTTATCTCTCAGATAAATATAAGTGCAAAAGAGGAAGATATACAGAAAAATGTTTGTTTCTTTGTACACAAATCCAAGTATTTTTCTGGTAGTGTGAGATTTTGTGCTATTTTAGCATTTCTACAGCAATCAAAATTGTGAAAGCAAATGTTAATCTTTGTGTGCTCAACCATCCCTAATCTAGTAGAACAGTTAGGGTAACCTTAAAAACAGCAAAAGTAGTTTAGCCATAACTAATGCAGGGTATTTTAAGAATTTTCTATTCTACACCCAGGATAGAACAACCTGAGATCCTTTAAATGTTACATCAGAACACATCTTCTTGAATTCTGATTTTTAGGAACATTGATTAGTAAGGAAAAAAAGCTATCTTTCTGACCTTTGTAATTCTTTCCCCGTTATTTGTCAAAATTCATTAATCAATTCAGATTTCAGAGGTATAATCCTATTGAAAGATAGGCTTTCTATTCATATCAAAGCAAAGAATTGGTGCTGCTGAATATCTGAATCAGTTTGTTTCCATAACACAGACCATGAAAGTGCCCAATAAGCTTCCTACCATTATCATTTTCAGGCCTTGGGAACACTGTAAGCCTTGGAATAAGACCTATGATCAAACTGCTATATCACATGAGAGACTCTTATCTCTAGGCTTTCCTGTGTTTTTCTAAAATACTAGAAGACAGTTTTGCAAAAAATAAAATAAATTACAGTATATGTGTAAAAATTTAATTTTCGAGTAACTGTTCTTGATAATTTAGCAGTTCCAGTTGCAATAGGAAATGGGGAACTTACTTCGTAAAATTGGTGTGAAGTGACATGTTAGCGTGAGAATGAAGAAAAGCATATTTCAGAATCCCGTTATTATGCAGTTTATATCTTACCATGGGAAGAGAAAGATACCTAGGCCCCAAATTATTGAATTGTCATAGAGGTAGGGAAGTTTTGATTAACTAGTTCATAAAGTACAGAGCCAATTGTAGTATTTAAATTTCATACAACATATATAGCTCATTTTATACGCATGGTTCTAAAACACTGAAAAATAAGATTATAAAGTTGTGTGACAAAGTTGTCATATTTAGTAGTTGTTACACCAGTGAAATATGAATGGAATTAGTAACCATGGATAATTTCAATACTGAGGGTCTAGGGTATATATTAAATGCAAAGAAATGTAATCACAAAACCCATAGTGAAGATAAAATATCAACCGTTTTATAGGGACTACACAGGTGTTCTTGCTGGATTGCATTCTGACACACATATACTTCGAAATCCTACTATGCTTAATGAAATGGGTTCCTAAGCAACTGTATGTAGGAATGAACAACTCATTCTGGATTTGTTTGCGAAGATGGTGCTTAAGAGAGATGTTCAATACTTTTAAAGCACAGCTCATGAAAAGATGATTTGTGTATATTGTAGTTTTCAGCTTAATGCAACTTTAAAGTCAGTATGCAGTACTTTCTGTATAAATACAACAAAGGCATGACAACTGAGGATCTTGACATCTACTCAGTCCCATTCACAACCAAAAAGAAATTGTTCTATTATTTTTATAGACTTTATTGAAAAACAATTAGGTCACAATAATATATGCAGACCATTCTGCCAAATATACAAGCTACAAATGCTTGCTTGACAGTCAAAGTTCAGTTTTAGTAGCATACTTGAGAAATGAATAGAAATCCATATAAAACAATATTCAGTTTCCATAGGAACACACAGATAAATGTGACCTCCCCTTCTACTTACCTATCTTGTTACATTTACACATACCCTAAGCTTTCCAAACATTTAAAAATTCTAGGAAGAATTAAGTTAATGGTCCCCAATGTCCTATAAAAATTCATCCCTAAACTTGCACATTAGCTAACAGTATCTATACGTTAATGCTTGCTGAAGTACAAGCTGCCGGATGGTGTTCAATTCCACTTTCCCAGGCACAAGAGAGTGGCAAAGGGACATCCTGGTCTTCTACTTCTGCTTGAAAATCTTGCTTCTTTATCCGCTCCATCAACTGCCTACCATGGGGGGAGGGGAAGGAAAAAAACAAGAGTTCAGTACAAATCTAAAAATCAGCATCAAATAAGATATAAAAATTTTCTAAATATACAAATTCACCCTCAGCAGCTATTTAAAGAATGAAAACATGGTGCAGATGCCTATTTTGGTAACATCATTCCACTTGCTCCACAAAAATTGAACAGTGAATCTTGAGTTAAGTATTGCTCTGCCCATGTCACATTCAATTCTTCCAAGTAATTAAATTCTCTTCAGTCGCAAGGAGCTTTATTTTGCAAATCCTTGGTTTTTTTTAAATTGTGTGTGTTTTGTACAATTTTGCTACACAGAGGGAGGAAGGCTAGTGAGAAATCGGTTCTAAACAAAGGCACTATACCTTATAGAAAACCCAATCTACCCTCTTCAGCCTTTTTTCAAATCAAGTTTATTCACAGCTCATTCAAATAAAATTAAAGAGACTCTCATTGCACTTTCTAGAGAATGAAAAGCATAAATGGCAAGAGTACTAACCATGCTGTCCTTGACATTACATAGTGTATTGTTGGCCTCTGAAATCCATTGAAGGTAGAAGCGGCTGCCACAGTATAGGCTCCCATGTTTTCAAACAACATCCAATCCCCAACCTGAAGTTCTGGTAGGCCACAACGCTCAACAATACGATCAAGGCCATCACAAGTTGGTCCCCATATACTACAAGAGTAGACTCTCTCATCCAACTTAGACCTCTGAAAAAATTTAAACACATAATCAATTTGCATCAAAGCAAGATAAAAAGTTGAAAGAGTACTTCGATATACAGAGGTACAGAAATCAAGGAATAATCAAATCAAATTTATATTCAAATAGTGTGTAGTATCTCTGCAGATTTTCTCAGAAAACATTTTCTAGTCCTCATGGCAGGTAACAAGATGGATATTAACTTCAATAATCAAGAAATGCCCAAGAACAGCCAGGCTTTCTCCTCAAGCTGTCTTCTAAATGGTAAGAAGATTTCAAAGAAAGATTAAGGAAATCCAGCTGGTCAGAACCCAACTTTTTTAGATTATAAGCCAGTTGGGGGAAATGCCATGTGGTGTGCATAACTGTGGGTATATTTTAAAGTCTTCTCCATCCTACAGCTGAATAATTTGTTGCATTTTTCCTGCTATTTGTCTCCCTGTCTTTTCTACACTAGGAAATATTTTAGGAGTCAAGAAACTACACCACAACTTTGGCTAACTGCATGATTATTAATTTAGACATGAATCTCTTTGGTAACTTTAGTTGGGAATGTCATGTTAATTACTGATGTGTATCTCTAATTAGTTGTCTTGGACTGTGTTAATGGAACTGGTTCAGATTTTGATTTAATAAACATTTCAAATTGTTCTACAGCATTGTTGACTTCTGTGGTAATTATACTGAGGGATAAAAACCCTGAGGGGAAAAAAGTAAGTAATCTGAGTTCCCCCCTTCTAAAATAAAACAAAAAAACCCAGCCCAGTTTAGTATGGATTTTGAACTTTGCTTTTCTTCCATTGCATCATGCTAAAATAAGAAATGTATATAACAATTACAGGTTTCCAAAGTGATTTTTCATTTTCTTTTCCTGGAAAGGGGATACATTACTGAACAGAATCTGGAGTTACTAAGCTGTCTGTCAACACCTGTATATATTTTTAATAGGCTTCTATAGACATGTTATATAAATATGTATTATGTACCTTTTGCAAAACTGGCTTAACGTGTGCATGATCATACAAGATGCAATTAAATGATCCATATACTCCATCATTAACATAATACATAAGGGTTTTGTCATTCAGTTCTTCTTCATCTATTTGGACAAAAAATACTTTTATTACAGATAGAAGTTCCAATTCTGAACATTCTGCCATATTTTCATTTATTAAAAAAACAAAATCAAGGATGGTACTAAATCAATATTGTTAGCCTTTGCATACAGATAGTCCTTGAATTATGAACACAACTGAACAATTTATGTTGCTAAGCAAGACAGTTAAGTGAATTTTGACTCATTTTACAACCTTTCTTGCCACAGTTGTTTAAGTTAGTATCAACAGTTGTTAACTGAATCTGGCTTCCCCTTGACTTTGCTTGTCAGAAGGTCACAAATGGTGATCACATGATTCGGGGACAATGTGACCATCATAAATAGGAACTACTTGCCAAGCATCTGAATTTTGACCACAAAACTATGGGGATGTTGCAAGGATCATAAGTGTGGAAAATGGGCATAAGTCACTTTTTTCAGTGCCATTGTAACTTTGAACAGTCACTGAATGAACTGTAGTAAGTCGAGGACTACCTGTACTTTTTCATATATGCAAAGTTTTACCATTCACACAGAAAAAAAAGATGGTAGGCCTCCATAAAGGACAATTGCAAAATACCACAATTATTAAAAATGGGGGAGGTAGGTCAGAAAATAAATTAGGCCAACCCATCCCTCTACTTATCTTAAATACTAAAAAAGATAGATAGGAAAAAGGTATCTGGACAGGTAATTTCTTGATTCACTCTGCAGGATTTTTTAAGTAAAAATAAGAGGTCTTTACAAGGAAAGGGAGATAGCAATACCAACATTTTTACATAGCTGTTTTCTTACAATTCTGGGGAAAATAATCCTAAATAATAGCAAAAAGAAAAGTTTCTTCTGATGTAACAGTTAACATATTCTTGTTCATGTAAATTCCACAGCAAACATAATTCAACTTTCATATTATAACCTGAAAATCGTAAAACAAATTGCACCTGCTAGGCTTTAAATGTGCCCTACTGTCTACTGGATTCCAATGTAGCAGAGTGAACTAAGAGAATACTAATACCAGATCTTTAATATAACTGATTGCTTTTCTCTCCTCCTGGGTCCTCAGTTTCAGTGAAGTTTTTATTTCTTTCTGCCTTCTTGGTTATAAAATTTCTAATTGTAGAATTAGAAATTTTAACTGGAATTTATAAAAAATTCTAGGTTATTATTACATACCATCAGATCCAGTCTGTTCCTTTATTACAATCTTCTTAGCTATTATGTTAACAGCTAGTGTAAAAGCTGATGCAACGTAGTATCTGCCGGGTTCAGCAATAATTTTCACCCCAGAATCAGGAGGAAAATACTTGTCCAAAGCTGGATTAATTACATTAGTTATCTTAAAAGTGAATCAGAGAGAGAAACAGAAATTATAAATAATCAGTTGTTACATAAAAATACATTTTTTCTGTATTTTACATTTTAGCTAGCCTTTTCCACTAAACTTTTATTACAAAAGATAGGAAAAATAAGGATCAAATTTATTTATTTATTTATTTATTTATTTATTTATTATTCATACTTTTATACCGCCCTATCTCCCTAGGGACTCAGGGCGGTGTACAGCCATATAAAAACACATAAATATACAAAGTAAAACATTAATCTAAAAAACTTATTATATAGGCCGAATATTTAAATGACAGATTATATGGAAAAAAAATCTGAAACTTGTATAAGTTAAAAGAAATTTGTTCTTTTTTAGGGAAACTGTAGACTAGGAAAATACTTGTGGGTTTAGAACGGAGATTGAAACAATAATAGTTCACATATCCATTTGTTCATGACTTTGTTTTAAAGCTTTCTCATAGTCAGTAAATTTCCAGATCCAGTTAGGTTTCTAATATGTTTTGTGCATCTGCTTCAGCTATACATGTTCTTTCATGTTAGATCACTCAGATAAACTTAAATGGGAAAATAGGTTTTATCATCCTAATTCCTCAGATACATTAAGTCAGACTGCCACTCTAGTATATTAAAATATCTGGTTTAATCTATCCAATTCAAGGCTTCCAGTTTGATATTTAATAACAATGTTATTGAAATACATGTAGACAATTCCTGAGAACACTTTTCATACCTAGCTACACCACTGCTTTAAAACACAGGAATTCAAGATCATACAGTAAAAACCCAGTGTTTGATTTTATGATGCAACAACTTGTTTTAGTTTTAAAGATATGTTGTTAACACTGGATATGCTTGAAAAGAGAAGCAGAATCAAGATGACTATGTAACAGAATTATTGAAGTTTCTGTATAAATCAAAAGTAATAACTATGTGTGGATGTTATGTGGCTTAAAATAGTCATACCTCTTCAAACTTAAGCTTTACATCTTCAGAGCCAGGAAAGCCACCGCCAATATCAAGCAAATACATGTTGAAACCAAGTTCAGCCTAGAATACAGAAGTATTGATTTAATAACATTCCTATGATACCAGTCAATTTTATTACCCTTGTGTACTAATGGTTCCATAAATACCAGGACTTGTTAACTAAGCAATAATAAAAATAGTTGTTTTAAACAAGAAATTTAGCTGATTCAAGTTATCAATCTAAGAGTACTAATTATATTTTAATATTTTGCATTTAACAATTGAAGTAGAAACTTCCCAAGAATTTTGTTAATGCTCAAATAAATTAGACATATGCTTAGACTGTACTTACTCCCATATCAAAAACGCATCGTGCATCAGAAATAGCTTGCACAAAAGTCTCAGGATCTGTACAGCCACTTCCAACATGGAAACTTGGGAGAAAAAATTGGGTAGAGTTTAGCCACTTTTTAAAATGAAAGTAACCAAGAGAAATGGGTACATTTTTCCAACTTTTTTTTACTCACCTGACTCCAATAATATTTAAGTCAAGTTCTTTTGCACGCTCAAGCAACAACCTGCTGTTTTTTAGTGTGGCTCCAAATTTCACACTCAGGCGACAAACTGCTTTTGAGTCATCTGTTGCAATTCGCAGGACCAGCCTAAATAAGAGTTTAAAATTAATAAAGAAAAAATAACTTTGAAAAAGTAACCATAGGCATTTGTATGTTTAAGAAAACCTTTTAAAGAAAAAAAATCTCTCAAACATTTTAATAGTAAAGCCTTTTTGCCAAACAAGTTGCACCATGTCTTTTTCTTTTCTCTAAAAACATTGTGTAAAATATTCCCCTCCAATTCACAAACTAGTAATTTTATCTCAGCTCTTTAATTACCTATAAAGACCAACAAACAGAAAACTATTTGCTTGCAAAGAGATCTTACTTTGCTTTGGGGTGGGCTCTTGCAATTTTCATCAGCTCAACTTCACTATCAAAAGTCATCATCTGTACACCATTATTTGCAGCATGCTTAATTTGAGAGACTTGCTTGCATGGATTTGCATATATTATACGCTCCGGGGGCACTCCAGCACTTTGGACCAGTTGTATTTCAGTCTAGAAGAGAATAAATAATTAATTTCACACGCACATACATAAAACTTCAGATTCAATAAACTAAAGAATAATCATTTAAAGTTAGCCACTTACTTTACTGGCACAATCAAATCCTGCCCCAAGACTAGCCAGAGTCTTCACTATAGCAATGCTATCATTGCATTTGACAGCATAGAATGGAAAAACTCTAGGAAGGGCTTTGTACCACCGCAAGTGTTTTTTCAGCACATCTCCAAGGTCAGCAATGTAAAAAGCATCTTTATCATCCTAAGGATAAAGACAAGATTCATAATTGAACATAAAACTGCCAACTGTTGAACATTATGAATAGTTCCAAGCATTTTTTTTAAATGTTAACTAATATACTCACTGAAGACGAAACTTCATTTATTTTTTGGTCTACAATATCCTTTGCAGTAAAGCCTTCATCAAGGAAACTAAAATTGAATTCTTCACCACTAAAGCTGTTCATCTTGTTCAATATTCAATTACACCACCAAATTGATTTTTAATGGAACAAACTGTAACAAATGTAAACAAAAAAGATTTCTTTTTTAATTCATTATCTGAGTCAGTCAAGTGAAATAAGAAATACAGGAACTTGACGATGCATTCTTTATAGTTCAACTAAGATGCAGTTTGACTCAACACCAGAATAATTAGATGTAAAATAGAATGCCAGTCACATAGTCTATTTGTGCTCATTACTCTGAAACACCATGTATATAGTCTGATAAGCACGAAGACGAAAACCTTGGTACAATTACTTCTAGTAACATACCAAATTACCAACACACAATAGCCAAGAACAAAATCATAGCATGGAATTAAAAAATAATTGCAGAAAAAATAATTGCTACCAACTTGCCTTCCATTGAGGACCTGTATACTGCACGAATCAAGAAGAGGGCCGTGAAAATATTTGCAGATCCCTCGCATCCTGGACATAAACTGTTTCAACTCCTACCCTCAAAACGACGCTATAGAGCACTGCACACCAGAACAACTAGACACAAGAACAGTTTTTTCCCGAAGGCCATCACTCTGCTAAACAAATAATTCCCTCAACACTGTCAGACTATTTACTGAATCTGCACTACTATTAATCGTTTCATAGTTCCCATCACCAATCTCTTTCCACTTATGACTGTATGACTATAACTTGTTGCTGGCAATCCTTATGATTTATATTGATATATTGATCATCAATTGTGTTGTAAATGTTTTACCTTGATGAACGTATCTTTTCTTTTATGTACACTGAGAGCATATGCACCAAGACAAATTCCTTGTGTGTCCAATCATACTTGGCCAATAAAATTCTATTCTATTCTATTCTAAAGTGACCAGTTCTGTGAACTAGCTGCATCATGAAATTCTGAAACTGTTACAAATGCCTAGTTTTGCCATCTTCAAGCCCCTTAACAGGATTGAAGAAGTTCAGATACCAGTGGCATATAAACCACAATCACAAGTTACAAAATAGTACTGAACTTTCTATATATAATTAAAAAAATTAAGGTAACTGAGAGAATGTGGATGTATTTATATCAGTGGAAGCCAAAGATGGAATGTGATAGTCTACAACAGTGTTGGTGAACCTTTTCAGCAGCTAAAATTTTTAAATGCATAGTAATTTTCCAACCCTTCACCTATATCTTGAAATTGTTTCTTGGCAATCAACAATATTAAAAAAGTCATTTAAAAAAGCAATTCCCACTCTACTGGCTGTATTTAATGTTTTATTACAATATTTCTTCATAAGTAATAATGCCTCTCCCTTAAATTGTACAAGGCTGCAATCCTAGACAATCCTGGGAGCAAGTGTGCCATTATGGCATCAAAATCCATACTTTTAACAGTAAAATTTCCACAACCAAATCCAGAATATACTATTATTGTTCATCATAGAACCTCATGAATAGCAAATTCAGCTGAGCTTTCACCACAGTACATTAACATGAATGCGTAAGAACATATGCTACTCCAATTATTAATAGAAGCACTATATCTTGTAAGCACATTCCTCTTGTAATCCTAAAGTACATTTATATCTCACAATTTATTTAGGATGCCAAATAGTATCTTATATTTATGCTATTTTTTTCTTTGTGGCACTGTTCTGCAAGTGCAGGGTCGACTTTTTTCACATCAACTGAGCGTTGGTCCATTAATTGCAACAGGAACTGACCAACTTGTTGCCCGAGCCTCATGTAGTGGGCTGAAACTAGCCCAAAGTTACCCAGTCGGGTTTCATTTCTAAGGTGAAACTGGAACCCACATCTCTGATGATGAGCCCCAAAATCATCCAGCTGGATATCCTGGTTTCTAACCCCAGCAACCTTAACCACGAGATCAAACTTGCTCTCATTGGTAGCTTATATGTTTGCTCAAAAGCTCTAAGTAAAATCAGTTCCTATTTCCTAAACTAACATCTGTTATTCAGGTATGTCATTATTTCCCAGGAGTAAATATCTTGATAAAACTGTATTGGGATTAACCAATCTCATTGACACTAGAAACACCCCATCCATTATCTCCTTCCCATCAAGTAAGTCAGCCTTACAGTAAAAACTAGGCCAATCCTCTCTTGCCTCAGGGCCATGTCTGCCTATCACCCACCATATGGTAGTTTCAGAGTCTTTAGGATGACCAAGCAATCCCCACAACCCCCCCCCCAGCTTCTCATTACGTGGCACCGGACAACTCCAAAGGGGACAGGGGGAGGATAGATAAAGGAGGTCAAGGAAAGGGTGCTACAGCTGCAATATGCATTTTTGAGGACGGCGGTAAAAATATATTTATGTATAAAAATCGACAGACAAGTCTGGCAACCCGGCAACACCCGGTTCTAAGCGGCTTCTGTAATTTGGAAAGCAGAAATCAACGGAATGCAACGTCATTTTCGTTGTTTGTTTGTTTGTTTTTCAAGATACCCCCCTTTACCAACCATGCTATGCAGGCAACCAGCTGTTTTAAGTGACGTTTCTCTCCACCATTTCCATACTTTCCAGCGCTTTTATGTATACGAATCACTGCAGCGAAAAACCGCAAAGGAGCCACCGCCGCAGTGCTTTTCATTCCGTTTCTCTCTTTTTCCCGCCCCTCCAAATCTAGCGAGAAAACGAGGCTCGCCGGGGGGGGGTGTCCCCGAGTCAGTCTGCCCCTGCTCCCCACCCCGAGGAGTCAGGCACATTTCCCCCGAAACCTTCTCCCGCTCCACCACTCACCCACCCACCCACCCTTCCCCGGTTGGCGCTACCGCCAAACCACCGCAAAGGGGAAAGGCGGCGTGTTAAAAAAAAAAAATCAGTCCAATTAAAAAGCTAGCAAAAAAAATGGAACCGATCCTGGTTATTATCGTTATTTTACCATTGGAGCCTGAAATGAATCTCCCCGGGGAAGAAATTTAGGAGGCAGGAATCGAGGATTAATTCATGGACACCGTAGCGGCAAAGCGACCCCCCCCCCGCCGCCGCCGCCTCCTCCAGCGTGTAAATTATTTTCCCTTCGGATCCTTTTCGTGCCGTCCAGTCCCCCCCCCCCTCCTCCTCCGCCTCCGCCAGCCCGGCCTCTGCTTTTGCCTTCCGCCACTCCAATCCACGTGGCCGCCTCTCCGCCCGGCCTCTCCCCCTCACCTCAGGCGACAGCGGTCCCTTTTCGGCGGAGGCGGCGGCAGCAGCCTATTTTACCCTGCGCGGCAGCTGGTGGAGGCCGAGCGGGTGACCGTTACACCCTTTCAACGCCTCGCGGGCTGGGCCCTGGATAAAACCAGCGAGAAAGAGCCCGGCACCGTTGCTGCTGTTGCTGCTGTTGCTGCTGCCGCGCAGGTGAGCGGCTGCTGCCGCCAGAGAACCTCCCAACGTCTCCGCCTGACAAAGCCCGACGAGCGCTGCAGAGCCTCTATTTATAGGCCCGGCCTGGTTACTATGACAACACACCAGCTCAAACCAGCCCCGATCGGCTGCGACCGGGCCGCCGCGTTCGCCAACTGCTATTATGACGTCGGGGCAGAGGTGGCGAATGTGGCGTGTGGCCGAAAGAAGATTCTCCCACTCACACACCCCCTTTTTTTTTACACACACACACACACTTTTTTTTTTTTACCCCAGAGACAGCGCAAAGAAAGGGCGCTTCCGGACCAGATTAAAATTTCCACACGTGCGGCGTTAGTGACAGGAGGTTGTAGCTTAACAAAACCCGGGAAAGGCAGTTCGAGCTTCTGGTTCTTTCTTTTTATTGAAACAATAGTATCCGTCTTTTCTTCAGCTGATTATTATTTATTGCCATTTATATATTCGTGACTCGGGGCCGCTTCCGATTAAAGCATAAACCCCACCTCCCTCCAACAGCTATAACAACCAATGCAACCAGCTAAAATGCCGGCCGGCTTGACACATTTGGTCAAACCTACTTTTTGCTCAGCCTAAATTACGCAACAAGTCCTCTTTGGACGGAGAGTACTTACAGGCGTTTAAATGAATCCTGATAAAAGACGATGTTTCAGGCTTTCAAATATAAAACTTATAGGCCACTATCTTTGGAAAGAAATTAGAGAAAATAGGATTTAATCCATCTCCGTTTCTCCCCACCCCCTTTTCATTTCATATTTCCCTGCCTTTGCCTCCACGTGGATGTTTCTGTCATTTCCAGTCGAGAATCGGAAGTCTGAGTCAAAAAATCCTCAAGGCTGGATATTTTGAAATCAATTTCCTCTTTCTCCTCCCGTTGAATCTTTCAGCCACAAATTTCTCAAGTCAGTGATTATTACCACCCATTTAACTTCGAATTTTAAAAAGCCAAAGGAGGAAATAAACATGCAAATTAATACTCAAATGTCCCAAATTCAGACAAGCAGGGCAGTTCTGAGTTTAAAATCGGGGGCCATAGGCTACAGCAGATGCCTAAATGTGTGGACCTTCATTCTTGAACTCTATGCTGGTCTTGGACCAAATAAAGGTTTGATTGATGCTTGTTGAATTCTCTTTTGACAGGTACTACACCTGCCCGAATCATTACCTTGGACTAAGCTTTCTTAAAGAAAAAGACTCTGAAGCACACAGGAAGTCACCTTTAAGTACACAGTTCCTTTGTATTGCTTGTTGGGTGGTTTATTTTTACTTACTAGGATTTGTATGGTGTCTATTACATTACAGTATGTAATATAGGAATAACAATCATAATTTTGACTGGGAAAAAATATTTTATGGACAACTAAACTTTGATCCCAACCTTTCAAATGTGGAATGTTGCCCAATGTAAACAAGCACTGGAAACAGCTCTCTAATCTGTTTGATTTTAATGTCCTTAAAATATCAGTAAAAAGGACCAGAATCTGGTTTTGATGTTGGATTGCCTGCAATGACTTTCTTTAGGCTGATCAGCTTCCCAGAAATTATTGCAATAGAATTTCTTAAACTTCACCAAAGCAAATGGTTCATGTCATTGTCAGCTATGAAAAAGGCTGGAGGTACAGATCCTCCTAAACTTTGCAGGAAAGACATCAGGCGCATATCACCTGGCTTTCTAATTATAGAATCCAAGCAAACCAAAAATCAAATGTCTATGATTTTGTCTGTTTTCTTGTGTGCTAACAGTTTTTCTCTTGATAAACTGGGATCAAATCAAATATTTGGTAGATTGAGATAAAATATCATCAACCACACAGATTTTTTTCTAGATCTAGGTTTTTGGGTTATAGCAGACCCGATATGACAGTGGATCTGTGGCTTTCATAAATCTAGATAGAAGTTCTGATATGTATTTCTATATAAAATACTAAGGACATATATTGTATATTTGATTTTATGCCATAAACTTTCTAATAGTATTATTGATACCGACAGATGATATATACATAGGCATATTTATGGGATCCACAACCATGATCTAGTATTTAGGAAAGAACAGATCCATGAAACTAAATTTCCATTATTGTTGCAGTGCCATCGATGAGCATCTAGTTGGCATCCATGTATAGAAGTCATGAGGACCCATGAATATCAATGTCTACCATTTTTGATTTTGATTTTGCAGTACATTTGTACAATAAAGTTTAATGCTTATAATTTCAGTACAGTCTATCTATGGCAGGGGTGTTAAACTCACGGCCCATGGGCTGGATGTGTCACGTGCTGGCCTCGCCCCTCCCCAGTTTAGTGAAGGGAGAAAAAGTCCCGATACATCATGTGACACTGCCTTGACGACGTGAGTTTGACACCCCTGATCTATAGGAATAAGAACCATCTTTAGAACTTTGATTTAAACTGAGAATCATTACAGAAGGAAGTTGCCCCATGTCCACACTGTTATGAGAAAAGCAGAAATCACTAAAAAAGACAGCCTCTTTAAGTATTCTGGGCTCTTGTCATGAAGGACTTTGAAGATAACTAGGACCTTGAATTAGACCTAGAAACCTTCTGGAATCTATAGTGTAGTTCAGATAGCATCCCAGCTGCAGCTTCCAAATCCTTTTCAAGGACAACCCCATGCAAATAAAGCACAATGAAACAGTCAAACAGGGAAGTGACTAAGGCATGAGTAATTAAGAACAGTCTCTCAACCCAGGAACAAGTGCAACTGGCTAACAAGATGGATTTATGCCACCTGTTCCTCAAATAGTCCAGGATGACCCCAGATTTTGTACCAACTCAGTCTGAGGGAGTGGTATTCTATCCAGTTAGCAATGTAAAGTCTCCAGATCTGTGGGGCCCATAAAACTCATAGCCCCTTAGCTTTGCTTGGTTAAGGCAGAGCCTGTTCTTCCCCATCCAGTTTCTTACTGCTTCCTGGCACCAGAAAAGAACTTGGGCAGAAAACAACTCAGACAGCCCGTGGTCAACTTGTATATAGAGTACCAATGATCCTTAACCTCATGCCAAGGCAGACTTTCATGGGGATCTTTAGGAAAGGACACTTTCCATTGTCCAGAAGCAATTTGCTTTATGTTATGCAGGAAGTGCAGCACCTGCTTCCCCAGCTTGAAGGACATGACCCTGAACACTTTGGCAAGGTGATTACATCCTTGGTGCACACCACAACATAACTGGGCCTCCTTCCCCTTCTCTTTTGGATACATGCACAAAAACACAGAGCTCAGTTGCCTTTCTTATACATGCATTTCCTTTATTGATTAAATACATATTTGATACAATATGTACATATAGGATTTTTTCCCCACCAGCTTTCATTTTATAACTGCATTCTAAACAGAACTGTCTTTCCATCCAAAGAAGATAAACTTTTTTGTCATAACATTTTTTTCACAATGGCATTTAGTAAAGGTTTACCTCTAAATTAAAAATCTTAAATTTCTTTAAAAGTGGGATTAACTACAAAGGCAAACATTTATTAGTTATTGCTGTTGTTATTATTACTGAAATGAGCCATTTTTTTAAAAAAAAGTCTGATTTCTTAAACAATTTAATAAGAACATATTTTTGAAAGATGTCGCATTTATTTTTAAATTAATTTTTGAATTTAAATTAAATAATGTAATTAGGCAGCTCTTTTTCTGACTACAAAATAAAAGTAAGTAAAATGTGCTGGTTAGTTTTTATGACCCTAGGAAGTAAGCACAAATATAAATAGGTTACAAAGCCCTTGTCTGTATATGTCTCAAATCTCAATAAGTACATCCCAGGTGTACAATTTAATTTCCCTGCATGAACATCCACCCAATGCTGACAGGTCAAATTGCTTTTACTTTGAAAAGTAGGTCAGTGGTTCAGCAGTGGAGCACCTGAGGTAAAAATTAAAGGGAAAGTTGTAAGTTAGCACATGAATGATGTTCTTTTGTTCCCACAGCAAGTTTCTCTGGAATATGGCCATGTATGTCAGTGCAAATATTCACTCCAGCACAACCTGCTTGGGCTGGATCACATGACCAGAAATTCACTTCATATAGTCTAACCAGAGATCTGAGTGTTGGGTGGAGGTATCAGGCAATGAGTTTGTGAAACAGTCTGGTTTCTCTTCAGATGATCACATCAAAGTTAGTTTTGTTAAAATGGGTCATTTAAGGGTTTGCTAATTCTGCAGTCTTTGACTCAATTTGTATCATTGCATTATTACTGGAGCATGACTTTCTCATCATGAGGTAACTTCTTATGTATATATAATATTAAAACCATTGAGGTAATTTTGTCCTACTTATGTCAGCAGCTTTAGGCAGTTAGATCTTTATATTCATAAATTAGTTTTTCATACAGCAAAGTGCTTTTGGATTTTTGCAAAACCTCCCTGTCTTGATATGAAACATTAGGGAGTGGTTAAATGTAGTTATTTAGAAGGACTTTATAAAAGGATACAAGTATATTTCATATGATTTGTGTCCCAAGTTATTCGTGCTATATACAGTAATCCTTGAGGTATTACTACAATTGAGCCCAAAATTTCCATTGCTAAACAAAACAGTTATTGAATTTTGTCTCATTTTATAACATTTCTTGCCAGAATTTGTAAGGCGAATCCCTGTAGTTGCTAAGTTAGTAACATGGCTTCCCCGTTGAATTGGCTTGCTAGAAGATTGCAAAACCCTGGGACATGGCAACTATCATAAATATACACCAGTTGTCAAGCGTCCAAATTCTGATCACATGACCATAGGCTTGCTGCAACAGTCATAAGTATGAAAAACAGTCTTTTTTTTTTTACTGCCATTGTAACTTCAAATGGTCACTAAACAAATGGTTGTAAGTCAAGGGCTATCTGTTCTGGTGAACGTGGGTACCAAAAAAGTTGTATATTCAATTATCTTCTTTCTGACTTTCATGATATAGACTTACTTGGGTACAAGGTGATTATAATTTAAGGAACATTGACATGTTTCTACCCAATTTACCATCTCTTTTCGCTTTGGATGCATTCCAGGGGTGAAATGCTCCCGGTTCGCACCGGCTCGCCCGATGAGGTAGCGATGGCAGCTGCAGGTTCGGAGGACCGGTAGCAAAAATCCCTGCCCCCTCCCCCGCCTCTGCTGAGCCGCACTATCAGCAGAGGTTTTTTTTTTACTTTTAAAAGTTTTTCTTCAAAACATGCCTTTAAAAGTAAAAAAAAAAAAAAAACCTCTGATGATCACGGGGCTGAGCAGAGATCATCAAAACCCTTTAGAAGTTTTTTTTAAAAAACCCTCTTCAGCTGAAGGGGGGAAAAAAAAGAAAAAAAAAGAGATTTTAAAAGCCTCCTCTGGCAATCCCAGAGGAGTTTCCTGATCCTCACAGGCTTTTAAACTCACTTTTTAACAGCCCCCACTTACAAGAGCCCCCACTCAGGCTCACCTAATGCCCCCTCCTCACTTACCTATAATTTCTGCTCTTTCAGGCTGGCAACGCCATGCTTTCTTCAGCTACTGAAGAAAAAAAAAAGCTTGCTTTGACTTCCTGCTTTGCTGGCTGAGGAACTCTGGGATTTGAAGTCCACAATAAAATAAAATAATAAAATAAAATAAAATAAAATTTTTGTGCAGCTTTCTGAGATTTGGAGTGTTTCTGTAGTGTTTCACTCTAACTACACAAACACACAAAATCTCAGAAAGCTGTATGTGGCATTTTGTGTGTGTGTGAGTTGTGTGTGTGTAAAGTGTGAAAGTTGGTTTTTGAGCTTTTTGTGGCTGTGTGAAGTGTGAAGTGCAGCTGCTTTTACACTGTATGTGAGTCAGTTGTGTTGTGTTGTGTTGTGTGTGTGTAAAGTGTGAAAGTTGGTTTTTGATACCTCTTATTGTTTTTTATACTTTGTTTATTATTTTTAATATTTATTGTTATTGGTCACGCCCACCCAGTCATCTGACCACCAAGCCATGCCCACCAGTTAAGCCACACCCACAGAACCGGTAGGGAAAATTTTTAGATTTCACCCCTGATGCATTCACATGTAGTGTTCCAATGAAAGAAAAGGACCATCTTTTTATTGAACTGATCTCCTGTAAGATTAAAAACTAATTCTTGAATTAATGTAAGATCGTTTAATTATCTTACTTCACAAGTACGATATTTACAGAGAATAAGATATGACTGTAAGAAGCATAGCTTTAAAAAATGGATAGCACCAGAAGTGAAAGGGCTCTTGGCCTAGTTCAGTGGAAAGTGCTCTTAAAATGAACCATACCCCTTCTTGCGTTAACAAGGCTAAAACCTGCCAAAATGGTGGTTTGTCTTATAATATTGTCTTCCAATAAAGGTCATGAGGGTGCTTTTTTAATCACTTAATACAATACTCCAGAAATGGATTGAATGTCTCGATCAGGGGTCTCCGACCTTGGTCCCTTTAAGACTTGTGGACTTCAACTCCCAGAGTTCCTCAGCCAGCTTTGCTGGCTGAAAGACTTTGGAAGTTGAAGTCCACAAGTCTTAAAGGGACCAAGGTTGGAGACCCCTGGTCTAGATTATTATGGGAAAAAACATAGTCACCCTCAAGAGCAAAGGAGTGGATGTTCAGCTGAGAAGCAATTGTCCAAGGATGTTTCAAAATAGTGTTAAGATATGAATTGGTTAAGACTTAACCGAAGACTTAAATCATAACATTTCTTCAAGTCTTTGCAGACCCCCTGTGATGACATCGCAGCCCCTCAGGGCTTCATGGACCACAGGTTGAGAATCACTGTATACAGTAATTATATAAAGCAGAATGTTAATTACATTCCGATAGTCACACATAGACTATGTGATTAACTTAGAGCAAAGAACTGGATTTATAAAGAAGACAAGCATAAACAATTTTATCCTAATCGAGGATAAGCAGGAAATTTAATATGTTCCATTGTAGCTGTCAGCAAGAAAAATCATGCCTTCCATTTTAAAGGTGGGATAGGTTGGTGTAGATATTGGTATAATTATACTTTTCCACATAGAACAAAATACTAATTTAATGACCTAAGATGAGAATTACAAGTAAGAAAACCTACATCTGCTTTAATTTCCAGGAAATATCTATTTAATAGATATGCTGAATTTATATTTACCATATTTACCAGACAAAATAGTTTGTCACGAAAGCAACTGCCTACGAAGGCTCTTGGATTGGAGCTGAAAGGCGAAAGCGGAAGCAGTATGCTACATCCCATATTTGGGTAGACCAGGTTGCCCTGACAGACTGGTCTCACTGGGGGGAAAAAACTTTAATGGATAGACAAAACAAAGCAATATGAACCAAGAATATGGTCATAATGGATGTAAAAATGATTTAAATGTACAATAGGAATAGACTGATTCACATTTCCCACCTTTTTAATATAAAATAGCAATATACACACATAAAACTAAAAACTGATACATGACAACAGGATTGGCCCTGTCATTTGGTAAAGCTACCATTTAAAGCAACATCTAAAAATGGCATTCTTACCGTAGGGCATTGTGCTCAGCAACTTGTCCCATGGTTAGGGCTGAAATAAAATTCTGTAGGAAGTCCAATCAGAATCACAAAAGAGATACGATCCATCTTGCTCTCCATCTAAGGCTGCTTGGCAATTAACAAATCTGCTTGGTCAATTTGCTTGGCAATTAACAAAAGCTTTTGAAACATTTATTTCATTGTTTTAATCATCTTCCTCCAAAACCTCTGTATCTTAATAAATTTCTGCTTCACAAAGTACATTTCCCTGTGATGTTAACATTTCTAATATATTCCATCCCAGCCTTAATAAGTTTTCCATATTTTCCATCTAACAGTCTTGTGTACTTACTTTGAAACAATGATCTAATTAAACTCCCACAGTAAAATAGGAGGCAGAGGAAGGTGAGACAGTGACCTCACAGCATCACTTAAGGGGGTGGAGATGGGATTTTGACTTAACGTACCAGTTTTTCTCAGTAGACTAATTTTTCTTTCTTGGTGTAT
The DNA here is from genome assembly GCF_028640845.1 of Ahaetulla prasina. Classification (NCBI taxonomy): domain Eukaryota; kingdom Metazoa; phylum Chordata; class Lepidosauria; order Squamata; family Colubridae; genus Ahaetulla; species Ahaetulla prasina. The sequence continues at coordinate 153,802,505 of NC_080539.1, forward strand.
TTCAGGGTGAAATGCTCCCGGTTTGGACCGGATCACCTGATCCGGTAGCGATGGCGGTGGGTGGTTCGGAGAACCAGTAGAAAAAATCCCTCCCCCTGCCCATGCCCAGCTGAGCCACGCGATCATCAGAGGTTTTTATTTTTACTTTTAAAAGCATTTTTTCTTCGGCCAAAAAAATGTTTTTAAAAGTAAAAAAAAAAAAGCAGCTCAGCTGGGATCGTCAGAACCTTTTAAAAGCATTTTTTCTACAACCTCTTCAACCAAAGAGGTTGTAAAAAAATGTCTTTATAAGGTTCTGATGATCAGGCAACTCAGCTGGGATTGTCAGAACCCTTTAAAAGCATTTTTTTTAATAACCTGGAAATTGGAAATAGTTTGTCATCATTACATACTTTGAGGATGGTCAAATGCAGTAGTGGGATTCAGCCAGTTCACACCACTTCAGGAAAACTGGTTGTTAACTTTCTGAGCAGTTTGGCAAACTAGTTGTTGGAAGATATCATTAGGGCAGAGAACCAGTTGTTAAATTCAGTTCGCCAGGAACTGAAAACTTATTTATTTATACAAGCGGGACTGGCCTGATTTTTAAATTCTAAATTTTAAATTTTTAATGGTAATTTTACTGGGTATTTTATATGGTCAATTGGACAGTTTTAATTTCGGCCTTTTATTGAATAAGCTTTTTAATTGTTATTTTAATATGTATATAAACTGTTTTAAATGAAGGCTGTACACCGCCCTGAGTCTTTCGGGAGAAGGGCGGTATAAAAGTTTAATAAATAAATAAATAAATAATAATAAATAAATTACTTGAATCCCACCACTGGTCAAATGTAAGGCAAAGTTCTGGCCCAGGATCAGAATTTTCCTTTTCTAGGGAGAAAGGGGAAAAAAGAAAGGAGACCTCAAAATGGCTCTAATAGCCAGCTGATAAATTAGTCTCAGTTCCAAGGTCTGGTGGCCTGAAAATAATTTTAGGTCCCCCCACCCTCCTTAGTTAAATAAACCAAAGCAAGCCTCATCTAACCTGGAAAGGTATCCTGCCAGCATGCACTCATCTGAACTGTAATACCCAAACTGTGCATAAACTGGCTTGAATGATACATTCTTCAGAGTATCAAATTTGGGTTATTAACTTGTGAAATAGGTTGAACAATTGTGTAAGATGTTAATAGGCAATTAATTCATCCAAACAAATCAATATTAAATGAAAGGATATCAATGTAGCAGACTGTTATGAAATACAAATTAACTCCTGAATAAAAATGAGAGAAATACTGGCAAAATATCAGCTTAAACACATTGCTTCTTTTTTTTTTGTTTACATTTATACCCCGAAGACTCCGAAGACTCAGGGTGGCTTACAATTTTTCTAATTTTGCTTTTTTTTTTCACTCTTACATAATTAGCACATGCTCTCTCATAACTCAAAGAGACCCCTATTATGTGACTAATGGTCTTTTTTATCCACCACCGAGTGTCTTACACCGAGTGTTGGTCAGCCAGATACTTCCAGATATCTAAAATCAAGTATGAAAAGTTTAACCTCCTAATTAAACACTGAAGCAATAATCCAGTAAGGTGCCCAACAGTCCTTGTAAAGTGTGCAGAGATAAATTTCCTGATTGCCCAATGCAGAGCAAGAGTAAAGAATTGGACAGCTTGGCCAAAATTATGGCCACAGGAATCAGAAACAGCTGTCACATGGTTTTATGCTTTATTATAGTTGTGAGAATTGCTCCACTACACTGAAAATGCTATGATGGAGCTGGAAGAATGTTTTACAAAATGACACTGTGATATGTTCTACACCAGTTGTAGTCAACCTGGTCCCTACCGCCCACTAGTGGGCGTTCCAGCTTTCATGGTGGGCGGCAAGAGTTTCTTCTGATATTGAAGCACTTTCCTTTTTTTTAATTTAATTGACTTTAAAAAAAATTCATAGCATTATTTTAAAACATTTTCATTCCCCGTGACAATTTAATTTTCTGTAAATATACTATTTGTATCACCCGCGCATAAATTTAGTTCACGTTACGTAAGTGAAACTAAATGGCGCTATAGTGCGACCGCAAACAAAAGAGCCTCATCCCAGAATAGCTCGCACCTCTCCCCCCTCCAGCTGTAACAGACAAGCAGAGCTGGTAGCCGGTGCCCCCCTCTCAAAACCCAATCCACGATGTGCAAGAGGATGCGCAGACGATAATACACAGCGCATTACTGTGGAACCAGTGGGAAGCTAGAAAATTTTACTACTAACAGAGATACAAAAGTGGGCGGTAGGTATAAAAAGGTTGACTACCCCTGCTCTACACCTTCTTCCAGGAGATATCGGATTATAAAAATGAAGAGAAAACATCACAGTGGTATATAACATTGGCATAAGAAGGGAACTCTCCCCTCTGCCCATCCTGAGGCCTCATAGTGATGACAAATTCCAAACTTCTCACATTCTATTTTAAACTGTGGAATTTATTACCATGAGATGTAGCGATAGCTCTGGCAAGTTTTTAAGGGCAATTAGATAAAGTCATGGCAATGAGTCACAATGCACATGTATCCAGGATGTCTCTCCATAACATTTGCTGGGGAACATGCACAGGAGGGTGCTATTGTACTAGTGTCCTGGTTATGTTCTCTGGTTGGCTGCAGAATATTGGTTTAATACATCTTTGATCCAATTGACACTCTTACATTCCGTGAAAGTGGTCCTTTTTACTTTAAAGTAAGGTGAATATGAGGAGATTAGTACCAAATTTTCTTGGTTTATCCTGAGGATTTGAACTAGATCTTATCCAGTGGTGGGATTCAGCCAGTTTGCACCACTTCGGGAGAACCTGTTGTTAACTTTCTGAGCAGTATGACAAACTGGTTGTTAGAAGAACTCATTAGGGCAGAGAACCGGTTGTTAAATTACTTGAATCCCACCACTGATCTTATCCATTATTTTTCCTCCAATCCAATGGCCAACATTGCTAAAAATGCTGTACCATTTTGTATCCATTACTGGAAGCATTGGAATGGAGAGGTGGTGCTTTCGTATAAAGGAGTTTTAAAATCCTGAGGGTTCAAACCATTTTTTCCCATGTCCCTCTAGGGATTACATCAAGACTAACTACCCTCATCCTTCATTCTTTATTGAGAAAAGCCCTCAGTTATGAAGAATTTGCTGAATGACTGTTGATCACACTCTGTTGGGTATTTTAATGCGGCTGATAAGTATCATTTAAAGATGCTATTTAAAGCTCTTTAAAGGTGCCATTTTTTTTTGCCACCGTTTGCCTTGGCTTAAGACCTGTGAACCCCACAGGAAAGATAGAATAGAACTCTTTGAAATAAACAAAGGAATGAATGGAGAATCATCCAGTACTGGAAGAGCAAGAACATAACTCTTTAGTTAATTATAGTACTGGACATACTTAAGCTTCTTGTGAAAGGAATTAAATTTGGTTTGACTAAATCTGTAAAATACTAAGACTATGTCAGCACCTGATTGAAGCAGCATCTTTCTTTTTTTCCTCAGGGAGGAGTGGTAAATCATGGTTGTGACCCAGTTTGAGACTGAAAACATTTCCATCATTTTGATTGTAGCTCACTCTGTTGTATAGTCAACCTGGGTAATCACCAGGAGTGCATTCTGGCTGCATGAGAACATTTAGCAACATTATGGGATATTCCACAACTAAAGCAACCCTTTCAATTACAGATAAAATGAGATTTTTTCACTAGTGCTGGTTTTCTAATAAATTTCTGGAATGAGAAATAACAGCTCTCGTCTTTACTCTGCTCTATGTCTAACTCTTTCAAATATGGGAAGAGAGCTGTCATATCTCCTGTCAGTCATCTTTCCTCAAGGTAAAACATATCTAACACCTTTAATCTCCCCTCATAAGCCTTAGTTTTGAGTCCCCTGATCATCTTTTTACCCTGTTCTGAACAATATTTCAGTTTCTTTGAATCCTTAACATGTGAATCCTGGAATGTTACAACATATGAAGTGAGGTCTGACTGAAGCAAAATACAATCAAATAATTTTTCCCATGATTGAGAAATGATACTTCTGTTGATCCAGTCTATGCTGTAGTTGCCTTTTATGCAGCCGTATCACACAGCCAGCTTATGCTCAGGTTTCAGCCAAGGACTACTTGAAGATCTTCTTCTCAACATCATCACCAAGTCAGAATGTACCCCATCCATAACCATCTGTAAGTTGCTTTCAGTCAGAATGAAGAAGGGGGGGAAGCCAGTGGCACACTGCAGACTCCATAACTTTCATGCAAGTGTGAGATGATATGATATAAATACAAAAAGACAGGTCTTGCACTATGATACTGCTTTTGTCGTTTGGCCCTTCTGGAGATGTCACTGCTGCTTACAATTGCTTTTGATTTTTGTGAAAATCTTTGCACTTAATGCCTCTTAAATTTCTGGTTCTTCACCAGGGCCTTTTGTTTAAAAAAACAAACGTCTTTCTGCATACAGCTGAATATGCATTGATGATAAAGCAAAATTCTGATCCACAGGGGTGCCAATGAACCTAAAATTATATCCCCACATGGGGTTTTGTTCTCCGGCAAACATGTGCTTTGAACATTGTTGTTGAAGATGGGGCTTATTTGGAAGGCTAGCACGGTGAACTCTCTGGTTTTCAGAACATTTAAATGGACTTCTTGCTTTAACACGAACTTAATTCAATCCTTAATTCCTAGAAAAGTTACGTTCTGCAAGTCATACAGAACGAATTAAAAGGCGGTAGTGGGGGCTCCTAAAATAAAGTTGGAACATGAACAGAGAGATTACTATAACAACAGAATTTAACAGAATAAAAAGGCTGACACTGCGGGCTTCCTTGCCAACCTATCCGCTGACATCTCCATAGTTTGGATCATAAAAGTTGCTTTTTGTGTGTGTATTCTAGGCACCTCTTTGATGTGCTGTAATTTATATTAGAAAATGGGCACCAAAAGCTACTAGTATTATGGCAAACCAAAAACTAAAAATGAAGACTAGCAGCATCAGAGCTCTATTTATTATATTCAAGATTTGTCATTTTTCTGCCTTGAAATGCAACCGAAAGAAGAAAGCATATATTCTGTTCTGTTTTGTTTTGTTTTTTAAATTTAGATTCCAAATTTCTGCTAGAGATGCAATTCTAGGCCAAAACTTTAATACGTAAAGCCATAGTGGTTCTTTTACTACCTCTTGAAAGTATGGGTTCCAAGCAGAGAAAGTTAAAACATTAATTGAATGGGATTTAAGCCCAATTACACATTTAAATAGAGGAAATTTCATACAGATTTCTTTGGATGTAGCCAACAAATATAGTTAGCAATCTGTGATTCAATATATGAAATCAACCAGAACCACCTGTCCAGGGGTAAAATATATATGAATGTATACAACTCCCTCTGACTTACTGTCCCAGCTTCTTTTCCAAAAACACTACACTACTAACCAGAGCATATAAAACATTTGCTAGACCAATTCTATAATACAGCTCACCTGTCTGGAACCCTCACCACATTTCTGACATCAATACAATTGAACGTGTCCAGAAATATTTTACAAGAAGAGTTCTTCATTCCTCTGAAAACAAAAAAATATCTTATCCCACCAGGGACTTGAAATCCTAGGCTTAGAAAACTTGGAACTCCGTCGCCGTCGACAAGACCTAAGTTTAACTCACAGAATCATCTATTGTAATGTCCTTCCTGTTAAAGACTACTTCAGCTTTAATTGCAATAATACAAGAGCAACCAATAGATTTAAACTTAATGTCAACCGCTTTAATCTAGATTGCAGAAAATACGACTTCTGTAATAGAATCATCAGTGCTTGGAACACATTACCTGACTCTGTGGTCTCTTCCCATAATCCCAAAAGCTTTAACCAAAAACTTTCTAATATTGACCTCACCCCATTCCTAAGAGGACCATAAGGCGCATGCATAAGAGCACAAACGTGCCTACCGTTCCTGTCCTATTGTTTTTCTTTTTCTTCTTCATATATATATATATATATATATATATATATATATATATATATATATATATATATATATATATATATATATATATATATATATATATATATATATATATATATATATATATATATATGTAGATCTTTAGTTATTTGGGTTTTCTCGTAAAATTGGAAGTGTCTTGGCGGCGTTTGAAGTCTCATTCGTCATCTTCAGGCTTCAGCGCAGCTTCTGGGAGCAAACACGGCTGAAGCCTGAAGATGATGAATGAGACTTTGTTTATTCCTCCTAATATTTACTCATATATATATATATATATATATATATATATATATGTATATATATATATATACTTATTCCTCCTAATATTTACTCATATATATGTTTATGCACTATATAATCTTTTTTGTATGATACTTATATATATTGTTGTGACAAAATAAATAAATAAATAAAAATAAATAAATAAATAAATAAATAAATAAATAAATAAATTTCATAGGCATTAACAGGAACTGAAGTTCATAGAGAGCACCATGTTAGTAAGAGTTGCATTTGGTTATGTTTATAATGTTACACAATCTTCTCAAAATATATAATTGAAAGCTTATTGGAGTATCAAAAATGGATTGTGTGTTTTAATTCCTTGCCTAACTAGAGAACAAGTCCACTTTGTAAAGTGATCTGACTCATCCATTTATTAATTATAATAACATTTGCCTTACATGTTTGTGTGCATCCTGTGCATATGATGAATTAATCTTCACCTTTGTAATGTTAGGATGCAGCTGATTTGTTTATTGAACAAAGACATGTTCCTTTATTAAAATGTCTAATTAATTTTTCTGATGTCCTTGTACACTAGGGATTTAAATCAAACTCAGAACAATGCTAAGTTTAAAGGTATATGCATGAAAGGAGAAAGCATTTTGTTTTTATGTTGAACAAAAAATAATTCTACTTTCTGTGTCAAAGATGCTTTCCGATGAAACTAAAGTCAGGATACTTCCACGGTTTTCCTTTTGCTTGAGCCAGTTCTCAAATTTTCTTTTTGGAGAAAAATAAAGATTCAGAACAAGTCCTGCTCAACTGTATTTTTCCTTCATTACCTAAATCCACTGATCAGAAAGTCTTTTTTACCCAATGTAGGTAAAACACTTTAAATCAATTTAAATGTCCCGGTTGTGATTGGGTAACATGTTTGTGTGTTATTACCCAAAGAAAAAAACACTTTTATCCAATTTTGGGAAACATTATCCTGATTTGGGAAACATTGCCTTGAGGCACAAAAAATAGGGATGTTCTATGAGGAATTTTTCTAACTATCCAAACTGTGATTGGCCAAAATGATTTTTTTTTATTTAAAACCATAAATTTCAAGGGAAGTATGAAAGTGAGACAGAAGTATGCTTTTTGGATCATTAACTGCTGCATGAAGCCGAGCAAGGAGAGATGAACACAGTTGGATTCACCCATGATCAACAATACTAAAATCTAATCTCAAAAGAGGTTTGTTGTTGTTGTTGTTCTAAGGTCAAAACAGTTGTTTTGAGCATGGAATGTTCCATTCTTAGAATATTTGTGCATTCATAATATGAGGTTAAATATGAGGTTGAGGTTAAAAATTAGCGATTGGTCTGGAAAATTGTGAAGCCGTATACCAGGCCTAGCGCTATGAAGTATAAGGCTTCGTCCCTCTTAGGTTTACCATACATAGGATGAAAGGAGGACATTATCCATCATGTCTGCCATCTTCCAGGCATAGCCTTAAAATCAATTATTGTCCAATTTTTTAAGTATCTTGATTTTTTTTTAAAAAAAATGAACTATTTTTATAACAGCAATCATTCAAACTTTTTATACACTGTGACCTTGTAAATGGTTTGATTCTTTCTTTCCTTCATTCATTCATCAACAGTCTTGATGGCTTTGATCAGTCATTCTCAAATGTTTTGGTCCCAGGCTGCCTTTACATTCTTAAAAATGAGGACTCCAAAGAGCTTTGGTTTATATCAGTGATGGTATTCAGCCAGTTATAACTGGTTCAGACGAACTGTTAGTGGCGGCTGTGGGAAGCTCTGCCCACCCACCCAGATGTCATCACATCCTGTTTTTGACACTCTGCCCATGTGCGGAAAGCTCTGTGCATGCGCGGAAGTGGCGCATGAGCTCACATTTGTGAACCAGTAGCGAAGGTAAGTGAATACCACCCCTGGTTTATATATGGGGTATATGTATTGATATTTAGAAATCAAAACGGAGACATTTTAAAATGTTTGTTTGTTTGTTTGTTTGACTTTTGCCCCCTTGAAAGGGTTTCAGGAACCCCCAGGGATCCCCAGACCGTAATATGAGAACCCCTAGCTTATATTTACATGAATTTATTTCCTGATTCCAGCCACTGGCTTCAATCAAGCATTGTCATAGCTAACATTATTGGAGTCTGCCGTTCACAGGAATCATCCTGTGTGTCCTTTGATCGACCTGCATTTTTCAATGAACTGTTGTGACCCAGGCCCAAGTAGGTAGTAGTAGACACAATCAGTTCAAAAACAAACAGACTTTATTAGAACAGCTGAGAATTAACTCATTCTCAGCGTAGTCCAAACCAAATCAAAGCAAATTCTTCATAACACAATTCTTCAGTCTTATCACCAACCTTGGTCTAATTAGGCAAACTGCCAAAGGCTTTTCTTGGCAAAAGTTCAAAAGCAGAAGACGCCGACAAGAAATAAATGCAGCAAGACAAGGAGCAATTCTATCAACGTTGTTTTCCGGCAAAGAGCCCAAATGCCGTTGCTGGTCTTTTAAGCCTTATGGGAGGGGCCAATCATCTCTTGGCCCTACTCCCAAGTCATCCTCTTTGCTTTAGCTGCTCTTGCCTTCTGGCAGCTCTTCTCATGCGTGCATTAGGAACAGGCTCTTCCTGTTCCTCTGCTTCATTACTGTCAGCCTCCAGAGGCTCCGGAGTCCACACATCACTCCCAGATGGCCCTGGCCCCACTTCTGCCTCTGACGCAGAGCCCTCATCTGGGCCTTCCCCAGCGTCCAGGACTGGCCCATGTTCTTCCTCAATTTCATCGCTGTCTGACTCCGTTGCCAGCTCCGCAGGCTGCTGGCGGACCACAACATGAAGACTTCGAAGAGAGGCTGCTTAGATAAAGTAGCTCTTCCTATTTACTTTTCCAAGCTGTGAAATAACAAACTTCCAGCTCTAACCCCATCCGATAATTAGTTCCCTCTTTTGTCCTAGCCGGTTCCCAGTGCCTGCTAGAAGTGTAATCCTCATTAATATTGGATCTTCCTTTGCTGGTGCTTAGATTAAGCTAGTCTGGAGGTGCAGAGGGAAAGAGAGGTTGCAGGGCTATAAAACATGACTAATGAAAGCAAATCTCTTTGTGAGTCAAATTCTGGAGATGGAGAGGCCCTTGATGCCCTGCATAATTAATGGGGGAAATTACATGATATTGTTGATTCATTCCTGGCATCTCCTTTAATGTTCTTTAGTATCCATTCTGCACATTCTGGATTAGCTAGCAAGATAAGAATTTCAGAAAACAATATATTTCTATTTGAAATTTGAAAGCATGTATTGCTAACGTATGTTCTGGAAAATAAAGATTTGTGGCAAAAATATTGCTATTGAAAAATCAGTCCCCAAAGAAGACTTTTCCCTTCAAAATCTTTTATATTTTATTCAAGAGTTAAAATGCAAACTCACTAAAGAGCAACCAAGAAAGAACAAAACCAAACAGAGCAAAAAGCAAAAAAATAAATGCATTGAAAAATACATGTATATTTTCCCCCATCCCCCGCCCCCCTAGTTGAGTACTGAACTCAAACATGAATTCATACTTAAACATGGGCCAGCACTGTATGGCAGAAGCCAAAAAAGTTAATACAATCCTTGGTTGTATAAAGAGAGGCACAGAATCAAAATCACATGAAATATTAGTAAATCTTTATAAAACCTTAGTAAGGCCACACCTGGAATACTGCATCCAGTTTTGGTCGCCACATTAGAAAAAAGATGTTGAGACTTTAGAAAAGGGCAAAGAAAAGCAACTAAGATGATTAAAGGCCTGGAGGCAAAAACATATGAAGAACAGTTGCAGGATTTCGGTTTGGCCAGTCTAGAGAAAAGAAGGACTAGGGGTAGCATGATAACAGTATTCCAATATTTGCAGGGTCACCACAAAGAAGAGGGGGTCAATTTACTTTCCAAAGCACCAGGAGGCAAGACAAGAAACAATGAGTGTAAACTAATCAAGGAGAGAAGCAACCTGGAATTGAGGAGAAACTTCCTAACAGTGAGGACAATTAACTCGTGGAACAGCTTGCCTTCAGACATTGTAGGGCTTCATCACTGGAGATTTTTAAGAAAAGACTTGACAGCCACCTATCTGAAATGTTATAGGCCAGGATCTCCTGCTTGAGCATGCGGTTGGACTAGAACACTGCCAAGGTCCCTTCCAGCTCTATTCTGATTGATTGATAAATATATTACAGCATTAGTAGTTTTGCCCTGTTGCAAAACTGATCTACAATATATAAGCTTCTACAACTCTATTTACCCACAATTTGAACTATCATCGATCTACTGTAAAAAAAACAAAAACCACCACACAATTAACAGGTATAGTCCAACAACAGAAATTAACTTCAAAGTCCTCTCTGAACAATCCATTATTGTGTTTTCCTTGCAGAAAGTCTTCATTGGCTTCAATTTCAACCTTAACCATTGCAGTCCTTGCCTCTGGTCCATCCAGGATCAAATATCCTTGAATGATTCTTAATAATAAAACTTTTCGTTAAAATCACAACTAAATCTTTATTTCACAAAGTCGTAGATTTCTGTTGTAAGTATCTCCATGGCATTTGCTACCTTCTACCCTTCTAACCTTGGTGGCGCAGTGGTTAGACAGCAGTATTACAGGTTAAGTATGCTCACATTGCCAGAAGTTTGATTCCCTCAATCCTGACTGGCTCAAATGTTCAGTCTCTTATCCATTGTTAATCATACATATTCTCTTTTAACTTTCATATTAGTTCATTCTTCATCCTAAAAAATGGATATGAGACTGTACATTTAAGACATGTTTATGAGAAATAAAAAAAATTAAAAATTCCAAAAAAAACCCCAACCTGACTGGCTCAAGGTTGACTCAGCTTTCCATCTTCTGAGTCAGTAAAATGAGGATCCAGATTGTTGCGAGGATATGCTGATTCTGTAAACTGCTTAGAGAAAGTGGTGAAGAGGTATATAAATCTAAGTGCTATTGCTGTAGGAATTTATTGTTCAAAAAGTCAATAAATGTTCTTAAGCAAGTCCAATTCATCACTCCATTGTATCATCTCTAAATTTTTTGGATTCACAGGTCTTTCTTCCCCAAGTAATTTTCCTGCAGAATTCCTTCTCCTCCAACTCTGTCATCAACAAATCAATTTCCAATCCATCTGATTGGAAATCTAATTCTGCTTTTGCCAGGAAAATGGCCTATTTAGGTTGATATATAATTGTTATTGCTTCAATAAGCCTTTAACCAACTTTTAGAAGAAAACTAATAGGTTAAAAAGCACTTTTTCCCCAAAGGTTTCCAAGAAAGCTTTTAATGTCTTCATTATCATTTTTAATGTAGTCCAAAACAACGTAGGGAATTCCTCTCAAGGACAGCCTGTTCCATAACAACCTGACGGGCAGGAGAGATTGAGATAATTTTTCCCACAGTAGAAAATGAATAAAAGAGACAAAGGGGAAAAAAAAATTTTTTTAAGGGAAAAAGAGAGAGAGAAATATTCAGAAATAAAATATAGTAAAACAGCAATCTCTTGTAAAAGCAAATGAAATACAAATTCCTTACTGTAACAGTCCAACGTAAATCAAAGCACGCTCACTACCAAAGAAGAAACCTTCATGCTGTCATCTTTCGTGCGGTGAAAATGGAAGTATTTCATTAATTCAGGGAAAAAAAACCCAGTAATTTTTAAAAAATAATCATATTATAATGATATTTACATAACAATGTAATCCAGCAAGGGATAAAGATCAGTTCAGCATTCAATCAGATGTTTAACATTTGGAATGTATGTTCAAAAACAAATTCCAAAAGTGATGTTAAAACGAAGACGCCTTCAAAAATCCAAACAGCTGATAGGAAAAGATGGAGACCCAACTCTCTGGCCGTTCTTACCATGGATTGCAACCTTCCAGGTTCCTCTTCACAGGTAAATAGTACAGTCATCTGAGAGTCATGCTCCCATTCTGATCTAGGGAGCAAGTTCCTCTTTGACAGTGAAATCAGCTGTTTGTTGGCAGAAAAAAAACACACCTCCTAGCCACTCAGGATGCTATTTTTGGAAGATCTCCTGAAGAAGTAATTTCATACACATGTAGGCCTAAATAGATATTTTTTGAAGTTTTTCACTATAATTTTGTTGCAAATGCCACAGAACTTAAATAATTAATATGTCCTCTTTTTCTTCCCCATTTGTCCTCCATTCCAAATGTTCATTTCCTCTTTTGCCCGTTGAGCTATCTGGCAATGATATCCCTGTCCTGGCAGTGCCAGAAAAGGAATAGGAACAAGGGGAACTAAACATGTTAGTTCAGTCTTAAATTTAGATTTTAATAACTGAATATCATTTTAAAAACTACACATCGTTGCTAAAATCCAAGTTGCCAAGGTAGACTTATCTTACTGTTTGTTTCAGTTAGTTATTGACTGAAGTTAGGACAGGGTAAAAAAAAATAGCTTTGCCATCCTACTGTTGCATTAATCTGCAGTCACAGGATCACTATTTGTGTGCTTTGCAACTGGTGCACATTTATGACCATTTGCTGCATCCCACGGTTACATGGTCATCATTTGCATGCTTCGCAACTGGCTTGTGACAAGCGAAGTTAGTGAAGAACACAGAAGTAAAATCATAAGTTGTGGTCGGGGAAGTTTTGCTTAACAATGGTTTGCTTTCCAACCAATATGAAAGCATCAAATACATATTTATGCAGTCCATGTATAAATTGTGTTTCTTCAATGGGGAGAACCTACCTATAAGGTGCCAGGATCTAATCAGTAATCTATAAAATAGCTAGCTTGATAATATAGTTTAAAGTATAGAGTTCATTGATTCCTTGTTCTTTCAAATCCTGTAACATTTTACTCATGGGCTTTTTTATTAGGTAAAGGTAAAGGTTCCCCTCGCACATATGTGCTAGTCGTTTCCGACTCTAGGGGGCGGTGCTCATCTCCGTTTTAAAGCCGAAGAGCCAGTGCTGTCCAAAGATGTCTCGGATTATGTGGCCGGCATGACTCAATGCCAAAGACGCACGGAATGCTGTTACCTTCCCACCAATGGTGGTCCCTATTTTTTCTACTTGCATTTTTTACGTGCTTTCGAACTGCTAGGTTGGCAGAAGCTGGGACAAGTAACAGGAGCTTACCCTGTTACACTGCACTAGGGATTCAAACCTCTGAACTGCCGATCTTTTGATCAACAAGCTCAGTGTCTTAACCACTGAGTTACTTCACACCATTTAAATTTTTATTACAATTATTTGGAACAGAAAAGTAAGCCTTGATATAATGTTCCTTTTAATGGCTGTGATTCTTCCTTACCAAGACATTTTTAACTTTCACCATTTAAAAAATGCCTCATATTTTTTCCAACCTATGAAAAATTATATTTAAATTGTTTTTATTGATTCCTGTCAGATAAGTCCCCAAGTATTTAACTTTTTAACAGTAATATTAAAACCTAGAATTTGGTATAAATACTACTTCTTCAGCTAAATTTCATGTCAATCATTGAATTTTATATTAAACTAATATACTGAAATGTTTATATTATTAACAATTCTAAAGAATACTTCAGCTTCATACTGTAAATACAGTATTCTCAACAAATAATTTTAGTTTATATTCTTGAGTTGCTAATTTAATTCCTGAATTTTTGTTGTTGTTTTTTTGATATAATTTCTCTGCCAAGAGCTCTAAGCCTGTTAAGAATATGCTAAGATAAAATGGACAACCATGTTCTCGTGATTAAAACCATTTCCTATAATCTTTGCTTTTTTTCTGTTACTCTGTATTCATAAAAAAACAAAACCTAGAGTCACAATTCAACTTCTTCAGAATCATAACCGAGAAAGGCCATTCCAACTTATCAAAAGCTTTCTCCACATTGAAAAAACCCATAATTGGCTTCTTGTTGTTCTAATTTGTTTTGTCAGTAACATTCAAGATGTGTCCGATGCTGTCACTCATGTATTATTTTGTGAAAATTCCAGTGTGGAGAGGTGTTTTACTTCAGTTAAAAGACCATTTATTTTCATGGCAAGTATTGCCCCAAAATTGTAGTACAATTAATAAAGAAATAAGTCTGCAGAGGACCACATTTTCAAAGGACAAGGCAAGAGATAAATAGGGTTTCTCCCAATCTTTTATTTCTTCCAGATAAACAGATATTTGGTATTCTTTTTCTTTTTTCTAGTTGATGGTGGTGGTGATATGATATTCATCCTATGCTCTTTCAGCTCATGTTCAAAGCAAAAAATGATGAATTCCTTAACTACAAAGAACTGTGATTGTCTTTTTCCCCCGAACACAGAAATGACGAGATGACCAAAGCACAGGTATCTGAAGTGGAAGGGTGAGAAACTTTGTTATTAGCCTAACAAATGAATGGACTCAGGACAAGCAGATTGTGGATTGCATGCTAGCAATGGGTATGGCCACAGCAGGGGTGGGTTTCAAATTTTTTTTACTACCGGTTCTGTGTGTGTGGCTTGGTGGGCGTGGCAGGGGAAGGATACTGTAAAATCTCCAATCCCCACCTCACTCCAGGGGAAGTTTACTGCAAAATCCCCATTTCCTCCTAATCAGCTGGGACCTTGGAGGCAGAGAATAGATGGGGGGCGGGGCCAGTCAGAATTTTTACTGCCGGTTCTCCAAACTACTCAAAATTTCCGCTACCGGTTCTCCAGAACTGGTCAGAACCTGCTGAAACCCACCTCTGGGCCACAGTGATTAGTGACACCTCCTTTCCAGCATACAGCCCCCATTACAGATATACATATATATAGAGATGATGATGATGATGATGATGATGATGATGATAATATATTATTAACATACATTTATACACATATACTTTTTCTTCATATAATGCCCATTCATTTGTGCCAAACCTTCCCTGAGTGGGAAGTGATCTTTGCCAGAGAAGCACACTCAGCAAAGTGGAAGGCAGAGCAAGCCTTCCCTTATTAATGGTAACTATTTCTCAAAATATCACCACTCCTGCAGTGAGCTCCTTTAAAATATTCTTCAGAAGCCTTTGTGGAAGTGCCTTTAAAACCATGTGAAGATATGCAAAATCCTTACCTCCATCAGTAAAGGTAAAGGTAAAGGTAAAGGTTCCCCTCGCATATATGTGCTAGTCATTTCCGACTCTAGGGGGCGGTGCTCATCTCCGTTTCAAAGCCGAAGAGCCAGCGCTGTCTGAAGACGTCTCCGTGGTCATGTGGCCGGCATGACTCAACGCCAAAGGCGCACGGAACACTGTTACCTTCCCACCAAAGGTGGTCCCTATTTTTCTACTTGCATTTTTTACGTGCTTTCGAAACTGCTAGGTTGGCAGAAGCTGGGACTAGTAACGGGAGCTCACTCCGTTACATGGCAGCACTAGGGATTCGCACCGCTGAGCTGCTGACCTTCCAATCGACAAGCTCAACATCCTAGCCCCTAAGCCACCGCATCCCTACCTCCATCAGTAGCTGACTCCAAATGGAGAAACAGATGTTCAGGGGGGGGCTGAATGTGCATCTTGGACAAGGAGCTACAGGAAAGGCAGCAAAACTTTTTCTGGACTGAATGAACTACACAGAAATATCGACAGAAGAGCACTTGGACCTACAAGCATAACCTTGGCACATATTCTGTATGATGATTGGTGGTGAGTTTTCTCTTAGTTGGTGACATTCAAATTTCAGCCACGGAAAAATATCACTCAGTACATTTACAGTGCTGGGTAGAAGAGATATGGGTACAGTACAGTTTATTTCAAGATTATTTCCTCCAGCTCCAGTAGCTGGGTGATTGAGCCATAATTCACAAAGGAGTATTGGTCAACGATTAGGAGACATCCACAAACTCTTCAGGTCAAGATGACTACCTGCTTCTGAGGTCCTAACCTCTTGCTTTCATGAGCTTCAAAGGAAAGCCAAACCTCTGTTTGAAGAGAAAACGATAAATTAAACCCCCAAAGGAGAAAGAGATCCTAAGATTTGGCTCCGCTACATTCTGTGTTGGCTTTGCTGCATTAATACAACTACCATGATTGCTCATTTCAAGGAAAATATTTTTCCAAGCATGAGATCAAAGGGTAAAAAAAAAAAGCACTTTGGGTCCCAAGCACAAGGAACCTTTGAACAAGTGAGTCGGGATTGTTTATGTATCTAGAAATGCTGTGACAAAGAAAGTTCTTTTCATGGGGCTTAGTCACAATAGCGTAAATCAAGCATTAATCAGAAGTGGACAGCAAGTTCTCTATATTTTTCAAGGGACTTTTACTGAGACTGAATTTTAGATGGACCCAATGTAATTCTTGTTTTTAGTAGCCTAAAGGCAGCCAGACAGAAGGCGCCACTGTATCTTTGTCCTAAAGCATAAACCATGGTAAATATAAAAGGATAACTGAAACAATATGAAGCAGCTGATCCAACCCCTTGTAGGAGACACCTAGTGCCTCCCAAGTTTGATTGGCTCTTTAGAATCTTGTGCAAATAGCAACTGGATTTTTAAAAAAAAAAATCTGTATAAATGTATAGTTGCTTGAGGCATGTCTACAAAGCATATCAGGTGCAAAATTACTGTATTGCTGTTAGGGTAACTCTTCCACTTTAGTGCTCCCACTAGTAACAGAAACACTGAATGTAAGCACTTGTAAGGGATAGGCTATATGGTTTGTGGGCTATATTGTAGGCATGAGTCTAATCTGGTGTTTCTTAACCTGAGCAATTTTAAGATATGTGGACTTCAACTCCCAGAATTCCTCAGCCAGCATGCTGAGTGGGAAATTCTGGAAATTGAAGTTTGTACATCTTAAAGTGGGTCAGGCTGAGAAACATTGGCATAACCCATCACAGAATCCCACTTAACCCAACACACACTAGTGAGATTGCTGTCCATCTCCCTTTCTTGCCTTCTGTGATACTTCTTATGAATCCAATATCTAACTCTGTTTTTGGACACATTTCCCAAAATAGAAATAAAAAATAAAAAATATATAAATAAAAATTATAATATAATTATAATTATATATAAATATATGCTGAATATCCATGCTCTGCTACGAAACTATGTGATCGGGCTTCATAAATCAACACTAACAGCCTGAAAATTAATGATTGTTATGATCGGCCTCTCCTCTCCCCTTCTCTCTCCCAGCCTTGCCCCACAGAAGCCTCCCCTATCCTATCCCCCTTCTCTCCCTCAGCCTTGCCCCACAGAAGCCAATCCTATCCCGCTTCTCTCCCTCAGGCTTCCTCATAGAAGCCTCCCCTATCTTATTCCCTGCTTGCTGCTGTGAATGTGAATGTAAAACTGAAACTGAAACTCCTGTCAGCTGCTTGTGTTTTGCATTTGGAAAGATTTCTTTTCAGGTGGGGAAGGGGAGTAGAACTCCTTAGCATCAGAGGGCTGTTTGGAAAGTGAAACAGTATTTGTTGTGTGAGCAAGAAGGAGACAGAAAGGAGCCTGGCCGTGGCTTAGCTCAACTGTTCTGTAGTAAAGCTGCTTGCTGCTGTGAAAGTAAAACTGAAACTCCTCTCCTCTGCTTGTGTTTTGCATTTGGAACAGATTTCTTTTCAGTTGGGGAGGGGGAGTAGAACTCCTTAGCATCAGAGCGTGTTAATTATAATATAGGAAATACTAATGCTCTGATGGTCATTTCGAAAAATCCTTTCTTAGTGAGCACCTAGAAGCCAAGAGAAACATACATAGCAAATTTCAAGTTTGTAGGCTTTACGGTTCTGGAGTTTTCACTTTTAGATATATAGATATATATTTAAGAATATAAAATGCTTCTGGGACTCTTTAAATTTCTCAAAAAAAAAATTTTTTTATAAAAATTAGGGAGGGCAAAGAGCCCAGTAAGCTTATCTCTACTTTATATCCCAACCTCAATACGGTCACATTCAGAATAAAATAGTTTACATTATCCAGAGATAGACCAGATCAGGGGTGAGAAACTATGGCTCTTTTATGACCTGTGTACTTCAACTCCCAGAATTCCTGAGCCAGCCATTCAGGAATTCTGGGAATTGAAGACCACAAATCCCCGCCTCTGGGACAGATCCATTGCCAAAGCATAAAGGGGAAAAAAAACATAGATTATTAGGTCTAAAACAAGAGGGTGCCGTATGTGCAAGTGACTCAGGCAGATACCTCCCTAACTCAGACAGTATAAGGGTTTCTGCGGAGGGAAGTAAAGCACAATCAGATTTGCAAGATTTTTGTTACTATAATAAAAATAGTTTGAGCTTCCTTGTAGAGTTGGTTTCTCGGTTTGGTCTGCATGCTGGGGCTGACAAATGCTTTCTTTCTTCTTCTTTTTTCTGCCTGAACTTTCATTGCGCATGTATTTGCATTTTTTCAAAGTAGAGACATATTTTACTTTTTATTTTCAACTCCTTTTTTTGTCATGTCATCCACTGCCTCATCTCTCTCTCTCTTTCACGCACACGCACGCACTCTCACCCCACACAAAGACCCGCACAAACTTGCATTGTCTTGGATGCCAGAATCTTCTGATTGTCTTGTTTTTGGCATGTTGTATAGATCAGTGGTGGGTTTCAAATTTTTTTACTACCGGTTCTGTGGGTGTGGCTTGGTGGGCATGGCAGGGGAAGGATCCATTCCCTCCGCTCTCCAGGGGAAGGTTACTGCAAAGTCCCCATTTCCTCCCGATCAGCTGAGACTTGGGAGGCAGAGAATAGATGGAGGCGGGGCCGGTCAGGATTTTTACTACCAGTTCTCCGAACTACTCAGAATTGCTGCTACCGGTTCTCCAGAACTGGTCAGAAGCTGCTGAAACCCACCTCTGGTATAGATGCTTCCTTCGCTGTTAAACCTAACCTGGTGTTTCATTGGATGAAGGGAAGGAATTCCTGACAGATTTTAGAAATAAAAGCTGGAATGAATGAAATGAAATATATATAGAAAATACAGCTGTTCCAGCTCATCATTGTTAGGGACAAAAATAATACCGTAAAAGGGCCTTTAATATACTTGCTTTCTTGCCCCCAAAGCCTGGGCTTTGTTGGCATCTTGGCATCTTTTTAGATGGAACAAGGAAAGAGCGACCCTTTAGAGGCAGGTCCCAGCAGCCTCCCAGTCAGGAATGAAAGGCATAGGGTTACTGGGAACTGTAGTTCAGCAATCTTGGGAGAAACCTCAGGGCAGGCTGTCAAACTCCCGGCCCGTGGGCCGGATGCATCACGCACTGGCCACGCCCACGCCTGGTTTAGCAAAGGGGGAGAAGTCCCAATACATCACGTGATGCCACCATGATGACGTGAGTTCGAGACCCCTGCTTCAGGGCAAAGGTATAAGGGCGAGTCTGTCATTTTCATTGCTGTCTCAGCTGCTCGGAGAACCCATACAGTTGAAAGACTGAAAAGCGATAACATTTAAACCAACATTAAATAAATAATAAACAATCCATCAATCAGCTGTGTATTAGTGCCAATTGTTTTCTTGTCTTGTGTAATGGCAATGGGGTCCTGAATATACTGATGTCTTAGTTTTGAAAATAATGTGATAAAACTGCTCCCTTTCAGTTCCTCTTTATTTTCTTTAAGCTTCACTGACTAAAGAAATGGTAAGTTTACTTTTCATGGGGCTTACTTGTATTATCTTCTGTTGGTGCATGCTTTTATTTGAGGTTGGCTGATCAAAGAGGCTGGGTCTTTCTTTTTGCTGGATTTTTGCAAACAGAAACT
Source organism: Ahaetulla prasina (assembly GCF_028640845.1). Classification (NCBI taxonomy): domain Eukaryota; kingdom Metazoa; phylum Chordata; class Lepidosauria; order Squamata; family Colubridae; genus Ahaetulla; species Ahaetulla prasina. The sequence goes on from NC_080539.1 coordinate 153,822,487, forward strand.
AAATAGCCATCGCTCCAGAGTGCTTTCATTTGGATTCCTGCATTGAGCAGGGCTAGAGGCCTAAGCAAGCCCTAATAACTCTTAAGATTTAGTGATTCAGTATGGGCTAAAAAAATTGGTTATACTATAGAGTTAGATAAATGGCAAAAATTGTGGGATATGAATTATAAATTAACAATGTAAACTGCATATAAAGAAAACCTATATAAAATGTTTTATAGATGGCACTTTCCACCAGCAAGACTGGCAAAGATGTTCAAGGACATGTCCACTAAATGTTGGAAGTGTAACCAGACACAGTTAACCCAGGGCATGGCACGGAGATAACACAAAGTTGGCAGTTCAAACCATCCCTTTATTGCTCCAAAGCTCCCCAAATGCTCCCAAGTTTCTGGCAAGTCCCAGAGCAGAGTGATAACAAACCCCCACACAAACATCAAACAGCCTCTGGCTGCAATTAGTGCAGCCTAGCGCTGTCTGCACCAAGGCTGCACGGCAATAAATCCCAAATGTATTTGACAAAACAAGAGCAAAGCAAGGAGTTCAGGGAGTAAAAGATCCAGATAATTAGTCCAGAACGCCAACAAGGAATGCAAGGACTCTTGGCAAGTTCAAACGTCGGCAAACAACACTTCAGGAACTCAGCGTTTGTTCCCAACAAATGCCCCTTCCCACAGTGTCTCCTTAAGCCTCATTCCCTAGGTGTGCCTGGTGAAGCTGGGCGGGGCACTCTTCTCACAAATGGCCTGCTCCATCTGCACTGATCATGCCTTCTCTCCACTCTCCGAACCCTTGCATCAGGAGGGGGTTGTTCTTGCTCCTCATCTGAGCTTTGTCTCCCCTGTTCATCCTGCCTCTGTTCCTCCCTGCTTGCAGACCTTACTAATTCCAAACAGCCTTACCTGGACTGACTCTGCCCTTCCCCAGTTTTCTCCAAGGTCAATGGAGCTGCCCTCTCACTCGCTGTCAGTTCTTGTCTCAGCTCACCTTCCACCGCAGATTCAGTCTCTGATGTGGGCAGGACACACTGGGTTCATATTATCATATGTGGTGGAGATGCCCAAAGGCAAAAAAATACTGGACAAAAATACATACATGGTTAGAAAAAATGATAAAGCAGCACATAGATCTAAAACCAGAAATATTGTTGTTGGGTATTTTACCAGAAAAATACAATAAAGGGAATACATATTTACCATATGTTTCGGCATATAAGACGCACTTCCCCCCCTCAAAAAAAGTGGGTGAAAATGCCTGTGCGTCTTATACAGCAAATGTTGGCGAAGCCCCGTCCACCTGCCGGCCTCCACCCATTGGTCGTTTTCGGCCTCCGCACATCACATTTTTGGCCTTCGCATGCTCTGTTTTAGACCCGTTATAACACAACTTGCGGAGGCCACACGTGGAGGCCACGCAATGGGTGGAGGTCAAAAATGGGGCATGCAGAGGCCAAAAACATGAAACGTGGAGGCCAAAAATGCAATGCGCAGAGGCAGCAATGGGCTGTGATGATCCCTGCAGCCTGGAACCGCTGATTGGCCGTATTCTGGGAGGCCGATCCAACTGCCAATCAGCTGCTTGTGCTGAATCAGGCTGCTATAATGTGCTGAAGCTGACCAGGCTGTTTGCTGTTTGCTGCAAGGATACTAGTCAGATGAATACTGATGGATGCTGAATTTTTTTTTTTCCTCCCCAAAAAGTAATGTGCGTCTTATACTCTGGAGCTTCTTATATTCAAAACAAATTTTAAACATGTTAACAGAAGCTAGAATTGTGCTTGCACAACAGTGGAAAAATGAAGAGATCCCTACAGAGGAAAATATAATTTTAAAAAATATTAGAATGTGCAGAAATGAATAGATTAACACTCAAAATTAGGAGAAGGAAGAAACTGAATACTTTTTAACATGGGATTTGTTTATCAATAGCAGGAACAGAAGTTAGAAATTTAAAAGCATAAGAGAATGATTATTTGCATAAGGAAGGAATGAATAAGCAAATACTATTATTAAATTCTTTTTTTATTTTTTTATAGTAAAGGTAAAGGTAAGGGCAGTGGTGGGATTCAAGTAATTTAACAACCGGTTCTCTGCCTTACTGATTTCTTCCAACAACCAGTTTGCTAAACTGCTCAGAAAGTTAACAACTGGTTCTCCCAAAGTGGTGCGAACTGGCTGAATCCCACCACTGGGTAAAGGTTCCCCTCGCACATACGTGCTAGTCGTTGCCGACTCTAGGGGGCGGTGCTCATCTCCGTTTCAAAGCCAAAGAGCCAGTGCTGTCCGAAAACGTCTCCGTGGTCATGTGGCCGGCATGGCTCAATGCCAAAGGCGCACGGAACGCTGTTACCTTCCCATCAAAGGTGGTCTCTATTTTTTCTACTTGCATTTTTACGTGCTTTCGAAACTGCTAGGTTGGCAGAAGCTGGGGCAAGTCACGGGAACTCACCCTGTTACACGGCAGCACTAGGGATTCGAACCACTGAGCTGCCAACCTTTCGATTGACAAGCTCAACGTCCTAGCCCCTGAGCCACCGCGTCCCCCCCTTTTTTTATAGGAGTATAATATTTATTAAAATGGATAAAAGAAAGAGTGTACATTATTAAAAAGCAACTCATTTTCTCCTTTGACAAGCATAACCAGACACAAATTAGACTGAACAGGCATCAGAATCTCTTGAAGGCAGAAGACACAGATTTGCCCCCTTGGAAAGGTGGGGAATTCACTATTATTAAATTCTAATCATTATTAATGTTATAAATATTACTGTTATTATTATGATTACTACTTCTTAAAATTAACTGTATCCATACAACGCACTGTTTAAGTAGACACTCATTTTTTTTTATGTCTAAAAAAAAAATTCAATAAAATATTCAGTGAATCTTAAATTCAAGACAGGCTTAAGAGACAAAGCCCTAGGGAACATCCTGAAATGTTTGAGTGTCTGGAAGAAATATTTTTATAAATTAAATTATAAGTCCTAGACATACAATAGAGAATATAAATTTAGAACAGAATCAGGAAATGACTACATATAAAGATCTTTTGTATATTGAAAGTGGTAGTTTGCAATTAAAATGCTTGCACGTATTAAAAGATGAAGAGAAAAATTATATTTGGTTCCAATACGGGCAATTACATGCTAGATGGAAGGAAGATCAGAAAATTGGTATAGTCCAGAATGAGGAAAATTTGGTAAAGCAAATTAGAAATCAATCTCAGGAGCATATAAAGAGACTGTATAATGTGTTACTTGAAATAGACTCTGAAAGGGATTTGGTAAAGGACTGTATGATAAAGGGGGCACAAAATTTTCAGGAGCCAATATTATTGGAAACTTGGGAAAAAATTTGGGTTAGAAATGTTAAATTTACGCAGGCACAGAATTTAAGGGAAATTTTTTATAAAATGTTTTAGAAATGGCATTTAGATCCTAAGAAATTGTCGTGTATGTATCCAGATATGCAAGCAAAATGTTGGAGATGTAATTGTGATGACGCTACATATTTTCATATTTGGTGGACTTGTAAGAATATTAAGGCTTTTTGGATAAGAATTTGGTGGATTCTACAAAATGTTCTGAAAAAGAAGATAAAGTTCCTGCCGCAATTTTTTCTGCTGGGAATTATCACGGACTGTACAGTAATTGAGACTAAACTGATTTTAAATCTAATAACAGCAGCAAGATTACTGATAGGACAGTATTGGAAGAAAAAAGAAGTACCTATAATAGAAGAATGGATATTGAAAGTTGCCAATTTGGCTGAGATGGCAAAAATCTCAGCCCTTTTGAAAGACAATACACAAGAAAGATACTTAAAGGAATGGAAAAAATGGATTGACTATATTCAAAGTAGATATCAGACTAAGAGTTATCAGACTGCCTTTGAATGATTAGGATGTATTATTTCCGATTGTTTTGGGGGAGGTTAGGAACTGATGAGAATTGTAGGAGTATAATTGAGTTGGGAGGGGGAAATTTTTAGCCTATGTTTGTTTTATTTTTAACTATACCTTGTGTTTGTTCCAGGAAGTCGGGGGAGGGGCGGAGGGGTTGTGAAGAGAGGGGAGGGGAGGGGGAAAGGAGGAAAATTTTTGTAAAACTTTTCTTTTTTTATTGAAAGTTTTAACAAGCAAAACATTTTCCCCTTTCCCCCACAAAACCCCTTCCCCTCCTTCCCCCGGCTTCCCGGGTCAAACACAAGGTATTGTTATACATAAACCAAACATAGAGTAAAATTTTCCCTTCTAATCCAATTAACCTCATCCAAATCTTTTCATTTACTAACCCCCCCATTATATAAAATAATACTTCCTAATTATTCAAAGGCAATCAGATATTTCTTAATCTGATATCTGTTTTGTAAATAATCAATCCATTTTTTTCCATTCAATTAAATATCTTTCCTGCGTATTGTCTTTCAAAAAAGCTGAGATTTTAGCCATCTCAGCCAAGTTAGTAACTTTCAATATCCATTCTTCTATTGTAGGTAACTCTTTTTTCTTCCAATATTGTCCAATCAACAGCCTTGCTGCTGTTATTAAGTTCAAAATCAATTTACTGTATAATCCGTTATAATTCCCAAAAGGAAAAATCTTCTTCTTCAGGACATTTTGAATAATCCACCATATTCTTATCCAAAAGGCCTTAATTTTCTTACAAGTCCACCAAATATGAAAATATGTAGCGTCATCACAGTCACATCTCCAACATTTCGCTTGGATATCAGTGTTGTGTCTTGCCCGCTCTCACAGCAGCCGGGGCCTTCTTATCTGCTCCCGAACACGGAGGAATGTATGCCTCCTGGCCCCAGTCCTGGCTCCATGCCCAGACAAGCTGAAGAGGAGGGGGCACCTCCTGGTCCCAGCCCTGGCTCCATGCCCAGGCAAACGGAGCAGCTAGACCCCTCCCCCTCCTCCACAGCATGTGAGCCTGAGGAAAGTTTATTTCCAACAGCTGCTGATTGGAGTGACCCTCGCATCAGAAGACTGGATAGGCGGAGGCAACAGAAGGAAGGGAGGGGCAGGCCTTAATGAGTGCTGAGTCATGGAGCCACACCCCATGGCCTATATAAAGGATCTGCTTTCTGGCAGTCTCTGAGTCAGGCAAAGTCGAACTTATCTTGCTGAAGTCACTTTCTGGTCTCCTGCCTGCTCTGAGGACTTTGCTAGGACTTTGGGCAGAGCTGCAGAGGCAAGCCTGATTCGGATTTCCCTGACCCGGCCGTCAGCGGAGGAGTGGGACACGACAATCAGGATGCATACATGATAATTTTTTACGATCTAAGTGCCATCTATAAAACATCTTATAAAAATTTTCCCTTAAATTCTGTGCTTGTGTAAACATTTCTAACCCAGATTTTCTCCCATGTTTCCAACATTATTGGTTCCTGAATATTCTGTGCCCATTTTATCAAACAATCCTTTACCAAATCCTTTTCCGAATCTATTTCAAGCAACACATTTTTCAAGTAAAAAAAAAAAAAACATCCTGAAATGTTCATCCATTGTATTAAAAAAAACAGAATGTTATCATTGTGTGTTGATTGGAAGTTTTTTTAAAAAAAATTGTAATAATGTAGTTTCAGTCCTAAAAATCCATACCTTTAAGTTAGTAAATTAACATTTACAGGGCAATGCTTATTTTAAAAATAAAGCATGCTGACTTTAGCAAGATGCTGGCTAGAGCAGGGGTCTCCAACCTTGGCAACTTTAAGACCTGGAGGACTTCAACTCCCAGAATTCCCCAGCCAGCTTTGCTTTGTTGGCTGGGGGATTCTGGGAGTTGAAGTCCTCCAGGTTTAAAGTTGCCAAGATTGGAGACCCCTGGGCTAGAGTACTTCATTGTTTGCACTGTTTTACAGATAGTCTTGACTTATGACCAGTCACTTACTGACAGTTCAGAATTACAAGAAACCTCCCTGGGGGTACTTATGCCTCAGTTCTGAAGTTCTGACAGATACTGCTTCCCTCACTTCCCTCACTGGTACATGAGTGCATTTGGGGACTCATGTACCAGTGGCATTTATAGCCATTTCAAACAGCCCGCAATCACATGACTGCATTTTAGGATATTTTTGCAGAAAACTAAAATTTACTTTTGGTTTTGGACAAAATCTGTCCATAGGGAAACATTGGTTTGCTTGACAGCTGCAGTATCTGCTTAATGACCACCACAAAAAAGGTAGTAAAATCAGGTTGGTCATGTGGGTGACCCGGTTTGTGATCATCACAACTTATGGCTGTGATGGGCAGGGCAGGCTCCATTATACTCATAAGTCAAGGATTCCCTGTGTAAGTACATCCTTACTCTCCTATTTCTGGTTAAGGTTTAGCTTCATCTGTAAAATTCTGTTTATGTTTTTTGGTAACAAAATAAAAGAATAATCTTGAATATGTTGATAATCCTTTGGGATGGAACAATCCAGAATTAGATTTTACAGGGAAAGTTAGGCTAAAAATGAGAGCATAAAAAAGGTTATAAAATGATACGTCCTTCCCACATGGTCCATGAAGCATATTCAAATCATGCTGAGAATTCAGAGTTCATACAAAACTGCTATGTATAACCCAGTGAAACTTTGAACAAAAGAACAGCAAAAATAGCTTTTTATTCAAAAATATGTAATCATTCTAAATATTTTAAACCATTCACTGATGAAGAGCACATATGTAGCATTCAGTCACAGTTTTTTCAATAGTAAAATCACATTTCATGGTTTTTTATTTATTGATTTATTTATTTTGTCAAGCATATATAAGATAACAGATATAGGTATAAACATGACTATGAATACAAGAAATGGATACAAATGAATGGGGACGGTAGTACAAGGACGGTAGGCACGTTGGTGCACTTATGCATGCCCCTACAGACCTCTTAAGAATGGGGTGAGGTCAACAGTAGACAGTCTAAGGTTAAAGCTGTGGGGGTTTGGGGATGAAACCACAGAGTCAGGTAGTGCATTCCAGGCATTGACCACTCTGTTGCTGAAGTCGCATTTTCTGCAATCGAGTTTGATTGGTTTAGCTTAAGTTTGTATCTATTGTGTGCTCGTGTATTGTTATGGTTGAAGCTGAAGTCATTGACAGGTAGGACATTGTAGCAGATAATTTTATATACTACGCTTAGGTCAGACCGAAGACCTACACTTAGGTCAGACTGTTTCAAATCAATCATGTGAGCTGAAAAAAAGATGTGGCTGTGTTAATGAGCTGCCCACAGGTGTGATGTTTTTACTGCTGCATGGTTCAAAGAGTTTTTTGACCTTGCTTCCAAGGCATTGCATAGCCTTATTTATCAATCCTCTAATAAAATAAAATACCCACCCTTCCTTCCTTCCTTCCTTCCTTCCTTCCTTCCTTCCTTCCTTCCTTCCCTTTCCTTTCCTTTCCTTTCCTTTCCTTTCCTTTCCTTTCCTTTCCTTTTTTCTTATGTCTAGCTATCATTATAGATAATCTATCTATCAATCTATCTATCTATCTATCTATCTATCTATCTATCTATCTATCACCTATCTATCATCTATATCTATCTATTGTTTGGCCAAGACTTTATTCCAGGGACAACTGTAGCAAGTCTAGCATTTATCAAAGGGATAAAAACATGGGTTGTGACATCACAGGGCAAGCTTTGCCCTGTGCTAACTTACCTGCGATGGCTTCATCATAAATACAGGTGTAGAGTTTGCATGGTGGCATTGCAATATACCATTGGTCACTTCCTATCCCTTCCTCTCCTCACAGGTATGCCTAAGGTGGGCAGGAGGGTACTTGCATGCCTTCCAACAAAGAGCCCTGCACTGAATTCAGAACTGAAAAGCAAACTCAATGCCAGTCCTAGCCTAGCTTTTGCTTGCACAGTACTTTAGGAGGTTTGGCAGTGCATTTGATCATAGGCAAGCTCCTCATAGGCGTTGTGATGCCTAATTTCCGCCTAGAGGCTCACAGCTTCTCTAGTGAATGCTACACCTCGGTCCATTTTCATTGACGTAGAAAGAGTCTTCCCTTTGGACCAGCTATTTTCTTGAAAATAAGGCCCAACGTAGAAGGGAAATTCAAGGAGACACATCTGCAGGAAGTATGAATCAGGGAAGACACTTAACATTTGGCACACTTCTCGGAAAGGATGATGGCTATAGAGGGTGTGCAAATGCATTTCTTTTCAGTGAGGAGGCTAATTATCAGTTCGGCAGGGACTGCACTTCCTGCCCTGTTTCAAGATGTTTGGAAGGGCCCCAGGAAGATAACTAGCTTGCCTGCCATGTTTTGATTTCCATCAGTTTGTCACAGACATTTCATAACCATGGCTAGCTTCATTGAGCTAGAACTTCACTAATAACACACCTGCCAGGGAAGAATTAGAACAGTGTTTTTCAAACGGGACGACTTTAAGAGGTGTGGACTTCATCTCCCAGAATTCCCCAGCCAGATGACTAGGGAATTCTGGGTGTTGAAGTACACACCTCTTAAATGTCTACGGAGATTCTCAGTCATCCAGGTTATAGTTGCCCCAAAAGTACTTTTTCAAGAGGCAACTGGATTATAGTTTTCCTTGAAGATGTTTTGCTTCTCATCCAAGAAGCTTCTTCAGAACCTTCTTGGATGCTTTTGCTTCAAAAGCTTTTTTAGAAGCGAGAAGTCTTCAAGGAAAACCAAAATCCAGTTGCCTCTTGAAAAAGCACCTTTCACACACCTCTAAAATCACCAAATTTGAAAAACACTGAACTAGAGGAAAACGTAATAAGTAATAACAAGTAGAATGCCCATAGATTCTGAACCTTACAATGGTGCAAAAGTCCTCTATCTTCACAATGACTTTATACTGATGCTCCAGGAAAGCAAATTGAGATATTGTACTACTGGCACCATTGGAAACACCAGAGACCATGATCTATTGCAATTGTTTTTATCTTGATTGTAAAATATGCTACCCCACAGATACCTTTACAGTACATTGTTGTTGTTGTTGTTGTTGTTTTTATTTTGTCACAACAGTATACGCAAACATTGACATAAAAACAATAACATATCATATATACATATAAACATGTATATAGGCTAAAATATATATAAAATATAAAATATAGGCTAAAATATGTATATAAATAAGCAAAGTATTAATCTGATATAATGAAAGGGAACAATAGGACAGGAACGATAAGTACTTTTGTGCTCTTATCCACGCCCCTTATAGTCCTTTTAGGAATGGGGTGAGGTCAATGGTAGACAGTTTTTGGTTAAAGATTTTGGGATTTTGAGATGAGACCACAGAGTCAGTTAGTGAGTTCCAAGCGTTAACAACTCTGTTAAAGAAGTCATATTTTCTGCAATCAAGACTGAAGCGGTTAACATTAAGTTTGAATCTATTGTTTGCTCTTGTATTATTGCGATTGAAGCTGAAGTAGTCTTTAACAGGAAGGACATTGCAATAGATGATTTTGTGTGTTAAACACAGGTCTTATTGGAGTCGGTGGAGTTCTAAGTTTTCTAATCCCAGGATTTCAAGTCTGGTGGTATAGGGTATTTTGTTGTTTTCAGAGGAGCGGAGAACTCTTCTTGTAAAATATTTCTGGACTTGAATTAATGTCTGAGATGTGGTATGGGTTCCAGACAGGTGAGCTGTATTCAAGAATAGGTCTAGCAAATGTTTTGTATGCTCTGGTTAGTAGTGTAGAGTTTTTGAAAAAGAAGCTGTGTAAAATTAGGTTTACAACTCTTAGAGCTTTTTTTGTTATGTAGTTGCAGTGGACTTTGGCACTTAGGTCATTTGATATGAAAATTCCAAGGTCTTTAATAGGGTGGGGGTCATCTGTAAGGTAATGTCCATCAAGCTTGTATTTGGTGTTAGGGTTCTTTTTCCCAATATGTAAGACTGAGCATTTGCTGGTTGAGATTTGGAGTTGCCAAGTTTTAGACCAATCGGATACAAAGTCAAGGTCTTTTTGAAGGGTAGAAGTATTGTTGGTGGTGTTAAATAGTTTGACATCGTCAGCAAAGAGAACACAATGACTTGAGATAAGGTCACAGAGATCATTTATGTATAGTATGAAGAGAGTTGGTCCAAGAACGCTGCCTTGGGGAACGCCACTTTTGACAGGAACAGGATTTGATAGAGCGTTGCCAATTTTGACCACGTTGTCTGTTTGACAGGAAGGCATTTATCCAATTGTGGAGGGGTCCTGAGATGCCATAGGATTTTAGTTTTAGAAGTTTATCATGTACTACTGAGTCAAAAGCTTTGCAGAAGTCCATGTAGATTGCATCTATTGCTTTGCCTTGATCAAGGTTGGTAGTCCATATGTTTTTGCAGTGGAGAAGTTGTAAGTTACATGATAATTTTTTTCTGAAACCAAATTGTTTATTAGAGAGTAGGTTGTTTGTTTCTAGGTGGAGGGTAATGGATTGGTTGATGATAGATTCCATTACTTTGCAGGTGACGCAGCATAGAGAGATTGGTCTGTAATTTTCAACTGGGCTGGGATCTCCTTTTTTGAAGATAGGGATGACTGTGGCTAGAGACCAAAGTTTGGGAAGGGAACTAGTCGTGAAAGCTTTATCAAAGATTATGCTTAGGGATTCTGCTATATTAATTGAAAGTTTTTTTTAAGAAGTATGCACATAGTCCATCAGGCCCAATAGATAAAGATGGTTTCAAGTTGCGAAGAGCTTTTTCAACATTATCTTCTGTGAAGTCTATATGTGTTAAGTTGTTGTACTCATTGTTAGTACAATTGGGGAATGTCGGATGTGAGCCATCACTGTTAACAAAGACTGAGCCAAAGAATGTGTTGAATAGGTTTGCTTTAACTGTTTCATCAGTACATTCTTTGCCATTAGATTCTTTTAGTGATGGGATGGATCTTGTTTCTTTAAGTTTATTGTTCACAAAATTATAAAAAGCACGACTGGAATTTGTGCGTAGAAGGTCTTCTTCTTGCCTGGTGTGGTAAATGGTGCATTCAGTTTTTATTTGGTTGCAAATATTTCTGTAGCAGTTTTTGAAATTAGCTACATAGCCCTTTTTGTTTCTTCTCCAGAGGGATTTTTTTTTGGATTGAAGCTTTTTTATTGATATGGGTATTTTGTTTTTGTTTTGTTTTTATTTTGGTTGTGATTTGTGGTACGTCTAGTTTGATGATTCTATTGATTTCAAGTAGGAATACTTTATAGTGGTCTTCGGCAGTGATGCAGGTTGAGAATAGGTTTTGCCAGTCAAGATATGAGAGAACGTTGTTTATAAGGTCATAGTTGACCTTTTTAAAATTGTAGTTAGGAGTACTATTATTATGACGATTTATGTGACGGCGTATATTGAGACAAAAGTCTATCATGCAGTGGTCACTGTTGGAGAAGGGTCTTTTATTTGTATTCCATAAATTGAGTTCGTGTTGTTGCAAAAGATGAGGTCGAGGCAGTTGTTGAGTCTTGTATTGTTAGTAACTAGTTGTTCAAGACCTAGGTTTATAATGGCATTGTATAGTGTAGTATGTATTGGTTCAGTTGTACATTCATTTGTTATCCAGTTTATAGAAGGTAGATTTAGGTCACCCAGGAAGATGAGAGGATATGGGCAAGGGGTAGCCCATGTTAGTAGTGCGGTTAACGTATTTGCATGAGCGATGTCGTAGTCAGGGGCTCTGTAGCATAGTAAGAATCTAAGTGTGGTGTTAATGGATAGGTCACATACAATAGTTTCAGGAAGAGAAAGTTTATGAGCAACTTGAATATTTTTTAAGTTCAATGATTTCTTGTAAAAGATAGCTACTCTATCACCTCTGCGGTGTTCACGATCTGATCGAAAAACTTGATACTCTTTGTTTGAAATAATAGAGTCAGGGAGGGATGAGTTCAGCCATGTTTCACAAACAAATATAATATCAAATGAACCATTGTTTAATAAGAGGATAAATTCGGGTAATTTGTTTACAATACTTCTTGCATTTATTAATTTACATTGAAGACCTGTAGTATTTGGTGTAGGAGAGGTAAGGGGTGTGCATACCTAGTTTTGATTGGTAGTTGATTGAGGGTTATGTACAACAGGAGGTTGAAGGAAGGTTGGCTGAGCAATGAGTGGTTGATCGTTTGATTGATGGAGGTTTTGTACAGGTGGTTTGAGGTTAGCAGGTTGATCGACAGTTGATTGTACGGGTGGATGGTTGCCTTGGTTGATGGATGGTTGGATGTTTTGATTGTATTTTATCATTGCTTCTCCATTTGCAATGTCTATTAGGGTTGAGGAAAGCAAAGCAAAAAAATATCACTTTACAAAGGATGGTTTGTGCAAAAAACACATCCCTCTTTGAAACATTAAAGCAGTGTTTATCCAAATAGCAACTAAAATTTGGGGACTTCAATTCCCAGAAATCAGCAACCAACATTGGGGATTTGGGGGAATGCTGGAAGTACTGGCTGGGGAATTCTGGGAGTTGAAGTCTACAGATCATAAAGTTGCAAGTTGGAGAAATGCAGCATTAAAACATACTTTGCAATGCTTACTCTTTTACTTATAGTGGTGGCCCCAACATTTTAGGCACCAGGGACCGGTTCCATGGAGAAAAGTTTTTCCGTGGACCTGAGGAGGTGTGGTTTTGCAAGCTGCCTGCATCCCATGGATGGGTCTTCGCTTGTTTGCTGCAGACTTGTGTTGGTCCACGGACTGGGGGTTGGGGTTGGGGACCCTGCCTTATAGGGCTTTCTCCAGCTGACTGTGTCCAGGTGAGTATACACAAGTCCAATCCTTCATTTTGTTGGTGATCTCAGAGGAAATCTTATTTTCACATGCTTGCAGGTGAATCAGCAGCACAAGCCTTCCAAAAGACACCCCTGTTTTTAATATGTAATGGAGAGATGCTAATAGGCTTTGTGAAACTCACTGATGGTTAGAATCCCCTTAATGTAGCTGTGATGAAATGTTGTGTGGGATGATGATAAGTCAGTGGTGGGATTCAAATAATGTAACAACCGGTTCTCTGCCCAAATGACCAGCTGGGTGGATGTGACCATGCTGGGTGTGACCAGGGAGTGTGGGTGGGTGTGGCCAGGAGGCAGCAATCAGCCTCCTACACCCCCCTGGGAGCAAAAATGGGCCGTGGGGGGGGCTGCCACCCCCGCGCTCCATTTTGGGTTTAGTAGGCCTTCCTGCACTTACCTGGGATCCAAAATGGGGTGCGTGAGGAAGGGGTGGGGTGGGAAGGGGCGGGGTCAGCCAGCAAATTACCTCCCGGTTTGTCCGAACCTGCCCAAACCGGCTGAATCCCATCACTGTAGTAAATTCTCCCTGTCCCAGTAGCTACTCTGTTCCAATAAATTCTAAAGATAAAAGCATGGGCTGCTGTTGGATGTTCATTCTTAAGCTGTATCTCTAAACCCTCATTACATGAACCAAGTAACTATTTGTTAACTTATTTAATTTATATTTTCAGGATTTCAAATACTCCTTTCTTTGGTGGAGAAATGAATTATTTATTCTTGTTTTCAGCCAACATGAAGCAAATGTAAATCTTTCATGCTTTGCAGGAGACATTTCTACATTTTTTTTCCTGAGGAAGGAAATGAAGAAGAGGGAAATTATGGATTCTAATCGGTGATATTATGGCAAAACTCTTCTCTTTAGTTAGTATGGGTAAATGGCAGTTGTAAACAGTGTGACTTTACTGGAAGGTCACAGCATGAATTACGGTGAAGTTTCATCTGGCTTCTAAATGAATTTGTTGTGTGTGATTTTTTTACTTCTTGGAAAGTGAAGGATTTCTTCTTCCAAGGGATGTTGATATGTTGTCTTTGATTATGAATGCAGGTGATTGCAACCACCATCTCCTTCTTAAATGCTATGACATTAGCTCCCATAAAACCCTGCAGGGTTTTCGCTTTCACACAGTTTAACATCTATTTTTGAAACATCCCATTAGGAAATCTCTTTTTTCCCCTTCTCACTTCAAACAGTTCTGGAGATTTTAAGGTTCATGGAAAATGAACCTCTCTAACAAGAGACAGTGATATTTCCTACCCAACATATAAACCAAAATGTGTATGGATAGTATTGCCCTGGCAAAGGATACCTCTAGAAGACTATGTACCCAAATTCCACATTTGGTGGAAAGCAAGAAAGTACAACAGTGTGGATCTTCTCTAAATGAGGTTTTGACAGTGTTCCTGATTCATCTGGTCATGGAGCTGCTATTCATAAGAAACAAATAGGGCCCTGCTGATACCTAGACTTTCATTATAGTCACCTTTCATTGCCTAGAATCATATTGGATGGGAAAAGATCTTGACTGAAAGACAAACTAATGGTCAGTGTCAGAGACAACTCACATGGTCCTTGAAGTATCACATGCTCACAGCCCGTAGATCTTCCTCTGGACTGCAGAATCTCTGTGACCAATTTGTCAGAACTCAGATTAAAGCATGTAATGCAAATCCATGCCATGGAATAATTGAAGAAGAAAAAAACGTTAGCTTGAAGGCAAGTTTGCAAATTACAGGGAAAGCAAAGTTGTGTGTCTTCTTGACTCAAGATCCGAAGCACATGATCTGGGAGTTATGGGGAAGACATACTGGAGAACCGGTAGCGGAAATTTTGAGTAGTTCAGAGAACCAGTAGTAAAAATTCTGACTGGCCCTGCCTCCATCTATTTGCTGCCTCCTGAGTCCTAGCTGATCGGGAGGAAATGAGGATTTTGCAGTAACCTTCCCCTGGAGTGGGGTGGGAATGGAGATTTTACAGTATCCTTCCCCTGCCACGTCCACCAAGCCACACCCACCAAGTCATGTCACGCCCACCAAGCCACGCCCACAGAATCAGTAGTAAAAAAAATTGAAACCCACTACTGCTTCACAGGGTTGTGGTTGTAGTAGGCAGAAGAATTAGATTAAATTAGATGATACCAAGATAGAAGACAGACGATGATAGATGATAGACAGATGGATAGATACCTGTAGATAGATATATGATGGATGGATGGATGGATAGATACAGTAGATAGATATAGATGATAGACAGATTGTGTGTGTGTGTGAGAGAGAGAGAGAGAGGGAGGGAAAATAGGACACAATATTATCACCCTCATCATCACATGTAGTTAGCTGAGGAGGGAAGACTACAGTCCAGTTCCTACCAGGGTTCAAATCGGAGATTGTGCCAAGGCTGTTAGTTTCCAAGTTGTGTATACTAGATATAGGGCAGGGCTGTCAGCACAGGGCAACCAGGTCCTGCTCATTGTGCAGCAGAGAAGCTGATTAGAAATGCTAGGGCCAGGGACTCACAAAGACTTCTCTCTGCTATGTGGTGCAATTGGCTAAAAATGTAGCTGTGAAGTCATTTTTTTCTTCGTAAGGTTGTAGTTACCTGTATCTGTATATTGTAGGAGAAATGGGCAACTCCTGTCCTTGCAAATCACTGGCAACATTCACATGTGTATTTGACACTGATGCCAAAAGAAGTCCATTTTAAATTAGGACTACAAATGGGCCAATGCTGTAGGATTGGTAGTTGATGGCCCATCAGATTGTACTTTTAAAGAACAAAGATTTCCTTCTGCGTATGCTTATTATAAGCAATACTATAGGAAGTAATACTTCCAGTCTTGTTTGCTGTCTCAGACTGAGTAATTAAAAATGCCTCTAGCCATAAAAAATAGAAGAAACAATATGGACTTTTATTTTATACGCATTAGGAAAGAGTGGGCTGAGTCCACAGTTAAAAACACATTGTGATCTGAGGAAGCTGCATCATGTTCCTTCCGATCTTTTGAACGTGATCTGGATCAAACTCAGATCCTCTCTTTGCCTAATCCCTGTCAGATCCTGATTAACTCTCTCTGCCTCCCCACAAAGCTCTCTACAATCCAGATGGGTTCTAACCAGTTTAACCACCAGTTCGCTTCATGCAAGCGCATTGAATAAAAATACAGCTGAGGCACGGCAATCCACTCTGCCGCGACTTACAGCTGAGCTAAAAGCAAAGGAATAAAGGTAGGTATAGTGCGGGGGCAGGCGGCAGGGCCCAATTGACGGACGGAGCGAACCGGTTTGCTCACACATCAAGATTTCCACTACCGGCTCTCCTGAACCGGGGAGAACCGTTAGCAACCCACCACTGCTACAATCCCTTCTACAACTCAAGGGCAGTCCTAATAAGGGAGTTGCAACACAGAACGAGGTGAGACACCTCAAAGGTGCATCTTCAATCTGTTTCGTTATCTCAATTTTCCATCTCCAGATCTTCTCCAGCAATGCTGCTTTTTCTTAAATGGTCAGGTTGAGAAAAATCACCCTTCAAAGAATCATAAACATGTTATCAGTCAGTGATTTCATTTTTTCCCTCCCAGGTGGCTCCCTGACTTCTGCCATGTCTCTTACTTATCCAGGTAATCCTTTCATGACTTCTTCCTTTGGTAAGTTTTGCCTCCCAGGCAGCTAACAGCTGATTGGTAGCATATTTTGGAATTGGCTGTGAACCATAGCAGAATAACCTAACCTAGTTGGAGCCAGTGCCCACTATTTGAGAAGTCTCTTTTCATTTGACTTAGTCTAATTTTGCTCCTAGAAGTAGAATCCTAATATCATCACCAGAATCAACCTACCTACCTACCCTTCTTTCCTTTTCTTTCTTCTCTTTCTCCCTCCCTCTCTCTCCCTCTCCCACCCTCTCTCTCTCTCTCTCTCTCTCTCTCTCTCTCTCTCTCTCTCTCTCTCTCTCTCAATGCCTAGATAAGTGATTCAGAGGTAAGCTTCAAACATTTTAGCAAGGGGTTCTCTGCCTGGTTGCTGGGTGGGTGTGGCCAAGTTGAGCATGGCCTAATCAGCCTCCTGCACCATGGTGGGGCGGGAGGCATTTTTGCCGTCCCTGGGCTCCGGAGGCTTTCCTCAAGCCTCCAGGAGGGCAAAAACGGCCTCCCCAGGCTCCGGAGGCTGGAAATGGGCCCATTTCCGGCATTCCTGAACTTCTGGTAGGCCCATTTTTCACTCTCCCCGAGCCTCCGCGCACGCCCTGCACTTGCCTGCATCCAAAACGGGCCAGGTGGGGACTCCAGGGCAGGGAGGGGCGGGGTGGAAGGGGCCATCCAGGAGTGGGATTTGGGGGGTCTCCAAACTGCACAGAATCTTAGCTAGAGGTTCTCCCGAACCCCTGCAAACCCCCAGCAGCCCACCCTGAAGTGATTTCAGCAGGCTGTGTATCTCAGGGTAAAACTCTTCCGCTTTCTAACCTTAACCACTACAACAAACTAGCTCTCTGTACCATTCATAGCAAGGACCAAAACTTAAAATGTTCCACTGTTGCGCTCAATGCCACTTCCTGTCTTATTCTAACTCCCTCCTCCCCCATGAGCCATCAACTTACTCTGCTGCATGACAGAACTAGCCCAGAGGTTCAAGATCTTATCCTAAGTCCAAACCAAGTGGATTAACACCCATAGATACTGCAAAACAATAACATAGACAAACGCCTCCAGATCAAAGCAGTTTTTCCAGAAATTCACTTTAATTTCGCTGAGCTCATTTAACAGCTCCAGGAGGATGGTTGTCAGTTCTGAAATGGCAGGTTTGCATGATTTTAGTCCGCTATCTGAGGGCTGGGAGAAGAGCATTTGGATTTAAACATGTGTAATGAATAAAAAATAATAATTTCTCCTAAATGAGGAGAAATAATTCTCCTAAATTGCTGGAACTGCTACAGTTAAACTGAAAGAAATGTCCAAGGGCCTCATCAGGATTGGTCTCCAACACTGAAGAGAGAATTATTCATTTTGATCAAATCTTCATTTTTAATAAATAACATTTCTTCGCTCAAGGTGTCATAGGCCTCTCTTGTGTGGGGCAGGGAAATGATTTACTTGACTACTCTGGAAAGTATGTATTTAATTATGTGATTTCCATTAAGTCTTCTGCAACATCAACAGGGAGATAGGAGGCCCCTTAATAGTTGTCTGCTCTGGCAGTTGTTTTCATTTCTGCTGGGTTTTTTTGCCTCCCTCCCTTTAATTTTTGATATGGTTTTATGGATATCGATGGTTTAAAGTGCAAAGCTGTTTTGGAAAAAGCCTTTGGATTAATAAAGGAGCCCAGCCCCCAACCATTAGCTCATTTGGCCTCTGGAGTAACAGGGTTAGGATTAGGGTTAACATTCATTCTCTGGATGAAGAAATGAAGATCTGCATTGGTTGAGAATCAGATATGTTCCCAATCTTCCTGATCCAGGGACAGGTTTCAGAAGAACAGTTGTCTCCCATGGAGTGGGGGGATGGGGAATGGTTTCGCATGCAGCAACCTAGATCCCCTATATGCAGTGGTGGGATTCAAATTTTTATACTACCGGTTCTGTGGGTGTGGCATGGTGGGCGTGGCAGGGAAAGGTCACTGCAAAATCCCCATTCCCTCCCAATCAGCTGGGACTCAGGAGGCAGAGAATAGATGGGGGCAGGGCCAGTGAGAGGTGGTATTTACCGGTTTTCCGAAATTTCCACTATCGGTTGCCCAGAACTGATCAGAACTTGCTGAATACCACCTCTGCGTGCATGCACAGATGAAGAGAGGGAGGGAGGGAGAGGGAGAGAGCGAGAGGGAGGGAGGGAGGAAGTGGTTAAAAAATACGAAGCATAAAGTATATAAAGTATAAAGAATTGAATACTTCATCCTTCATTACTATAGCATAGACACTATTCAAACAATGGGAAAAACATTATTTCTGACTCCTTAGCGGAACATTGAAATTCTGTAAAGAAAATGATGTAAAAAGAATGGGGTTTCTGTCAATGTCAGCACGATTCATTCTCTAAAAACTGAACAGTAAAAATTGGAGTGGTTAAAGAAAGAGAGAGAGGTCAAAAATGGAACCGTCCACCCCAATGCTTCCCTGCAAGAAAAGAGAGCGGTCCAGAGATGCAAAATGAGGGTAGAGCATTAATTTTATTTATTTATCATATGGCATCTTCTCATAGTGATGTGTTTTAAGCCAGCAGATCACAAGGATTGTCTGGCTGCCATTGTGGAAGAATTAGCCGACTCTATGTCGTTGCCCAGGAGATGTCCCAGTTTAGGATTCCTACACTCTTTAGGGAGGCATCTATCTTGTCTCCTGAGAGTACAGCAGACTCACTTAGATACAACTTTCTATTCCAATCTCCTGAAATCAGTACAGATGCCTATTCTGGCCACTGCTGGTAAAGGTGGGCGGAAGGTGGGGAATCTAGAAGCCATTTGCTGTCCCCTTTCCCTACTTTTGTGATAAGGCAAAAATAATCAGGGCTGGTGCCTGCCCTTGAAGAAGAGAGAACTAAATGAGATACCAGCATTGGATGTGGTTATTCACTAAACATTACTAGATTTCTATGGAGAATCTCAGTCATCCAGGTCATGGTTGTCCCAAAGGTCATTTTTCAAGAGGCCACTGGACTTCAGAAAGTCCAGTTGTCTCTTGAAAAAGCACCTTTGGGATAAACATTACTAAAGAATATACAGTAGGTGGATTTCAGGAAATCCTACTTTTATGGTATGCTGCTGTCTCTTTCTAATCCTGTGTTTCCCCGAAAATAAGACCCTGTCTTATATTTTTTTGAATCCTGAAATAAGCGCTTGGTCTTATTGTCATGCGCTCAAAAGCCTGATTGGGCTTATTATCAGGGAATGTCTTGTTTTGGGGGAAACAGGGCACGAAACCAATAATGGGAGTCCCTGACGGTTATTTAAGAAATTGTATGTTAGAGTGCGCATGAGCGTTGCATGTGTCAACTAACAAGTTGAAAATAAATCAGATTAGTCTTTTGCAGGCTTCACAGACATTTGCTTGTCATTTTAACTGTGACCCATGTCAATGGATGTTTTGGGGTTTAGTTTGCTTTGATTTTGCAAGATCTGGTGGCTCACAATCATTAAGGGAACAATGGATTCTGGATGGGAACAGTACATTCTACAGGAGAGTATAAGAATGTGCATAATTAAAGCTTAAACCAGTGTGAGACATACAGCATCCTAAACACACAAATGATTTTACAACAAAATTGCTGAAGTAGAAGAAACATTGCATCATGGAATAGCCAAATCAAAGCCCTCATTTGAATAAAAAAAAAAAGTGGCATCACCTGAAAAGCTCCTGCAAAGTAGCAAACTATTGTATTATCGTCAGGAAATGGGTTGAAAGTTTGTTTAACCAGAACCTCATTATTAAAAAATAGGATTTAGATAAAATTCAGAGACTATTGTAGGTATGTACTGCAAGGTTCTTTTCTTTTGCTAGAATAAACATTCATTTTAACATCATCGGTTGGGAAGAAGTGAAGCAAATGTTATCTTAATTGCTTGGTTGCCCAAATACCTATCAACTAGGCTGTGTACTATTGTTCATATACCATAAAAATATAGTAAAGTTTTCCAATCCTTAAGAATTAGAGCCATTTGAAGTATCACAATATTATTCATGTTTATTCATGTTCACATAGAATGTATACCTATCAGCCACCACACACAAAGGTTATACAATAACCAGCTGCTATCTCTTCAGAAACATTTCAGTAATGTGTCTGGTGCGAACAGGAGATCCACTATCCTTTCTCACAACGTAATTGGGCTATGGATTGTCTTCCTCTGTCACAATGGAGAACAATCCACTATTAAAACAAATTTCTGAGTCCCCAAAGGAAAAAAGCCAAAGTTCTCCATCAATGGAAGCGTCGCCTGTTTCCCTGTTTACTTCTGAGATGGCCAGCGGACCGCCTGAGTTTTCTCCTCTCTTCATGATGGAGTTTCTCTGCTTCTTGCTGCTTTTTATGGTGCTCGGACTGAAAAAAAAAATACAAAATGAAAGACAACACAGTAGTTAATATCCAATGGGGTCCATTCTACTTTTAGTGGAGGGAAGAGACAAAGTGGTGCCCTCCTCCTTCCATTTGTATCTTTCCCCTCCTCTATCTTCACTTATGGGTTGGGAGACATATGGAGAAAGGGAAGAGAAACCAAAAGCTTTGGGGATGCGAGTTCAATCATTAAATTTGCAAGTAGCTTCATATTCCCATAAAAGAGATATGAAGAAATAGTATAAAATGTGCCAAAATAAAAACAAAACTTAGTGAAAAGTTTATTAAGAAACATAAATGAGTGGATAACTTTTTTTAATCTGCTCATAATGTTAAGCTTATATCCTAAATGGTTTCCCCCCCCCCCCATGGTTTGGTCCATTATGGGAAAAACAACAGAACTGCTTTATTCTAGAGTGTCAAATGGGCCGGATGTGTCACGTGCTGGCCACGCCCATGACTGGTTTAGCGAAAGGGGAAAATATGTGATATATCACGTGACGACGCGAGTTTGAGACCCCTGTTCTAGAGATAGACAAAAGTGCAGTTTTCCCAGGCAGAAATACAGGTGTGGCTGGGGGAGAAAATGTGAAAATCTCAAAGAAATTGTGAAAACCATCTCCTCTTCCACTCTCTCAGAACTGACCAAAACCTTTCAAGATATCTACAACTGCAACTTAGCTGTAGGCTGAAAATTCCTAGGTTAGTTACCAAAATACTTCATAGAAGCTAGTTAATTCGCCAAACCATCTGGATAAAATTAATAGAAGCAAAATTTATTTTTTTGATGCAATACTTTAAAGTCTTTTTGGATACCTTTTTGATGCAGTACTTTAAAGCCCTTTTTAGTTTTCTAAACAAATCTAGCTTTTTAATTATGAAGTCAGTCCAAAAAGAGCATAAATTATGGCCTGGTTTCTAAGAAACTGCTAGTAGTTTCTATTTCCAATTCCTTCCTCCTGCCGCCTTGCCTATGTGCTTTCTGTGAGTGTGGGATGACACCTGCAACAATGACGAAAGCAAAGGTGGTGGGAAGGGCTGTAAGAAAATTGGAGAGCCCTACAGGCAATGTGTGTGGAGGGTGGTGGTGGTGGTAACATGAAAGAAAATAAGATCTATCCAATTCCCATTTCTGGTTTGGTTAGACTTCTCCAGCAGCCAAGTCAATACCCAGCAGAAGCATAATGCTATATGGATTTAGCTGTCACAACACAATCTGACAAAGATTTAGTCCCCCTTCCACAGATAGTGGCAGCAAATTCAAATGTGCAAAGCAAAAAGAGAGATGCAAGTCTGGCTGACCCAGCATAGACAATTCAGAAACAGTAGTCCATCTGCAGTACGCAGGAGTGAAGCAGTTTCATCCGAAGGGCCACTTAGTACTTCTGCTGCATTGGTCTTTAACAATTCTAAATTTAGGACTGATGTTTACCTTTTTTAATTTAAAAGTAACTTGTTTACTTCCTACAGTGGTATCATGTACACTAAGTGCACCGACTCTCTCTTCAAGTTGCAAGCGATCTCCAAGTGACTTTCTGCAAAAAAACCAAAACAAAATGAGAGTATAAACAGCATCTACTTTCATGATCAGCACATCATCTCCCACAGTAATTGCTTTGAGAGCAAATGAAACAGAAACGAGGAAGAGATGGAGGCAGGAATCAAGCTACTTAAAGTATCTTGAGAAAACTTTAAAATGATCTTTAGATTAGGATAGGCTAGTGGGCTGACTGGCTAGTAGACTACGGATCCTATAACATATCAACCTAAGACTATATCCAGATTTAAGGGTCCATGACACTGGCACAATGATGCCACATTGGTCTTGTGCCTCCCTATGCTCAGCCCATCAAAATTTCTAAGTAGTCAATGGAAATTGTAGTTGCACCTCCTTTTTCAAATTGGTATGCAAATGAATGGGTGAATTAAGAGAAACCTCTTCATTATATCTGCCCTATGAAATCAACTGCCTTTAGCAGAAATCTGAAATCATCACAACTTAATCATGAGCAATGAAAAAAAATGAGGACAAATCACTAGAATGGAATAAAATCGCGGTCTTACTTCATTAACTTTTGCTTTTGGGCAGTGTCTTGGAAACTTCTAAATTCTTCCCCAGCTTTAATCTCAAAAAACGTTGGTTCCAGGACTGTTTTCTGATCCTCCTTGAACCTTTCCTGCCGTTTTACTTTTTCCTCTTGGCGTAAAAGGCTGCGCTGTTTCCTGACCTCTTCAACCCATCCTTTTTCATCATCTGAAGACTCCGAACTTTCTGCATCACTTGGTTTTCCTTCTGGCTCTTCCTCTTCTTCCTGAAGATAAAAATAGTCAGTTAAAAAAAAGAGAGAAAAGCATTAACGAACCATTTACCTAATTAGGAGTACGTGACGCCTCACAGATGCACTGTTTGGAAAGGACTTTAACACAAGATCAGGCAAGATATTTTCAACAGAATGTCTTTACGGCTAATTACCATTGCCAATAATATGCTTCATATTCTTAATCTACAATTCTATCTGTAACTATTAAAATATCCTCCCCCCAAAAAAGGACAAAATATACCCAGTATCAATTAAATTTAATATTTCTATTGCTGAAAAGAGACAAAAAGGATCCAAGACTGATAGGAAGCAAAACATGTGCTACATATGTCCTCCATTTAAGAAGCCAACATTTGAAATTAGGAACCAACCTACCATGAAGCAGAGAAAGGGAAAATGGAAGAGGTCCACTCCTTGAACTTATAATAATTCAACAAAACAACAACAACCCTTTCCAAAGATAAAAAGTGGCAAGAGAAGACCAGGATAAAAATATGCATTCTTAAACAACACAAAAATTTTCAAGAGGTGGGGATCTGATGTACATAGGAGAGAAAACCATTCCACAGCATACCGGTACGTGCTATCAGTGAGTAACCCTGCCTCCATCATATCTCCCAGGATCAATATGCAAAATTATGACATAAACAACATGGCCTCATCCCAAGACTGCCTGATGTATCTGAAGATGCTTTTTAAAATAGTCTACTACTGAGCTTGGTGGCGAAGTGCCTGCCAATTCCAATCTTTTAACAGAGGGATGATTGCTTCATGTTGAGGCACTCTAGTCTTCAACCTAGCCATTGAATTCTGCACCAATGGTACCTTCTGCACTACTCAGAAGGCCAGTCCCATAAACAGCAATTATAGTGGACCACGCTTGAGGTTGCCTATGCAATGAATTGCTGTGATTAGGGAATTCTTCCTGAGGACAGAACAGAACTAATCTACCAGTTTAAATTGACTGTTGTGTCTCGTCCGATCTCACCACAGCCGGGGTCTTCTTATCTGCTTCCGAACACGGAGGAATGTTCTAGTATGCCTCCCGGCCCCAGCCCTGGCTCCATGCCCAGACAGGCTGAAGAGGAAGAAATACCTCCAGCCCCCAGCTCTGGCTCCATGCCCAGGCAAACGGAGCAACTAGACCCCTCCCCCTCCTCCACAGCATGTGAGCCTGAGGAAGGTCAATTACCAACAGCTGCAGACTGGAGTGACCCTTGCGTCAGAAGACTTGATAGGCGGAGGCAACAGAAGGAAGGGAGGGGCAGGCCTGGATAAGTGCTGAGTCATGGAGCCACACCCCATGGCCTATATAAAGGATCTGCTTTCTGGCATTCTCTGAGTCAGGCAAAGTCTAAACATATCTTGCTGAAGTCACTTTCTGGTCTCCTGCCTGCCCTAAGGACTTTGCTAGGACTTTGGCAGAGCTGCAGAGGCACGCCTGATTCGGATTTCCCTGACCCGGCCGTCAGCGGAGGAGTGGGACACGACATTGACAATATGCTTCCTAGCCATGAAGGTAATCATCGGTAGATCCAGAAACAATCCTAAACTGCATATTTGTTCCTTTGGGGGAAGCCAGTCTAATCTAGAACAAGACCCACTAGTTTCTATATGAATTATAATTGCCTTTATCCTTCTCATCTTTCCTATAACCTTCTCCTATTGGTATCTTATGATTTATCACTTTGTTTTTCTTATGTACACTGAGAGCTTATGAACCGGAGACAAATTCCTTATGTGTTCAATCACTTTTGGCCAATAATGAGCATTATATTCTATGAAGCAGATACTCCTAATGCTTTAAACTTATGATTCAACAATATTTTCACTCCTGGTAAAAAATTTAAGACCATCTCCTACTTGCATGTGATCAGAGTTCATGCTACATTCCCATTTGAAAAATCCCACTGCATTTTTCAAGGTTTTGTGCTCAAAGAACAAATACAGGATAAAAGGGAAAAGGGAAATGCCATTTGCCATGTTTTATTGGCTATCCATGTGTGCCTGTTATAATTATTGGCTATCCATGTGTACCTGTGATAATTATTTGGAATAATTATGTTGTGCAAAATGCACAACAGAATTATTCCAAATCTTGCTAGGGATTCTTAGCACCCAGTAGCTAAACAAGTGGTGGGGATAGAAAGGTTAAGAAAATATGGTTCTACTGAATCCTCCTGGGATCCTTCTCAAACAGTAGACGGGAATCGCATCTCCATTTTATAAACAGCTATTGGAGAACACTAAAAAAATCTCAAATTCTCAGGTTTTACCTCTCCCAAAGCTTCTTGGTATTCCAACATCTTTAACTTCTTCTTCCTTTTCTCACTTATTTTAGAAACAAGTGGATTAAGCAGCCTAAATTCTTCACTCTTCTCATCCACCTGGAAATCAGGATTCTCAAACATGACTTTGAAGCGGTCATCAGTAAGGATGTTGGGCATTTTCTGGAATAAAAATGAAAATGAAGTTGAGAAATGGTTCCCTTGCTTAACGTTTTCCAACTTTATCTGTTAAACACATTAGAAAGACTTTTTTGCACAGCAAGAAGCAGCTTTGTGAAAGAAACTTAATTTTTTTTCTCCAATTAGTTATCTATTTATACTATTTATTTAACAACCTGCTAAACCAACTTTTTCCTGCTTTTTAATAGTTTGCTTGGAGGACTATAATTCCTTTTTATATATTCGCTATCTGATGAGTTTTTATGTTTAGTTTTTCTTTTACTGTCAGTTGTCCTGAGTGTCATTTTTGGTAGAAAGGGAGGTTGTAAGTTAAATAAAGTAAAACAAATGCAATTTGCAGGTTTGCAGAGGAAGAAGGAAGCTGCCAGGCAGAATGATTTATGTGTTTTCTTCCAAATTCTTCAAAAGTCCTGAAATGTCCACATTACTTACCTAATATGCTGACTTAGACTTATTTATCTTACTTTAGTTTATTTTTATTTTATTTGTTTTCTTATTTAACTGGTTTTAATATACCTGTTTGCCCTTACACATAATTCAAGATAAAGGTTATTTTAAGATCACAGCGACAGAAAGGATGGGAGATTGCTGCATTAAATGTATGACTTACAGTTCTCAACAGAATCCTTTGGGGATGGAATAAATAGACATTTTCTGTCATAACTCCATTGCTTGGAGAACATCTTTCTGAGGAAATCCATACATCCCTTACTCAACTTGGAGAACATCTTTCTGAGGAAATCCATACATCCCTTACTCAAAATTGGCCTAAGGGCCTCTGGTGGCTCAACCAGAGTAATGCAGTCTGTTATTAACAGCAGCTGCTTGCAATTACTGCAGGTTCAAGTCCCACCAGGCCCAAGGTTGACTCAGCCTTCCATCCTTTAGGTAAAATGAGGACCCAGATTGTTGGGGGCAATAAGTTGACTTTATATATAATATACAAATGGATGAAGACTATTGCTTGACATAGTGTAAGCCGCCCTGAGTCTTCGGAGAAGGGCAGGATATAAATGCAAATTAAAATAAAAAAATAAAAATAAAAATAAAGAAATAGCTGGTGTTTGGTATGTAAGTGAGATTCTTCTAATATCATAAAGTGTCACACTTTTGATTTCATAGTGATTTCCTTGATAGTGTGGTTTTTATTGCTAGATTTTGAAAAATAGCATACATACATCAATTGTGTCTTGTTATATTACTCACAATAGCCCCTGTCTGCTTGATCAGCTTTAAGACTCCCACCTTTACCTTAAGTAGATTTTGTTAGAAAATCTGAAGCCCAGTCTATTGGTCGAGGTACTCAGGATTTAAGTTGAGGTTAGGGTTCACTGTCTCATTTACTAGGTAATTAAAAGGAAGTTTCACCTTTAAAGTGAACGATAATTTTGATTAAGATTACAATGTTCTGACAGAGCTATTTCATCACCATTTGCATTTTAGGAGTTAGAAAAAGGTCATTTGAGCCTGGCTGCTGGAAAAATACTAGCACCTGGGAACTAGTCTTGTCCAACAACTTATTTGGACAGCGGGCTAGAAAGGAAAATTCTCTGAGCCACTAAAATTGGTGTTCAGCGTAAAGCCCAATGTAAAATACTAAGAGGCAGGAGCACAGTATTCTGATCAAATAATTGTATTACCCTCTCCACCCACCTGTTTATTGTGTAGATGACTAACTTTTAGTTCATCTCGCTTAAAACAGTTTACATTAGCTTTACTATTGCTGTTACTATTACTACATCACTATTAAATTCAACTTTTCTATACAGGGATGTGCATTGTGCACTCTCATTCATTTCTGCTCATAATACAGATATATTTTGATTAGTAGAATTCAACTTAGTAAGTAAAGCTCTTTTAGTTCATCATCTAAGAACCATTTCCTGTCATGTTCTCCAAGAATTAAGGATGATATCAGTCTTAGCCCTATTGGCAGAGGCCCAATAACTGGAGATAGCATAAGTCAACATAGGACTTTCAGAGTTTCTGCTCTCTCATGAACTTATACCCTTCCATTACCCCACAGATACAAGCATTTTCGAAGTAGCACCGCTGGTCAATTTCATTCCATAGAACTAATATAACAGAAACAAGGAAGGGCAACTTACCTTCTGTTTCTTCTTTCGAGCATTTTGTCGTTCCTCTTCTCCCTCCTCAATCAATTTCAGTGCAAGTTCTTTATTAACTCTGGGAAGTTTCTAGTGAATAAAACAAGCATGGATCTCTTTAGCATGCACCTTCAATGCATCTGCTGATTTAATATATGAATCACAGTTCAGACAATAATTGTATGGGATCTAGAATGATTTGGAATATGTTAAATTGTATTTTAA
This sequence comes from Ahaetulla prasina, assembly GCF_028640845.1. Taxonomy (NCBI): domain Eukaryota; kingdom Metazoa; phylum Chordata; class Lepidosauria; order Squamata; family Colubridae; genus Ahaetulla; species Ahaetulla prasina. Next base: position 153,850,407 of record NC_080539.1, read on the forward strand.
GTGAAAAGCAAGCTCTAGTTACATTTACACAGATTTCTTGGATAATTTGACAAACCCCAAATCCCAAACTATATACCAGGGATTTCAATAGAAAACATCAGGGATCGCCTGAGATAGCCAAGGACTTCTGATTTTACCAGTGGCTTAAGAAAGAACAGGATCACACTTGTTTTCACAACAGAGCAATGCATGCTTTGGAAATAAGTTAAAAGAAAGGCTCTAGACTTTGCCACTGGTCTGAGGAATCCATTTATAAAAATTAAGGAGACTCTTAGGAAAGGTAAAGTTTCCCCTTGCATGTATGTGCTAATCGTCCCCGACTCTAGGGGGTGGTGCTCATCTCCGTTTCAAAGCCAAAGAGACAGCACTGTCCGAAGATGTCTCTGTGGTCATGTGGCCGGCATGACTAAACACGAAAGGCGCAGAGTGCTGTTACCTTCCCACCAAAGGTGGTCCCTATTTTTCTATTTGCATTTTTAACATGCTTTCAAACTGCTAGGTTGGCAGAAGCTGGGACAAGTAACGGGAGCTCACCCCGTTACACAGCAGCACTAGGGATCAGAACCGCTGAACTGCCGACGTTTCGATTGACAAGCGTCTTAGCAACTGAGCCACCGCATCTCCTCCTGAGAAGAGACTCTTAAGGAAACTCAAAAGGGCAGTTTGATGAACCACTGGATCTTTTTCTGCCATCAGTTTTCTATATTTCTATATTTCTTCAAGCAGCAGCGTCTTTTTTTCAGATTCACAAAGAAGCCTGAAAAAATCTTGGAATCTCTGCTCCGTGATGCAAAGTGAGCTCTAAGCACAATGCCCATTCATATTATAACCATCGACATTTTTCCAAGCGAACACAAAGTAAAATTCAGATAGCTGACTTATCACCTGGTTCAAATATCATTTCTCATCAGGAAAAAAACCATATACAGAGGGGCTAGCATAATTCTCCCCATCAAGAATGGCCTTTTTCAGAATCCTAAAAAGGGGAATGGAGAACATGGATTCCTGCCGATAGTCGAGTCAATGCCAGTAATGCCCTTTGAAATCTCACTACTTACACCAGCAAAGAGAAGAACTCTCTTTGCTGTCACTTTCCTTTCCTTTCAAATATAAGAACTCTAAAACTCTAAAGAACTCTGAAACACCCCAAATGTACTTTTCTATATGGGGACTCTCTCTTTCATTCTCTCTCTTTGATGAACCTATCCCAATGTTGGCGAATCTTTTTGGCAAGGGAACATGGAAGAGCAGCTCCCCGGAGCATACACGCGGGAGCTCCGGGAACCGGAAGAGCAGTTCCCTGGTGTGCATGCACATGCCGGGAAGCTGAGCTTCCAGTTTCCGACACGCACATGTGTGTCAGTCACCTGGTATTCCAGTTTCTGGCACACATGTGCGTGCAAAGAACTCAGCTTCCCGGTGTGCGCATGTGCATCAGGGAGCTGCTTTTCCACTTTCCTGCACCGGAATCCGGAAGAGCATCGGGTGACAGCTGACGTGCTCTGCCTGCCACTTCCGGCACCTGTGCCATAAGTTCGCCATCACAGACCTATCCTGAATGAACCAAACTTCATCTTTACCTTTAGCTGCACTCTTTGTGCACGCGTTTCTTCTATCTTCTGTCTAATTTTCTCCCTTCTGTATTCCTCATAGGCAAAAGGATTTACCATCATTTTAACCTGCAAGCACAAAGCAACCAGGGAGAAAAAGGAAGAAATCATAAATCATTACATAATTTTTCCATTTGATTTAAGATTCTTATTTGCTGGATTTATATTCAGCATTGCTAGCAAGAATGATAGTTCGAATAAAAAAAAATATCAGGCTATGTATTAATTAAACGTTGCTAAAAGATGGCAATAAAATGAATAAATAAAACTCACAGCAGCCAACTAATTAAAAGTCATCTTGTCCATTCAACCAAAAGTCTGCCTGAAAAATGGTGCTCTATAAGAAAGGGAGTTAGCCCTAATATTTTGTGCAAGCCCACATACCTTATGATACAATCGTATGTCCATGAAAAAGCCATGCATGTACGCCCGAAGAAGGGGTGATCCAATAAGATGAGCAAGCCCTGGAGATAAAATGGAGGTGGGGGGAGGCGAGAAGGAGATACATATATTGAGCATGACCTTAATATAACACAAAATAAAAAAAAAATATTTCAGGGTACTTTACAAAATCAAAGTTTGCATATATTATTTACACAGAGAAAAAAGTGAAGAGCTGGTCTGGAAACATCACCAGAATGTGTCAGCCCCCAAAGAGAATCATATATTATTTTCAAATGAGAAATACGTGGAGTATCCATGGCAAAAAAGTAATCTTGCGGTGCCAACATTACTATAGTCTTTTGATTCCAAGTCATTGTCACAGCTCTAAGATAACCACTTTATGTCTCTGTTACTTAGCTATAAATCTTAAGAAATGACAATTTTAAGTACCGTATATACTCGAGTATAAGCCGAGTTTTTCAGCACGTTTTTTGTGCTGAAAAACGTCCCCTCGGCTTATACTCGGGTCTATACGGCTTATACTCGAGTTTTTTTTTTAAGCCCTCGGCTTATACTCGAGTATATCTGGCTTATACTCGAGTTTTTTTTTCTTTTTCACATTTTACCGGACGGCGCGGGGAAGCCCTGCCGGTGCAGTGAGAGGGCGGGGCGGGGGAGCCGCCAGCCTTCTCAGCTGAGGGAGGGAGGGTTTCCCCAACCGGTAGGTGCCTCATTTCCCACCCTCGGCTTATACTCGAGTCCCTAGTTTACCCCAGTTTTTGGGGTAAAATTGGGGACCTCGGCTTATACTCGGATCGGCTTATATTCGAGTATATACGGTATTCCTAAAGGAACAAGGAACATGTAGATTTCAAAAAAAAATCTTAGGTTTAATATAAATGTTATGTTCTTTTAAGGTTGATTTTTTTAAAAAAGAATTCATATGCTTAACAGGTTTCTTCTAGGTAAAATATATTTATATAGAGTTTTAACAATTTAAATTAAACAAGTTTAATTTTCCTGAATTACTAATAATGAATTGAGTCTTTAGCAGGAATATTATTCCTGCAAAAATGCTAGTTGCATGTGTATTTTTTCCCATATTACCATAAAGTATTGAAACTGGGGGAATTAGTGATTTGACTCAACCAATATAAACTGTTCTCTGAATTTGGAGCAAGGTAGAAATCAAAGTTCTGAATTTGGACTAGGAAAACAAGGAAACCAAAACAGGAATCCTCCACCAAAGACCTGGTAGGTAGGGACAGGAATGCAAATGCATTTCATCCTGTAATGCTGTATATTGTAGTCACTAAAGCAGGGGTCTCCAACCTTGGCAGCTTTAAGACTTGTGGACTTCAACTCCCAGAATTCCTTAGCCAGCTTTGCTGAGGAATTCTGGGAGTTGAAATCCACAAGTCTTAAAGCTGCCAAGGTTGGAGACCCCCTGCACTAAGGTACATATAAGTAAAGATAATATCTGAGGTCGAAATCAAAGGAAAGAGGCAAGATGAAGTAAATCACGTCTACAGCAGTAGTACTTTACCAAGATTTTCAAGATCTTTTCTTGTTACAAATTTATAGTCATCATAAACTGTTGTCTCAGGGTTCTCCTCCAGCTCTTCTGTCAGATTATCAAGAAATGAGCACCACTTTGGAGCAGGACCTAAAACCTGTAGATGTATTATTAAAGTCAGTTGTGATCGCAAATTATTTTGGTGAAAACCCAATGACCTCAATAGGTCTCAAAATGATTGCTTCCGTTTCCTCCCAAATGAGGGTGGCTCATCCCTTTTCCACTGCTGATATCAATCTCTCTTCTGCTACCATGAGCACACAGGCACACACCCAGTGAACCAAGATTAACTGGGTAAACTTCAATATGTACAAAGCATTATCAAGGTGCACGTTGAAAGCTTTCTCTCTCTCTCTCTCCAGAGGAAAGGAAAAAGGAAATAATGGCACCCACAGAATGGAACTTTAGATGCCCCACTTCCTTTTCGAATCTATCAGCGACAATTACACAGAGGGAAGGTAAACAAGCCATTTCAAAAGAGAACAGCTGCCACCTAATCCCCTCGAGCAACCCTACTTCAGAGCAAAATATATTCCAGGGATGCTGGGCTTACATGCTCTTAATATAATGACTCTTGTCACTCTAACTGAGATCATGTCAACCTTACCTACCGCCTACACAACTCTGCTCAAGGATGAGAAAAATATTTGTGCAGGTCAATAAAAACTGCCAGTACCAATTATCTTAATACGCGTTCACTAGCAGGATACTCCCAAGTACTACTTTGGAATTGTTAATGTAAGTTTAATTTGTCAATACACACATGAAAAGTTGGGCAGGGGGAACTCTACAAATTATTAGTGATAAGTCTTGAATAAAAGAATGCTGTTTACAGAAACATTCAGCCTGTGTTATCAAGTGTATAAATGGTACATTTAGCAAGAAACCTAGCAAAGTGTAATTTTTCCTGATAAAATATTTTTGCTAGCTGGAGGTTTGAGTTCCAATAAAGATGTTACTTCGTATTACTATTAACTGTAGTTCTCCAGCTATTTTTTTTTCTGTTCCTCCACATTTCAAGACTCTGACTTGAAAAGTATAATTATAATTTTCCTCAAACACCCAGAGAAAACATTCTTTCAGAATTAGCCACTCAATTTTATCTTATAGTTGTGTTTGTCCAAACTACTGACAGCTTCCCCATTAACCTACTTTCTAGTTTACTGAGAATCAGGCTGTTAACTTGTTCACTTTCCTTTCAGTATAATTATGCCATGCTTTGTCACAGGCTTCCTTTCCTCCCTCACTAGATACACCCAAGGATAATCATTGCTACCATTTATTTTTTTCCTTTGCTCTAGACAAACACAACCCTAGCAGTCTCTTAGGTTCCCTTCCCCTATTTCTCCCTTGTTGCTCGTGAGCGCTTTCCCTATTGAGGGTGTCAGAACAAGTATATTTGCTCTTGCCACCAACAAATCTTCCTTAAAAAAATAACACGGGGACACTTTTTCTCAACAATAGTTACACCATCATCTATTCTTTCTTCATTTAGGCTTGCTAAATATGAGAAAAGAGCTTATACAGGATCATCCTGACTGCAGATTACAGTACAGAGATTGGCTCTGCGCATGCACAAGATGGCGGCGTAACAGGGGATCGGAGCCGGTGACTGAAGAGGGGATGGCGGCGCCCAGGTGGCCTGCCGAGCGGTCTGCGCCCCCCGGTCAGGCGTACCATCTCTCGGGCAGCCGTGGGAGGGGTCTGTGGACCTCCTCGGACTCACGGCTGCCGAGAACGAGACCGGGGAGGGTGAGCTGCGGACGGCGGTCATCTTGCCATCTCACCGGGCGCTAGGCGTGGCCACGGCTTGTATTTGGCTGCTGGAAGGCCGCGGCATGTTTTTCCTCCACGTTTGGATATCTGCCGTTTCTGGATTATTCCTGACTGTTCCGGCTCTTCCTGGTTTTCCCAGGTTTTCTCCCAGGTTTGGCTTGGGGTGAAGGGCTATGAAGGGCTATGAAGGGTCCTCCTTGTGGCCCCGCCTGAGACTTTCTGAGACTTTCTGTGGAAAGACGAGGGGAGGGGGCTGAGGTGTCCTGGCCTAGTTCGGCCTGATCTGGCCTAGCTGGGCCGGCTTCCTCCCGGGACTATAACGTTACATTGTCAATTGTAACATTTGTCATCTGCATTTTGTCATCATGCACTTTACATGGCCGGTTGAGACTCTCGGGTCATGATTATTCCTGGAATTTTGGGGAAGATGATTGGAGCCTGATTGGTGATCTACTGGGGGCCCTAACTTTGAAACATCTATTCTGAAACATCTATTTGGAAATGTCTGTGACGCCGCTGACGGGGAGAGAAGTACCATCTCTTTCAGGTCATGGATTTTAGGACTGTGCTTTGGGCAGAGTAGTAACAATTTTATCATCAGACTATATCTGCCTACTATTCCATCTTTTACCAACTTTAAGCCAGCCACCATCTGAAGATTTATCGGAGGATGGGTATCCATTTGGACTTGGCATTACACTCTGCCATCCTAGATATTATTACCTCTCGTCGGCCTCTATCTCCTATTTATGCCTTTAGTTATCATATATGCGATATTCTGCATTGGAACTCTTGCGCCTGCGAGGTGCCCCCGCCTCGCAGGAATGGCCCGCTTCTTTATCAAGGGCCGGCCTCAATGACGGGTCTTGGGATCCACAGAGGTGGCATGCGAAGAAAAAGAGCCTTTGGGGTTTTTTAGATAGGGCATTTTTAAGGGGTGGGAGGGTTAGGGCGGGTGTTGGGGGTAGCCCGTCGGGTGGGGAGCCAGTTCCTGCGTGTGCTCGCGGCGGTTATTTATTAGGTTCGGAGGTTATGGGGGGGAAGCGTGTTCCTTCTAGCGAGGGTGGTCCTATTTGTACGGTAAGTGGGAGGGGCAGATATGGCGGAAGTGGGGGATCATATCGTTTTGTGGGGGCGCGCGCTCGATGTTTACAGGCGACTGCGCGCCCCGATCCCTCTGACTTGTCCCGTTCCCCGGATGGTCAAGACCCTCAGAGCCTGGGCGTTCGGCTTATGTTATGCAACGCACGGTCTGTGGTCAATAAGGCCCCCCTAATACATGATCTTATTCAGGGGGGCGCCGCGGATCTTATAGGCGTTACGGAAACCTGGTTGGGCACCGAAGGGGGCGTGCCCCTTGTTGAAATGTGCCCTCCGGGTTTCCGTGCATTCCATCAGCCGAGGGCTCAGGGTAGGGGTGGGGGGGTGGCGATTGTGATTAGAGAGAGCCTGGAGCCGAGGGAGACCACTGTACCTCAGATTGCCGGGTGTGAATCCCTCTTTGTGAGATGGGGTCATAGGTGTCAGATGGGCTTGCTGGTCGCGTACCTGGCTCCTTGCTGCGTGACAGCTGCCCTGCCCGAGCTCCTGGAGGTGCTTGCTGGGGTGGCAGTTGAGACCCCCAGACTTTTAGTCATGGGGGACTTCAACTTGCCATCTGCCGGCTCGTCATCGACAGCAGCTCGGGAGTTCACGGCTTCCATGACGGCCTTGGACCTGAATCAAGTAGTTGATGGCCCTACTCACACTGGGGGTGGCACACTGGACTTTATTTTTATCTCTGGTCAGTGGTTGAGAGATCTGGACTTGAAGGAAATAGTCACTGAACCTTTGTCATGGTCAGATCACTCTCTCCTTCGCCTGGACTTTCTGACCACCATTCAACACCGCAGGGAGACGGAGCCAATACGTTGGTTCCGTCCCAGGCGCCTGATGGACCCGGAGAGGTTCCGGACGGAGCTTGGGCCACTTCCTGAGGGTCTGGCTCACGGCACGGCTGACGAACTTGTTGCGGCCTGGGAACGGGCCGCGGCGGGGGCCTTAGACCGTGTCGTGCCTTTGTGGCCTCTGACCCGGCGCAGGTCCCAACCGGCTCCTTGGTTCTCCGAGGAGCTGAGGGGGATGAAGCGCCGGAGAAGACCCCTAGAGAGCTCTTGGAGGTCTAGCCGTTCAGAGGCTGATCGGACACTAGTGAAGTCCTATAATAGGACCTACCTAGTGGCATTGAGGGAAGCGAGGCGTTGCTACGCCTCCTCCCTCATTGCGTCGGCAGATAACCGCCCAGCCGCCCTGTTTCGGGTGACTCGTTCCCTCCTTTACCGGGGGGAGCGGGATGACCCGTTGCAGGGATGTGCTGAGGAGTTTAACGGTTATCTATACGATAAAATCGTTCAGCTTCGGGACGGTCTGGACCAAAATTGCGGTGATTCAGGTGAGACGTCTGAGGGTGGTCTTGGTGACATTGTTTGGGATGAGTTTGACCCTGTGGCTCCCGAGGACATGGACAGGTTGTTGGGTAGGCTGAATGCCACCACGTGTTTACTGGACCCGTGCCCCTCCTGGTTGGTGCTGGCCGCTCAGGAGGTGAGCGCTTCTTTGTTGGAGGGAGTCTTTCCGGCCGCCTTGAAAGAGGCAGTGGTGAGGCCCCTCCTCAAGAAGCCTTCCCTGGACCCGGCTGTTTTAGGTAATTATCGTCCGGTCTCCAACCTTCGCTTCGCGGCGAAGGTTGTAGAGAGTATGGTGGCATATCAGTTTCCCTTACACCTGGATGAAACTGTCTATCTAGACCCGTTCCAGTCCGGTTTCCGGCCCGGTTACAGCACTGAGACGGCTTTGGTCGCGTTGGTGGATGATCTCTGGAGGGCCAGGGATAGGGGTTGTTCCTCTGCCCTGGTCCTATTAGACCTCTCAGCGGCTTTTGATACCATCGACCATGGTATCCTGCTGCGCCGGTTGGAGGGATTGGGAGTGGGAGGCACCGTTTATCGGTGGTTCTCCTCCTATCTCTCCGATCGGTCGCAGAGCAGTGTTGACAGGGGCAGAGGTCGGCCCCGAGGCGCCCCCCTTGTGGGGGGCCGCGGGGGTCGATTCTCTCGCCCCTTCTGTTCAACATCTATATGAAGCCGCTGGGTGAGATCATCAGTGGCTTCGGTGTGAGGTACCAGCTGTATGCGGATGACACCCAGCTGTACTTTTCCACGGGCCACCCCAACGAAGCTATCGAAGTGCTGTCCCGGTGTTTGGAAGCCGTACGGGTCTGGATGGGGAGAAACAGGCTCAAGCTCAATCCCTCCAAGACAGAGTGGCTGTGGATGCCGGCATCCCGGTACAGTCAGCTGGGTCCACGGCTGACTGGTGGGGGCGAGTCATTGGCCCCGATGGAGAGGGTGCGCAACTTGGGCGTCCTCCTGGATGAACGGCTGTCTTTTGAAGATCATTTGACGGCCGTCTCCAGGAGAGCTTTCTACCAGGTTCGCCTGGTGCGCCAGTTGCGCCCCTTTCTAGACCGGGATGCCCTATGCACGGTCACTCACGCCCTCGTGACGTCTCGTCTGGATTACTGCAACGCTCTCTACATGGGGCTCCCCTTGAAGGGCATCCAGAGGCTTCAGTTAGTTCAGAATGCGGCTGCGCGGGTGATAGAGGGAGCCCCTCGTGGCTCCCGTGTGACACCTATCCTGCGCAGACTGCACTGGCTACCTGGGCCTTCCGGGTGCGCTTCAAGGTTTTGGTAACCATCTTTAAAGTGCTCCATGGCATAGGGCCGGGTTACTTACGGGACCGCCTACTGCTACCGAATACCTCTCACCGACCCGTGCGCTCTCACAGAGAGGGACTCCTCAGGGTGCCGTCAGCTAGGCAGTGTCGTCTGGCGACACCCAGGGGAAGGGCCTTCTCTGTGGGGGCTCCCACCCTCTGGAACGAACTCCCCCCAGGACTTCGTCAACTTCCGGACCTCCGAACCTTCCGTCGCGAGCTTAAAACACATTTATTCATCTGCGCAGGACTGGATTAGATTTTAAATTTATATTGGTTTTAAATGGTTTTTATTATTTATATTGTTTTTTAATAATTCGGCCTTGTAGAATAAGTTTTTTAATTGTTATTTTAGTCTGTATTTATATGTGCTTTTTATTTGCCTGTGAACCGCCCTGAGTCCCTCGGGAGATAGGGCGGTATATAAATGTGATTAATAAATAAATAAATAAATAAATAAATATTGCCAGATAAGTTCACCATCACATGTTGGTTTTCTACCATTTTATCTGCAAGCAAAGACAGAAAGCAGAGGATATTATTTTATCAAATGCACCAATTTGAGTCATTGGAACAGCTTCAGGTAGACGATTCTGTTAAAATGGCATCGGAGCAGGAGAAAGTTTAAACTCCTCTTCACCACCACCTACCCTGATGCTCCTTCTGCCTTCCTTCACTTTTTAAAAGGATGCATGTTAAAAGACAAGCCACACTTGAATAACATTTACGGTAATCAAACTGACAGAGCAAATCCATGTTTCTCTTCCTCTCCTCTATGAAATCAGAAGCAAAGAAGGGAAGCGTTACTGGATTTTAAACAGAAAAGAGTGTTCAGCACTAACTAAAATGCTCTGTTCTACACAACTATCAAAGGACCTCTATTCTTCTTCATGACTGACCGTCCTCTTTGGTCTCTACTTTTTCTTTCACGTCCTTTTCTTCAAAAAGAAATTCAAAGGAAGGGAGGAAAACAAAAATAAATAAATAAAGCTTTTTCTTTTCTTTTAGGTCACCAGAGGTCTGGAGATGAATCCATTGCTAGCCTTTACACCCCACCAAGTGGAATATCATAGCAGCCTTCTCCAATCACTTGTGGTCACACACCATGCTGGGAGTTGCACTGCAATACCCTGGGAAGTCTGTACTACACATCCAACGGAAAGCCAGCAGGCCGTAATGAACTGTGGTACGGAGACTATGAGCACAATCTTTAAAATATTGAATCCTACGGATCCTCCCATGGACAAGCAGTTTTTCTCCATGGATGTCCTGCTGAGAGATGCCGCCCAAGCAAAGTATAATAATGCATTATTATGTTTCTGCGCTAATGTTATCTGTGAACCAGCCGAGGGATTTCTAACATCATCCACAACCCAGAACAATTCAGCATTGTGCTTCATGTGTCATCCTTCGACATCTCACAGTCTTGTTTTGATTTCTTTCCTCTCAAGCATTGTTAATCACTATGAGGATTGGGGATATACTTGCTTAAGTCTTGTGAGCAAGTTGCCCCAAGGAAAAGAATCCACGAGAATTCCAAAAAAACAAGAAAGCTCTGCCAGAAATAGTTTTCACTCATTTCCTTCTTGCTGAGCCCCCCCCTTTTTAATTTCACTTCCCTTTAGGTGGCCAAAGGTGGGCCTTTGTGGCAAGATCAGGCTTATCTCTTATTCTGAACCTTGCTTGTTTCTAGGGCAGATATTTAATACAGTTTGAGTCATCTGTATTGTAAGAGGGAACAAATGGCAAGGTTGTTCAAACATACAGCGGCGAAAGAAATTACATGGAAATTTAGAACATTCATAACCTTGCAATGCTGTGACCTGCAATGTGATGCGAGTTTCATCAAAGCCTCATTAAGAGATCAAGAGAGTCTGGTTAAATAAACAACAAAAGAAGGTAATGTCAAAAGCTTTTAGCGAACACACTGAGCCAACGTTCACTGCCCTTGTTGGGAAAAAAAAAACCTGGTGCCACCTCTTTTGGCAATGATAACTTCAATCTAATGCAGTGGTTCTCAACCTTTATAGTGCTGTGACCTCTTTAATACAATTCCCCACGATGTGGCGACCCCAACCATAAAATTCTTTTCGTTTTGAATTTATCGCGCCTGAAGCCAGATTAGGCTAGCGATTGGGAGTGATTGCAGCTGGCTTGAGAGGGAGACATCAGAGCAAAGATTTCTCTCTTTTTTAATTCATCGCGCCTGAAGCTGAATTCGGCTAGTGATTTGAAGAGCCTGTAGCTGGCTTGTGGAGTCAACCATTGGAGCACGATTCTTCGACTCGCAAGTATACTTCCCATATTTCCGATGGTCTTAGGCGACCCCGGCAAATCGTCATTCAACCCCCAACAGGGCCCCGACCCACAGGTTGAGAACCGCTGATCTAATGTCTCCTGCACCTATTGATCAATCCTTAACGTCGACGTCGAGGTATTTTGGTTCATTCTTCTTTATAGAAACTGCTTCAACTCAACTCACTTCAGATTATGACACATTTCAGATGGATTCTGAGCAGGACTCTGACTTCACCATTCCAAAATCTAGCTTCATTTACCCCCTTAAGAGAGATGATTAACTCAGGTCTTCACATACATTTCTACTAATGAAGTAAATCTTAGCTGGTACAGTCATATAAGGGATGACTGTTTGGGCATATAAGGGATGACTGTTTAGTTTCTTTAAGCAGAATTTCTTTTCTATTAATTGGATTTAGATGAAGTGGGCCAGAGTACTGTTGGGTTACAGACAAACTAAAGATTCAGAAGTTTTCTGGTACTACCCCAAAATCATCCTGCTGCACATTTGTCCACAATAATCAACTATCACAGAACTGAGGTGCAGGTCAATAGAAGCTACAGTGTTTCCTCAAAAATAAGACCTTCCCAGATAATAAGCCCAATTGGGCTTTTGAGCGCATGAGCTAAAATAAGCACACCCACCGAAATAAGCCTCCCCGAAAATATTTAACTGCATGCGTAGCCAGTCCCCGCCATTTCTTCTGGTTAGTGTTAGGAAGAGCTGAAAATCAGGTAAGACAGCAAGAGGAACCCCGTCTTGCTCCACGTGCCCCAAAATAATAATAATACCTCCCTGAAAATAAGGCCAAGCGCTTATTTTGGGGTTCAAAAAAATATAAGACAGGGTCTTATTTTTGGGGAAACACGGTAACACAGCCAAACAAAATACATGTTGCTTCTCTGTCTTCTGGTCAAACAAAATCTTGTATAAGTAGACTAAACAGTGCTCTTCATTATTTGACAAGCTTACTAGTCCATCAATTTGGAGAAAGCATCTCTTCCTAGATTTTTCCAAGCTTGCATTATATTAAAGGAGTACGCTAGCTTTTCCTAAAAGTTTGAATGCAAAAGCAGTTGCTTATAATTTCCAAATATTCCCAAAAATCCTTCCTGTACCTAAGTCTACAATTACTTTGTAAAGTAGCAGAAATGGTCTATTTAAATGTCCTTTTGGCCAAGCAATGATATGCTACTAAATTAGATTTCATATTTGTCATGACAGCATCCTTTGGCTATATAAGAGTTAATATCTGCCCTTCTCATTAGGTATAACTATCCAATGCCCTCTATAGCTTCTAAAATATAGAAGTGGAGGTATAATTCCATCAGTTCAAGGGCTTTCCATGACACAGTGAGGACCATACTTCTCATAGTGAATGGGGTCAGGCTCTCTTGTAATGCTCATGGTACCTATAGAAATTTAAATCTTTCCAACTACATAGACGCACAAGCACACACACACCCACACACCAAAGGTGGGGAAATTGGCTTGAAAATTTTTGGTCTTTCCAACTCCAGGACCACAGAATAGCAAACCACATCTAGTTTTTTTGCTCCCCAGCAAAGATATTCCTGACTGGAAGGATTATAGTTCAACCAAATGTGATGGGAATCCCAAAGCTGCACTGGTTAACTACTAAAGCGATGTTTGTTTTCACATCTCTGCAGAGCTTCCTATTCTATTTTGGCATAAAAATTCACATTTAAAATAAGGATGTTGCAAACAGATGGGGCAGGATTAAGAACTGAATACATTTTTTATTTTAAATGAAAGACTAGAAAACACACATCATGCCAAGTTTTGGTATCAATCTTCTTGTGTTACTAATGTTGTAGTCTTCTCTCCACATAGGCAATATTCATCAACTGAAGCTATATCTAATAATATAAATGCCACATCTTCTTCACGCCCAGTTCCCAACCTACTCAATGGTGTGTCAGATTTGAGAAGTAAATCAAAGGAATAATAGTATCACTCCTATTTCTACCCCCCTCAAAATTTTAAAGCGTGCGTGCAAAATCTGAGATCGCTGAACAGAAATCCCAAAAGTGGGTGTGGTGTGGTTCATGACTCCCCCACTTCCTTCCCCAAAGCCTCCTGTCCTGGTGTGGCTCTCCTGCTCCCACCTACCGCTCTCTATTTTTCTCATAGCCATTTCCCCTATGGGCGGGTGGGGTCCTGGCACCCATTGTGCTGAAGGCCACATGCAGGGCTCAAAGTCTTGATACCTATCTCTAGACTACCTCCCCATCCTGCCAATCAACATTAATGTTCTATGTGTCGGTGGGATGGAAATTCCTAATTCAATGAAGTATAATCATATTAACTAGTCAAGTATAATTTAGTAAAATAATTCAGTTAAATCACAGTTGTGTTTCCCTCACTCTACTCTCTTCTTTGTTTTAATCTTGCCTATGTTGTGAAGTGCAGTCCACAACATACTACCTAAAGCATTTCATGGAATATTTTATGCTCCCAGAAATACCCTCTCCCACCCAGACCCACCTTGGTCCACAATCTACGACCGTCCTTTAACTGAAGTATCTGACTTTCACATCTGCGTATCCAGCTGCTTATCAGGCCCACAGGGTCTCCCCCCGCCCACACCCGACACAGAGGTCCAAATGTGTTAAAAGATTCTACAGGATGGCCACAAAATTACTTCCTGAGAGTCGCACATGGGATGGTTTCCGCACCTATGCCCACACACGCGCATTTCCTTTGAGGCAACATGTTATGATGGGAAGTAGAGGATTTCCTTTGTTGTGAATAAGCTCAACGTGCTACTTTTTAGATTGAAAGTACTTATCCAAAAACAGATAGGAAGCCCATGTTTCCTGTTTTGTGGAGACTCAACAATTGTCTGGCAGATCGTACTTAAAAAATATTGGCAGACGAACTGCAGTATTTCACTACATTACCATAAGAAGACCCAGGAAAGGAAATATGAGATTTCTAGGGAAAAAGTTAATGCTGGGTGTGCAATGTACAAGTAAAGCAACAAGCGTGTTCCTTTCAAATTTATTTTTTAAAATTTTATTTAGTGCTACATCTACAGTTATAATCACATTGGTGAAAAAAGTTGGTATCTGATGATCAACTATTTTATGTTTCACTGTGACAGCATAAGAGAGAAAAAGTCTCATTGATAACTTTGTCCACAGTGTTCTACATATAAGAAGTGGAAATCATAGGAAACTACCAGTTAATTTCATGTGATTGTAGCAATTTTTGCAAATAATCTGTGCTATAAACAAGCATGAGTCTAAGAAAAGATGCGGAACTAGAGTGCAAGAGCAGAAAATCAAAGCAAAGAATTCTCCTTCATAGCATCACAAGCTTCTCTGCCCTTTCAAATACATGCTTTATTTAGTATTCAAGCACAAGTCCACAGACCCATGGCAATTTTTTCCATATAGTCTGGCAGAGATGGGTCTGAGTTATTATCCTAATATCTAAGGATGATATTTTATCCTAGCCACATTTTATTTATGAAAAAGCAATGTATTCAAGCAATGTATTCATGGGAACAGGTTGCTTCTAATGACAGCCTGCTTCCAACTCCCTTATTAAAAGTGTAAGAAGCCCATGTGAACAAAATTTGGAGCATGTATAGGGTAGAAGAGATGAGAATGAAATTCCTTTGATATATAAGTGATGGTCCTCTTATGTAAGAGGTGCTACACATAAATCTAAAATCAACCTGGCCTTTTCTTCAGCCTTACAGGCTGTCTTAATTCAAAATGCTGAGGCTAAAATTGTTCATTTATTTACCGTATTTTTTGGTGTATAAGACACACCTTTTTACCCCCAAAAAGAGGGTGAAAATCTGGGTGCGTCTTATACACCGAATGTAGCCCCACCCACCTGCTGCTTCCTACCCTTCGGAGGTTGTTGGCCTCTGTGTGTTGCACAGCCGTGCGTCCTCATGAAAACGGTCTTGCATCTGCTGCGGCACTTCAAAGGGCCGCACTACAGCTGATCAGCGCTGTAGGCGGCTAGTAGACCGGTGCCTCTATTTTTAAAGAAGGTAGACCGGTGCACTCCCAAAAAAAGGCAATTAGTAGACTGGTGTCTCTATTTTTAAAGAAGGTAGACCGGTGCACTCCCAAAAAAGGCAAGTAGACCAGTATGGCTCTGTTAGACTGAAGCAAGCCTGGTAGACCAGTATGTTTCCTGATTAGAAAAAAGAAATTTTTTGGTCAAAAAACTCAGTGACTCTGAAAGAATCGAACAGAAATGGGCTGGAAGCCAGATCTGCTAGAGATGTTTCTCTCAGGCCAACTGAGTCGAAACTGGGCCCAACAGGAAGGAGGAAGGGGCTTGGTCAAAAAACTATGACTCCGTCTCTAAGCAGATCCGGCTGTAGCAACCCATGTCTGACCGATGCCTCAGCCTTAGTGGAGAACTGGTGGCTTGCTGGGCGCTGCGCAGGAGATGTAAGGCAAGGCGCTGCCACCCGAAAACTGTTGCCGCGATCTCTGCTGCCTGGAATCGTCCAAAAACGCAATGCTCTTTCTTTGCCTCTGCACACCCCATTTTTGGAACTGGGTCGGCAACGGAGATCTCCAGGCAGCGGAGATTGCGGCAACAGTGTTTTTGGGAGGCAGTGCCTTGCCTTTTGCCCCCTGCGCAGCACCTGCTTTTCCAAGCAAGTCCCGACCTCCGCGCTTCCCCAGGCCGCTCCTGTTATCAAAATCTGAATGGAAGTGAGGACGCCGCTGCTCCTGATGCTGGTAGGCAGAGGCAGAATTCTTTTTTTTTGTTTGTTTTCCTCCCCCAAAATTAAAGTTTGTCTTATACTCCGGTGCGTCTTATACACTGAAAAATACGGTACTTAAATTTGTTATGGCTGCCCACTTGAACTGCTTCTGGGCAGCTTAAAAATTCAAAACACGGTTTTAAAAAGTTAAAAACATAAACAAGGCAGCCTGGACTAAAGCAGCAGGAATAAAAATAGAACAACTCTCCCCCCTTACATTAACCCCAGACCTGGAAACAAAGCAGGTTTTAAGGACTTTCCGGAACCCCAGGATAGGGGGCACCCTTTGTAGCTCTGGGGGCGTGTGGTGGATATTATTTCAAAGGATAGGGGCAGCAACTGGGAAAACACACTTCTTTTGACCCACACAATGACAATCTTTAATACAGGAGCCCTGGAGCACATCCACTCTTCTGAAAGTATTGGATGGACAGAAACAATTTAAGACAGTTGGTCCCTCAGATAACCAACCCATAAAATGATTTGATAGTGGTCTCACTAGATCACTGTGAAAAGCTCCGGGATCTTCTAGTGATTTCCCATTGCAGTATGAACTAAATACCACCTTGCTTAGATTGGCCAATGGAGGTACTTCCATCATGAAATGACAACTTCAATGAAATAAAGTAACCTGTGTAATTTCGATGGGATGGAAATAAAAAACAGGCATGAAGAACTATGGTTGTTTCTTTTTCAATAGCAATGTAACTCATGCGTTGAAATATGTACAGTATAACCCTTGTGGATACCGGCGTCCCGGCACAGTCAGCTGGTTCCATCGCTGACTGTGGGGGGGCGAGTCGTTGGCCCCCAGGGAGTTGGTTTGCAACTTAGGCGTTCTCCTGGATGTGTCTTTAGAAGAACATTTGACGGCCGTCGCCAGGGGAGCTTTTTATCAGGTACGCCTGATTCGCCAGTTGCGTCCCTTCCTGGACCGGGATTCTTTATGCACGGTCACTCATGCCCTCGTTACCTCCCGCCTGGATTACTGCAATGCTCTCTACATGGGGCTCCCCTTGAAGAGCACCCAGAGGCTCCAACTGGTACAGAATGCGGCTGCACAGGGGATAGAGGGAGCATCTCGTAGCTCCCATATAACACCTCTCCTGCGCAGGCTGCACTGGTTGCCGGTAGTCTTCCGGGTGCAGTTCAAGGTGTTGGTTATCACCTTTAAAGCGCTCCATGGCTTGGGACCGGGATATTTATGGGACCGCCTACTGCCACCAGCAGCCTCCCATCGACCTATGCCCTCTAACAGGGAAGGCCTCCTTAGGGTGCCGTCAGCCAAACAATGTTGGCTGGCGGCTCCCAGGGGAAGAGCATTCTCGGTGGGGGCACCTGCCCTGTGGAATGAACTACCTGTGAGGCTACGCATACTCCCTGACCTCCGGACATTTAAGCGCGAGCTCAAGACTTTCTTATTTCATCGAGCAGGGCTGGCCTAATGGGAATTTAATGGGGTTTTATAGGGTCTTTTATAATTTTTATCTTATAATTTTTAACTTTTAGCCAAATCGAATTAGATTTTTATTGATATATTGTTTTTAACTGTTGTGTTACTGTTTTATTCTGGCTGTACACCGCCCTGAGTCTTCGGAGAAGGGCGGTATAAAAATATAAATAATAAATAAATAAATAAATAAATAAATAATTGAATTAAATACAAAGAGTTCAGGTCTATTTCATCATGCCTAGAGACAAAACAGCAAAGATCACTGAACAACCCATGTTACTTACTGGAATGTAGTAGATGTTCATTTTAGGGGCTTCATTGGCTGTGAACAGCATTCCTGTGAATCGAAAAAAAAATTAAGATTGTTGATTTCAAATTCAGAACTTTTCCTCCATTTTAAAATTTGAGGAGATTGTTTATTAGTGGGGGGGAAAGTTGAAATATCATACAGTCTGAAGTAATTTTCAAAAAGAAATTAACAGATCTCTGATATAGTAGCACCTCTAACTCAGACAGAATGTTTAACCCAAAGCAACCAGAAGCAACCTTTTCTCCCTTCTTCCAAGATGTACTTTGCACTCAATTAAATACACTGCAGATTAATTAAGAGAAAAACATAAGTCAGACCAACACTGATGTTTTGACGAAGAAGAAATTGTTCTTCTATAATATTGATAGTATTGGAGAAGGAGGCAACATCTTGTTTGACTTTAATTGTCAGCAATGTCCATTATTTTTTATCTGGGATATTATATTGAGAACCAGATTCTAACAACCAAGAAACTTAGAATAAATCTGGATTTTTGAATTTTTACATTATCCCATATAATTGGTTTCTAACAATAGTAAGAGATATGTTCTAATTAATATCTCTAATTTAATCCTTGAACACGGGGGAAGGAAGTGTCATCCTATAGCCAGATGGGACTAAGACAATCTTTGCAGGAATTAAGTTGTTTTTTTTTAATCCAACATTTCTTTTCATATTTCTACCCTCCTTACTCCTGGACAAGAAAGTTAATAACATAAAACAAAAACACTAATCAAAGAACAGTGATCAGAAATAATTTTTAAACATGACCATCCATAATAACTTCCATATGTTGCAGTAAAAGATACAAGCATTAAAAACCCATAGCTTCCTGTAAGCACTCTAATTAAACTCAGCCAATCCCATCAAATGGTATCAACTTCCTGCAGAGTTACAGATTTAGTGTGACAAAACAGCAGGATCCTGGCTCCCGTGAAAATCAACATGTATACAACTGTGTGCAGCTTCCAGCAGGAAGCCAAGATTGTCTGAGTGACTTTGGGGGGGGGGGGAAGGGAGGGGGAAGGCTTAACTAGAGCACAAGGACTTTCAAAACATATGAATGGAACTCAAGGGATACTTTATTTAAAGCAGGTAAGTCTTGTATTTTTATTTTCCCATTCGAAAAATAACAGGCATCCAATAAAGATGTCCCCCCTCCCTTTGACACCAAAAAGAATATAATGGGGTCCTTGATTAATCTCTACTGTTCCCCACTCCAATATAAACTTATATTCAGAACAATTCATTAATCAGGGAAAAATGTGTACTTATGTTGTGAAGGGACCTTTTCTGTATGATAGTGGAAGGGTATTTCCAGAGAAGCACTATAAGGACATGACATCATAAAACACTTTCCTAGTTAGATGCCCATCAAACTGCAAGCTTCAAACTTTCTGAGTGATACTTGTAATAAATCAGGAAGGCATCATGCTCAAACATGAAAAAAAAATTCCTGACTGCTTTGAATAATCACATTAGTAGATTCACAAAAGAGAATCTATGTTAATTGTTAAGACATCATAGACATCCGACAGTGAAATTTTGTAATGGGGCAATAAAATGACCCAGTTCTAATATGACATTTTCAATGAGAGATGAAGATTTTGGAATTTAGGAATGAACTGATTTAAAACCTCTATGAAGTACATGGCTATCTTTAAATCTCAAACTCATCACCCCTTGAACTGAACTCATTTTTAGAAAATCGCAACCTGTTCTCTATCCAATCTTCATGGAGGATTCAATATACAGTATAGCCCAGTGCTTCTCACCCTTGGCATCTATGAGATATGTGGACTTCAACTCCCAGAATTCTTCAGCCAACATGGCTGGCTGAGGTATTCTGAGAGTTAAAATTCACATATTTTAAAATGGCTAAGGTGAGAAACATTGTGATAGCCTGAAAGAGTGAAAGTGCTCCAATGCTGTTGAAAATCGTTAAGAATTCTGAAATGCTCAACAGGTGATTCAATTGTTACAACTGTCAGAGGAAAAGTGAAAAAGGTCACCTCCTTCCAAATTCTCAAGAGGTTATCTAACATTGGGCTGTCAGGAAAGCTATGAGTCTGTATGACCAGAAAATCCAGATTATTTTGTACTTTACCTGAATTGGGGTACAGGCAAACATCATTAATATTATGTTCAGGTTCTATAGAGGTGAATATTTTCCCCTGAAAAAGAAAGTCACATAATTCTTAATAAAAGCACACAAAGGATGTAAGGAATTACTATACTATACTATACTATACTATACTATACTATACTATACTATACTATACTATACTATACTATACTATACTATACTATACTATACTATACTATACTATACTATACTATACTATACTATACTATACTAAGCAGATTCTTTGGACAGTGAGATGAATGGCATATAAATTCAATAAATAAATTATTCAGACAATAAATGTTATTATCTGAAGAAATATTGTTATTGCCTTCATATTGCTAATATTAATCTGGAAGTATATGCAGTTAAATAGAACAATTCATTACTGTTTCAGGAAGGAATTAGTTCAGTTTTGAATTCCACTATTTTATGTAGAGCCATATTTTATAGCTGTTGCATTCTGAAATTTATAGTACTTTTTAAGAGTGTAAAATTAATCTATCATCTATCTATCTATCTATCTATCTATCTATCTATCTATCTATCTATCTATCTATCTATCTATCTATCTATCTATCCATCCATCCAGTTGTTACCTGAACCATGCAAAGAACATCTAGCAGCAAATTTCCATGTCCAAATTACATTTCCTTTTAATAATTAACATGCACCAAATTATAAAGCTAGTCAAATGGCACAGTCCAGTCTAATTCTATTGATTTAAATGGTTGTCAAGTTTATCAAAATCTCTTCTTCAGAAAAAGGCAGAATTTCTTAGCTCCGGCTAGACTAGACTCATCTTTATTGCCAACAAGCTCTTCTCTGTAGCACCTAGCTCTTCACTTCTGCAATGTGTCTAGTTCAGTAGATAATCCATAATTGAGGCACAAGGTCCTCTTTTTTTATGCTTTGTGATCATGATGCTGGTGATTGTAGCAAGCTCCATTCTCTATCATTTGAAGGCAGATTCTGTAGCCATTTAGGTACCCTACATTCCTTGGCAGCCAATTCCACCTACTTCCAAAGAATTTAGAAGAGGTCAATCAGACAACTCTATTGCTAGGTATGAAGAAAGCAAAGCAATGAATGCAGTGAAAGGAAATGACTCTTCTGGTATTTTTCTAGTGGTTGGATTGCAAAACCAAAAAATCGGCAAGCATTTTGGGGACATGGATGTTGAAGATTTTAACAGGACAAACACACCGGCAAGGCTCATACACTGGAGACGTCTTCCTTGAGTAAGTGTTAATTAAACAGAGTACTACAAACATTTGACAATCCAGAATTCCTATCTGCCTGCTGGATCAGTCATTGCCCTATGCTTTTCATCCAGCGTGTATGAACATAGTTTTTCTGAGCCTTCAAAGAAAGTATTTTCTCCCTTTCCACGGGAAGTGTGTGGATTTTCCGTTCCACTGTAATATTTTCCACACCCTATTCCAACATTTTCATGTAGAGGAAAAAGATGTTTGGCCAGAACCAGATTTAATTTAGAAGGGAGTCTATGTGTAGGGAGGTATGAAAGAGGAAAGATCTATTGCTTTGAAGAGAGCAATACATTGTATTAATGACCGCAAGTTGTTTGAGGAAGCCTCAGCCCCTTTCCTCTTTACCATAAAAACAACTCCCTCACCCTCAAAACAAGTGAAATGTTAAAATTCTTTTTGTTCCACAACATGCTGGGATCAGAACACTGGGATAATATTGTGTAAAGTCTGGGCTATGGCAAAAGTGGCTTGTGGTATGCTGGGAAAAAGGTGAGGAGTCCACATTTCTGGTCTTACACAGAAGGTCCCTTTGTATGGATATACCTATCTTCCTAATCTGGTAGCCTTCAAATATGGGCTTCGTTGATTAATATCAATCAAATTTATGGTGGAGTCACAGGATTCTTGGCAGCTCACAAAACGTGCAGTATAAATGTACAATATAAAAACACTAGCCGGACACCCGTGCTTCGCTATGAAACTATGTGATCAGGCGTGATAAATTGACACTTAGAGTCTGAAACTTTATGTAGAATAAGGCAACTGGCAGTTGGAACAGAGGGGAAAGGGGAGTAGAATGTCTAACTCCTTAGCATCAGAGCGTGTTAATATAAAGCAACTGGCAGTTGGGACAGAGTTCCTTTCGGGTGGGGAGGGGGAATAGAACGTCTAACTCCTTAGCATTAGAGCATGTGAATATAATATTGCATATTGTATGTATTGTATATGAAATACTAATGATCTGATGGTCATTTTGAAAAATCCTTTCTTAGCGAGGATCTAGAGGTCAAGAGGAACATACGTGCCAAATTTCAAGTTTGTAGGCTTTACCGTTCTGGATATTTCGTGATGAGTGAATGATATTCACAGGCTCTGCGCATGCGCAAGATGGCGGCTCGCTAGGTGATCGGAGCCGCCGACGGGATGTTCGGCGTGGGATGGCATCGTCCAGGCGGCTAGCCGAGCTGCGTATACCCCCCGGCCCGCTTTGTCATCTTCTCGGCAGCCGTGGGAGAGCTCTGCAGGCCTTCTCGGTGTCACGGTTGCCGAGAACGAGGCCGGGTGAGGGCGAGTGGCGAACGGCGGCCATTTCCTGGGCGCGCGGTGCGAGGTGAGGCCGCAGCCGCGGCTCATAGGCCTGTCGGCTCATCATGGCCTGTTTATCGCGACTGCTGAGCATTGGACTACCTTTGGTATGTTTACCTCCCCCCAGCCTGGTTTTCTCGGGATGAAGGGGGTTGAGAATTCCCACCGGCTTTTCCACTACCTTCCCTGTTTGGAGGCTCTCTGAGGACGTTTTACCCCGCTTCTGCCACGTTTGGGACCTGCGGCCTATTACATCTTACCGGCCTTCCTCAGAGATGCCTGGCCCGGTTTTTGGGAAAGGCCTTGGATCTGAGGAGTGGTCAGGCCTCTGGCCTACGGCCAGCTTCTAGACTAACTTGAATGTGGGGCTTGCCTGGAGCGATCTTCACCTTTGGACCATCTTAGTGGAGGGAATTGGCGTGGTGGTTATTGGAGGTGTCCCGGCCTTTGTGGGCCCGCTTCTTCCATTATTACCCATGTGCAGTGTCATTGACACTTATATGGCCTTTTGGGACCTTTTGGCCAGGATTGTTCCTAGGAACTGTGATGGAAGAGGCTTGGAGACCGATTTGAGATCTGCCGGAGGACGTACCCAAAAACAGCTGTAGACATTGCTGATGGTGGTAGAAGACCCACCCACCTCGTTTCCCCATGGATTTTAGGACTGGGCTATTTTTTCCACCTTCTCCATCTTTAGCCTATTCGTCATCATGTGTCAGCCACCATCAGACGATGGGTATCCATGTGAAGAACTATTGACTAATATCCTGCCACCCCGGACAATTATCATCTCTCGTCGACTTCTATCCCCTAGCGGAGTGTTATTTCTACGATTCGTTTACACTATTCGGTACAGGAACTCTTACGCCTGCGAGGTGCCCCCGCCTCGCAGGAATGGCCCATTTTATTACCAAGGGCCGGCCTCAATGACGGGTCTTGGGACCCACAGAGGTGGCATGCGAAGAGGAAGAGCCTTTGGGGGTTTTTAGATAGGGCATTTTTAAGGGGTGGGAGGGGAAGGGCGGGTGTTGGGGGAAACCCGCCGGGTGGGGTATCAGTTCCTGCGCATGCTCGTGGCGGTGAGTTAATAGGTCCGAGGGTTACGGGGGGAGTTCATGTTCCACTGGTTGAGGGTGATGCTATTTGCACGGTATGGGGGAGGGTCAGATTTGGCGGAAGTGGGGGCTCGGATCGTGTTAAGGGGGTGCGCGCTCGATGCTTGCAGACGATCGCGCGCCCCGAGCCCTCAGACTTTTCCCGTTCCCCGGATGGTCAAGACCCTCAGAGCCCGGGTCTTCGGCTGATGTTGTGTAATGCACGGTCCGTGGCCAATAAGGCCCCCCTAATCTACGATCTTATTCAGGGGGGTGCTGCGGATTTTATAGGCATTACGGAGACCTGGTTGGGCGCAGAAGGGGGCGTGCCCCTGGTACAGATGTGCCCGCCAGGTTTCCGTGTATTCCATCAGCCGAGAGCCCAGGGTAGGGGTGGGGGGGTGGCGGTTGTGATTAGAGAGAGTCTGGAGCCGAGGGAGACCACTGTGCCTCAGATTGCCGGGTGTGAATCCCTCTGTGTGAAGTGGGGCCATAGATGTCAGATGGGCTTGCTGGTCGCGTACCTGGCTCCTTGCTGCGTGACAGCTGCCCTGCCCGAGCTCCTGGAGGTGCTTGCTGGGGTGGCAGTTGAGACCCCCAGACTTTTAGTCATGGGGGATTTTAACTTGCCATCTTCCGGCTCGTCATCGACAGCAGCTCGGGAGTTCACGGCTTCCATGATGGCCTTGGACATGACTCAAGTAGTTGATGGCCCCACTCACACGGGGGGTGGTACACTGGATCTGATTTTTGTCTCTGGTCAGTGGTTGAGAGATCTGGACTTAAAGGAAATAGTCATTGAACCTTTGTCATGGTCAGATCACTCTCTCCTTCGCCTGGACTTTCTGACCGCCATCCAACACCGCAGGGAGACGGAGCCGATGCGTTGGTTCCGTCCCAGGCGCCTGATGGACCCGGAGAGGTTCCGGACGGAGCTTGGGCCACTTCCTGAGGGTCTGGCTCACGGCACGTCTGAGGAACTTGTTGTGGCCTGGGAACGGGCCGCGGCGGGGGCCTTAGACCGTGTCGTGCCTTTGTGGCCTCTGACCCGGCGCAGGTCCCAACCGGTTCCTTGGTTCTCCGAGGAGCTGAGGGGGATGAAGCGCCGGAGAAGACCCCTAGAGAGCTCTTGGAGGTCTAGCCGTTCAGAGGCTGATCGGACACTAGTGAAGTCCTATACTAGGGCTTACCTAGTGGCATTGAGGGAAGCGAGGCGTTCCTACGCCTCCTCCCTCATTGCGTCGGCAGATAACCGCCCAGCCGCCCTGTTTCGGGTGACTCGTTCCCTCCTTCACCAGGGGGAGCGGGATGACCCGCTGCAGGGACGTGCTGAGGAGTTTAACGGTTATCTATACGATAAAATCGTTCAGCTTCGGGACGGGTTGGACCAAAATTGCGATGACTCAGGTGAGATGTCCGAGGGTGGTCTTGGTGACGTTGTTTGGGATGAGTTTGACCCTGTGGCTCCCGAGGACATGGACAGGTTGTTGGGTAGGTTGAATGCCACCACGTGTTTACTGGACCCGTGCCCCTCCTGGCTGGTGTTGGCCACTCAGGAGGTGACACGACGCTGGCTCCAGGCGATTACGACTGCTTCTCTGGTGGAGGGTGTCTTTCCGGCCGCCTTGAAAGAGGCGGTGGTGAGGCCCCTCCTCAAGAAGCCTTCCCTGGACCCGGCTGTTCTAGCTAATTATCGTCCGGTCTCCAACCTTCGCTTTGCGGCGAAGGTTGTAGAGAGTATGGTGGCATATCAGTTTCCCTTACACCTGGATGAAACTGTCTATCTAGACCCATTCCAGTCCGGTTTCCGGCCTGGTTACAGCACGGAGACGGCTTTGGTCGCGTTGGTGGATGATCTCTGGAGGGCCAGGGATAGGGGTTGTTCCTCTGCCCTGGTCCTATTAGACCTCTCAGCGGCTTTTGATACCATCGACCATGGTATCCTGCTGCGCCGGTTAGAGGGATTGGGAGTGGGAGGCTCCGTTTATCGGTGGTTCTCCTCCTATCTCTCCGACCGGTCGCAGACGGTGTTGACAGGAGGGCAGAGGTCGGCCCCGAGGCGCCTCACTTGTGGGGTGCCGCAGGGGTCGATCCTCTCGCCCCTTCTGTTCAACATCTACATGAAGCCGCTGGGTGAGATCATCAGTGGTTTCGGTGTGAGGTACCAGCTGTACGCTGATGACACCCAGCTGTACTTTTCCACACCGGACCACCCCAACGGTTATCAAGTGCTGCCCGGGTGTCTGGAAGCCGTACGGGTCTGGATGGGGAGAAACAGGCTCAAGCTCAATCCCTCCAAGACAGAGTGGCTGTGGATGCCGGCATCCTGGTACAGTCAGCTGAGTCCGCGGCTGACTGTCGGTGGCGAGTCATTGGCCCCGATGGAGAGGGTGTGCAACTTAGGCGTCCTCCTGGATGAACAGCTTTCTCTAGAAGATCATTTGACGGCCGTCTCCAGGAGAGCGTTCTACCAGGTTCGCCTGGTGCGCCAGTTGCGCCCCTTTCTAGACCGGGATGCCCTATGCACGGTCACTCACGCACTCGTGACGTCTCGCCTGGATTACTGCAATGCTCTCTACATGGGGCTCCTTGAAGGGCATCCGGAGGCTGCAGTTAGTCCAGAATGCGGCTGCGCGGGTGATAGAGGGAGCCCCCCGTGGCTCCCGCATGACACCTATCCTGCGCAGACTGCACTGGCTACCTGTGGCCTTCCGGGTGCGCTTCAAGGTTTTGGTGACCATCTTTAAAGCGCTCCATGGCATAGGGCCGGGCTACTTACGGGACCGCCTGCTGCTATCGAATACCTCTCTCCGACCCGTGCGCTCTCATAGAGAGGGACTCCTCAGGGTGCCGTCAGCAAGGCAATGTCGTCTGGCGGCGCCCAGGGGAAGGGCCTTCTCTGTGGGGGCTCCCACCCTTTGGAACGAACTACCCCCAGGACTTCGTCAGCTTCCGGACCTTCGGACCTTCCGCCGCGAGCTTAAAACACACTTATTTATTTGCGCAGGACTGAGTTAGATTTTAAATTTACGGGTTTTAAACTGGGTTTTATTTTTTATATTTTTAAATATTTGGCGTTTAGAATAAGTTTTTTAATTGTTTTTTACTCTGTATTTATGTGTTTTTAAGTGCCTGTTAACCGCCCTGAGTCCCTCGGGAGATAGGGCGGTATATAAATATGATTAAATAAATAAATAAATAAATATTTGGCTTTTATATATATATATAACACATAAAATAATTAAAACTCAGAGACAACATATGGCATCAGACCCCTAAACTCTTCAAGAAAAACTCAGCCTTCAGCTTTTTTCAGAAGGCAGACACAATGTCAGAGATAAAGAAAACTCCAATGGAAGGGCTACTCCTATCTCCCTGAAAAGCATTGCTTCCAGATTGTGGACACCCTGGTTTCTAAGGATGAAAGACAACCAGTTGTTTCTCCCAGCATGATCAAAGAGGCCAGGCCAACTCTAGTGAGGAGATGCAATCCTCCAAGCAACCTACCACCACACCCTAATTGGAAGTTGAAACCAGCACGTTAAATTGCAGCCAGACTTCAACCTGCTATCACAGTGGCCCCTGCTGAGAATTCTGGAGCATGTGGACATCTGGAAAGTGAAATAGTTGTACTAGAACAGCTCCCCAGAAGCCAGAGATGTGGAGATTAGTGTGTAGAGGTGCCATGGCCTAGACTAGGGGTCTGCAAACTTGGCTCTTTTAAGACTTGTGGACTTCAACTCCCAGAGTTCCTCAGCCAGCTGCTGGCTGAGGAACTCTGGGAGTTGAAGTCCACAAGTCTTAAAAGAGCCAAGTTTGCAGACCCCTGGCCTAGACTAAGAGTAGGGTAAAAGGTAACCATCTTAACATTAGTTTTCACTGAATGCAGGATGAGTCAGCTAAATAAACAAAGGATACGAATAGTCGTGACCACAAGTCTGACTCTGAAATAGGACTCGCCCCCCCCCCGCCCCCGACATTGTGGATTCCTCCCTTCTTCGCTTGTGTCAGCCTCCACTCCAATCTTCATATAGTTTTGAATGATTATATCAGTAGATAGATGTAAAATGTTTATTTCTGTATTATAAACTGTTAAGGAAATGAGATGTATCATGCCTCCGTCCAGGGTGAGGGAAAGGAGCCTATTATGTGTGTCGGCTGACATAACAGGGGGGAGGGATGATTAACTATTGAGTGTTATCAGCGCGCGCTTTTCTAACCGACACTTCATTCCTAAGTTGACTGACATCCAGAGACCTGTGGAAGAAGATTACCACGAGGGGCCGTGAAGGAGTTGGCATTGGACCAGACCAGCCTGACCTCCTGGAGGAGGAGGGACAATTGGGGGGATATGATATGTTAGCCATATTTTGTCTCAGTTCCAGCTTTGCTTGGCTGCCACCAAGACTGTAAAAGTAAAAGTACTTGTTTTCATTCCAAATGGAGTCAAGGTGATTTCTTTCCTATTTACTGTCGGAGGTAGCCTGACATTAAGCTGGAACTCACATCATGTCTACCAACCAGGATTGCAATTGCAATACCGGGGGGGGAGAAAACCCAAATGTGATGGAAGGCCTGCTGCCGGCTGAGCTGGGGGAGGCGTCCAGAGGAATTTTTGCTGACACTTTTAACCCTGAGCTGGA
This sequence comes from Ahaetulla prasina, assembly GCF_028640845.1. Lineage (NCBI taxonomy): Eukaryota > Metazoa > Chordata > Lepidosauria > Squamata > Colubridae > Ahaetulla > Ahaetulla prasina. Next base: position 153,878,774 of record NC_080539.1, read on the forward strand.
AGATTGCAGAGATCGGTGGATTGAGCAATTAAGGCTGGAAGAGGAGAAGTGGAAGCCAAGTGCCGAAAAGTTTCAGTCTGGAGTAACAAAGAGAAAAAAAAAGGGCACGGTGAGACTTTCGGATTGGAAAGAAGAGAGAGAGTTAACAGACGACCGCCAGTTGGAGGAGGCATTTCGTCTTTTCCGTGAGGTGAAAGTAAGACAAACAGCTCGTCAAAGGTATGAATCCCCTATTCGGTCCTCCAGGTGGGAGGGAGAAGAGGAGGAAGAGAATACAAAGGGGCCAGCTAAGGGTGATTTCCAGGGTGGTGAGATTTCGGAAGAGCCAGGGCTGGAAACTCTTTCCCCAGAGGAGGCTGAATTGGATGAGGGCCGGGCGCCACCTGCTGACCAAGCAAGGCCACGCAGGGGAAGGAAAAAACCAAAAATTCCCCCCATATCAGAGAAATTTGATGGAAATGCGAAGGAGTTGGGACTGTTCCTGGCGAAAGTGAATGACCACATGATAGACTGGGGGGAAGATTATTGGTCACAGGCAGCACAAGTGAGAGCTGTGACTCATAATTTGACCGGAAGAGCAGCTGCGTGGTATGTGTCGTTACATACAAACCACTCCCCCTTACTGCAAAACTACGAGCATTTTATGACTGCACTGAGGAGGAGGTTTGAGGACCCCCTGGCAGAGCAAAAGGCCAAAGGTCGGATAAAAACCATCAGGCAAGGGAGGAGGCCGGTGGCTGATTATAACCAGGAGTTCAGTGATTTAGTTCCCTTGATGAGAGGGTGGTCGGAGGTGACCCTTGTAGACATTTTCAAAGATGGTCTGAATGGAGATCTCTATGAACTGTGTCGAGCACGAGCCTCTCCAACTACGCTGTATGGCTGGTACACCCTGGCAGCAGAGATGGAAATCGAGTTAGTGAAGGACCGCGGCAGAAGACAGCGCATTGGAGGGCCATCCCTTGGCCGTTTTCCAGGAGGAACTTATAGGGACGTCCCTAGATTGGAGGGAGGAAGACCACGTTCGTCTGCGTGCTACAGATGTGGAAAAGAAGGCCACCGAGCAGCCGACTGTAGGGTTAAGTTGATGCCAAGCGCGACCTCTGGTGGTGAAATGGAACCAGTGAAGCCAGCGGCTAAGGCGCGTAAACCAGCAAAAGTGGGGGAGGCCGTTGCCAAGAAGGGCACGCCCATCAAGGAGGAGGGCGAAGTGTCGACCGATACTGATGACAGCAAAACCACGTCAGAGTCCGATGAAGACCTTCTGGTGAGTTGGGCTCGGGGCCCTTTGGACATTCCAGTTAATCTACACGTACCCTCTTCAGGTAATAAGGGGGAACTGCTAGCACTACTCGATTCTGGATGCACTAGATGTATGGTCAGTCCCGAACTAGTAGAAAAAATGGAACTAAGGTTGAGAACCTTAAGTAGGCCCATAGCGTTTGCACAGTTAGATGGCTCTGTGGCAGGGGAGGCCCGCCCATTTCGTAACGGAACCCATAGAAATGATAATAGGAGACCACCGAAATTCTGAACTTCATAGTAGCCCCAGGAATGGACCAACCCCTGTTGTTAGGCTTGTCATGGTTGGAAATGGAACCCCATATTAACTGGAGAACGGAGTCCCACGTTTCCGTTCCAAAACCTTAAAAGGGAAAAGGAAACCCAAGAAGGACCTACCGTGACCTTGCACCAGGATAAGTTAGGGCAATGATTGAGCGGATAGACGGGAAGAGAGAATACCCAAGGAATACTGGGACTTGCGAAGTCTTTAGTGAGAAAGCATCAGACGTACTTCCTCCCCATAGGCCTATTGACTGTGCCATAGACATCCTTCCGGGGGTAAAGCTTCCAAAGCCAAAAGCTTATCCCATGACCCAAAAGGAATTGGGAGAACTACGTAAATTCATAGACAAAAACCTAGAGCGGGGCTTTATCCAACCGGCTAGGCCTCGTGTGGCGGCGCCAGTGATGTTCCGGGAAAAGAAAGATGGCTCCTTTCGTCTTATAGTTGACTATAGGAACCTAAACGCAGTGTGCGCCGAAAACATATATCCCATGCCACTCATGAAAGATATGTTAGCACATTTAGCGAAGGGAAAATTCTTCACCAAACTGGACCTGCGAGAAGCCTACTACAGAGTTCGTATAAAAGAGGGGGATGAATGGAAAACCGCTTTCAACTGTCCACTAGGATGTTTCCAGTTTCGAGTACTGCCATTTGGACTGCAGGGGGCGCCCGCAGTTTTTATGCAACTAATAAATGAAATACTCCATCAGCATTTATTCAAATGAGTTCTTGTCTACCTTGACGACATACTTATCTATACAGAAACAATGGAAGAACATATTAAACTAGTAAGAGCTGTACTCAAAAAATTATTATCTGCAGAACTATATTGCAAGCTATCCAAATGTGATTTCCATCAAACCAAAATAGACTACTTAGGGTATCGCATTTCGGCTGATGGGTTAGAAATGGATCCAGAAAAAGTGAAAGCTGTCTTGGAATGGGCCCCCCCACGCACACGCAAACAACTCCAAAGTTTTTTGGGATTCGCAAATTTCTATCGTCAATTCATCCCCTCCTTTGCTCAAATTGCTTTACCAATAACTAACCTCTTAAAAACTAAAGGAGACACGAAACCCAAACCATCGTTACCCCTCGAATGGACAATGGAATGTCAGGCAGCATTTGAAAAATTGAAATGACTTTTTGCCGCTGAACCTATTTTAAAGCACCCTGACATGGATGTTCCTTTTGTAATACAAGCTGATGCAAGTGATGTAGCAGTCGGAGCCGTCCTACTCCAAAACAATGCTGATGGTAATTTACAACCCTGTGCTTTCACTTCTCGAAAATTGACTGAAACTGAAAGACGATGGGCTATTTGGGAAAAGGAAGCATTTGCAGTTCATTGGGCTCTACGCACATGGAGACAATTCTTAGAAGGTTCAAATCATCCTTTTGAAGTTTGGACTGATCACAAAAATCTAGAAGCTCTAAAGACTCCTAGAAAACTTTCACCTAAACAAGCCCGCTGGGCTCAATATTTTAACCGCTTTAATTTTACTTTACATTATATTCCTGGGGGAAAAAACTTCTTAGCGGATGCTCTCACGTTTACCCCAATACAATTGCACTCGCTCCGAGGTGGTTCAACCAATACTTCCCGTACAACAGTTGGCGGCCCCAGCAATAACTAGAAGCCACTCCAAAGCTGACCCCTCACTCCCAGATGAACTAACCAAGTCGTTTAAAGAAGCTTTAAACACCGATGACTGGTACTTAACCCATTCCATGAATGCACACTCCGTGATGGACTAGCTTGGATTGGAACAAAACTATATGTTCCTCTATCACTCAGAGAAACCATCCTACAACGATGCCATGATGCCAAAATGGCAGGGCATTTTGGATTTGTAAAAACTTTGCATCTTCTTAAAAGACAGTTTTGGTGGCCAAGTCTTAAAAAAGACATTCAAGCATATGTAGCAAGTTGCCCTATTTGTGCATCATCCAAAAGGCCTCCAGGAAAACCTCCTGGACTACTTCAAACTGTAGCCAGGCCAGGAACCCCATGGAAAGAAATATCCATGGATTTCATAGTGGAATTACCTGAAAGTTCAGGCAATACTGTTATATGGGTTGTGACTGACCTTTTCTCCAAACAAGTCCATTTTATTCCATGTTCAAAATACCCTCCTCAAAGACTCTAGCAAAGTTGTTTGTACAACACATTTATAGACTTCACGGAGTTCCTGATCGCATCATTTCAGATCGAGGAGTTCAATTCACTTCTCAATTTTGGAAAGAATTTTACGACTCATTGGCTCCGCCCAAGGATTAAGCTCCTCCCATCATCCTCAAACTAATGGAAGCTGTGAACGTCAACTCTGTACTAGAACAATATCTGCGATGTTATGTTAACTACCAGCAAGACAATTGGTCTGATCTCTTACCTTTTGCTGAAGTTGCCTACAACAACTCAATTCATAGTAGCACAGGATTTACTCCTTTAAAATAGCTTCAGGTCAAGATTTTGTTCCTATCTCGAACTCCCAAAGGAAGAAACTACTGTTTCCTCTTTGTCAGAATGGATAGATCAAATACAAAGCACATGGAAAATGACTAAAGCGATCGACGACGCTCACCGTGCGCGCATAAAAACAAGCAGATAAAAAAGGTCCCTGAGAATAAATATCAAGTGGGCGATAAGGTTTATCTTTCCACCAAATATCTTCAAACCACTCAGAAATCTAAGAAACTTGGACCCAAATATGTGGGACCTTTCCCCATAGTAAAATCATCAACCCGTGACGGTACAACTAGATTTACCAAAAACACTTAGAAGAATCCACCCCGTTTTCCATGTCAGTTTGCTGAAACCTGAACACACGTCTACTTTCCGTCCTAACCATACACCCCCTCCTATACCAATTCTCATAGAGGGAGAACAACACTTTGAAATAAAAGAAATTTTAGACTCAAGAAAACATAGGAATAAAATTCAATATCTTATTTCCTGGAAACATTTCCGTTATCCCAAGCTGAATGGGTGAACAAAGAAGATGTTCGTGCATCGGAAAAGATAGCACAATTCTATAAAAATATCCTGACAAACCCTAACTTCTTTTTTCTTTCTAGGACTGACGTCCTTGTTGCAGGAGGGCCGGATGTCAGCCTCCACTCCAATCTTCATATAGTTTTGAATGATTATATCAGTAGATAGAATGTAAAATGTTTATTTCTGTATTATAAACTGTTAAGGAAATGAGATGTATCATGCCTCCGTCCAGGGTGAGGGAAAGGAGCCTATTATGTGTGTCGGCTGACATAACAGGGGGGAGGGATGATTAACTATTGAGTGTTATCAGCGCGCGCTTTTCTAACCGACACTTCATTCCTAAGTTGACTGACATCCAGAGACCTGTGGAAGAAGATTACCACGAGGGGCCGTGAAGGAGTTGGCATTGGACCAGACCAGCCTGACCTCCTGGAGGAGGAGGGACAATTGGGGGGATATGATATGTTAGCCATATTTTGTCTCAGTTCCAGCTTTGCTTGGCTGCCACCAAGACTGTAAAAGTAAAAGTACTTGTTTTCATTCCAAATGGAGTCAAGGTGATTTCTTTCCTATTTACTGCCGGAGGTAGCCTGACAGCTTGTTTCTTTAATAGTTTCATTTTGCCTCTAGGTACAATACTCTTCCTTTCCCTCCCTGTTTAATTCTGGACCTCACCCACTTCTGCTGCTTCTTTCTTAATAATAAAGGAAAAGGTTTTCCTCCAACCTCATCTCTGAAAACAAAAGAGGAGATACTTTCCAGCTCCAGGTAAAGTGCACGAAGCTGCTTCCTACCTTACTACCTTCCTCTTTTGTCCAATGACACACAATCAGAGGTGATCAGGGAGCAGCTGAGATGGAGCCCAGGAAGAATGATTAGATCTGCTTTGTAATAAGAAGACTTACTTTCTCATTTTGAGACTCATCACTGAGAAGCAGAAGAACTGTAGGTGGAAAAGCATCTCCTCTCTTGAAGTTCCATTTACAGAAATGGATAACGGTGTCTGCCCAAGGTTCGATCAACCCTATTTAAAGCAGTGACTGAACCTTATTTTACGATTGTATAAATATGTTTAAATCCTGGGACATATCCTTTGGTGTCTCGGTGGGCAATGTTTGTCTATTATTTTGTGAACAGAGAAAGGTCATTTCTGGACATCTGTGACAACAGAGAGTTGGGGAGGAGAAATGCCCTATGGTTGGATAATGGGCAGGAACACTAGGAGAAGGAGAGATGATCAGCAGTTGTATCATTCCTGCAACTGACCTTGTTGAATTAGAAGGACAATACGAAATATGGCTTATCTCACAAATTAAGCATTTGGGGATTGTAGCAATACCAGTAGGACTTTCAGCTTTTGCAAAATCCAAGACATGCAAACACATTTACTTTGACGGACTGAAGCACTTCTACTTAACTAAAGAGAGTTATCGTTATGATTTATCCAGCACGCTAAATACAAATCAATAAAACACTATTCTTATCTCGAATGGGGTACGACCGAAAATAAACACACTATTTATGATTTCGCTATAACACTAGAAAGTAGAAAGTGCTCAGAAAGAAGACATGAATCATTATCCTTACCGTGTCCTGGTTCCATAGTTTTATAATTCGTGAATCAGCAGAAATAATCAGATCCAATGCATTGTGGAACTGGATTGATTTGACTGGTAGACCATATTGGTGATCCTTCATTATTAATGGATTACTCGACCGAAGATCATAAAGTAAGACCTGGTACCCAGAAAAGATAGGTCAATTTTTATGGTCAGGCATTGTTTAAAATTCATTCTTGACAAATGCATCTTTTCTTTTATATACACTGAGAGCATATGCACCAAGAAAAATTCCTTGTATGTCCAATCACAATTGGCCAATAAAGAATTCTATTCTATTCTATTCTATTCTATTCTATTCTATTCTATTCTATTCTATTCTATTCTATTCTATTCTATTCTAATACAGGTACAAATCTAAGATATCATTTATATTTTCAAATTGAGAAAAATAAAAAAGATATTTCGGTTTACTGAATATTCTGTAAATCCACCCCATGGACTTTTAAGTAACAAAATCTCTTAAAATAGTATTGGTCTGCAAATCAAGCAGTATTAAGCATTATTTTATTTAGCATAACTATTACATACTTTTATTAAAACACTATGGAGCAGAACAGCTGCTGCAGATTAGTTCAACCCTCATCCACTGTATGGTTGACAAATCTCTATTTATATGTTGCAAAACACAGGAAGTTGTGATCACGTTGTATCATCCAGCCATTAGTTTGATTGGGCTACAGTAGGGGTCTGCAAACTTGGCTTTTTTAAGACTTGTGGACTTCAACTCCCAGGGTTCCTCAGCCAGCAAACTGGCTGAGGAACCACAAGTCTTAAAGCTAAAGTCTTTAAGCCACAAGTCTTAAAACAGCCAAGTTTGCAGACCCCTGGGCTACAGTAATCTATTTACATTCAAGAGCAGTGTTTTGTTTACCCTGTAAAACTTTAGAGGAGCTATCACAATAATCATCTGCACAATAATTCTCTGGCCTATGAATTATACTAATAATTATAATTAGACTTCCATTCAGTCTGGTTTTGTTTGGTTGTTTTTACAGGAAAGCACCACAAGAAGCTCTCATCAATAACCCAACTTAACATGCAACATATCAACTAACCCTTCTGAAGAATTCACAAGTGTCTTAGACTTGAATTAAGCAATGTGAATTACAATACTTCCAGCACACATTCCCTTCACAAGCTCATCTATCGAATTAACATTCATTCATTCATTTGTTCAATTTATATGCCATGTGCCTCTCTCTGCAAAGTGACTCTGGGCGGCTTAGAATTAAAATCATAAATATTAAAATATTAAAAACACTGGGTACAAAGGCTAAGAAACAAAAGGCAAGAGCGATGCAGTGGTGGCATCTGTTAGTCCATTAGCCACCCTTAACATACAGCAGCCCTGTAGAAACTCCAAGCCACCAAAGCCAGTTTTTAATGTCCTTCTAGAAGGCCAAATGGGTGGGGGCTACCTCACCACAGTCAGGACGAAAGTTTACATCCCTCAAGGGATTGCAATAAGAAGGTGCACAGCATACCTGCCCTGTCGACGTTCCAACAGCCATTTTCAAGCTTCCATCAAACTTCAGGGCGGAAACAGCAGGCAGGCCACCTACCCTGGGAAAATTCAAATACATTTCATTCAGATGCAGTAAAGGTCATCATAACCTGCACTCAAGCTGATCATCCCACATCTGCATCTGACAGCATATTATTTCTTTTAGAAACATGACACGGGAGAGAGATTTAGAAAGAGTATCAAGAAATGTCCATACTCTTGATCAGCAGTCACGCTGTTTAAAGCACAATCCAGTACTCCAACTCGATTTCTCACTCTAGGATCCCAGCATTCCACCTTTCCCTGAGGGAAAAAAAACCCAAAGAAAAACGCCACTCAGTGTTCTGAATAATTCACCACGGTTCACCTGCTTCCTGATCTGCTTTGTACAGAAATCACTGAATTACTATTCAAGGGGTCTTTGGAATAATGAACATTTCTTCCTCCAGTTTAAATATTTTGCTGCATTCAAATCTGACATGATTTCCCCCCAATTCTGAACAACAGCTCAGGAGATTCCAAAGGCAGAATAACACAGAGCTTTTGCGGAACATCAGCCAGCTGAATTATTTGGAGTACCTGAGCTCTATTAGGGAAGAAAGGACCATAAGAACCAATTAGTATAAACTGTGACGGTCTGTTTGAGCATTTAATTGGTAAAATTGTTTGCTCACTTCAAGCTGAAGCTGGATAGAAACCCATAATATTATAGAGGCAATATCTACTAGTACAGGTATTCTTCAAGTTACAACCACAATTGGGAATAGATTAATTTCTAAGCAAGACAGCTGTTAAGTAAGTCTTGCCCTATTTTCTGACCTTTTTCCCATGTGCGTTAAGTGAATCACTGCAGTTAAGTGAATCAGGTGGTCGCTAAGCAAACCCAGCTTCCCCCCCTGATGTTGCTTGTTGAAAGCCAGCTGGGAAGGTTGCAAATAATGATCACATGACCCCAAGATGCTGCCACTGTCATAAATACGTGCTGGTTGCCAAATACTCAAATTTTAATCACATGACTGTGGGGATGCTAAAAGGGTCATAAGTGCAAGAATTGGTTGTAAGTCAGTTTTTTTTTTAGTGCCGCTGTAACTTTGAACATGAATTGATACATGAATGGTTGCATATCAAGGACTACTTGTATTACCTAAGAGGCGTTTGGGCTTCAGAAAGTGGAAGAGGGTTTTCGATTATGGTAACTGCCATATGTGGACCCTGCCTCACATGGCTGTTCATGATGGCCAGTTGAATAAGAATAAGCAGCTGAATCTAAGCAATGGCCAACTCCCCTTTGAGGGAAAGGAGTTTCCAACAGCCCTGAAACAGGTGCTGGTCTGCTGACTCCTCAAGAGGAAAGCCAGGGATCCAACTTTGATGGATAACTATTATTCAAACTTGTTCTAGAGAAGATTGTAGTGAAAGCAGAAGGTCAATAATTAGAAAGGTCTAGAAGATGCTGATTACCCAAATCCATGGCAGTGCGGATTAAGGCCTACTCAGGAATAAACCTTGTTGAATTCAATAAACTGTATCTATTTACTCTTAGATAAAAGAGTAGGTAAAAGGGTATAGAAATGAAGCTTCAAATAACTTATTATTTAACTTTTTCTAATAGAATGCCTCGAGCCAAAACATATCTAATAAAAAAGAACTGCCTGCAACAGGTTACGTTTTTCCATTTATCAGTAATCTTTTCTTATTTCCAAAAATCAATATCCTCTGCTCAGAATTTAATAATATTTGTAGAGATTCTCCTGCCATCATTTTCCATTAAAATTTTGAGATGATTTTTTAAAATATATTTCTAGAAATGTTATATTTTCTTTACATCTTCTATCTATTCCTGTGTGAGTGATGCTGTTCTAACCAAAAAATTGAACCATCTCTGGAGAATGAACACACTGTTAATTTTAAACTCACTTACCTCAATTGTCCCAGTAGCAAATAAACCATGTACAGGATTTATGTCACATACATGATTCTCTCTAGAAAACAACAATAATAAGTATTTAATACAGACAGGGAATAAAATCCTCAAGAATCATGTTTGTGAGAAACATTAAAACCAATCAAAATATATAGAAAGCAAAAATATTATAGGACAAATTGAAGTCAGTGGCTTGCATCCGGATTACTGTATTTTCTTTCTGATGCAAAATATGCATTGTAATATAAATACAAAACCAGAAATTATCACAGAAGAAACAATCAAACATTTGCTTTTTCCATAAAGCATCTCAAATAGAAATGTCTTAATTCTTAATAGGTCATCCTGGCCCAATCTGCAGGTGATTTAAACAAATGCTTTATAATCTGAGTACAAACCAGGCAGGGCATGTGTATATTTAAAGTAACTCCTCTCAGGGAGGAGCAAACCCTCAGCACTCAACTATTATTCCTAATTCAAATTAGGATTGGGATGATCCAAGCGAGGGAGAGGAGACACGTCTTGTTGAGTCCATTTGGGATGAGTTTGACCCTGTGGCTCCCGAGGACGTGGACAGGCTGTTGGGGAGGCTTCACGCCACTACATGTTTACTGGACCCGTGTCCTTCCTGGTTGGTACTGGCCACTCAGGAGGTGACATGAGGCTGGCTCCAGGAGATTATCAACGCTTCTTTGTTGGAAGGGGTTTTCCCTGCCGCCTTGAAAGAGGCGGTGGTGAGACCCCTCCTCAAGAAGCCCTCCCTGGACCCAGCTATTTTGGGTAATTATCGTCCAGTCTCCAACCTTCGCTTTGTTGCGAAGGTTGTAGAGAGTGCTGTGGCGCGACAGCTACCCCAATACCTGGATGAAGCCGTCTATCTAGACCCGTTCCAGTCCGGCTTCCGACCCGGGTATAGCACGGAGACAGCTTTGGTCGCATTGGTGGATGATCTCTGGAGGGCCAGGGACAGGGGTTATTCCTCTGCCCTGGTCCTATTAGACCTCTCAGCGGCTTTTGATACCATCGACCATGGTATCCTGCTGCGCCGGTTGGGGGGATTGGGAGTGGGAGGCACCGTGTATCGGTGGTTCTCCTCCTATCTCTCTGACCGGTCGCAGACGGTGTTGACAGGGGGGCAGAGGTCGACCGCGAGGGGCCTCACTTGTGGGGTGCCGCAGGGGTCGATTCTCTCGCCCCTTCTGTTCAACATCTATATGAAGCCGTTGGGTGAGATCATCAGTGGCTTTGGGGTGAGATACCAGCTGTACGCTGATGACACCCAGCTGTACTTCTCCACCCCAGGCCACCCCAATGAAGCTGTTGAAGTGCTGTCCCGGTGCGTGGAAGCCGTATGGGTCTGGATGGGGAGAAACAGGCTCAAGCTTAATCCCTCCAAGACGGAGTGGCTGTGGATGCCAGCACCCGATTCAGTCAGCTGCAGCCGCGGCTGACTGTTGGAGGCGAGTTATTGGCCCCAAAGGATAGGGTGCGCAACTTAGGTGTCCTCCTGGATGAACGGCTGTCGTTTGAAGATCATTTGACGGCCGTCTCCAGGGGGGCCTTCCACCAGGTTCGCCTGGTTCGGCAGTTGCGCCCCTTCCTTGATCGGGATGCCTTGTGCACGGTCACTCATGCGCTCGTTACCTCTCGCTTGGATTATTGTAATGCTCTCTACATGGGGCTCCCCTTGAAGTGCACTCGGAGGCTTCAGTTAGTCCAGAATGCAGCTGCGCGGGTGATAGAGGGAGCTCCGCGTAGCTCCCATATAACACCGCTCCTGCGCAGACTGCACTGGCTGCCTGTGGCCTTTCGAGTGCACTTTAAGGTGCTGGTTACGACCTTTAAAGCGCTCCATGGCTTAGGGCCTGGGTACTTACGGGACCGCCTGCTGTTACCACATGCCTCCCACCGACCCGTACGCTCTCACAGAGAGGGACTTCTCAGGGTGCCGTCCGCCAAGCAATGTCGGCTGGGGGCCCCAGGAAGGTCCTTCTCTGTGGGGCTCCACACTCTGGAACGAACTTCCCCTGGGTTTACGCCAAATACCTGACCTTCGGACATTCCGTCGCGAACTGAAGACGCATCTTTTTATTCGCGCGGGGCTGTCTTAAATTGAATTTTATCAAATTTTTAAAAAAATTTTATTAATTAATTTTAAATGGGGTTTTTAGCTTACTGTATATTTTAATTTTCAGGCCAATTTTAAAATAAGTTTTTTAATTGCATTTTAAATTATATATTGCACTGTTTGTTTTATTTTTGCCTGTACACCGCCCTGAGTCCTTTGGGAGAAGGGCGGTATAGAAATCAAATAAATAAATAAATAAATAAATGTAATAAGAAGCTATGTTAGCATAGTGAATCAAGGCTTATTTTACAACCTGTGGAAAGAAAATACCAAAGCTAAAAAGAAAGCGAGGGCTGCAGGCAGAAAGATTCCTTCTGCTTTTGCTGGACTATTCAGCTGATTTTAGAATTCGTGTAATGAGCAAATGTTGATCATGAATAAGGTTCAACATTTACATTGTACATATATACTGGTAGTATCTATATGTACAGAGTACAGACACAAACACACAGACAAGACAGACACATATAAATACCAACACCAGATTGTTTAGAAATTAGCTTGTGATCCATCTGTGGTGTTTTCACAGACAGATCTTACATAGTTTGGCTCCACCTACTGGAAAAAAAGGTTCTTAGATTAAAAAGCAGAAGATATACTTACGAAGCATCTGTTTGTAGAGAATTCAAATACCTTCCTTGTTCCAGATTTAGCCTGTATATTTCAGAACTGTAATAAGAAAGATAACATTCACTTTGCTTTTGATTCCTGAGTCTTACAAAAAGAGGGGGGAGGGAAATCATGCAAGCAAGAAATGATGAATTAAAGACAGCTCTGCTAAAGATAAAGAAGATGACTGTGGTGGAATGAAGAGCCAGTGAGTAGACTGGCTCTTCGCTATTCTTCTCTGGACAAGAAAAGGACTTGTGATAGCCCTCAAGTGCTCCACACAGCCGTTCGTCACAAGGAGTCAGCAAGACAAAAGTTAATTGCAGGTTTAGAGCTCTTGGAGACAAGGAAACAACCATCCTGCTCAAACCACAATCAGCAACTTTAAGGACACTGAGTTTTCATACTTCCTTTTCTAGTAATTTTTGGCAATTGCTTGTGAACTGCTTTTTAGGCATTAAGAACATCTGAATCGACAAATCTGAAAACACCAGATGAGTGACAAAAATCCCAGTACTGAACAATACTTCTGTAATTTTGTAACGTAAACAACATGGACCTGTTTATGAAGTTAATGGGAGATCAGTTTGCCTTCAAGGAGAGTTTAAAATAATACATTATAAATATAAAAATTAAACTATATAATTATAAATATAAATATAGTTATACTGTATAATAAAGGTTTTTAGATATTGCTATTTGAGAGTCAGAAACTAAATAGTATCGCCCAAAGAACCATTAAGACTACCTGCTCATAGTTACTCTGAAATTTTGCACCAGACTCTCTACAGTGTTCAGAGGTACTGGTAGATGTACAGATTTCTCACCAAATAACAATGGGGGGAAAATGTAACTTCAGTATGAATTCTGAATATAATTCCACTTTCTCTTTTTTTATACAAGTCAAGAAAAAAATTGTTTTATTGTTTGTAAAGAATTAGGCCTGGCCTGTGTAAAAAGGGAGGAATGTCCAGAACAACTAGACACAAGAACAGTTTTTTCCCGAACGCCATCACTCTGCTAAACAAATAATTCCCTCAACACTGTCAAACTAGTTACTAAGTCTGCATTACTATTAATCTTCTCATCATTCCTAGCACCCATCTCCTCCCATTTATGACTGTATGACTGTATGATACCTTGTTGCTGGTATCCTTAAGGTTTATATTGACTGTTTCCCTATGACTATCATTAAGTGTTGTACCTTATGATTCTTGATGAATGTATCTTTTCTTTTATGTACACCGAGAGTGTATGCACCAAGACAAATTCTTTGGCTGTCCAATCACACTTGGCCAATAAAGAATTCTATTCTATTCTATGAGTACTCCATTAAGGAGGGATTTTCAAAAATGATTACTTAATTTTGAGAAACAAAAAAGCATGAAAAAGAAACTCAAGATTCTGTAATTCTCTTGGACAACAGTAAGGAATATTTCAGCAATCTCAACTGTGCCTGTTTCTTGACCTTGCCAATTTCAAAGGCTGACAATTCTTACATTTCCGTGGAAAGGACTGGATTATGTTTCAAAGTTGTAATTAAACATAAAAAAAGCTTTTTAAAATGTCATTTAATCTTCCAAGATTACAAGTTATGATTTTTGCATTTTTACAAAACTTTTAAAAATGAATTTAGATCCTCAGTTATTCACGGAATTGAGATGTGCCACAAATATATTTAGAAAACTATTTGGTTTCTGAAAAGCACTGCGACAATTCTGCTTGATGTATATAGAAATGCTTATTAAATAATTTTATCACTTTACTCAGGGACAGAAAGAAAATGATTTTTTTTATGAAAAAAAGAACTAGTCAAAACTATTTCCCATGTAGAAAAATAACAGTAGAATTTAATGATGATTCAAAACACCACAAATACCTCGCTCCTACAAAGTACAAGTCACAGGATGGATAATGATAGGAGAAATCTCTTCCAAATTTTGGTATTCTTGTCCTGTAATAACGACCATGTTGTGAATGAAATTCCACATATCTGTCATTGTGCAAGAAAACGATCTGAAAAACACAAGGCGCAAAACTGCATTGGAGAGGATTACTTTTCCCAACTGACACTCTTACAAAGCAGTTGTTTAAAACAAAGACTTCTGTCATTGAAAAAAACTGTGTCACTGGGCTCAAAGTGATGTCATACCAGACTTATTTTTTTACTGAAACAAAGGGGCTCTATTTCTGCATACAAACAGTTTCTCCCTGGTCACAGTGGCTACAGTTTGTACTGCCGTCCCCTGAGGCAGATCACACCCTGGCTCATCTCTGTCAAGGTGGACCAATGCATATCCAGGAAGTGCTGTTTCTCACTGAGTCATAGCAAGGACTGTGACTCCAAAACTGATGCTCCTCAAGCAGCTCCTTATCTGGGGTGATCTGATTTCTCCCGTGTGGGCAAGGAGTTGGACTAGAAGATCCCCTCCCCCCCAAGGTCCTCTCCGGCCTTATGATTCTATGACAAGGTAAAGAGCAGGCTGCCTACATCCTATGACAGGGGTCTCCAACCTTGGCAACTTGAAGACTTGTGGACTTCAAGTCCCAGAATTCCTCAGCCAGCTTTGAGGGATTTTTGAGGGATTCTGGGACTTGAAGTCCACAAGTCTTCAAGTTGCCAAGGTTGGAGACCCCTGTCCTATGAAGCATGTGAAGCCTGTTTCAGAAACAGAGAAGATACAACGAGGGACAGGGGCATCACATTAGTTCAATTTGGTTATTTCTTTCGTAAAGGTGTATGGCAGGAGTTACAAAAAATGCATTATGAGTTTTACTTTATTAGCTTCACACACATATACGAGAGCCAAGTAAGTGTAATGGTTGGAACCGGGATCCCTTGAGTTCTGTCCCACCTTGGGCACAAAGCCAATATAGGTGACCTTGGGCCAGTCCCTCTCCCTCAACCCTAGGAAGGAGGCAAAGACAAACCAAGTCTGAAAAGCCTTGCCAAGAAAACTGAAGAGATGTCCCCAGGCAGACTCCGACACTAGGACATAATTGAGCAAAAGAAGAGAAAAGGTTCACACAGCAGACTAAGCCATAATATTTTTTAGCTGTAGTCCCAAATTTACTATTTACAGATATAATTTAAAAATAAAGAGTTGACATACCTTTGAGTAATCATCTGATAAAATATCAAACGTGACCACTGGGGAGATGAAAAGTAGATTACAAATAGCAGTCAATCATATGTAGCAACTATTCCATCCCACTTTCTCAAAACTTAATTACATTATCTGCCAAACACTCTCTGATCTTACAGCCAGAATCAGGGGCCAGAGCTGGACCAGGCATGACCATTACAGCTCTCCATTTGCCTTCTCAGCCAAACTTTTCTCTCTTGGGCTTTTGATCCATGGTACTGCCGCATCTTGAACCAAGAACCTCCACAAGGAGAACAGCAACTTGTGTTTCAGTCTAGGCTCTTACTATTGTAAAAAAGTTTCAACTCCTCCCATTAGGATCAAGGGCTCAAGAGACGCAAGGGCAAGATTTATTTATGTATGACATTTGTACACTGCCTGATTCTCTTTTACCCTGAAACCCCTCCAAAGTTACTTTCACAGCTCTCTATAGGCTATCTGCTTTAGAATCAGTTATATGTAAGCCAAGAGGGAGCAGCTGTGCAATCATCCTGGATGAGCAATAAATGATTGGAAGACTACATATTGTTTAAATATCCTGCCCAAAACAGATCAGTATCAGTTGTTACAGAACGGTATATCTTCTAATGTTATACTAGCAGATAATCCACCAAAAATCCCCAAGAGATCATTCCCTCAAGAACAGGGGTCTCCAACCTTGCCAACTTTAAGACTTGTGGACTTCAACTCCCAGAATTCCTCAGCCAGTGGAAGAACTCTGGGAGTTGAAGTCCACAAGTCTTAAAAGTTGGCAAGGTTGGAGACCCCTGTTCTAGAATGAAGAGGAGGATCCATTAATTACATTATCTGCCAAACACTCTCTGATCTTACAGCCAGAATCAGGGGCCAGAGCTGGACCAGGCATGACCATTACAGCTCTCCATTTGCAAGCTTTCTCTTCCAATGATAATTTGTTTAAAATCAGGAATCTTTCAATGTGCTGCCCAAACAGAGTGAAATTTTAAAACATTCCAGTTTGCCACAGTCACATATTATTAAAGAATGAAAACAATTCAGTTTTCTACACTATATTTTCCAAAGAACAAAAATAGCATACATTGAAACTGTGCTACACTTCATTCTTGAAGACCTAGCTTTTCCCCTTGGCACTGCGGCCAAGATGTTAGCTAAGCCTGATCAGTATGAATGTTTTATTATGTGTTATAGTTAAGTTTTGAAGCCTTGTTTATATTATATTATTCTGTATTTTATTGGTCTTATTTTGCTTCATATTGGGTCTTTCATATATTAGCTTCCCAGAGTATTGTTAGGCTGAGATAGAATACTTTATAAATTGCACAAAAAAACCATAGTACAATTATTACATTAATAAGAAAAAAAATGATCACTTAAGGTGCGGCCCCTATCTGCTCCACAAGAAAACACAGACCAGAGGTGTACTTTTTTCCAAATAAACATGGGCTGATTTACACTTCGAGATTTTTTTTCCTTTGTGCCTAATTTATCCATATTGATTTCCATCATAATTAAGATTACTAACCTTCAGCATCCAAGCATCTTTCAAATTTCATGGATAACTGATATGTATCAAAACATCGGACCCGTGGCTTGTATGTGCCTGTTAAAAATATATTTAACATCAAAGTGAAAAGAAAGATTCAGAGATTAAAAGATTTTGATCTAGAAATTAATGGTTGGGCAAAACAAAAATAGTCTAAAATTTCTTAGTGAAATTCAATAATGAAAATAGTCCTAGTTTACACAGTATAAGTTCATGTTCCATATGCAAATGCAGTTTCTTGAAGGCCAAATATGTACATTTATGCACATGTATACATGTTTATAAAAACTGCCATCCATGGTTTCCATAGTAGCCATTGTAACAGTGCCCATATTTTATTTTATTTTTGTTTACATTTATACCCCGCCCTTCTCCGAAGACTCAGGGCGGCTTACAGTGTATAAGGCAATAGTCTCATTCTATTTGTATATTTTTACAAAGTCAACTTATTGCCCCCCCAACATTCTGGGTCCTCATTTTACCTACCTTATAAAGGATGGAAGGCTGAGTCAACCTTGGGCCGGGCTTGAACCTGCAGTAATTGCAGGCTTTGTGTTCTTAATAACAGGCCTTACCAGCCTGAGCTATCCGGCCCCTATTGTCTAAATGTGTCCTTGTTTAAAAACCCACATCATTACATTACACCCATTACATCAAAATTCTTTTTGATACTGTAATATAAAAGAAAATTGAAACATTAATGCATCACATATGATCTCTAATCACACTATCTTTTTTAAGACTCCCAAATACACAATGTTCTACTATCCCAGAGGTCAGCAACCCATGGCTCTGGAGTCACCTGTGGCTCTTTCACCCCTCTACTGCAGGTCCCCGTCACTCAAAATATGTGTCACAACTGCTAATGTGTGACACCCACTGGCACGCGATTTATTGAACTTTTTGACCTCTTGGATAAATCCAAGAAAAGAAAAGTTTCAGAAGAAAGCAGAATGTTTAATGGTACATGGGCAGATTCATTTGCTTTCACTGCTGACAAGACTGATTTAAATTGGATATATGCAGTGTTATCTTCATTTTAGATGTCAAAAGGGTTTTGTGGCTCCTGGTGTTTTCTTTTCTGTGGGAAACCGGTCCAAACGGCTCTTTGAGTGTTTAATGTTGCTGACCCCTGTACTATCCTAACCTTTGCAAGATTTGGTGCTAGGAAACACTGTATTTGATTTGTGTGTAATCTCCAGAACTCAGTCTAGCTATTCCTCAGTCACAATTTGCAGGTTTATTAACTGGACTTGGTTTTAGCCAAACTTACCTGTTGCCATTACGTATTGCCCATCTTGTGACACTTTGATCTTGGTGCTAACAGCAGGCATATCAAAATCTTGGATAAGTTCAATTCTTCTGTGAATATCTTTAAAATATGAAATAAAATTTGAAGAAAGACTGCATAGTAAACGCATCACGACTATAGGACATTAATGGCAACAGCACTGATCAACATTGCCCCACTTAGTCCTAAATACCTTGCTTATGCAATCTGTTCTGTAAAATGTTATTGCATAAACACACATGCCTTTGCTTTTATCATACAGCACTAGGAGCCTTGTATCTTTTTCCTCAAATGTGCTTCTAACACTAACAAAAGGAAAGAAAATGTATCCTTCAAATTATTATCAATGCCTGCTAGCCACATAGAACATATCTATGTGGGTTTTTTTTTAACAATAAAGATTTCCCATCTCTTTTTCCTACAACTATTTTTCCAATTCTCAGTCTAGCCTAAAGCCCTTGGATTTGCTGATGATCTCTCATTCAAATATTATTAACCAGGTCCAATTCTGCCTAGCTTTTTCAAGAACCAACTCAGAAGTGTCACCTGCTATGACAATGAAATAAAGAACAAATTTTATCTTTTGTTGATCAATTTTTCTTAATCAGTTTCAGAGTTTCCAGTGTTCCCATCACAACACTGAAATATTGCTGTTTATGTCTTTTGGGTAAATGTTTCAGGGAATTATCTCTTTTTCCCCCCACATGGAAAATATTTTTTTCATTTTAATCTCGCTTCATGTATACTATGCTATTTTGGAAAACATGTATGTTCTGCTATTTAAAACACTTCTCATTACTTCTTTTGTGCTCCTAAGCATTTAATCAAACATAGTAAGTTCAGAATGTACTGTTCTGGACTAACACAACATGCCAACTCCCAGAACAAGACTAACTAGAATTGAAAAAGGAAGAAGTTATAAAGGAACTAGAATTACACTCCTACCAGCCATTTGTGCACTAAGACCTCACTTGCTGAACATGAAAAAAAAAAAGCTTTCAAATCTAGATGCTGCATAAATCTCCATAGCAACCATTCAAACAACCAACTAAATTTCACAAGAAATTCACTGTATTTTTTTTTTAAAAAATATTTTCCTGATTTAAACACAGACAAACAAATACAAAGAGAAAAGGCGGGGAATGTTCTTCCTTCAAACATTAATGAAATACAGAAGCTATGATTAATAGGAACATGTCTTCAGCTTGGTATCATGAAACAATTTGTGGGAATCAGAAATAGTATTAACATGCATGAATGAGCATAAGAATTCTTTTTAGAATAAAATAAGGACAACTCACCAACATTTTTCTTTTGCAGTGCTCTTTTTTTCCTATCAGAAAGCCACTATAAAACAAACACAAAAATGTGATTTGTGGAAAAGACTAAAGAAAGGTTGTTCAAAAAGACCAGCTAATATTTTAAAAAATCTTCAGCTAAACACTTTCATCTTACAGAGGATTATATATTAAAAATATAATAAAATGAAATAAAATAATAATTGCAGTAGGATCCAACACGGCAACTGAGTATCACAAGTGCTGAACAGGCACCTGATTCTGTAACCAAGCATACCTTTACCATTACAAGTAGCATATTACAAAATTAAGGACTCGGGAAATATATAAGCAGTTGATTAGAAATTTTCATTACTACTGTGCAGGTGATTCACTGCAATCCCTGTAGCTTTGTTCTTCAAGAAGCTGAAGACACTGTATTTGCCTTATTAGCTTACAAATCTTAGATCATGCAGTAAAGATCAAGTGAACTTGGTAGTATGGTCAGAGAAGTGCTTTTTCAAAAAAAAACCAAAACCTTCAACTTTCACACAAAGGAAGTATAAAATTTGCAAAAGAACATGTTAAATACATAAAAACACCCTTTGCCAGTTTTGTATCCGCCAGTTATGGTAGATTTTAATTTCTAGCCAGTGTTTCAGCAAAAAACTTGACTCTTAAATAGTCCAAATGTTCACAAAAACAAGAACGGGCAAGGGTGCATTTTTTTTCTACTTGTCCTAAGAATTAGTTCAAGGAAGGTACATTTCTAAATACCTGTACTTAAACCTTGCAGAATTGAGTATTAGACATACATAGGACCACACTGTGAGCGATATTACTGGTAGTCCTTGCTTACCAACCACTCATTCAGCAATCATTCAAAGCTACAATGGGCTGAACGAGGAGATTTAAGACCCAACCTTGAAGCTGAGGCCTGGCAACCTGCCCATGTAATTGTGGTTTAGGTGCTTGGCAACTGGTGCATATTTACTTGGTTGCCATCTCCAAGTAATCATATAATTACCATTGGTGGTCTTCACATCCAGATTCCAATAGTCTCATGATCTTTTATTTTGCAATTGTGTCACTTAGCAGTTGATGAGAACTACCTGTATGTCCACAGATTATAGTACTAAAACGCACATCTTGTTGAATAAAAATAATCACCTTTTCTAAATTGCAGTATTCTAAAACAGAAGATGAATAGAAAGGACCTCTTCTGATTGTTTACAGGTATGAGAGGGTATCAAACAAAGCCACCAATATGGCATTGTCAAGCAATATTTTGCAGCTCACTACAAATTCCTCCAAGGCTCATTGAATTAGGTCTTCATTCTCACAGTCAGAGGTAGAATTATAAAAAGGAAATGATGTCTGCAGCACACTTTAAAACGAACTTCTCAAACCTAGAAGTGTGAACTGCAACTTCCAGATTTTTTAACGCTGGCCACAAAATAAAGTTATGGAATGTGGCCTTCAAGATTAATACGATATGCGTTCATAGTAAATATTAAACATTAATGATCTCAAAGCAGCTTATTTCTAAGTAAGTATAAAGAAGACGACAACCTAACCTGTTCTAAAAGCATGAGATTTTATGTATTGCCCATTTTCATCAGAGAGTCCAATAGATTTTAAAAGGCAACAAATTTGAAAATGAACTGCCTTAGGGAAACTAATAAAGGAGAATATTTGTACCTCAGGAATGAAATGAGGAGTCCTTGGTGCTCTCTGGGCTTGGTTTCCTTGCAGATGTTTCATTACCCAACTAGGTAACATCAGCAGCACTAGGTGCATCACTAGCACTGATGATGTTACCCAGTTTGGGTAATGAAAGGTCCGAGAGAAAACACTCAAGCTCAGAGAACACCAGGGAAACTTCATCCAGCCAGTCTACAGAAGTTCTTGCAATATTCCTTTCTCATTGTCTTGAAACATTGGTCATGCAGGCTCTGGGATGCGAAGGTGGCTCTCCTGTAACAATATTTGATTTTAGAATGAATGAGCTGGAAGGGAGCTTGGAGGTCTTCTAGTCCAGCCCCCTGCTCAAGCAGGAGAACCTATACCATTTCATACTAGTGGCTGCCCAGTCTTTTCTTAAAAACCTCCAGTGATGGAGCGGCCAGGATTTCTGAAGGCCATTTCACTGGTTATTTGTCCTCACTGTTCGGAAGTTTCTCCTTAATTCCAGGTTTCTTCTCTCTTTGATTGGTTTCCAACCATTGTTTCTTGCCTTGCCTTCTGGTGCTTTGGAGAATAATTTGACACACACACCCTCTTCTTTGTGGCAGCCCCTCAAGTACGGGAACACTGCCATCATGTCACCCCTGGTTTTTCTTTTCTCTAGAGCAGGGGTCTCCAACCTTGGTCCCTTTAAGACTTGTGGACTTCAACTCCCAGAGTCCCTTAGCCAGCAAAGCTGAAGTCCACAAGTCTTAAAGGGACCAAGGTTGGAGACCCCTGCTCTAGACCAGCCAAACCCAAATCCTGCAGCCGTTTCAGTCTCCAGGCCTTTGATCATCTTAGTCGCTCTTCTCTGCGCTTTTGCCGAGGTCTCAACCGTCGTTTTTTGCAGTATGGTGACACCCAAATTGGTTGCATTATTCCAGGCGAGAATACTTGTCAGAAATATTGTTACATTGGTTAGAAATATTATCCAGAAATACTCTTTCCCCACTGTAACGACCGGCTCTTTCGACGCGTATTACATAGGGGACCGAAGCGCACGATCCGCCTTCGGGCACCGCGCAGAGCGTAAGGCGCGCGCTCTACCAGGCAGCACAGCGCGCGGGGGTTGGCGCTCCCGCGTTCTCACCTCCGGCAGGCTCCGGCCGACGCTTAAGCTGTAGATCTTCACCTCGTTGAGGCTGGAGACCTGCATGTCGCCCTTCTTCCCGAACGAGACCTGGCTTCACTTCCGGGAGCGGGAGGGAACTCTTCCGGCCATAGAGTGCGGAAAACCGCTCGAAAAGGCGGTGAGCTGTGACGTCACGGACGGCGGGGTGACGTCGACGGTGTCCTTCAATTGTACTTCGTACTTTTGGGGTGGACTTTCTTCTTCTTCTTCTTCTTCTTCTTCTTCTTCCTTTGCCCCAAAAGGGGAGGATGGAAAAGAAGGTTGCCATCAACTCTGAAGTTGGTTATGGGTTTGGTGGGAAACAATAGTTTTGTTTTGTTTTGTTTTATTTCTTTTGTCACAACAGTTTACACAAACAATTGTCATAGATAAAACAACATGTCTTGAAGAAAATATATAAGTAAAAAATATGCATCAACTATATTAATTTGATATAATGAAGGGAACAATAGGACAGGAACGGTAGGCACTATTGTGAAGATGATCAAAGAGAGAAGGAACCTGGAATTAAGGAGAAACTTCCTAATAGTGAGAACGATTAACCACTGGAACAGCTTGTCTCCAGAAGTTGTAGGGTTCAACACTTAAGGAAAGACTGGACAGCCACTTGCCTGATATGATATAGGGCAGAGGTGGGTTTCAGCAGGTTCTGACCAGTTCTGGAGAACCGGTAGTAAAAATTCTGACTGCCCCCTCCCCCATCTATTCTTTGCCTCCCAAGTCCCAGCTGATCGGGAGGAAATGGGGAGTTTGCAGTAACCTTCCCCTGGAATGGGGAGGGAATGAAGATTTTAAAGTATCCTCCTGCCATGCCCACTATGCCATGTCACGCCCACCAAGCCACACCCACAGAACCAGTAGTAAAAAATGTTGAAGCCCACCCCTGGTAGAGGGTCTCCTGCTTGAGCAGGGGCTGGACTAGAAGACCTCCAAAGTCCCTTCCAGCTCTATTCTGATTCTGATTCCCTTCCCGAAGTGCATGCTTGAAAATCAGAATCCTGACTCCCCTTCTCCAAAGCAGGGGCAAAATTCCCACTCTTCCTTCTTCCCAGCTGTATGTGGCCTCTGATGTGTTCTTTCCTGCCAGTTTGGTTTCATGCCCAAGTTTTTGTTTGATCTGAATGAGGGCTTGGCATCCCCCATCCCAAAAAATGACCAAGAAAGAAAGCCGGAGGCACTTGGTCTGATCCCTTAGTTGCCATGCTGTTCCTTGGAAATGGTTTTTCCCCAGGATATCCTATTTCATTCTGAAGGAGCATAGTGGTGACTTTCTCCTCCATTGCACCTCCTCCTTATTAATTTCCCCAGAGGTACAGGGGTAAAACTGCCTTTTCTAAAGATGTGAAAGACCATGTCTGAAAAATATAGACTGGTGTTTAACTCAGAGAGCTTTCATCTGTCATTTCGACTAGCCAGCTGCAAATGACAGATTTGAAGTCTGCCTTTACAATGGTAATCAAAGAAACTTCTACAATAGACAATAACAGCAGCAGCCAGGGTAGTTTTGTAAGTAGTTTTGTAAAATTTGTGAGTATATAAAGTTAATTCTCGACTTATGAAAACAATTGAGCCCAAAATTTATGTTGCTAAGCAAGGCAGTAGTTAAGTGCCTGATTTTACAACCTTTTTTGCCACGGTTGCTAAGCGAATCACTGCAGTTGTTAAGTGAATCATGTCATTAAGCAAATCCGATTTGCCCTATTGACTTCACCTGTTGGAAGCCAGCTGGGAAGATTACAAATGTGATCACATGACCCTGGGACAGTGCAACTGACATAAATACCTACAGGTTGCCAAGTTCCCAAATTTTGATCACCCTAGCATGGGGATGCTGCAATGGTCGTTAGTATGAAAATCAGTCATAAATAACTTTTCTCAGTGCTATCATAACTTCAAACGATCAATAAATAAATGGTTGTAAGTCAACAACTACATGTACCTTTGAAATTAACTGAAATTTATTATAAACTTTAGAAGAATATACTGTAACATCTTTGCTGGCTGCTAGGCATGTCTTTCTGGAAAGCCATTCTGGAATAGGAGGGGCTACCATTGAAATGCCCCTCCACCTGCCATCTTCAACACCCAGAGCAAAACTCTGAAATGAAATTAGGGTGCATGTAGAAGAAAGAGAAGTAGAAAAAGGCGTTTCTCCCCGTACTGTGATTCCAAGCTACAAAGAGCTTGATGGGTTAAAATCAGCACTAGAATTGTGACCGTAAATGAAATAGGAACTAGTGAAAATCATACTAAACTGGCCAATTATGTTGTTACTATCTTGTTACAATCAGTTTCCTTGTTGCAATGCATGCCTGTTTCTCCGTAAATGTATTTCATATATGAAAGAGAATAGTTAGGAAATATATTTGGGGAGATTGATTTTGTAAATAGGGCACCTAAGCAGTTAACGTTGATCAGTACTTATTCAATTAATTTTTCCTTTTTTAATTTGCGGTTTGTGAGTTGCATGTGGACACATACACATACATGACATCCCATTTATATGTTTAACCTGAAATGAAGAAATATCTAAATTCACATTATGGACTTAGATATACTAACAGAAGTTAAAAACTGATTTTAACTGATGTTTTTAATTGATGTGGGGAGCTAACTCTGGACAGGTTCTTTATCTACATTTAAATTGTTGACAATTGATTTAAATTGATTACAATTAAAATCAGAATATAACTGGAAGGGACCTTGGAGGTTTTCTAGTCCAAGCCCCTGCTCAAGCAGGAGATCTTCTACCAGTGAAGGCTAACCTTTTCCGGACCAAATGCCCAAAGCGCTCGCACATATGAATGCACACAAACAAACAGCCAAACCCCCAAAATGCAATGCGTGTGGCCCCCCCCCCACGCATGCGCGCCCCCCTGCACGTGTACCTCCCTGCACATGTCCTGTCCCCTGCGCATGCGCGCATGCCCCATGCACGAGTCTCGCCCCCATGCGTGCACACATGCCCCCCCCTGCAAAAGCGTGGCAGAGACGAAACGACCAGCTGGCTGGGGGGAGGCACGCACGCATGCGTGGCAGAATTGAACTGGGGCAATGGCTCACGTACCCACAGAGAAGGCGCTGTGTGTCACCTGTGGCACACGTGCCATAGGTTCACCATCACGGCCCTTTACCATTTCAGACAAATGGCTGTTCAATCTCTTCTTTAAAATATACAGTGATGGGGCACATACAACTTCTGAAGGCAAGCTGTTAATTGTTTTCACTGTTAGGAAGTTTCTTCTTAATTCCAAATTGCTTCTCTCCTTGATTAGTTTTCATCCACCACTGGGCCGCGGTGTGGCTCAGGCTGTAAGAAGCCTGTTATTAAAACACAGTTGCCTGCAATTACTGCAGGTTCGAATCCCACCAGGCCCAAGGTTGACTCAGCCTTCCATCCTTTATAAGGTAGGTAAAATGAGGACCCAGATTGTTGGGGGGGCAATAAGTTGACTTTGTAAATATACAAATAGAATGAGACTATTGCCTTATACACTGTAAGCCACCCTGAGTCTTCGGAGAAGGGCGGGATATAAATGTAAATAATAAAAAAATAATTGTTTCTTGTCCTGCCTTCTGGTGCTTTGGAAAATAACTTGAACCCCTCTTCTTTATGGCAGCCTATCAAATACCAGAATACTGCTATCATATTCCCTCTAGTCTAGTTCTTCTTTTCTCTAGACTAGTTATACCCAATTCCTGCAGCCATTCTTCATGTTTTTCTCTCCAGGCTTTTAATCATCTTAATTGCTCTTATTTTTGTTCCTTTCCAATACTATAAATACAATAAATGAAATTTCTAGACTAAAGCATCTTAAAGGTAACTACACAAAAATTACATTGCAATAAACTGAAACATCCAGGCAAATCAACAAGGCTGTATTATAGGCAAAGATAATTCTGCAGGACAACCACTACAGTTTAAGTACCAAGACAAGCCTAATCCCTTGTTGAAATAAATGGTGAAATAGTGTAACTAAATGGTGAAATAGGTAACTAAATATTTGTGTAAGAACTGAAATTGGTGAATTGGGAACAATTGTTTTTCAGACTAGACTGAATCTTTATTAAATAGGTATCTCCCAGCTTCAAGGCCACAAAAAGGAGATCCAAATTTCACTTTACTTGAAACGGTGAAAAAAATGACCTAGAATTTAAATATTGGATGAGACATATAGACAGAGCTTGATTTTATATACAGATCTACTTCTGTTTCACTAGCCATGCTGCTCACTTCTTGAGAGTGGAAGTGGATACAAACTGAACAGCATCTGCATCATAAAAAGAATTTTATAATTTTATAATCTCATATTCAACGGAGTGCAGTGACCCCTCATTTCCCAGACAATTAGACCATTCTCTCCATTTTAAATTTCCAAAGTGCCAAATATGGCTCGTCAGGAAGGCATTCAGAGATAAAAAGACCATGCCCCCCACCACAAATGGTAGCTCTTTGGTTTGGCTGTACTCTAATTATACATTAGCCCTGATGCTAATTTTAATCCACCTTGTGCCAGTGTGGTAAACTGCTGAGAATCTTTGGACATGGAGCGGTTTATCAACTGAAATCAAAACAGGAATACAATTAAACCAATTGCTGGTTACTGTCTAGAGACAATTGATATTCTTTCTCCCTGTTAAAATCTTGTGCTACTTTAAAAATTAAAGGATCCAGATTGATGGGGGCAATATGCTGACTCTGTAAACTGCTTAGAGAGGACTGAAAAAGTACCGTGAAGCATGGTCATTTTAAAATGGACTATAATTCATATCATATGATACAATTTTAATTATCAGCTAGAGTAAGCAAAGCTAATTTCTTTGAGAAGAGAAACCTTATTTGAAGGAGGCAATAGTTATCTATGGAAAGTCTGTCTCCCTTAGGAGCAGGGATGAGATGAAGGTCACCTTTTGGAAATGGGATAGAGAAGAGAGGCTGCCAGGGTACATTTCGGCCCTGTAGGAGAAAGTAGAAGAGGCACTAGGTGAATTATTATATAGGGCTGAAAGTTTTCATAATTCTATTTCCATGTACAAACTCAATGTTTATTATTATCTCAGTATCTCTTTTCAAAGACAGAGAACTGTGGCTACAGAAAGATAGATAGGATTTAGTCCAACGCTTATTTTTTAATATGCAATTTAGAAAAATCTAGATGAATACCTCATATGTGCCTCAGATCTTTTCAACATTTGCAAGAAGTAAGCAATTTCAGCCATGTACGAAAGCAGCTTGGTGGCACCTCCGAGACTGGCAGTGGTGGTAAGCGAAAGGAAAGGAAAGAGAAGGGAAGGGAGGGAGGGAAGGAAGGAAGGAAGGAAGGAAGGAAGGAAGGAAGGAAGGAAGGAAATAAATAAATCATGCACCAGCCCTAAAAAAGTTCTAAAGCTTCCCAGACGGGGCGTGTGGGCGCCTCCACCGTCTGACAGAGGACGGGGCCTCCCTGAGGAATCGTCCATCCCTGGCAGGCACCTCCAGATCTGAACCACGCAAAGGCTGGGAGGAGGAGGAGGAGGAGGAGGCCAAGGAGGAGCTTCCTCAAGCGCCGCCGGCCAGAGAAAGGCGGCGGGGTGGGCCTCTCCCCTCCCTCCTGCAAAAAAGCGAAGCCGCAGCCGGCGGCGGCTCAGCCGGTCGGCTCCGCGCCCTGCAAAGTCCATTCCTCCCCTCCGGCGTCCCCTGAGAGGAGGGGAAGAGCGTTTCTCTTGGAGCCGCGCCTGCTGCCGGCGATGGAAGGGGCCGCCGCTACGCGGTGAGGAGCACCTGCCGCGTCTCCCGAGGGACTTGCTTGGGGTAAGTAAAGCGATGGGAAACTTTTCCCACCGCCTCCTTAGAGAAGCCGGTGGCTGCGCTGCGCTGGAGTCTCAGACTGGGAAGGGGGCGCGCTGCGTCGCTGGTTTGGAAAGGAGACCCGAAAACACTTCAAACGAAATGATGGGATCGGATCGGCCTCGGTGGGCTTTATATATATATATGTATATACCCCTTGGTCCATTTGATTCAGCTCGGAGGTCGGCGCTGCGTCGTGGGAACAGAACGCGCGGTTTGTTGGTCGTTGAGCCTGGCCGTTTACGCTCCCTCTGTTTCTGAAAAGCAGCTCGGAATGATGGGGAAAAGGCTTTTTCGCCCAGCCGTCTTGAGCTACTTTCAACATCCCAAGTAGACGTGAGTCATCCCAATAAAACGGATCGCAAGCCTAGTTCGCGATTATTTTTTTTTAAATGAGGCTTTGGTTGTTTTGTGTC
Source organism: Ahaetulla prasina (assembly GCF_028640845.1). Taxonomy (NCBI): domain Eukaryota; kingdom Metazoa; phylum Chordata; class Lepidosauria; order Squamata; family Colubridae; genus Ahaetulla; species Ahaetulla prasina. The sequence goes on from NC_080539.1 coordinate 153,907,468, forward strand.
GAAAGGCAAAAGGCAGGGATCCGTCCCAGGTCGTTTTTAGAAAGGTGTCAGTTTTGTCTTGGAATCAGCATTCGAAGGCCAATTTTTAGATAAATTAAAGATTAAATGATGAAGGGAGAAATTGAAGAACGTTGATGATGAGCACTTTTTACACCTATGAAAGCTATAGTCAACTGTTTCCCCTTCTTTTCATTACGCGCTCTGGTTTTTTAATGATCTTTCTTCTGGATTAAAACATGGATACATAGGATCAACCAAATTCGTTTGTTCCTAGTGGTAGTGGGCAGTTCTTTGCAGGTGGCAGCCGCCAACTAACCTGGCTTTCCCTGAAAAAGCTAAACAGGGAGGGGTTTGGTTAAGGATAGGATAGGAGACCACTAGGAAACCCCAGGGCTGAAGGCTAGGTTGGAAAATTGAAAGTTTCTGAAAAGACAACTGTGGCAAACACCTTCGGTATCCTTACTATGAATGTAGATGTATCCATCTAATAACCAGGAGTCAAGCTCAATGTAGATAATATTTATCTTTTTTAAAATTGATAAAAATCATCATAGATGCTCATATATGAAATGCGGAGGAGAAAACTGCTTCTTCTGCACTCTTTCTCATAATGCCTTAGTAATTTTATATATACATTTCACTGGTCAGATGTTTCTAAATAGAAGTTGAATTTTTTTTAAAAAAAAATCTAAATCATGGTCATGCCACTATGACAATAGATATAGATTAACTGCCTATCATTTAGATTTTTACAATTAAGTTAATTTTTGTTATCTGTTTTGATATTTCTAGTATAAAGATGAAGGACAAAAACATATAGAATATTTATGCTAAAGGTAAAGGTTCCCCTCGCACATATGTGCTAGCCCTTCGGTGTTCATTTCCGTTTCAAAGCCTAAGAGCCAGCGCTGTCTGAAGACGGCTGCATGGTCATGTGGCCGGCATGACTAAATCCCAAAGGCTCATGGATTGCTGTTACCTTCCCACCAAAAGTGGTCCCTATTTTCCTACTTGCATTTTTTATGTGCTTTCGAACTGCTAGGTTGGCAGAAGCTGGGAGAAGTAACGGGAGCTCACTCTGTTACGTGGCACTAGGGATTCGAACCACTGAACTGCTGACCTTTCAATTGACAAGCTCAGCATCTTAGCCACTGAACCACCACATCCCTTTATTTATATTTATTTATTCTGTCTGTCTGTCTGTCTGTCTTTATGCTAACATGCTGGAATTCTGGGAGATGAAGTCCACACATCTTAAAGTTGCCAAGATTGAAAAAAAATGCTTTAAGCTCTTATGTGCTTGGATTGGAATTATGAACAGATCAGCCTATTACTTCTGCAAATAATTGTGAATGGCTCCATGTACCCGCACCCTCCTTGCGATTAAAAACTCCTCCCTACTAACAAGATGAAACAACCCAGGGCAGGGAGGGGAAAGAAAAGAGGAACTACTGCCTGTTGGTGACATTGAAGAGAAGGTCACATTTAATTTTAGATTTAGATTGAAAGGTGATGGATGTTTCCCTGTATGGACTGATATACCAATACCTTTTAAATTTTTTAAAAATTGGTTTAAAGTTTTAGCTGATCTATTTTTGTGTTCCTGAGTTTTTTCCCCTTCTTTTGTTATAGTGATTTTTGTACTCAAGGATCCTTTCCCAACATGTCAGAGTTCTGGCTAATCTCAGCTCCAGGGGATAAGGCAAATTTGCTTGCCTGGGACAGAATGAATACCGTGACTTCGAAAGCCAACCTGTCCAGCAACAGCAAGTTTGCCATCCCTGATCTCAAGGTAAAAAGTGGGATGAAAAGTTAGGAGGGAGAGAAGGAGGAAGAGCAAGACAAGAACAGAGCAGGGATCAAGCATATTTCTTCTTTTTTAATAGAGTGGATCTCTGTACAGGGAAAATTAGTTGAATAATATATATATAATTTGCTGCTTTCTGAAATGCTTGAATAATGTGGACCATTATTATTAATTAGTGGGTTAATTACTAGCAGAAAAATCTGGAGGTTTAATTTGGTTCTACTCAAGCCCATTGTTTGCAGTAAATCTTAAATAATTTAAGTTTAAACAATCTATGAGCATCCTTAATTGTCAAGATTGCAATTAATCAAAGTGGAACTCCGCCATAAATATCTTCTATAGAGAGAAATTAAGTACATGGAATTGTAGCATTAATAAACTAAATCCAAATGAATTCAATGGGACCTAGTTCCAAGGAACCATACATTTCATTGAGCATACACTTTGAATGGAGATGTCTGCAAGGAAGCAGGACTGCATGGGAGTTATAATATGTACATAATGTCATTGCATCATATTTTACCATAATTGATAAATCATAATGTGTTACCAATGCCGTTAGCATGTCCATTCCAAATAAGTCTTAGTATGCTGTGTAAACTTTCTCATGGTTAACAGAGCTTGGAATATAAATTACTTCTTCAATATCATCCTGCACTAACATGTTAGCTAATTTTGGTGAACTACTAGATGTAAAAAAATATAGGGATTAATAATATGACTATGATAGAAGTGTTGGCTGATATCTGAAAACCACCTTCACTGTTGGAATCTTAAAAGTGTAATAATTTCAGGAAGAGATGCAATGAATTTATCTGCTGCAACCAGTTTCTGTTTAGATTATATATAAATGAGGGAAGGCTCCCCATCTTAAGGCTTAAATGTTTTTTCCTACTGAAGTTGGCAAGAAAATACATATTCTATTCAGTGTCTTATGATTGCATATGCAATATACTGTGAGCAATAAATCTGTTGAGGAACACTGAGAATAAAAATAGGGAAGAAGTCTTATAGAAGTGGATTTATAATCACATGCTAACATACAGTTTTTCCTTATTTAGAATAGAAGAAGAGGCATTTTTGTCATTTTCCATTGAGAGAAAATGTTCTCCCTGATTGACTTTGGCTTCCTGCAAGTGCCCTTAATACTTTGATTACACCATACACCTCATTATTCGTGCCAAAAATAATAAAACTATATCATTCTGGTAAAACAGTTGTGCAGCTCTTCTGTTTGTATTAAAAGTATTTGTGTTCCCTTCCACAGGTAGGAACTCTGGACACGCTGGTTGGCCTCTCAGATGAGTTGGGAAAACTCGATAGTTTTGCTGAAAGGTAAAATAGAACTTATTTACTGCACACAAACACAAATGGAAGTTGTTTCTCCAGGCCACAGAGTTCCCGCCTCAACCTAACTCTGACTTGTTTAAGCTTGGTCCTAGAGGTCAGCCAGATCAGGCAGGCTTGGCTTTATTCTTTTTAAAGAAGAGTTGGGTCTAACTCCTGTGTTTTATTTTGAATTGAATATATTTAGATCTAGGGAAGCAGTGAGGTTTATTGCAAGGTAACCAGCAAGTCCCTGGGAAAAGTGGTCCCTGCCTCTTCATTGATCTATTCCAGGGTTCTTCAACCTTGGCAACTTTAAGCCCGGCGGACTTCAACTCCCAGAATTTACCAGCCAGCAAAGCTGGCTGGGGAATTCTGGGAGTTGAAGTCCGCCGGGCTTAAAGTTGCCAAGGTTGGAGAACCCTGATCTATTCTATACACTAATTCTGAGGAGCCATTTACAGAGAGGCTGGGGGTGGGGGTGGGGATATATAGGATTTTTTTTTCCCCAGAAGCACTACAAATGCTTTTAAGAATATCTAAATAGCTCTGTTCTGTTTTATTTGGAAATATATCCATCTAGAGCTGAATCTTCTCTAAATCCCCCCCTGCCCCAAAATCTTCATTGTCCAGACTTCACATATCTGAAGGATGGCCTTCTTGGTTTATTTCTTAACCCAGAAGCATTGGAGGAAGCCAAAGTCAATCAGGGAGAACATTTTTCTCCCACATTGGTAATAACAATAATAACAATAATAACAATAATAACAATAACAATAACAATAACAACAACAACAACAACAACAACAACAACAACAACAATAATAATAATAATAATAATAATAATAATAATAATAATAATAATAATAATAATAATAATAATGTTTTAATTTGTATACCGCCCTTCTCCCGAAGGACTCAGGGCGGTGAACAGGCAAATAAAATACAAACAGAAACATACACAATAATTAAAACAACCCTTAAAAAACTGATTCAAATTTGCCAGAAAATTTAAAATAAATTACACCCCATAAAATTACAGAAATTTAAAACCCATCAAAATTCAATTAAAATTTAAAATTTAGAATTTAAAATCAGGCCAGTCCAGCCATATGAAATAAATAGGTTTTAAGTTCGCAGCGAAAGGTCCTAAGGTCAGGTAGTTGTCGAAGCCCGAGGGGAAGCTCGTTCCACAGGGTAGGAGCCCCCACAGAGAAGGCCCTCCCCCTGGGGGCCGCCAGTCAACACTGTTTGGCTGACGGCACCCTGAGGAGTCCCTCTCTGTGGGAACGCACCGGACGCTGGGAGATAGAGGCCGGCAGTAGACGGTCCTGTAAGTAGCCCGGTCCTAAGCAAGGTCCTAATAGCAAGTCCTCCTCCATCGGTATAGCCACCACTAAGAGATACAGGACGACTACTAAGACACACAACACAGAATTTGGGAAAGAAGATATAGGGGTGAAAAATGAAGTGTATACTTGAAACGCTTTAGTGAGATTTGGCAGCCTGGAACAAAAGTCGGATTTGGTGTGGTGGGGGGAGGTATAGGATGCTCCCCAGTCCTCCTCCTATTTTACACTGAGAAGCATAGTCAAACAGGCAAGACAGATCAGAGACCCTGTTTTCTCTCATTTCTTTTTCTAAATGCCCACTTTCCAATTCTCTTTCCCCTTTTGTCTCTGGAGATTCTCAGTCAAACAGGTCATGGTTGTCTCAGAGGTGCTTTTTTCCAAAAGACAACTGGATTATATATATTTTTCTTTTTCCCTTGAGGAAAAAGACATTTCACTTTTCATCCAAGAAGCTTCATCAGTTCTGGCTGGATGTGGGGGAATGGAAGAGTTAGTCCTAATTCTTTCATTCCCCACCACCTACCACCCACCAGCCAGAACTGATGAAGCTTCTTGGATGAAAAGCGAAACATCTTCTTCTTCTTCATATATATATATGTGTGTGTGTGTGTGTGTGTGTGTGTGTGTGTGTGTGTGTGTGTGTGTAGGTCTTTGGTTATTCGGGTTTTCTCCCACGTAAAATTGGAAGTGTCTTGGCGACGTTTCGACGAAGTCTCATTCGTCATCTTCAGGCTTCAGCTTCGTGCTTCTGGGAGCAATGTGTGATTGCAGCTGTTTCTTCCTTTTTAACTGCTAGTGGGGATTTGAACTGATTGGGTGGGAGCTTGGCTGTGCTCTGATTGGATGGGGGTTTTTTTATGCTCTGATTGGCTGGGGGTGTGTCCTGTGTTGGTGGGGGCTTGGTTGTGCTCAGATTAGTCTGAGTTGCAGGGGGATTTGAGCTGGTGAGCTGCATTGCTGTTGTTTGGCTTCGTGTTTGTGGTCGTGCTACATCTTCATAGTGGGTGTCTGTCTGCTGTATGTATGGATTGGAGGGGTTTGAAATGGCTAATGTTGCAGCTGCGGTCTGGCTTCTGGTCCTTGGTTGTGCTTCCTGATCAGTGTGGGTTTGGGTCTGCTTTCTGGGTGGATGTGTGGTGGTGACATCCTGTGTGGACCTCGTGAGTGTGGGTCTGGTGTCATTCCTCGTGTTAGGGACTCGTTTGTCAATAAGGGCGGGTTTCCAAATGGCTGGTAGGCGGGAGGTATCATCTCATTTGTTCATGCTGTGTGGGCGTTTTTCTATCTCAATGGCTTCTCTGATTATTCTGTTGTTAAAGTGTTCAGTTTTGGCGATAGTTCTGGTCTTTTTAAAGTCAATATCGTGTCCTGTGGCTTTAAGGTGTTGGACCAGGGAAGAAGTTGGTTCCTCTTTTTTGACTAAGTTCTTGTGTTCTTCAATGCGTGCACTTATTCTTCTGTTGGTTTGTCCAATGTATGTGGTGGGGCAGGCGGTGCATGGGATTTCATATACTCCTTGATTTTCTAACTCAATTTTGTCTTTGGGGTTTCTTAGGATGGTGGATATTTTTCGGTTTGTGCAGAATGCTGTCTTGATGTTGTGTTTGTGGAGGATCTTGCTGATTCTGTCTGTGGTGCCTTTTATATATGGGAGGAGGGCTGTGCCGTTTTCTTGTTCTCTGTCTTGGATTTTAGTGGGGGGTTCTTTTTGGATTAGTTTGGTAATCTTATTTCTCTGGAATCCATTGGATGTTAGTATGTTTGTGAGAGTGTGTAGTTCGGTTTTTAGGTGTTGTTCGTCAGCTAAGCGTTTTGTTCTAGAGATGAGTGTCTTGGCTACGGAGTTGATCTGTGCTGGGTGGTGGTGTGAGAGTGCGTGCAGATAGCGGTTTGTGTGTGTTTTCTTCTGGTAGATGGTGTGTCCTAGGGAGCCATTGGGTTTCTTGTAGACTAAGACATCTAGGAAGGGAAGTTGGTTGTTAACTTCTGTTTCCATGGTGAACTGTATTTTGGGGTGTAGGCTATTGAGGTGTGTAAGGAAGTTGTCAAGTTTTTCTTTCCCGTGTGGCCAGATTATGAAGGTGTCGTCTACGTATCTGAGCCAGAGTTTGGGTTTGTGATCAGATTTTTCTAGTGCTTGGGTTTCAAAGTGTTCCATGTAGAGGTTGGCAATGACAGGTGAGAGGGGTGATCCCATAGGTGCTCCTTCTATTTGTTTGTATTTTTGTCCGTTATAGATGAAGTATGTGTTGGATACATACTTGTGTCAAACCCCCACTAGCAGTTAAAAAGGAAGAAACAGCTGCAATCTCACATTGCTCCCAGAAGCACGAAGCTGAAGCCTGAAGATGACGAATGAGACTTCGTCGAAACGTCGCCAAGACACTTCCAATTTTACGCGGGAGAAAACCTGAATAACCAAAGACCTACATATACATACATACATACATACATACATACATACATACATACATACATACATATATATATATATATATATATATATGTATATAATCTCGTTACCTTTTGAAAAAGCACCTTTGAGTCTTTCCCCTTTTCTTCTTGTTCCTTGTATCTAGATGAAAAGTTAGAAGTATGAAGCTGTGTATTTTATTGAGGGCTTGGAATTTTTTTTTTTTTAGTGCAGAACACACAGGCCTATTATTAAGAAATAGATTTGCTGCTCCTCAGTGGGGTATTGTTTCTCAGAATCCATCTGTTTTCTCACCAGGCTCCTTAATAATAATATCATGGTCACCAAGAATTAAATAATTCAACTTTGCTCTATGCATAGACATCCATTCCTAACCAAGCTGGTGCCAAAACTACAAGAAATGGGTTCCCACACCGTGATGCACATTTAATCTCTTGCGCTGCCCCAGGTGCAGATTTTCATTTTTATTTATGAGTTGCATTTCTGCATGAGCCATCTCACCTAAGTAACGCTGGGTGGTTTACAGTAGCATAATAAAACAATATAAACACCCGAATATAAAAGCACAGCTAAAAACAGAATTAAAAACAAGTTAAAGCTTACGAGTTAAAAGTAAAAAAAAAAAACTGTTTAAATTTTAAAAATTTTCAGAAGGCTAAAAAGTTTAATGAGGAAACAGGAGTACCCTCAAGCCAGCAGCCATCCTCAGGATTGCATCAGACTCTTAGATCCCCATGCTAATTGGAAGAGCCAGTTCTTAATTCTCTTCTGGAAAACCAGGAGAGTGGGGCAGGGGTTTGCCTTATCTCTGGGGGCAAGATTTTCCAAAGGGCAGAGGCAACTGCAGAGATGCCTCATAATAGCAAGCATTTTTGCCCTGCGATTTCAACCCACATTCCTATTAACTGCGTTCTTTTATAGAAGAAGCTGAAGGTCTGATGGAGAAGCTCATCTGATGAGAGAACAGAATTAAATGTGAGATTAGCATATTATAAAAATGAATGCAACAGATGCCGAACCCCTTGGACAACGAGAGAATTAGGTCTGAAGCTACGCCAATGAACTCAGCATTTATATTATAGTTGCAGAGAAGCAGATTGTTAGTAGAATTGTTATTCGATCAACATATGCAAGAAATCCTGGTACATCTAGCTAGGCAGCAGAAACCAGCCGGCACTGCTTCTGACCAGCGTAGCAGGGAAGGGGCAAGAGTTTTCAGGGTCTCTTGTTTCCGTGCAGTTTTATTACTTATTTACACAAGGAGGCAGAATATTTTTCCATGTCACTTTGAAGCAGCCCGTGGCATTCTGATGCTCTCTTGCCTGTCCGTTTGTGAGCTGTTTCCATCTCGGATGGCACGCTCTCTTTGCAAACCTATTTTTAAATGCTCACCAAAGTTAAAATGGTGTGGAATTAAGAGGAGAATCCTAGGAAATCTGTGTAGAGACTGAATATTTCAAAAGCAAACTAATGTCCATTTGTAAATACGTTTATTCTGAAAGAAGTGTTTTTGGACTTTTCCCATTCTGCTACATCAGTTACATGCCCAAATGCCTACCTGAAGGAACATCTGTGGATCCCATAGGCTTCAGCAATGCTTCCTCCATTCGTGGTTGCTTGTAGGCTACAGTTTAAAGCAAACTTCATATACACACTCTGACTCCAAGTTTGCTTTTTCCTGTTCCTGAACAAGCCACACCTTATGTTCTTGACACCCAGTAGCAGTTGGGAAACAAACTTTGTAACATAGAGAAATTACTAGGACTGAATTGTTAGTCCATCAATCAGAATTGGGTGCAAAATAACAGAAGATCATGCACATAGAATTTTTTAAAAAGCTTTATCTTCTTATTTTTTGTACCAGAACTCAATAGGCCTTTAACACAGTACCCCAAACACACTTTAAAAAATAGCCAGTTCCCTTTGTTCTTAATGAAACTTCCTGTTGATCCATCACTGATCTGTCTTTTGTCCACTTCTGTCTACACCTTGGTTCTCACCTTAAGGACTGTGAAAGTGATGGTTTTTACTAGCTGTAAAGTTATTTCATGCTTCTCGAATTAATTTGAACTAAATTGTTACTGTTTTGTTCTTGTATGAAGTGTAATAAAGAAAATTGCCCAGTATATTGGAGAAGTTTTAGAAGATTCAAAAGATAAAGTACAGGAAAACCTGCTGGCTAATGGAGGTAGGCCTTGAAATCATGGATATACTGTTGTATTTGGATATAGTTTGTTGTTTTCACTCAGTTTCTAGTAAAAAGCACTGGAATTAATATACTCGTTTATTAGGAAATTAGATGATGCTTCTCGTTTTAGAAAATAATGCTTGTAGGTTGCATTTTTCATTAGTTTTAGGACAAATTCCTGTCAACTCATAACTGTGTTATGGATGAAATGATTTTTTTCTTCACTATTTATAAGATTTAAAAATTGTGATTATTTTACAAGGAGTCCCAATTTACTGAGAAGTGGCTATTACTCTACAATTCCATACAGTTCTATTCTACAGATCACAAAGTATTTAATTATTTCTAATGATACAGAAAAGCCCTTAACGTCAGTCAGCAGTGAAACACTTAGCACAAGGAAAGTAAATTTAACAGACAGGAAGAAGAAAACTCAGGCTAAAATGACACTTTAAACTGCAATGTCTTGAGAACGTTGCAATTGTCACAGGCTAAAGTGAGACGCAAATTGCCCCAAATTCTGCTTTAGTTCATATCTACGCATAGAAGCTTTTGTGCAATCTACTGAAAACCACCTTTCATGAACTGTTGAAACGTCTTATCGATAGCATAAAACCAGAATGGAATTTTAGTTCTTTGGCAGATATCTTGTGCCAATTGATAACTTTACTTTTTAAGCCAGGTATTTTTTGAAGATCAATAATTGAACTTACTGTATTTCAGGCGCAAAGGACAAAATGAAATGTCTAAAGGGTATGTTGTGTTTGGGTGGCAATGTGTCTTGGCCAGCATGCACTAGTGTGTTTAATAATAGAGTCGAGCCCACATCTGGTTGTAGGGGTACAGTGATCAGGTTACGATGGATTTCTCTAGTAACAACCCCGTAGCTTGATCACCAACTCCCTATGACTCAGATTACTGCAGGTCTGCATCCTTTATACTACTGTTGATTTTTCTTTTCCTTCAGTCTTTTTTCTTTCTTTTTAACTTATTCTGCATGTATAGTGAAAGGAACTGTAGGGACTATTGAAGTGTGTGAAACTTTTTGCATGCATCTGTTTTCTTATGATCAATTGTATCACGCGCATTCTTCAGCGTGCAAAACAAGTTACTACAGTTTTTACTGGATAGATTAGTTCAGGTTACCCCATCTAAACCAGCTTTGCTGGCTGAGGAACTCTGGGCGTTGAAGTCCACAAGTCTTAAAGTTGCCAAGGTTGGAGACCCCTGATCTAAACTGTAAAAACTCAGATCAGAGTTTAATGGCAGCAAATATAGCTTGCTGCTGCCATCTAGTAGTTATTTAGATTTTGCAGCCTGGATCTGGTACATAGGTAGTCCTTGATGTACGACCACAGTAGAACAAAATTTATGTTACTAAGTTAGAAATTTGTGAAGTGAATTTTGCCTCATTTTGCAACTTTTCTTGCCACTTTTGTTAAGGGAATCATTGCAGTTGATAAGTTAGTAACACGGCTGTTCAGTGAATCTGGCTTCCCCATTGACTTCGCTTGTCAGAAGGTCGCAAAAATGGGATCACATGACCCCGAGACATTGAATCAGTTGTCAAGTATCTGAATGTAAATCACATGACCATGGAGATGCTGCAACAGTCATAAGTTGCAGCATCTTATGATCGTAAATCATTTTTTTCAGGGCTGCTGTAACTTTGAATAGTCACTAAACAAACGGTTATATGTTATAAGTCAAGGACTACCTGTACCCAGAGCTCTTCCTTACAGGTGAAAGCTATTCATTAGTCCTTACAGAGGAAAACAAAACACATAAACCACAACACACACTAAGCTAGCATCAACAATCTACAGTCTTTGCCATTCTACATTCTCGCTGGCTCCAGGTATTTTCCTTATGTAGCTATTGTAGCCATCTTAGGGAAAGGAAGTGGTGATTCCCCTTGTTTCATTTCCTGCCCACCAAGCAATGCTTGCTGATTAGGAAACAGTCACCAATCTATTTCCCTCACGGGTGGGGAGTGAGAATGGGTGAATTAGATCAGGGATCTCCAACCTTGGCAACTTTAAGACTTGCGGACTTCAACTCCCAGAATTCCTCAGCCAGCGGGCTGAGGAATTCTGGGAGCTGAAGTCCAGAAGTCTCAAAGTTTATTATTCACACTTTTATTCACACTTTGTGCGAATAAGTTGCCACGGTTGGAGACCCCTGAATTAGACGATTGGTTAGAATGGCAGATTAGCCCACTGTGAAGTTGCCTTACACTTAGTCCTCCCGACCACAACTGGGACCAAAATCACAGTCGTTGAGTGAAGTGGTCATTAAGCAAGATGCCCACATGACTGCTTTGTTCAATGGACACAATCCCGGCATTTGCAGTTGCGGTCATTAAACAAACTTATGTATCTCCCAGGCCTCCCTCATCTCTTGAGACATCATGCACTCATTTCCTTACTGCTCTGCCTCTCCTCTCAGATGCTGAAAATCCTTTTGCCAAAATCAGGATTTTCAGTCCTTCAGTAAAATGACACTCACTCACAGCCGGCATCAGGCCTCCCAAACACACACCCCTGCACCTGCCTGAGGTATCCCATGCTCATTACCTTACCACACTGCCCCTCTGCACTCTGCTTGGATTTCGGGTCCCCTTGTTCCTGGGAGCTGGCTGAAAGAGCTGCCTGCTGGAGGATTTCAGCTTCCCTCCATACACGGAAGGGAACTCCTTCAGTGGGGATGCAGGAAGAGAGCTTAAATCTTAAGGATTTCAGCTCTGTTTCTTCACCCTACTGAAGGAGTTCAGCTCCTCTTGGCCGGTAGCTCTTTCAGGCAGCCCCTGGAGGTGAGAGGCAGGCAGCAGAAGCAGCTTGAATATTCCCTGCCAGCTTTCTCGGGGACTTTCTGGGGAAGTCGATTGAAAAGACTGTGGTGATCACATGACTGAAGGGTGCTTGGCAACTGGTTGTAAAATGCAAACAGGGTGCCAAGCAATGTCTTGTGACAGTTGGAAGTGCTTTATGGGCCATAAGATTAGATAAGATTAGATTAGATTTATTGGATTTTTATACCGCCCTTCTCCCAAAGGACTCAGGGCGGTTCACAGCCAAAGTAAAAACAACAATTATATACACAATAATAAGATTAGATACGGCCAAAATTAAAGCCATTTAAAACCATAAAAACCCCATAAAATTTATATCAAATATTAAAAACTATTAAAAATTTCTATGCCAGTCCTGCGCGAATAAACAAGTAAGTCTTCAACTCGCGGCAGAAGGTCCGAAGGTCAGGCAGTTGACGAAGTCCTGGGGGAAGTTCATTCCAGAGGGTGGGAGCCCCCACAGAGAAGGCCCTTCCCCTGGGGGCCGCCAGCCGACATTGCTTGGCGGACGGCACCCTGAGGAGTCCCTCTCTGTGTGAGCGCACGAGTCGGTGGGAGGCATTCGGTAGCAGTAGGTGGTCCCGTAAGTACCCCGGCCCTAAGCCATGGAGCGCTTTAAAGGTAGTAACCAAAATCTTGAAGTGCACCCGAAAGACCACAGGTAGCCAGTGCAGCCTGCGCAGGAGTGGTGTTACATGGGAGCCACGAGCGGCTCCCTCTATCACCCGCGCAGCTGCATTCTGAACCAACTGGAGCCTCCAGGTGCTCTTCAAGGGGAGCCCCATGTAGAGAGCATTGCAGTAATCCAAGCGAGAGGTAACAAGAGCATGAGTGACCGTGCATAGGGCATCCCAGTCAAGGAAGGGGCGCAACTGGCGAATCAGGCGAACCTGATAAAAAGCTCTCCTGGAGACGGTCGTCAAATGATCTTCAAAAGACAACCGCCCATCCAGGAGAACGCCCAAGTTGCGCACCCTCTCCACCGGGGCCCATGATTCGCCCCCAATAGTCAGCCGCGGCTGCAGCTGACTGTACCGGGGTGCCGGCATCCACAGCCACTCCATCTTGGAGGCCGGATAAAGCGCCATTTTGAGCGCCATAGTAATTCTGGACTGTAGTTACGCAAATAGTCGAGGACTACCTGTAAAAGTATGAAATTGGGACATGGGGAGACATAAGAGGGACCTCTGCCAAAGCTCCTTCGATCATTTATATCTATCAGTCCGATCATTTCTGAACATGTATAGGGTGTACTGAAAAAATGCTAAACCCATGTTCAAAGGTAGCTTGGATCCACAAGTATGGGGGACAAGTGAAACAGAAAGGAGCTGTGATGCTGTCAGCAAGTAACTTTCCATTTTATGCATCTGGCAGTAACCAAAGGACAACCATCCAGAACATGTGTATGGTAACTGACTTCCTGAATCACACAATTCTGGATGGTTGACACATAATCACAACACTACTGTTGCCAAAGCCAAAACAGAGGGAATAAACAATCCTTTCCTCTCCCACCAGGGGGGACATACATATCTGTGATGCAGTTTGCCAAGAGTCACAAGAAATGAAGCTGCATAAAGTGATCTGGGAGCATTGGCCACTGGGGATAACAGTTGTAGCCCTCTTGTCAGCAGCAGCAATGGAAAGCTTTTAATGCACCCACTGATGACAGACGGACCATAAAAGCACATGTCTGGCAGAACCTGGTTCTCTTTTCCTTCTCTGCAGTACAGGACTAGTGCTCTTTCAAAAAAAGCACTGAACCCATGTTATATATATTTAAATCACAATGTAAGGGAGGCCGTGAGTTTTAATCCTGCCTTAGTCACGAAAGCCGGCTGAGTGACCTTGGGCTGTAACCTATTATTTGTATTCATGGTTTATTCAGAAGAAAAGAGCACAGAAGAACGGATTCCAAAATAAGATATGTGACAACTACAATGAAGTGCTGCATGGTGGAATAGTTCTGTCTGAAATCCATTTCATTCTCTTTCAGGAATGTGGCAAAAAGGCTTAAGGTTGCCAACCTTGGCAACTTTAAGACTTCAACACCCAGAATCCCATTGGAAATTGAAGTCCACAAGTCTTAAAGTTGCCAGGGTTGGACATCCTTAGTTTAAGGGAAAGGAAAGGGCCAATCAGTTTAACAGTTTATCAGTTTAAGGCTGTGCATTTAGGAATTTTACAAACATTTTTGGACGGAGTCCCATTTGCTTCTTGTATGTTCCTACTGAGCTGCCTCATCCATATTTTATAGAGGGAGGCTAAAGATGTAGCCTGTTGATTTCAAGTCTCCAAGTCCTTAATTCTTGATGTGCGCATTAGATTTTCGACACCCAGGAAATATAAGAAGGTAAGGTGACTCTTTCTAGGAGAAGCAACACTAGTCTAGAGAAAGACTTTGAGATACCAAAAGGGAGCCATTCTGATACCACAAAGGTAGAGGGTTATTGTAGGCATTTGAAAGAGGCATACCATCCTCTAAGGAAGAGGTCCCCACACATGCTTATGTGCTAGCCAAGCATTCATTTCTTTAGATCACCTGGATTTGCACTGTGTATGTATCCAAATGCATTGTGAAAGTTTAGTCCCATATATTTCTTGCAGACATACCATCTCACACACATGTCATGGACCTCTAAGTGAAGAAGGTTTCACTTAAGAATTCCCTTTTTGTGTGTTGTTAAGGCCTTGCTAAGAACTATACAAAGTTGCTGAGATGTCTAGAAGCATCTCAAATGTTCTTTCTCCTCTTTCCCCCCCCCCCAGCTCCAACTATGTGTGTGTCCATCTGTTTGTTCTGGCACACATGTATTATTTAAAACGTGGTTTTAAAAAAGTACCTTGCCCCACATTAGAACCCCCTCTTGATCATTTCTAACCCCTTGCAGTGTCTCCACGCTATTTTTGACATCATAGCAAAAGTCCCTTGAACAGCTTTTAAGTTATTATTATTATTTATTAGATTTTTTCAGTTGACCAAACTGGCTCAAAAGACCAACCCACAAAAGGAGAGGGCTAAAACTACAAAAGCAGTTTTTTTAAAAATAAAACAAGTCAGGGGGCTTTATGGTCCTCTAGCCTGGGGGTCTCCAACCTTAGTAACTTTAAGACTTGTGGACTTCAACTCCCAGAATTCTGAGGGATTCTGAGGGATTCTGGGAGTTGAAGTCCACAAGTCTTAAAGTTTCCAAAGTTGAAGACCCCTGCTCTAGCCAATATGAACTACATCTTTCAGGCCCCCAGATCTTCTGATTGTAGCTGTGAAGCATTTTAGTTCAGTGGCACACTGTGTGGGCCATGGATTGTCTAACCCTGCCCTAAATTAAAGCTAACTATGGGATTACTTTTAATCAAAATCTTTACTTTCTTATTTGCTAACTATATTGACAAGATGAGCCCCAAGATAAATATATTCCTCTTCATGAAACTAATTAGGTAAACCTTTATTTTTAAATTGTAAAGAATTGGCAGTAGGGGAACTTGATATATGAATTAGTATCCAGAAAAGGGAATAAATACAAGATGGCAACACTTCCCAATTTATATCCTAAATGCAAGCTAGTCTGGATGCAGGTTTTCATGAGAAAAGACTACTTTATTCTCAGAATTCTCACTGGATTTACTTTTATCATTTCAGTTGACTTGATTAGTTATCTAACAAAGTTTGAATGGGACATGGCTAAGTATCCAATAAAACAGCCACTGAAGAACATTTCAGAAGGATTAGCAAAGGTAATCACTCTGTTTCCTCATTTCTCCTGTATTCAGAAACACCCTCATCCCAGGAATGATAATAAAGTGCTGTTCATTAAAGTGTATTTAATTACTGAGGACAGCTTTCTCAGGAACCCAGTTCTGGATATGATGGCTATTGACTCACTTTGAAATTTATCAGAAAGCAAATTGGGCCCTTTTTCCACATGGCTTGGGGCCTGGGTACTTACGGGACCGCCTGCTTTACCTTATGCCTCCCACCGACCTGTACATTCACACAGAGAGGGACTTCTCAGGGTGCCGTCCGCCAAACAATGTCGGCTGGCGGCCCCCAGGGGAAGATCCTTCTCTGTGGAGGCTCCTACTCTCTGGAATGAACTTCCCCCGGGTTTACGCCAAATATCTGACCTTCGGACCTTTCGCTGCGAACTGAAAACATATTTGTTTGTTCGCGCGGGGCTTTCTTAAATTGTTTAGATTTTAAATTTAAATGTTATTTAAGTTTTTAAATTGGGGTTTTTTAGATTTTTATATATTTTAATCTATCGACCAAACTGTATAATAAGTTTTTTAATTTGTTTTTAATTGTACATTGTTTATTTTATCTCGGTTATCACCGCCCTGAGTCCTTCGGGAGAAGGGCGGTCTAGAAATCTAAATAAATAAATAAATAAATAAAATAAATTGTCCAATTCTAGCATTAGGTAAATATCTTCTCCCTCATCTTTCTCCCCACAAAGATATTCTTGTCTGAGAGGAAAGGGAAAAATAAATATGTAATATCTACGTCATCCTAAGAAGTATCTGCTGTAACCTAAGGAGGCTATTTAGTAGTTTATAATTCTAAATATAAATTTTAAGTCTGTCTTAAAAGCAGTCACAAGTCTGTCACACAGCAGCTTTCAGCAGAGAGAAAGCATTTATTTCTGTATCTGTAAATCTGAATTGCAAGTGTGTATTTAATGAGGGATTTCACCCTAGTAGAAGAAAGGATTTTCTTCAGGACCATAACAAAGCAAGAATAAATGATTTTATTATAAATCAGTTTCCTCCTTTCCTTCCCCATCCAACTTGTTATGAGAGAAAGACAGCTGTATCTATTTAAGTGGCCCCTAAAATGGAAGATAAGTTTAGTTTTGGTCCCTTTGGTAAGTCTAACAATAGAATCTATATTCTCTATAGACTTTTGCATGTATGAAATTATCTCAACTTTAAAATTTATGCAGAGTTTATATTAATAATAATAATATTTATTTTGTCAAGCATATATAACAGATAAAAGTATAAACATGAATTATGAATACATGAAATGGATATGGATAAAAAGGAACATTAGGACAGGGATGGTAGGCACTTTGGTGCGCTTATGCACGCCCCTTACGGACCTCTTAGGAATGGGGTAAGTTTAACAGTAGACAGTCTAAGGTTAAAGTTGTGGGGGTTTGGGGAAGAAACCACAGAGTCTGGTAGTGCATTCCAGGCATTAAAAACTCTGTTGCTGAGGTCATACAGTATTTTCTGCAATTGAGTTTGGAGCAGTTTACCTTAAGTTTGTATCTATTGTGTGCTGCTCATGTATTGTTGTGGTTGAACTGGATTTCCTTTTTACGTTTAGCAAATTACACAAATCGAAGCAGACATGAAAAGCCGAGCTGCTGTCTACAACAACATCAAAGGAAATCTTCAGAATCTGGAAAGAAAAACGGTGTATGTGTTTAGATAAGTTTTAATGAATTGCATTTTCTGTATGCCTTGGCATATTGACTTCCTATGATGATATCTTAACATGTTAGCTGCATTGGGAATATAGTAATACAGACAAGTAATATGGCCTTAATCAGGGAGTGGGGTTTTTTTTTTGGTGCTTTTGGGTCAATATTGATGATTTCTAGCCTCTCTGGACAAGTTGGGCGAGTTGCCATTGCCTGCTTCCTAAGGCTGAGAGAGGGTGATTAGCCTAAAATGGCTTCATGCCTAAATTGGGACTGGAATTCACCATCTCCAGCTTTCCAGCCTAGGGCCTTAACCATTACACCAAATTGTCTCTCTAATCAGCTCTTTAGTGGATCTGCATTAATTAATCTGTTTAAACAGAGTAAATAAAAGTGCCCATTTCCGCTAAGCTTACCATAATATAATGGCTGGATTTGCTTTAAGTTTGTCCAAAAATTCCTGGAAAACATTTTCTTTCTAATCATCCAATTAAGCATCTACTTAACACTTAGAAAATATTAGTGCTAGGTAAATCCTCTATTGATTTTTTCCGGCTTTTTTTTTCCCCAGAGGAAATCTTTTGACACGTACATTAACGGATATAGTGAACAAAGAAGACTTTGTATTGAATTCCGAATATCTCATCACTCTACTTGTCGTAGTTCCTAAGTAAGAAAAAGTTGGTTTTCCTATGGTTGGGCTTCATTGTAATACTTTTTAGAGAAAATTGTCTGTATACATTATGCCAGGGATGAAATCCAGCAGGTTCTGACAGGTTCTGGAGAACCGGAAATTTTGAGCAGTTTGGAGAACCGGTTGCGGAAATTTTCAGTAGTTTGGAGAACCAGCAAATACCACCTCTGGCTGGCCCCAGAGTAGGGTGGGAATGGAGATTTTGCGATATCCTTCCCCCAAGGGTGGGGATGGAATGGGGATTTTGCAATATCCATCCCCTGGCATGCCCACCAAGCCACACCCACAGAACTGGTAGTAAAAAAAATTGGATTTCACTACTGCATTATGCCAGTTTTGCCAGGAAAATTTCGATGCAATGAATTGATAGAAAGTCCTCTACCAACTAATGAGTTAATGGAAAAGGACAAGGTTTGAGAGTTTATTGCCTATAATAACATTCTCAGCTTAGCTTTGCTCGAATTCACACTGTGAATGTATTTACAGGTAGTCTTTGCGTAACGACTGCCCTGTTTAGTGACCATTTGAAGTTTAATGGCACTGAAAAAGTAACGTTATCAGTGGCCTTTGCTCTTGCAACCATAGCAGCCATTCCTGCAGCCACATGATCAAAATTTGGGCACTTTGGAATGTCAGATATTTATGACCGTTGCAGCATCCCACAGTCACACAATCACCATTTGTCCCTTTCATAACTGGCTTCTGAGAAGCAGAGTCGATGAAGAAGTTGGCAGTAAAATTGCAAGTTGTGGTCATGTGGTGTTTCACTTAACAATCGTAACAACCATGGCCGACAGAAGTGAGGTCGTAAGTCTGTTGCAGTCACATGTCTCGTTAAATGACTGCATCGCTTAGTAATGAAGTTGCTGGTCCCAGTTGTGCTTGTTAAGTGATGTATTGCAAATATGTTAAATTCCACATGAGAGATTCAAAATGCAGGTAGTCCACAGCTTACAACAGTTAGTTTAGCGACCGAGGTTACAACAGCAGTGAAAAAAGTGACTTATGAACATTTTTCACACTTACAACTATTGCGGCATCCTCATGGTCGTGTGATCAAAATTCAGACACTTGGCAACTGACTCATGATGGTTGCAGTATCCCAGGGTCATGTGATCAACTTTTGAGAACTTCTGACAAGCAAAGTTAATCTGGGGGAGCCAGATTCAATTAACAGCCATGTTACTAACTTAACTGCAGCGATTCACTTAACAACTGTGCCAAGAAAATGAGGCAAAAATCACTTACCAGCTGCCTCACTTAGCAACAGAAATTTTGGGTTCCATCGTGGTCGTAAGGCGAGGACTATCTGTACCACATTGCTTGCAATGAGGACTTCTTTATTTTTGAAAACTGTAGATGCTGCTTTTTCTTTGCAAAATAAATCCAAGGATGCTGGCAAACATAGAACATCTTTTGTTCACGCTTACTCCAAAGTAAAAACCCGTTGAAAGAACTGGATATTCATTAACATCACTTCCTCTCTGTCATCATATTACTAGTTGCTTCAGGTAGATTTAGAGAAATAGAGGTGAAGAGGGGGAAAAGGGGCATCATGGAATCCTTGCAGATAAGATCAAAATGCAATTCACTTATGTTATACCCCAAAAAGGGAACTTCGACGGTCAGGCCCCATCCATGGTTACATGACTGAGTTTTGGGTGCTTGGAATATGACTGCATTGGCAGCCATTTGCAATTCCCTACAATCACATGGCCACATGTTATCACAACCTCACACTTTTATCAAAACTGGGCAAACCCGAGCTGTGGTTCGCTTAATGACCATGGGGATCGCTTCTCAACTGCCACCCTCCCTTAATGATCACTGCAAAAAAAGTCACAATAATTTTACTATCACAATATATGACTGTAATGGGTCTATTACAGTCATACGTAGAAGACTTCCTACATGTGAGACTGCAAGAGCTCAGTATGGAAACTTCAGTATGAACCCTGAATTTTCACCTCTCAAATCTTGGGGTCCTGCACCATGCTCGAGTCCACTTTTGTCAACATAGTTGGGAAAACTATTTCGGGAGCGCAATTCAAGCCTCTTAACATCAGCTATTTACACTGAAAACTGGTTGATCCCTTTTAAAAAAATGAAATGGGGATCGGGCAACCTGTATTCTCCAGATTTTTTTGGGATCCAACAAAAGTATAAAAGGTGCAGCTCAAGAAGCTCAGTGCTCTCCCATTGGAGATTAAGCGGGGCCTAAAATTTTAGTTCTTTTTTTAAAAAAAGTTTCGGTTATGAGGTAAAATGGGTGCCTTGCAGAGTTTGAATAGTACGTTTCAGCCACTTCTGGAATTTGGCACAGGAGAGGCTGCCTAGAGCCTCAAGTGGATGGAAATTGAACATTCTTGTCATACAGGATCGATTTCCTTGTGGTCTTGCCCCCCATCCCTCCACTTATCAACTTGGCACTAAGATTTTCTGAATTTCTATAAAGAGAAGTGACAATCATTGTACTTAAGGTAGAAGTTCATACAGAGACACTGTACAAAATCTGTCTTGTTGCAGAACAAGCTATGTGCAATGGCAAAAAACCTATGAATCCCTCTCAGATATGGTGGTTCCTCGCTCTACAAAGTAAGTACAATTTTGGGACTGTATTGTTTCTCTTAACAGATTCCAACCTTTTCGCTCAGAATCGTTGGAAGTCAGGTAGCATGCAAGTATGAATATTGCAGGGGACCCTTGAAAAAACTTAAATGGGATTAGGTAGTGATGAGTCTCCTCTTCTACTAGAAATTTTGACAAAGAAAGAATTTGGATTGTGGCAAATTGTGACAAGAAATATCTCTTGTTCTCATTTTAAAAAGTATTAAATATTAACACTATCTCATTGAATAAAGCTTTAAAAGGTGCTGGGGAGGTTGTATTAAAGCTGCTGAGCTTTACCTTTTTGAGATTTCTTCTTATATAACAAGGTTGCTTTTTATTGGCAAGGAGAGGAGAGAAGGGGAAGGGAGGAGGGGAGGGGAGGGAAGGAGAGGAGAGGAGAAAGAGGAGGGGAGAATAGAAGAGAGACAAGGGGTGGGGAGGGGAGAAGAGAAGAGGAATGGAGAAGGGAGGGGAGTTTAAAGGGAACGTAGGTAGCAATTTTTGGAAAGTGTGTTCAGTTGTTTTTTGAAGGACCCAGTTCCTTCTGTTAATCAAATAAACTTAGTGGTGGTGGCTAAATCGAAATTTTAAAAAAAATTGTGTAACAATAGAGTATGCATCACAATATGATTGTGTAGATTAAGAAACTGCTGAGGGAGTAATTGAATCTGACAATTACAATTTACAATATGTTATAATTATGAACAATCATAATTACACTCTCGTTGTTGTTAATTGCTTTGGCACCTATCACGGAAAAGCAGGATAGGCTTTAGAATAACTGGGCCAACGTATTTGATTCTTGCAGGATGATCGCTGAAGACGCAGAGGGCGGGCTCTTCACAGTCACCCTGTTCCGAAAAGTGATTGATGACTTTAAAACCAAAGCCAGAGAGAACAAGTACTGCTTTCTTTCTACTTTTGTGCGAAAACCAGAATAGTTCAGGCTCTTTCTCCTGTTTTGAAATGAAATAAGACACATCCGTGCAATAATTTATCAGAGCTCTTGAATAATTTGCACAGGGCTGGATCCAAGGGTGGGTCTGTTTCCATCAGCAGAACAGGAAGGGGTGGCAGCAAATTTTTCTCTGCCCCCCATGAATCTTGAGGATGTAGGGAATGTCTACTATATGAATGGACTTCTATTTATCCTACATTATGGACACACCATTCTTGTATGTTTTAACCAGATTTTAAACCTGTTTTAAGAATATTTTCATAAAATGAATATCTGGGTCAACACTGAAGAGATAGAAAAGAGAGGAAGTTGGTTTTGAAATATCCATTTTACCCAAGTATTTTCAATGAACATAAATGAGGAATGGATGACAAATAAAGCAGTCTTTTAAAAGTTTTATTTTTACAATCATATCAAATAATTCATCCAATGTACAGTTATATACAATTAGTCGGGCTTGCCCAGTCACCACCACCCTTTTTAACACTCTTCCCTCTTCTACCTTCTTTTACTTTCCAAACCTTCCTCTCCTTCTCTTATCTACATCCGCTCCTCCCTCCACCCTACACCTTCCTTCTCCCTCTACTATCCCTCTTCCTTCCTCTTCTCCTCTTTCCTACCTCCTACTCTCTCTTTTCTCCCTCCTCACCGTTCTAAAATGGTAACTATGCAGACCCGACCCTACATTAATTATATTTCTTCAATAATCCCTGTACATTAACCATCACTCCATCTCTACCAAACCCCCCAATTCCCTCCCCTTACCCCCACCCCCACCCCGACTTCCCAGAACAAAATGCAGGGTATCAAAACTAACAATCATAATCCAAAATAATTCCTAAATTATAATCTCTAGTCACACCACACTTAGTCACACTCTCAATTCCCCTCTCCTTCAAAAATATATCTAATACAAAATATTTCCTAAATTTACTCATATGCTATTCGATATTTTTTTTATCTGATACTTATTTTAAATATAATCAATCCACATTTTCCATTCTAAAATATATTTTTCTAGTGTATAGTCTTTCAAGTAAGCGGAGATTTTTGTCATCTCTGCCAGATTTGATACTTTGAGTGTCCATTCTTCGATTGTAGGTAATTCTTCTTTCTTCCAATACTGAGCAATCAAAAGTCTTGCGACTGTTATTAAGTTCAAAATCAATTTAGTCTCTATAGCTGTATAGTCCATAATTATTCCTAGTAGAAAGAACTGCGGAGTAAACTTAATCTTCTTTTTCAAAATATTCTGCATGATCCACCATACTTTAATCCAAAATACTTTAACTTTTTTACAAGTCCACCATATATGGTAATAAGTAGCATCTTCACAATCGCATCTCCAACATTTAGCAAGATCTAATATGTGTTTCTTGTAAACAGGTAATGTCATTTTTAAATTGTTTCAAATAATGAAATACTTTCCTTCTCTTCATGTGAATTCAGGCCATTAACATTCCAAGATAATAGTTTAATTGCCATTATCGGTCAAGGAAACTTTTGGAACACCAGCCGCAGATCACATTTTACTTTAGGCCTTGCTCCTCCCACTGTTTCCGTTGTAGTAGTTGCCAGTTGTTGTTGTGCCTTCATCTCTTGTTCCTTGCGTTTAGCAGCAGCTCTTGTCAGCCTTTGTTCTTTTGAATCTAAACCCGTCGTAGGTATTTCCAACACTTGTAATAAATCTTCTTCCATCACAATCTGTTCTTGTACCTGCTTCACTTCTCTTTCCTTCACTTCAGCCTCCCTTCTTCTAGCTTCCAATGGGGGAAGACTTCCAACTTTTAATACCTCAACATAAAATTCTCTTGCTTTTCCAACCGTATTGAAACGATGTACTTTCCCTGCATAATATACTATTATACCAGTTGGAATATCCCATCTATATTCAATCTGATGTTTTTTAAGTTCATTCACCAGGAAGGCCCTTAACATTTTTGGTGGAATTTCCTTTAATATCAAAATATCTTGACCAGCAATCTGAATCTTCTCCCCCTTATATGAAGCTTGCAAAATCTGATTTCTCACTGTTCTGTTTGTAAAATAAATAACAACATCCCTTGGCAACTTTTTTTGCCTTGCTATCCAAGAATTCACACGATATATTTTATCAATTTGATAAGCCACATCTGCTGGACGAGCTGCTAATATCTCAGCAAATACTTCAGAAAAAATTTCCCTTAAATTCTCTTCCTTATTTTCTTTCAAACCTCGAATTCTAAGAGCAAATTCCATATTTCTATATTGTATCAAAACTATTTCATCCTCTGTTTTTTCCATTTTACTTTGAAATTCATCCATTTTATTTTCTAATTTTAAATTATGTTGCTTAATTTCTTCAACCTCCTCTTCCAATAAAATCACATTCGTTGCCAAACTTCGTACTGCCATTACAAATCCTTCTTTAACTTCTTTATTTCCCACTTGAATTTCTGATATCTGCTCTTTCATTTCAGACATCTCATCAGTTATTACTTTAAATTTTTCTTCTATAAAGCCTTTTAAGTTCTCTTGTAACGCCTCTAAATTCAATGTTCTAGTCTCTGCTGTATGAGCTGGAGAGGCACCAGCTGATAAAGTTCCAGAGCTCTTTGTTACAGTAGACTTTAATTGTTTGGCTGCCATCTTCTATAAAATTATTTATTTATTTATTTCCAACTTAATATTCACTTTAAATCTTCTTAACCTCTAAGAAACACAGTCTTTTAAAGCAGTATTTAAAAATCTCCCCTAGATTCTATCAGCAGGCAGCAAAGAGTTAAAGAGTAAAAGCAGCAAGTAACATGCAAATTACCAACTGCAGACGGCAAATGCTGAAAGTATCACTTTCGCTTTCCACTCGTTAACTTGTTAACAATTCGCCTCCATTTTTTTACTGTTTTCAAGCTTGTTACAAAGTATCGGGGAATCGGCTTGGCTACTTGCATAAAGTTCTCCCACTTTCGTTCTGTCCGGTATAATCCTTTATTGTCCAAAATAAATCTCGGCGTTTGGTCGTGATGATTGGTTCCGCCAAAGCAGAAGAATCCTCGGATCTGGAGCACTTCGGGTTACTGGAGGGAACTTAACCCTTCAAACCCCTTTTTTCTCAGGGGCTTTAGGGAAATTCAACCTCTGCCCTCAGCTCACCACCTTCTCCTTCTCCCGAAGAGGGGGTTTTCCGAACCGCTGGACAGCAGATTTAAGCTGTCCTAGCGATTCCACATAATCCAGAGGTTGGTGATCGTAAAGATCACCGCCATCACCTACGGTGCCAAACCGGAAGTCCAAATAAAGCAGTCTTAAATGCCATGGCTTTTTAAACAAATCTGATCACTTTCAAATGTTTGATGCTTACGTATCAAACCTTGAATAATCCTAACCCTAAACCTTGAACAATTTAGGGACTCGGTTACCTGAAACAGCCCCTTCTGCCAAATCACATTAGTTACAAACAGAAATTTTGCTAGTAACGCCACCACATGCAGATTTCCATGTGATGCTAAGTGAGAGAAGAGCTCTCTCAATGGCATCTTCTGTGAACCGGATGAAATCCCCCTCTGGGCTAGGTTTTGATTACAGGTAGTCCTCAACTAGGGGCCGGGATAGCTCAGGCAATAGAGAAGCCTATTATTAGAACACAGAGCCTGCAATTACTGCAGGTTCGAGCCCGGCCCAAGGTTGACTCAGCCTTCCACCCTTTATAAGGTAGGTAAAATGAGGACCCAGATTGTTGGGGGTGCAATAAGTTGACTTCGTAAAAAAAAAATATATATATACAAATAGAATGAGACTATTGCCTTATACATTGTAAGCCGCCCTGAGTCTTAGGAGAAGGGCGGGGTATAAATGTAAAACAAAAAAAAAACTTATGAAGATCACTTAGTGACTCTTCAAAATTACAATGTACCTCCCTGAGGACACTTGTTAGCCTGAAGTTCTGACACTCGCCCCATTCTCCCAGTCATGTGACTACATGTTGGGCTCTCGGCAACCAGCCTGCATTTTCAACTCTTTTTGGCATTCTGTACTCACATGGCTGCGTTTTACAATTTTGCTGAAAACGGGCATCAAACTTCTGGTTTTCAGCTAAACCAGCCCATTGTAAAGTATTAGTTCCCTTAATGACCATGGTATTTGCCTAACAATCGCCATGGAAATTGGGTCACTCACATGGGTGACCTGTTTTATGACCATTATGACCATGATGGGAAGTCTCCATTACTGTCATAATCATCACGGACTACCTGGTATCTGTGGGAGACACACTCTGCTTAGGCACACAGTGAAAGTGGACGAAAGCCTGCTTAGACTCGCAATTCTCATGCAAATATGTTTTGCATTGCTGCCTAATGAGGCGTCCATTGGGAGAGGCATCAAAAAAAAATATTTGGGGGTTATCACAAAGGAAAGGTTGGGGACCGCTGATACAAAGGAATGGGGCTTCAATTTGTCTTTTTGTGTTTTGATGACCCCACCCCCGCCTCCAATAGTGCCTCTGTAGCCTAAATCATCACTTATTTTGACTGAATTGAAACCACTGGCTCTCCATCTAACCAAACACACAGGTTGGCTGTGAAATTCAGAGAGGAAGGATAGAATATACAGCAAAATAAGAAACCTTTCATAACTTCAGCTAATGAGTCACCTTTTCCAGTCTGATGCATCGGCAGGGGCTCACAGAGCTGAAAATAAAGCAAGCTTATTAAGGATGACAAGCGCTCCTAAAAGCTTTGAAAATTGGTCTAATATGATTTACTCCCACATGGCCAAAATGTACCTTGTTTCCCAGCTAGGTTGTACCTTGTGGTTTGAAAGAACATTTGTGTTCAAAAGCCCAGGCAGGAAACAACTTTATAAAAGCCCACGTGATGAATGTCTACACTGATTTTTTTTAAGGTTCATGGTGCGGGAATTTTATTTTGATGAGAAAGAACTGAAGTATGAAAAGGATGAAATGAGGAAGTTAGCTTCTGATAAGAAGCAACAGTATGTAAGTAAACATCTTCAAGTTGTCCGTATTAACTTCTGTTCCCGACTTACTGACTGTTTGCTAAGTTACCACATGATCTCACTATTAATGGTTTGCCCTGTACGTATTCTTGGGATGATATCCAAGATAATTCATTATCTGAAAGTGTTGTTCACGCAACACGTTTAACCTGATTGCTGAATTAATCGAGCCATAATCCTGATGACTCATTGACCCATAAATTAATCAATGACCTAGGTTTGCATCCCAGGCTAAACAAAAAAATATATATATTAAATTTAATATATTGTGAATACCGCTATTATGTTTGTAGTTTATGTTTACAGGTCTTGTTACAGCTGTAAACATTTGGAGTGTGCATGTTTATGTTTGTGAGCCAGTCTGCTATAGTGCAGTGTTGGTGAACCTTTTTGGCACCGAGTGTCGAAACGGGAATGGCGCACGCACGTGTGTGCGCATGCCAGAAACCGGAAGAGCAGCCACCCAGTGCGCATGCACACACCGGGTAGCTGCTGTTCCTGTTTCCAGTGCACACTTGCGCTCTGGCCACCTGGTCTTCCAGTTTCTGACATGCATGCATGTGCAAAGATCAGCTGCCCGGTGCATATGCACATATCAAAACCCAGAAGATTATCTTCCTAGAGCGCACATACGCACTGGGCGGCTGCTTTTCTGGTTTCCGGAGCTCCTGTGTGCGTGAAGATCAGCTGCCTGGCACGCCAGAACCTGGAACAACAACAGGCGACAGCTCTGCGTGCCACTTCTGGCACGTGTGCCATAGGTTCGCCATCACGGCTATAGTGGTTAAAGCACCAGGTAAGAAACTGGGAGAGTGTGACTTCTAGGTTGGAGCTCAAAGCCAATTGGGTAACCTTGGGCCTGTCACTTTCTCTCAGTTCTAGGAAGGAGGCAAGGGCCAACCACTTTTGAAAATCCTTGCCAAGAAAATTACAGGGACTTGTCCAAGCAGTTGCCAAAGCCAACATTGACTCAAAGATGCACACATGCATACAGATGCGCACCCACACACACACACCTCATTAGGCATAAATCAGTGCAGTTTCCTCTCATAAACATAGTTTTTAAATACGGTATTATATGTAGTCCAGAATAATACTCTTGATTTTCTAAAAGCGGGACTTTGCAATGTCTTCCCTGTGAATGGATGTTACCTAATGTTGTTTGTTTAATATGGCCACCCATCTTACACAAATAACTCCGGGCAGCATATAAGGACTAAAAGCATACAACCCACAAAATACAAGCCCCAGCACCCACAGATAAAGCAATGACCCCACTCTCAACTAGTACTACTCCCCCCCCCCACAAATAACAACAACAACGGACGTCACATAAACCTCCTGACCCAAATGCCTGGGGAAATCATTATCCCCTGAATGCTGAACAGAATGCAATCCAACAGACACCATTCAAATAGGTTGGCTAGTTCTTCTGCAAGCTTTTCTCAGCCAGAGGTAGCACCACGAACTGTAGGAGGCTTGATAACTTGAGTCACTGGCTAATATCACATTTGCCCCATTTTTGGAGGACTTGGATTTTGAGGGAGTGAATGGGTAACTGAAGCCTGCACAAACCTTATTTTGCATGAAACCCTGCTATTGCTGAATATTAGCAGTGGTGGGATTCAGCCAGTTCGCACCACTTCGGGAGAACCGGTTGTTAACTTTCTGAGCAGTTTGGCAAACTAGTTATTGGAAGAAATCATTAGGGCAGAGAACCGGTTGTTAAATTACTTGAATCCCACCACTGAATATTAGTGAAGTAGAAGTGGAATTTGGGGGCATAATTGGAGGTTCCGAAGGCCATAAAATAGGATTGGAGGTATATGCAGCCCACAAGTGACAGGTTTCGCATGGATGTCAAATTCCTGCTATGTCAACTCTATTTTACCTACCAAAGAGTTGTTTTTTAATCACTGAATGCTGAATCAGATTAGCAGCAACTTTGCTGGGCGGGGCCAGGAACCACAATTAGCCATTTGGGTTAGGTATTGTGGGACCATGACGATACCTAAATGTAATTAAGAAAGCGGATTTAAGAAAGCGGATTTTGTTGCTTCTCAGATATTTGATATTATTTTGTGAAATTTTCAAAAAATTGGGCCACCAATTTGGAACCTTGGAGAGTTACACTTATAGTTCTTTTGTTGTCTAATACCATATTTTACTCATTTAAAGGGTCCTTTGTTGAGATGGTTGAAGGTGAACTTCAGTGAAGCATTTGTGGCTTGGATCCATATAAAGGCACTAAGAGTTTTTTCAGAATCTGTCCTCAGGTAAACAGATGAAATTTCATAGGTTATATTTTTTTCCTAAAGCCAATCGGAATCTCCATTCAATCATTACATATCCTGGTTGATCAGTTTAACTTCCTCATTGATTATAAACATACTTTGGTGGTAGTCTGCGGAGTGGGTTCTTAAACATTCCAGGAATAAACAGACTATAATTAGGCAAAGGTTGTGATAAGAGTTAATAAGGAAAATAAACAATCTTCGATGCAGTTTAAGACTTAAAAAATTCCTAGTCACAAACAAAAGCAAAATGAGGATAGTTAGTAGGTAAAGTAAAAATTCCTTGCGTTGCATTCCTCTGCTTCCACTTTTAACCTCTATTGCATCTGTTCAAGGTATGGATTACCAGTGAACTTCCAGGCAATGCTACTTCATCCTAATAAGAAATCTATGAAGAGGTTGAGAGAAGTATTAAATGCAATTTTCAAGCATCTGGACGAAGTAGCGGCAGCCAGCCTAATGGACGTAAGTATTCCATTTCGGGTGTCCCGCCTAAGGATGGAGATGGCAAACAAGGGCTGAGGGAAGCATAGAGCATAGGGCAAAATGTGTAACGTGTCCTGTTCTCCGACCCTTCCCCTTGTCTCATTTTTGACACCACCTTCTGCCTCCCAATCAGGAGGCTGTTGAATTTTATTTATTTATTTATTTATTTATTTATTTGATTTTTATACCGCCCTTCTCCCGAAGGACTCAGGGCGGTGTACAGGCATAATAAAACCGACAATACAATATACAGGTTTAAAATACGATTTAAAAAACTTATTAAATTAGCCCAGCAATTAAAATTTACCATACTAAAAAACCCCGTTTAAAATTAATAAATTCAACATTTAAAAACCCAATTTAAGCCAGCCCCGCGCGAATAAAAAGATGAGTCTTGAGTTCGCGACAAAATGTCCGAAGGTCAGGTATTTGGCGTAGACCCGGGGGAAGCTCGTTCCAGAGTGTGGGGGCCCCCACAGAGAAGGCCCTTCCCCTGGGGGCCGCCAGCCGACATTGTTTGGCGGACGGCACCCTGAGAAGTCCCTCTCTATGGGAGCGTACGGGTCGGTGGGAGGCGTGTGGTAACAGCAGGCGGTCCCGTAAGTACCCAGGTCCTAAGCCATGGAGCGCTTTAAAGGTCATAACCAACACCTTAAAGTGCACCCGGAAGGCCACAGGCAGCCAGTGCAGTCTGCGCAGGAGCGGTGTTACATGGGAGCTACGTAGCTCCTCTATAACCCGCAGCTGCATTCTGGACTAACTGAAGCCTCCGAGCGCACTTCAAGGGGAGCCCCATGTAGAGAGCATTACAGTAATCCAAGCGAGAGGTAACGAGCGCATGAGTGACTGTGCATAAGGCATCCCGATCAAGGAAGGGGCGCAACTGCCGAAATGGTCTTCAAACGACAGCCGGTCATCCAGGAGGACACCCAAGTTGCGCACCCTATCTTTTGGGGCCAGTAACTCGCCTCCAACAGCCAGCCGCAGCTGCAGCTGACTGAATCGGGGTGCCGGCATCCACAGCCACTCCGTCTTGGAGGGATTTAGCTTGAGCCTGTTTCTCCCCATCCAGACCCGTACAGCTTCCAAACACCGGGACAGCACTTCAACAACTTCATTGGGGTGGTCCGGGGTGGAAAAGTACAGCTGAGTATCGTCAGCGTACTGCTGGTATCTCACCCCGAAACCACTGATGATCTCACCCAACGGCTTCATGTAGATGTTGAACAGCAGGGGCGAGAGAATCGACCCCTGTGGGACCCCACAAGTGAGGCCCCTCGCGGTCGACCTCTGCCCCCCTGTCAACACCGTCTGCGACCGGTCGGAGAGATAGGAGGAGAACCACCGATATACGGTGCCTCCCACTCCCAATCCCTCCAACCGGCGCAGCAGGATACCATGATCGATGGTATCGAAAGCCGCTGAGAGGTCTAATAGGACCAGGGCAGAGGAATATCCCCTGTCCCTGGCCCTCCAGAGATCATCCACCAATGCGACCAAAGCTGTCTCCGTGCTGTATCCGGGTCGGAAACCGGACTGGAACGGGTCTAGATAGACGTCTTCATCCAGGTGTTGGGGCAGCTGTCGCGCCACGGCACTCTCTACAACCTTCGCAACAAAGCGAAGGTTGGAGACTGGACGATAATTACCCAAAATAGCTGGGTCCAATGAGGGCTTCTTAAGGAGGGGTCTCACCACCGCCTCTTTCAAGGCGGCAGGGAAAACCCCATCCAACAAAGAAGCGTTGATAATAAACGGTAATAAATCATTTAGAGCAGAGATGGGTAACGATGGCCCCTTTATGACTTGAGGACCCAGATTGTTGGGGGGGCAATAAGTTGACTTTGTAAATATACAAATAGAATGAGACTATTGCCTTACACACTGTAAGCTGCCCTGAGTCTTCGGAGAAGGGCGGGATATAAATGTAAATTAAAAAAAAAAAAACTCCCAGAATTCCTGAGCCAGTTGAAATCCACAGGTCATAAAAGGGCTGTAGTTTCCCAGCAGAGTACTGTGTGGATTTCCAGGGCTGCAGTTACCCCACCCTTAAATTGGCCTACCTTATTCCTGTAACAGCTATGAGGTTAACAGCCAGAAGACCTAGAGCAGGGGTGTCAAACTCAAGGCCCGGGGGCCAGATCTAGCCTGCGGGGCTGTCCTGTAAACAGCCAATTGCCAATGAAAACGGAGCTCCATTTTTGCTAGCAAGCCGTGCAACTGAAAACGGAGCTTGAGAGGGCTGTGGGCACCCAAACTCTGTTTTTGCTGGCAGAGGGTTGCAGGAGGATGTCGCAGCCAAAAACGGAGCTCGGGAGCCCATTTTTGCTGGCAGTGTGCTCAGGCCAGTACAGGTGCCCCTGACACGAGTGATGTTGAGCTGGCCACCCCCACCCTGGCCATCCCTCCACTCCCCCAAAGTCAGACACAACCCTGATGTGGCCCTCAGTGAAATAGTTTGACACCCCTGACCTAGAGACTTCCAATGGGGGGATCAGCTTCCTTTCACTAATCTGGGGATTTCCAAATTAACCTCTGTATTTACTGTTTGAAGTCTTTCATTTCACAGTACTTGTTCCTGTTATAGTTACTGATGATTCGGAAGTATTCCCTCACATTTTGTAAAAATTGTAGCATCTATCTAGAAGTCTTAAGGAACTCACTCTACTTTCATTTTCCCCCCAGACTTCAGTCGACATTCCAGGCTTGCAGCTAAGCAATCAGGACTACTATCCCTATGTCTATTTCAAGATTGACCTCAGCCTTCTCGATTCCAGATAAAGTTTGCTGCTCCAAGTGTGACTTGTTTTTCAGTATTGTAGGATTTGTAAACAAAATAACATCCCTTTTGTTTTTACTGCAAACAGAATAGGAATGTGGCCCTTTCAGTGCAGAAAGAGCAAGTAATTTTAAGCAAGTGATCATTGTAGTTCCTAGATTTGGCTTGACTATAAGTAGACTGGTTGCTTTTTTTCCATTTTGACAATTAAAAAGATACCGGAAGCTTTTTTTTGATTGTATTAGAAAACATGCTTCGCAAGGTGTTGTGTTATTGTTGTATTTATTCTGTTGTAATTACAAAATGCTCCTGATCATCTAAGGTTTTAAATAAAATCCAGATATCTGGCAGTTAAGGTAGAACTATCCTGGAGTCATAAATCTGTAATTGGTTTAATGTATTGATTCAGTCAACACAGCAGTTACACAGTGAAATTTCAGAGGGAAATATGTTTGGGAAGTTAATTTTAATCTGGTTGCTTCAGTTTAGCATGTAAGAAATCCGGTCAGAAAATTTTTCTCTCATTTCAATGAAACAGCTTCCCCTTCCACTGAAGACTGACTCATTGCAGACATAATACAAAACTTGAAATCTCATTTTGTCGGTTTGTTGAAAGTAGTATGGCCTTTTAAGTGTCCAACTTGATTAGAATAAATGGCATTTCCTCTCACCACCGTTGGTTGACAATGTTACAATACAGATGAAACATCCTTAAATGCTCTTCGGAAAAACCCCCGTGAGTCCAATAAATGGCTCCAACAATGCTGGAATCCTGGAGGCCCTAAAGTGAGCCTTTTTAAAAAGAGAAATATTGCATAACGTTCTTGGGGCAGGAGAATTTAATACTAACACTGGGGTTTTTCTAAGATTCTTCCAAGAAATCATGTCTTCTGTTATAGGAGTATTATATTTTATAATGTAATATTATATTAAAATTAGTCTCAAGTCATAATTCTGGGCTATCTAAGAACATTATTTGTCAGAGACAACAGGAATTAGCTGATGGCTTACTATTTTTCTTGGGTTACCATGAAGGAACATTAGTTCTTAAAGATTCCCATACAATCGATGAGATGTGCATCAAGATAAAAGCTGTCACACGTTACCAGTAAACAGGGCAGTTCTCTCAATCCTATAGGCTCCCCAAAGAAAAATAACAGTTGAAAGTATTTAGACAGAATCCAGGGACCAGGTTCCTATCCAAAGCTTACTATTGTGTGAAACATTTCACTATCGCTTCTTCAAAACAGCAGAATTTAAAAAGTGACTGGCTTAATATGAACACACACACATCATAATATTCATTGCAAAAATGGCTCCAAATACTGCACTGATATAGTTAAAGGGAGATCTCTCTGTACACTGTACAACACTGACACAGAGTCAAAAATATTGTTTTATTCTTTCATTGAAATGAAAACTATACTGTGGGGGGGAGGAGAAAAAAGATCACATTTTAAAACCAAGTACAACAAAAGTCTCAAGTTACAATTGACCACCACATGCCAGCTAGATTTAAAAAAAAAAAACAACAACCAAAAAACCAAGAGCATTTCAATGAAAGATCAGTGTTGTTCTCAAAATATCTGCTACACTGGATACAATTTCACTCAATAAAAAAAATTCATAGAATTTGTGAGATATTTTTTCTTAAGAGATGCTCAGTTCACTCATGACCATGTTTCCAACAGTTTCTCTCTTGGCAAAAAAAGGCCACTGGTAGATCCATGTGATGCAAAATGTTCTTCTATCCAATCCAACCACTGCCCAATGTCTCTCAAGAAACCAAGTTATCTTCAGGCTCTCACAATTCATCCTTCTGAGTATCCCAGTCATCAAGATCTACATCACTGAGATCAATATCCTCTTCGGCTGGGAGCTATGAAACAAAAGAGTGTGAATTGATCAGGCATTTATCACGTATCACCACGTACATCTTAGAACAAGTTTCAAACCCCCTAAGATGCTGAGAAAATATTGCTCAATAGCAAATGACACTACTATTAAGTAACTTTTTCTAAAGATACCTAAATGTGCCTTTTAGTTTGGGTACAACCAGCAATTTACTTTTCTGATCTTCCCTTAAAAGTATAAACTACAGACACAATCTGAAGATAAGGTTTTTACCATTCAGATGAGTGATGCAATTAAAGTGGAGTTTCAGTACCCACACTACCATTCAGTCTAATCGCTGTTATTTTAACTCATTGAAATCAGCAGAAAAATTAAAACTATGATTAGTGTCTGATGGTTAAATTCAAAATAAGTGGGTTTACACTGCATGCTAAGTCAAATATGTTACATTGGCTTAACATGATAAGGGAATTGGGCTACATGTTTATTTACAGCTCTTTGGCATCTTAATTCTTGTTCTGTGTCCTTCACCCAAGCTGCTAAATGCCTACAGAGATGTAGAGCAAAATCAGCCAAACCAGTAGACCAAAAGTTAATTCAAAATCAGCCAAACAAGGCATTATTATTTTATCTCTCTACATGATGGCCGGTTTCTTTTTCATTAAGCAAACCAGGATTGAAACAAGCCCAGGTGTTGACATTTTGTGTGGCTTCAGTAAGCTATGGAGCAGAAATCGTCTATAAAAAAGTAGAAGTCAACAGTAGACTCTAAGCGAACAATAAAAGTTGAAAATCTATGTAAGCTTGAATGTAACCTGAATAGTTGGATAAACAAACGAAGTAGGAGTGGCATTATTATCAAGTTCCTCTTTATAACCCTTAATGCAACAATGCTAGACTAGTTGAACATTTGGTGAGCAACCTGCCATCAGGACAGGAAAGAAAAAAAGGAAGAAAATAGTCTGCACAGGAAGCATATCAGAATAGCTCAAACAGGATACAGAAAATAAAATGATGCCAGAAATAGATAAGATAAACAAATGTCAAAGCTTTCAGCAAAATCCAAAAGAGAAGAAAGATACAGAGCCAAGTGTAGAACTAAGGTGGCTTCTCATAGATAAGATGGGTGACAGAAAAGAGGAGAAATAAAAAGCAGCAGCAAAGTTTTAACTAAACAAATATTTGAGTACAAGCTTTAGGGTATATATTTATCAGGCTAACTTAAACATTGAGAGATTGACTTGATAGGGAACCAATTTAAATGCATGAACCCTGCAAATTAAGTTCTGTGTGATTCATACAGAGATGAAAATGAAGTCTTTTACCTCGCCATCTTTGCCATCCCAGGGCTCCACTGTGTTAATTTTGGCGAAAGCCCCTCCACCAACTGGTGCTGTGGACCCTCGTCCAACAGAAAGTTCCCTAGAAATGGAAAAAACATTTGGAACATAACATACACCCCTCTCATGATTCACATTTGAGAACCAGTTTGATTAAAGCACCAGGTTAGAAAATGGGAGACCATGAGTTTAAGTGCCATCTTAGACATGAAAGAAGGCTGGGTGGGTGACTATGGACCAATCACTCCCTCAGCCAACCTACCTCACAAGGTTTGTTGTTGTGAAAAAGAGGAGGAGGAAGGAGTACTAGGCACGGTCATCTTGTTTATAAAAATAATAAAGGTGGATATAAAATAAATAAGCCTGATGCGATGCATTATATAATGAATAGCACTGAGTGAGACTGGTAACTGGCCCACCTCCCCCCAGTTAAAATTTCATGAGATTTCAGTCATTTCTTTTTAAAATGAGAGTAAGAAGAAAAAAATATGGGATTCAGAAATGCCTCAAGCAAGGTAGTTTTTTGTGTTCAAAAAGGAAGCCAACAAACATGCTTACAGAATCAATTCTGTAACTAAAATAAACATCAGTTATTTTCCCCCCTCTGACTATTTTTAACTGAAACTCATCAAGCACCACAACATTCATATGATCTGAGGTGCCGACAAAGAAGCCTTACCTTAGGAATTCGTTAATCCCTTGATCGCTGAAGGAGCCTTTTAGCAGGGCAAATTTCATCTTTCGAGCATTCACGGCTGCCATGGCTGGATAGCCAAAGCCACCAATGCCCAGAGAGCTTTCGAGATCAAACTGTGCTCCGGCTTCTGTCCACAGCCACCTTGGAGAAGAAGAAATGTGTTTTATCTCAAAGCAAACCACAGAAGATCACTTTTCTCTACGGTTCCAGACCTCCCTGGCATCACCTCGTTTCTGTTGCAAGTGGCAGAGCAAAAGGGATGAAGACGGCAGATCAAAACCAGCTCATTTCCTTAAGCCTCCCCTACCTCCAGTTCGTAAGCAATCTAGCCTAGTCTATGCTGCCACTGAGTTACTATTTTCATTTCAATAAGGAGTGCAGATTGGTATTCCTCCCTGCCCCAAACTGAAGCACCGGCAGCTAGCATCTGTAACTTACCCCCACATCTTCCTTTTGTATTTGTCTGCCATTTTCAACATGACTTCTAGGTAAGCATTTCTACCTGCAGCTCCTGTTTAACAGAAATCATAAAAAGAAAGAAAGATCACATTTGAGGCCAGTGTAAAAGCCAAAGATAAGGGAAAATAACTCTTTTGTTCTTACCTGTGTCAAGTATGTGGGGCAAAACAGAAATGATACAAAGTTGGTGAGCATCACAGGTTTGCTTTAGGACATCTTCGTTAATAATCTAGGAGAGACAGATTTCCCAATTCAGACTCCAGGCGATTAAAAGAGTAACAACTAAATTGCAACTACGAAGTTAATTCTCCTACAAGGCCTTCTCTTGCTCAATCTTTTTTTTAACATGGTTGATTTATTTGCCCTGATAGGAATTGGACTCTAGATCTCTAGATACAGGTAGTCCTCGACTTAAGACCACAATTGTGCCCAAAATTTCTGTTGTTAAGTGTGACATTTGTTAAGTGAGTTTTGCCCCATTTTACGACCTTTCTTGCCACAGTTGTTAAGTGAAACACTGCAGTTGATAAGTTAGTAATCCGGTTGTTAAGCGAATCTGGCTTCTCCCCATTGACTTTGTCAGAAGGTTGCAAAAGGTGATCGCGTGACATCGCCCCCCCCCCCAGGCCCCAGGGACGCGGCAACCATCATAAATATGAGCCAGTTGCCAAGCAGCTGAATTTTGATCATGTGACCACAGAGACACTGCAGAAGTCATAACTTTGAAAATGGTCATAAGTCATATTTTTCAGTGCCGTTGTAACTTTGAATGTTCACTAAACGAATGATTGTAAGTTGAGGAATATTTGTATTCCGAAGACTTTAAAACAATTTTGATCTACACAGCTAAGGCAAGGATGCCAGAAGTTTTCTTAATTCACAAGAAACGTTACTAAAATTAGGGCCTATACATCATGCCATTCTCCTCATGATCTTCAAAGAGAGGCTCCCTCACAAAGCTCTTGTGATGACCCGGGGCATGGCACAAAGGCAACACAGCCAGAGAATAAGTACAAGTCCCTTTATTAGCTCCAAACTTTGTCCCCAACGTCCCTTTATTCTCCGGTCTGGAGAAAAACTCTTCCACCTGCAAGCAGACAAAACTTCCAACTATAAATCCCACAGGGCAAGATAAGGTAATTAATCCAGCAGGGCAAGCAAGATAAGAAGTCCAGACTTGAAGTAGCATGGCAGTAAATCAAACCAGTTGGGAGGATGCCAGGAACTCAGATAAAGCAGCCAATACGAACTCAGCGTTTGTTCCCGACAACCACCTCTCCCATTTGCCTCCCTTTTAAATTCCAGCTCCAGGTGTATCTTGTGAAGGGAGTCCAGGCCCTCTTCCCTGAGTGCCCTAGGATGAGGAGGGGGTGGGCTTTGGTTTTCATCCAAACCTCCTCTCCCTTGTTCTACCTCTCCCCTGCTCTGCCCAGTCTGACTTTGCCCTTCCCCAGTTTCCTCCACAGCCAACGGAGCCACTCTCTCACTCTCTGTCACCTGATCCTCTTCTATCTCAGAGTCAGACTCCAACAGGGGCATGACAGTTCTTTGCAAGCAAATGTTATTATATCAATGCAACTCATATGAAATAGGGCCTCTGGTGGCTCAGACTGCTAAGACAGTCTGTTATTAACAGCAGCTGCTTGCAATTACTGCAGGTTCAAGCCCCACCAGGCCCAAGGTTGACTCAGCCTTCCATCCTTTATAAGGTAGGTGAAATAAGGACCCAGATTGTTGGGGGCAATAAGTTGACTTTGTATATAATATACAAATGGATGAAGACTATTGCTTAACATAGTGTAAGCCACCCTGAGTCTTTGGAGAAGGGCGGGATATAAATGCAAATAAAAATTTAAAAAATAATAAAAAAATAATAATAAGGGCAGACATTTCAAAAAAGGCTTGAAATTTCCAAACACATGAATTCAATAAAGGCAGTAAGGAAATTTTAAGATGTTTTGGGAGACATTCAGTAAGAAATCAAGTTTAGCTCGATTTCTCATTTTCAAAGAAAATGATTTGAAGTATATATGATACTCCCTTAATTTTATCAACAAAAAGCATCATCATAGCAAATTTGGTTATCGAATTATGACGGCTACGTAGCCCAAATAGGACTAATGAGATGGGCGTAATTGCCATGCACAGGTTTGCAGAAGAAAAAATACTAAGAGTTCTGTGACTTCAAAATAACTGAGAAGGGCTCTGAAATGGAATATGGAGTAGTTTGAAAGATTGCATGGTGGCTCATGGGACAGAAGTACCTCATAGTGCAATGTTTTGTTGCAATTTTTCTAGGAAGAAACTGCTTGAACAAAATAAGGATACCTCTAGGAGTTCAGGTGCTGGTGCATTCTCTGAAAACAAGTCCAGAGCCCGAGCAACGATATCTGATTTTGTCCTTCCACCGTCATAGTCAACAGGTTCTTCTCCTTTTTGGAAAATTTTTATTGTCGGAAATCCACGGACCTGGAACACAGAATCAAAGAATTCAATTCACAGTGAGCACAAAAGGTAATCCACCTTGGTATTCGGTGAACCAAAAATCAAAATTCAGACTAAGAAATTTTGGGGGAAGATAAAAATCTGGCTGGATGAAACAACGGGGCAGAAAATAGAAAAAAAAATGGAACTATTCCTATTGGGCATTCTGGAAGGGAAAATGGAAAGAAATATACAATATATCATATTACACATATTGACGGCATGTAGAATTGTGATAGCACAGAATTGGAAACATCCGGATATCCCACCAGATCAAATTATAATAAAAAAATATATGAATGTGCACAAATGGACAGATTATCGATGGAAATGAAGGAGAGGGAAGATACTGAGTACTATCGAATATGGAATAGATGGTATTCCTGGCTGGAGAGTAAGCATAAAACTTAAGAGAGACTTTTGTTATGAGACTGAATTCGGAATAGAGGTTAAAATAATTCAAATAAGAATGTTGGTTTATAGAGATACTTAGAAGTAGAATCTGTATATAGAGGTTAAATAGGATAAGAGATACTGATATAGGAAAAGCTGTTATGAGTAATGTAATTTTGACACATTTGTCTTTGTGTGTTTTATATATTTTTTTTGTTTTTGTGCTTTTTTTTCTATTGTCTATTTTAACTTTTGGAAATTCAATAAATATTATTTTAAAATAAAAAAACAAAACAAAACAAAAATCAAAATAAAATACCTCTTAGCTTCACTGAATGGCAGCACCACCCAAGTCCTCTAAATAGCCAGTATGTAAAATTATCACAGAAATCATTCCATCCCTCCTTTCCATGTTTTCCCCAAAACAAGACCAGGTCCCATTTTCATCTGGGACCCAAAATAAGCACTAGGGCTTATTTTGGGGGATGTCTTATTCCTCCCACCCATGAGAATCCCACTTCTGCTTGTTCGTGGCAGGGCAAGAGGCTGTGCAGAGTGCTATTGCCACCGTCGCGAGGCAGGAGTGCCCCCCGTGCCTGGCCCCGGCTTACCTCAGGCCCCCCGCAGCCAGGCCAACCTCACCTTGCGGCTGTGGCATTAGCGTGCTGTGTGGCCTCCTGCTCTGTTGCAGCCACAAGCAAGCAGAAGAAGTGAGCCGGAGGCCACGTGGGCTCCTGCTGCACACGGTTGCTGGTGCCGCTGCCGCAAGGCAGGTGTCAAGGCGTGACCTGGCTAGGGGAGCCCTGTGGTAAGCTGGTACGGGGTGCATGGGGCAGCTTCACCACTCCCCCGCGAGCATTTATCTATCATCCAACTATGATGCTTTCATACTTACATTTATTCAACAATGCTCCACTAAATAAATGCTTAAAACATTCCATGCAATATGATGTTACCATCTTAAAAAGGACATATTCTCCCCTCTGTGTTATTTGGGAGACAGCAAGTAATAAAATAAAAGCATTACCACTTGCATTATCTACTCACCCCATACCGACTGGCTAACAACTGGTGCACAGTAGCGTCTACAGCAGCTAGTTTAACTTTTCCCTTTGTTTGCTCCTTCACTTCAGCTGCAGCTGATGCCCACTCTGGCTCCAAACTGTCGAAGAAAATGCATTGTAACATGTGGTTGTTTTCTTTTCAAAAGAACAGCCATAAACTACAACAGCAACTTACAATTAAAAACACTTTAAAAAAAAAAAAAGAAGCAGAGTGGTTAAATTATGATAGTTCCAAAGGCCATAGCTGAGCTCAAAATTACTACAGGTTGATTGCTAGTTACCGAATTACGAAATGTGATTGATAACTTTTACTAACAGATCACGATTACTGAATACTCCTCAGAAGGATCTTATGACTTGACATCCTTGGGAAAGCTTGAATCTACATTAGCCCCAATAACCATTATCAATTATCAGATTCCAGGAACCAGGAGGCCTGAAAGTCCTACTTCTGCTTTACAAAAGATTAGATTTTCACCAGTTTTGTATTAGGTGACGACAAAGTAATGAGTACAGAGGAGAATCATATTAAAAGCAAACGGGGGGGAGGGGGGGCAGGGAAGGAAAGAAAACCCAAGGTAACTTAAAGGATGGCTCATGTGCCTCCAGAGGTTTCAAGCATAAACTGCATTTCTGTATTTGAGGTTAATGCCACTGAATTAAGCAGGACTAACCTATTGACAGATTGCATTATCAATATTTTTGCACCTAACTACTACTCAAACATCTGGTTTCCCCTAGTATGTATGTATGTAAGTATGCTGTAACAATCCTGAGCACAGCCAGAACACTTACTTTTTGCAATGTCCACACCAAGGAGCATAAAATTCTACCAGCCAGATACTGTCACTGTCCAGTACGGTCTTATCAAAGTTATCATCGGTCAGTTCAACTACATCCTTTTTGTCAGAGCCTCCACTTTCATAACTGCTCTATTAAAGAAACATTAAAAATGGTATTTAGTATTACAGGTTTTACTCCAATTCTAATTATTGATGACAATAAATGGATATATGCTTTCCAGTCAAAAAAAAGATTAGGATAAAAATCTTTATCCTAAGATAAATATATAATATATATATATATATATAATATTTTTATTTAATATATATATTTAATATATAAGATATATAATATTTTAATTTATAAGAAAACAATCCATCTCTGCTTGAGATCAGTCGGTACAGGATGGAAAATGTAAAAGCAAAGTCAACCATCAATTATTCAAACTGAGTTTTTCAACAATGAACTTCTGGATACTCTAGTCTAGTGGAACTAATCAGTAGAGCTTCACTTCCTCTATTTCAGCAGATATATACGTTGACCTGAGAATGAGGAATTTAAATAACAGAACAACAGTCTTGGAAGGAACCTCTGAGGTCTTCCAGTCCAACCCCCACTCAAGCAGGAGACCCTGTTTCATTTCAGACAAGTGGTTGTCCAAATCTCATCTTAAAAACCTCCAACCGAAGACTTACACGGCTGCCTATCTGAGATCTATGCAGCCGAGAAGTCTTGCCTTCTTCAATGAGTCTGTTTT
Source organism: Ahaetulla prasina (assembly GCF_028640845.1). Taxonomy (NCBI): domain Eukaryota; kingdom Metazoa; phylum Chordata; class Lepidosauria; order Squamata; family Colubridae; genus Ahaetulla; species Ahaetulla prasina. The sequence continues at coordinate 153,949,502 of NC_080539.1, forward strand.
ATTTATAGCCATGATTTCTTTATAAATCTTTTAAAATATTTTTTTAACAAGATATAAACAATGCAACATGAAAGACGAAACAAAAAGATAAAAAAAAAAAGATTATAAAGTGGCTTCTAATCTTTTTACATTGTATTTTCCTTCTTCCTGCATTTTATTCTTTCTTATGATCAAACTCTTAAATCACAAATTCATACATGAAGTTATTGTTTTTTCTCTAATGCTATTAAATAATGCTTATAGCCATGATTTCTAAAGCATCTGTACAATGGAGATATCGGAAGTCTGAAGAAATTCCTTGCCATTCATTTAACCCGCCAATTCTTTATTTTTGTGCATCCATCTACTGCCATTATCCACCCCCTTCTTTATTCTGATAACTGTCACTATCCTCTACCGAGAAATTACAGCGCCAATGTTTTGCAAAATGTGACTCATTTAAATGAGCAAGCCTGATGACCTACTAAGCTGGACTTGCTTAAATTTAAATTATCAAATTGATTTATGGGTTTTAAATTTTTTAGTAAATTTTAGAGGGTAATATTTTTATCTATAAGTAGCCAGATTAAATAGGTTTTTTAAGGGTTGTTTTTAGTTTTGTATTGTTGTTTTCTTTCTGTATTTTATTTGTGGCTGTACACCACCCTGAGTCCTTTGGGAGAAGGGCGGTCTATAAATAAAAATATTATTATTATATTATTATTATTATTACTAAATTTTTCACTCCTGCCATAAAATAAGCCCTTCTTAAATCCATCATTCAAATGCCAATGTTACCAAATTGTCCTGTTAACATTCTTCGCAAAATACAGGTATGGAAAGAACGAGGGTTTACAATGAGTAGGAGGCAAAGCCTAAAAGGGGTACCTGTTTTCCGGAACTGTATCCTCCACCTTTGCCACTAAGACGATCTTTTACCAATGACCGGACAGCACTTAAAGCAGCATCAACAATAGAATCGCTGGTCCTGGCTCCTGAGACACAAAAGAAAAAGCATAAGCGATCATTAAGACTCCACATAGATCAATATTCGTTCCAGCAGCAGTATCCACCATTTCAGCCCTTTAAACAATGGGGGACGACCAATTGGGCAGCTTCTTGGTGCTCCATCAAGAGAAATAACAGGAGGCTTCAGCCTTGATCTGGAAACCCAGGTTTTAAGTAACAGGGGTGTTACTCCCTGCAACAGGGGTGGAGAACCTATGCTTCTGGATGTTCTGAACTATAACTCCCACCCAGTTCAGCCAGAAGTGAGGTATGCTGGGAACTGAAGTTCAGCAGCATCTGGAAGACCACAAGTCCCTCACTTCCACTGTAAAGTAAATACTCAGCTCTTCAATCAAATGTAAGGCAGCCATAAAAGTGAGAAATTCTTAGGAATTTCAAGTCAACAAAAAAGGACCCAATATATTATAGTAGTCTTTTCTACTTCCTGGGGCTTGTTGCAAACAAGAGAAAAAAATATATATCAGTTTTGTTTAAGACACACATCAGCAAAAAGAATGTATCATCTTAAAAATACCTTGGTAGTCTTCTGCTTTGTGCTTGTTAGCACCAAAAATCTTGATAGTAGGAAACCCTTTAACACCATATTGACCACCAAGAGATTGGTGTTTGTCTGCATCAACTGCCCCAATTTTCACAACACCCTAGAAGAAAGGAAGGCTTTCAAGTAAGAGAAACAAGACAAAAAACTCCACAAAGAGAAGGCAAAAGATGTTTTGCGGAATTCATACATGTGTACTGACTTAAGTCAAAACAATGGAATGTATCATTTTACAGACATGCATGGAGAAATCCTGGCTTTGGTTTAGATATTGCCTTTGACTAAGCGGTTTCATAAACTTAGAAGAAGAATTCAGCTTGAAAATAAAGGATGGTGTCTTTCTTGATTCTTCCTTTAAATTCAAGAAAGTCATGCACCTACATTAACTATGTTCTCTGCTAGGGACATGCTGCCTTTGGGAGCATCCTATGTGGTTTGCCATGACTGTGGTGGATCAAGACAATATTAGACAATTCTCCAACAGCACAGCCTTACTCATTAGGAAGTCAAGGTGTCACTCACTAATTTCCCATTCATTGTTAACAAAAACCCAGCATTCCCAAGCTTCTGTCCAGTAAATCTTTTAAGAACGTAAATATCTACTGTGTATAATCTCTGATGAAAATATAATGTAAATAGAGTTGCCAGCTGTTTCAAAATATTGATCTGTCAACCATAAGATTTAGTCCAATTTGCAAACAAGCAATACATCTCTGAAATAATGCTATATACTTTAGAAGACAAAATAAAATAAATAAAAGAATTAAAAACCAGTAGGGCACAGGCTAATGATAACAATCCTGGACAGAGAGGCTGTAACAGAAGAATTGTGGTCTGAAGGCCATTCTATGGTAGAGAGAGCTTTCCATCAGCTTCTCAGTAACAAGCCATTGGCCATCGCAGCAAGGAAAACATGGGAAGCGGTAAAGAGGAAGGCCCAAATCCTGTCGCTGCTCCAACCAACCTGGGTAGAGTATCTGCTTTGAACTGGCTCCGAAATTTTTGTGTGGAATGTTTATAATGTCAAAGTCAAATATCTTACATTTAACTTTGTATAGGAGGATATATAGGTCTTCTTCTGACACACAGACTTCATTAGGCATAATAAATAAACATGATCACTATGAAATGTAATAAAAAGAGATAGTCCTGGAAAAAGTTTTTAAACAACTCAAAAAATGGAGCTAGCACTCACAAGGCCTCATGGTTCTCCCCATGGCAGTAGTGGGTACCATTTGGCCTCTAAAGGTCATTTGAATTCCAACTTTTATCAATCCTCATCAACATGCCCATTTTAAGGAATGGCAGAAAATTCATTCAAGAGATGAACAGGGTACATATTTATTTTTTATCAAAGAAAAGGAGCATCCTAGAGATTGTATTTTATTTATTTATTTATTTATTTATTCCATTTTTATACCGCCCTTCTCCCGAAGGACTCAGGGCAGTTTACAGCCAAAAATAAAAACAACATAAACATAAACAAAAATTAAAAACATATTAAAAAACTGATTTTAAAATTTGGCCAGATAAGATTAAAACTAACATGGTATCCTGCTGCAGCGGCTCGGGGGGCTTGGAGTGGGGGGCACCATTTATCGGTGGTTCTCCTCCTACCTCTCCGACCGGTCACAGACGGTATTGGCAGGAGGGCAGAGATCGGCCCCGAGGCGCCTCTTGTGTGGGGTGCCGCAAGGGTCGGTTCTCTCGCCTCTTCTGTTCAACATCTATATGAAGCCGCTGGGTGAGATCATCCGTGGTTTTGGGGTGAGTTGTCACCTGTACACTGATGACACTTAGCTGTACATTTCCACCCCTAACCACCCCAACAAGGCCCTCAAAGTGATGTCCCAGTGTCTGGAAGCCGTACGGATCTGGATGGGGAGAAACAGGCTTCGACTCAATCCCTCCAAGACCGAGTGGCTGTGGATGCCGGCAGCCCGGTACAATCAGCTGATTCCATCGCTGACTGTTGGGGGCGAGTCGTTGGCCCCCACGGAGAGGGTTCGCAATCTGGGCGTCCTCCTGGATGCACAGCTGTCTTTAGAAGAACATATGACGGCCGTCGCCAGGGGAGCTTTTTATCAGGTTCGCCTGATATGCCAGTTGCGTCCCTTTCTGGACCGGGTTTCCCTTTGCACTGTCACTCATGCCCTTGTTACATCCCGTCTGGACTACTGCAATGCTCTCTACATGGGGCTCCCCTTGAAGGGCACCCGGAAGCTCCAACTGGTCCAGAATGTGGCTGCGCGGGTGATAGTGGGAGCACCTCGCGGCTCCCATGTGACACCTCTCCTGCGCAGCCTGCACTGGCTCCCAGTGGTCTTCCGGGTCCAATTCAAGATGTTGGTCACCACCTTTAAAGTACTCCATGGCATAGGACCGGGTTATCTATGGGACCGCCTACTGCCACCAGTAGCCTCCCATCGACCTGCGCGCTCCCACAGAGGGGGCCTCCAGAGGGGGTACCGTCGGCCAAACAATGTCAGCTGGCGACCCCCAGGGGGAGGGCCTTCTCTGTGGGGGCTCCTGCCCTCTGGAATGAGCTGCCTCCGGGGCTTCGTCAACTCCCCGACCTCCGGACCTTTCGCCGTGAGCTGAAGACGCTTCTGTTTCAGCGCACAGGGTTAGCTTAAAAGTAGTTCTTAAATGAGGTTTTTAAATGGGTTTTTTAACTTTATTCTAATTTTTAGGCCATATATTGAATTAGTTTTTTATACTGTTTTTTAACCTGTGTTATATGTATTTTTTGTATTTTTATTGGCTGTGAACCGCCCTGAGTCCTTCGGAAGAAGGGCGGTATACAAATCTAATAAATAAATAAACAAATAAACAAACATAAAACCATCATAAAAACCCCATTAAAATTTCGTTAGGCTAGCCCCGCACGGTGGAATAAAAAGGTCTTGAGCTCGGTCACTGAGTTCAATGTCATTAATTTTTAAAAGATTGTTAAGATGCTTATTCGATGACAAAGATACCAGCTGATGGGTAGGATACCTGCTTTTATTGCACACAACCCAAGTTTTATTTCTACTATCTCATGTAGGCTGAGAAAGACCCAGAATTGCCAGTCCCTTTGAAGCTGTTGTTAGATGAAACAGTGCTATCAATGCCTGAGAATCACTTGGCTAGACAGTAGTTTCTTTGGCTTTATCTTATCCTAATGCACAAACCCACATGACTTAGCTTTATCTATGAACAAAGGGATTCCACTTTATGCAGTTCCAGGAGAAAACATGATGATAGGTAGATAACAAGCAGAATATCTCACTCTGCCATTACTTTTTCCAGAGCCAATGGTTAAAGGCATCAGGCTGAACTTGAAGATAGTATTTCCTAATTGTGGCTCAGGCATGAAGCTTGGGCTAGTCCCTCTCTCTCAGTCTGAGGAAGAAGGAACTCATCCCTCTTCCAAAAATCTGGCCACGAAAACTTCATGAACTTGTGATCGATGAGAATTAAGACTGAATCAATCAATCAATCACGCACGCACCACACATATTTCCTTCCCTTTCTAGGCTCTCCGAAAACAAACCCTATTAGCTCAGCCATAAAATACTTGGAAAGCCAAGAAATGTTGATAAAGCTGGGAGAAGATGCCAGGAGGAAAGCAAAGGCCCTCGGATGGAAGACCAGTATAAGACAGAGAATGCTGTATCTGCGCCATGATCAGGTCTGGTATCGAAAGTAAACAATTTGACAGAAGGGCAGATTGGTCTCTGTTATAAAGAAACTCTTGGAGAAATCTGTGAGAAAAAAATTCTCCTTTACAGCAAGTGGGCTTAAAATATCCTAACTTAACAGTATGGTGCAATGATTAAGGTACTGAATAAGGATAGAGGAAACTCAGGCTGAACTGTGTTCTCCTTTATGGAAGTTCAGAAAGTGTCTCTAGGCTAGTCACATTCTCTTAGCCCAACCTATCATACAGGTTTACAGCTATGGGAAAAATTGGAGGAGGGAATTAGCACAGTCTCTTGAGTTTCTGGAAGACAAGTAAGCTTAAATCTAATAAAGAAAGATTATTTATGGATATGCTACTCACTTTTAAGGCAGTTGCAGCTTTCTTCCATTCGGGTGTCAGTCTTTGGCAATGGCCACACCTTGCAGAAGATAAAATAAAAATATAACCTTCAAACATTTGACTTATTCCGAACCAAATACCCCTTTTGTAGGATTCCACATACTGAAAACTATATAAGGGAACATACAATCATTATATTCCAAGTGATATCTCAGATTCATTTTTATTTTTTCTATTTTATTTTTCTATTTTATTTTTTCCATACGGTTTGTAACCAATGTTAATTGCTACAATTTCCCACACGTGTAACATTGCACAAAACTGAATGACATATTGACTGCCAAACATGTCTCTTGTCCTTTAAAAAAATTAATAAAACCTAACATTTTTATACCATTGAAGTTCACACATATAATTCAACCACAGCATTTTCATAGTAGGTAACTGAAATTCTTTCAATTTCTAGCTGCAAAAGTTATAGATCCTTTTTCCGCAGAAAAAACACCACCACCAAAGTTGGCAACCATACTTTTGTAATAACACAAATCTTCTGAAAATTAAGAATAAATTCGACGTATAGGGCAGGGGCAAAGCAAAGCTGGCTGAGGAACTGTGGGAGTTGAAGTCCACAAGTCTTAAAGTTGCCAAGGTTGGAGACCCCTGGTATAGAGCACTGTTACGACTTCTCCAGCCTTCAATATATATTTCCACTCTTATTTCATCAACTGAAAGATGTAGGAACAGCATTTATATTGTTACCATGACTAACACATACAGATCTGCATTTAAAAAGGATGACTAAACTTTATCTTCATCAACTCTCCAGAGGTGTTGGGCCTGTATGTTGTCTGTGAATTTCAGGAATTGTGATACCAACATCTCTGAAGGAAAAACAATGAGAAAGGCTGACTTGTGTATTCCTGCACACCATCTTCCTTAACCATAAGAATAATATGACCAGAACAGTCTAGCTAGAAATTTTGCATCGAGATGCAAGAAACTATTTACAGAAATAAGACAGTTAAAGTGTACACATGAGCAAGCGACAAACAAAACAAACAACCATTTTCTTCAAGACAGCTGAGTTAATACCTACCATGGTGCATAGAATTCTACTAGCCATAAACTATCACTCTGAATAACCTCTCTGTTGAAATTTGTTGGTGTAAGTTCTATAACATCATCACTGGAAGAATACAAGCTGTTAACAGCCAAGAAGAGTGTGCAACTTACAGTACCTAGAATATAAACAGAACAAGATTCAGGTAATTACAGACAAGCTTTATATGTTTTGGGTCAAAAACATGCACAGCTGCTAAATTAGCAGTAAAGCAATGTAGGAAGAACCCTGGTCTGCTAAACCAAACAGCACAAGAAATAATCGGTGTGCAAAACATTTCAACAGTGTAATCCCATTCTGAATAGGAGCAAGCTCGGATAGTACAAGAATTCCTCCAATCCCCAAACAGACCATTTTTTCTGACCCATACTCACAATCAGAATGGCCTTCTTCCATTAAGATCAGGATACTAATGGAATGCAGTAAAGTTAGAACAGACAAAAAATAAAATAAAATAAAAATCTAAAATCAGAATAGATCTCAGGACTAGAATTTTCCCTGCTAACCTGGTGCTTCCATTTCCTCTCTATGTAAGTGTGGCCACCTAAATTTTAGAAAAGGAAAAAGCTATTTTTCTCATCCATTTGCCATGAAAAAATGCCCACTCATTAACAGGCAGCATAAATCGAACATATACAAAGTAATTTAGAGGTAATGCTCTTCCTGCTTAATCCAGGCATTTTCTGATTTTGTGGTCACAACTCTTAAATGATGCATGGCAGCAGTTCACCTTCAAGAGGAGAAAGCCCCCAGCCTTTTTAAAATCCCTTAATCATTTTCTCAGCAAGGCTGGAGCCTCACCAGACTGCATTCAGGGCTCTCCTTTGCTTGGATAAGCAAATTCGTAGCTTCTCCTGGCACGGGGCGAGTGGGCACTGTCTGTCTGTCTTGAGCGCATGGGCCCTTCCAAACTTGTTAGTTTCTAAATTTGCTTAGACCTCTCATAATCAAGAGTTCAAATCTTTCTGACTTCATTCTTTATACAGCTTAAATCAGGGCTTCATGCACAAGTTGGCTTCATTCCTAAATTCATTTACAGGAAAATAAGCTCCATTAGACTGAATGAAACTATTCCCAAGGAAACAGGACTGTATGTGTTGACTCACACCCTTCTGAATTTTATTGCATGTGGGAGTGGTTCTTCTGTTTTCAACAGACTACACCACATTTTGTAACACTGTTGAATTGCATGTTTTATTATATTTTTTACTGCTATGTTAAGATGGTATCTTTAAATGATCCTGCTTTGGGATCTGAATGAAAACTATTAGAATAATATGCCATAAGTTACTGTTCCTTAAAGGTTCTATAATGAAATCAAGAAAACAAGTTTAAACCCTTGTCATCATTGGGTTCTTTTTGGAAACACAGTCCTTAATACCCAAATATTAATTCAGAAAAGATGTGCCCTGATCAGTTTGCTGAACCATTTATTTGAAGGTTAGTTTGCAATAATTAGTCAGCCCAAAAATGTATTTGTCTAAGGCAGGGGTGTCAAACTCGAGGCCTAGTGACTGGATCCGGCCCATGGGGTGCTTAGATCTGGCCTGTGGGGCTGCCCCAGAAACAGTGAAAATGAGCTCCCGAGTTCCATTTTAGCTGGCAGAGGGTTGCAGGACCCTCTTTCGGCCGTCACAGCCGAAAACAGAGCTCGGGAGCCCGTTTTCGCTGACAGAGCACTTGGGCCGCCATAGGCGCCCGATACGAGTGGTGTCAAACTGGTCATGCCTACCCTGGCCACACCCACCATGGCCCCCTGAGGTCAAACACAAACCCTGATGCAAATGAAATTGAGTTTGACACCCCTGGTCTAAGGTAAGGTGAAATTCTGGTGAGATGCACAGATGGGTGGCAAATAAATTTAATAAATAGAAGATAATCCCCGGAAAAGAAATTTGCATGTGATTAAGAAAACTGATCATCAGCAAGCTGCATAGTTGAAGCATTCCAATACAGAGACCATTTAATACAATTGTAAGCACTTTTATTTCTGCAAGACACCTTCCTAAGCCAGAAGCTGTCGGAAATGTACACACACATATAATTACCCTATATACGTCAATCACTTGATTTATATGAAGGTAACTACAAGTCTGATCTAACATCTGAAAATGTATGTTTATATGTATGTATCTATTAGAAATACCCAAAATTTGTAATCAGGAACGGAACCAATTCTGTATATCTCTAAAAGTAATTTATATGTATTTAGGACTACACTACAGTAAGGTTTTTCCCTTATGAGGAGGGGAAAAAAGCCTCTCATCACAGAAAGAATCTGTGTTCAATTGAAAATGCTGAACAGTAGGAGCAGGAAAGCAACGGGGAGCCTGAGATCAATCCCATTCCCACCCACCACATTCCCTGCAACAGCAGGGTTTTTTTTTAATATGCTTTTTAATTGAAATAAATGCACTGCTGACATATTGAAAGTGAAGCACAAATCTCTTGCATCAATCTAATTTACAAAACTGTTTCTGGACCCCCTATAGACTGTAAAAGCAGGGAAATAAAAAGTGTGGGTGCCTGTAGCCCTGAATTCCGTTTCTCTTGGCTTGGCGATCTAAGAAGAGCTCATGATAAGCTGAGTTTACAAGGAGCATCCTTGGGAGGTGAGGGGGGCAAATGATAAAACCAGGTTTGTGCTGAAGTTCTGCCCCTTTTATACATGCATGATGACATTACATGCCCGCACAAAAGAGGTGGGGCTCCTGATGTGACACCCACAATTGCCATTTTGATGAAAGCACTGGATCCTGCTGATTCCTTTGATCTTCAAGTGGGCCAATGGGAGCACTGCATCTATTAGGATAGTCATTCTAAAGCAAGGGTGTCAAATCCACATCATCATGGCGGCATCATGTGATGTATCGTGACTTTTTCCCTTTCACTAAACCGGCCGTGGATGGGGCCAGAATGTGACGCATCCGGCCCGCGGGCCGCGAATTTGATGGCCCCGCTCTAAAGCAAACATTTCTAATGGCATTTTGCAAACTTTCCATGTGTCCACTGACCCTAAAATACAGGAAGTCCTTGACTTACAACAGTTCATTTAGTGATTAGTTACAACAGCGTTGAAAAAAGTGACTTATTACCGTTTTTAACACTTACAACTGTTGCAGCATCTCCATGATCAAAATTTGGAGGCTGGGCAACTGACTCATATTTATGACGATTGCAGTGTCCTGGGGAGTCATGTGATCCCCTTTTACAATCTCCATACAAACAAACTCGATGGGGAAGCCAGATTCACTTAACAACCGTTTTACTAATTTAATAATTGCAGTGATTCACTTCACCACTGTGGCAAGAAAAGTTGCAATATGGGGCAAAATTCACTGAACGAATGTTTCACCTAGCAACAGAAATTTTGGACTCAATTGTGGTCATAAGTCGAGAACTACCTGTACTGCCTTTTCTATGCTAGAGAAAGGATCTGTTTCAGAGTGACTACTTTACATTCTTCTGTTCTTACTGGATTGTCAGCGCTAACAAGGTCCACAACCCTAATCAGGTCTGGTGCACTGAGACACACCAAAGGGGTTCAACACCATTCCAAGAGGTTCATCCGGATCTCCTTCTATTCTAATGCAAAAAGCAGAACTAGAGACCCACCGCAGCAGGCACCAAGCTAAACCCAGACTTCCAATTTCCATTCAGCCTGCATCTATCTTAACCCAGCAGGGTACAAAACACTTATCAATGGGAAGAGCTCCAGGCGAACTCAAAACAACCATTCCGAGTCAAAACTGGCAGGGTCAGCCCAGCTCATTCCAAAATGCTTCAGATGCCCACCTCATACAGGCGCCTCATACATTTTGCCCACCTCATACAGGCGCCCGGCTAGTCCCGAGAGGCGTCGAACCAAAAGGGTGCCAAAGCCGCCCTTCAAACATGCCTTGTGGGGCTGGAATAAAGCACGGTTCCTATAGCAAAACGGGAAAAACACGGGGAGACGCAGGAAGGAGCCCGGGCTTTCCTAGTTATTCAGCGTATGGCATACAGCAGAGGTCTCCAACCTTGGTCCCTTTAAGATTTGCGAAGTCCACAAGTCTTAAAGGGACCAAGGTTGGAGACCCCTGACATACAGCACAGGGATAACACTAATAACATTTCTACAGAAGAAGCACATCATACAATGGTATTATTTAGCCATGCCTGATGGGATATGGGGGGGGGGGAAGAACCCACCTCGCAAAGAGGAACCCCATAAACGTGCAAATCACAGAAGCCTTTTTAAGACAGGGGTCTCCAACCTTGGCAACTTTAAATCTGGAGGACTTCAACTCCCAGAGTTCCCCAGCCAGCAAAGCTGGCTGGGGAACTCTGGGAGTTGAAGTCTTCCAGGCTTAAAGTTGCCAAGGTTGGAGACCCCTGCTTTAAGAAAAAAAGACTGATCTGACTTCTTTCCTAAAGTTACTCCTAGCATCGCCTTCCTGCATTATTATGCAGTATTTGTAACAGCCCGATCGCTCTCTTCCTTTAAAGGACCGGCTGTTCTAGAACGAGATGCAGCAAATGAATCTGGAGCCCCACGGCTGGAAACCCCACGCAGCCCATTTTAAGCCTGACCAAGTGAATTTCTTGCGCTGAACCCCATTAAACCCGTCCTCGCTTCCCCTACGCTCCCAGATCCGTCCTCCGCGGCGGCGTCTCCTACTCTTCCCCCTCCCTCCTTCCCTCCAATTACCAAGCAAAAACCGCTTTCCACTCCACGCGCCCATGTTACCCTCCGAGGAGCTCCGGCACAGCTCGAGTCACCGCGATTCTACCGCTCCCCTCCCGAGAGAGGAGCCAAATGTTTCAGCGAGCCCCGCCGTGGCTGCCGCTCATTGGTTCTCGCCGCGGTCCCTCTTTTGCATAGCCAATGGGAAACGGACGGGTCAGGGCCGGAACGAGGCGTGTGGATGGCTTCGGATGGGCGGGGCTTAAGGAAGCCTCGGAGAAAGGAAAGGGAAAAAAAAAAAGGGAGTGAGGGTCAAGGGGTGTGCAGCCGGCGCCGCTCGAGCACCCGCTTCCGGCCTCTCTTACTGGCTACTCTTTGGTTGAGTGGCCATAGAGATAGGAAAAAGGGAAAAGAGTATATGGAAGAGAGGGATTCCTTTCGGGGTTTTCCTTTGCGGACCAATGGAACCTACCGCGCCTTTAAAGCCTGGCGCCATACAGATAACTTCAGAGTCCAGTTCCCACAATTCTCTGTTTGGGCTGGCGGGGAATTTTGACAGGCGTCATCCTAACCCTTATGGAACGTGTCCCAAGCTGTAATAAGACAGCCTGTCTTTTAACACTTTTGCAGAAAGTAGAGGTTGAAATGAGTCTGCAGATCGTCAACGCTCTGCATTGCTCCCCATCTCTCTCCCTGCCTATTTGTAAGATGGCACTTCATAGATGTGGGGGTTACCATTAGATTTTTAACCTGCCTCCCATTAGGTGGAAAACACCTAATATTCCTGTCTCCTGTTTTCCTCATTTTCCTTTGTCCTAAAACAAATACTGTGTTTCCCTGAAAATAAGACCCTGTCTTATATTTTTTTGAACCCTGAAATAAGCACTTGGCCTTATTTTGGGGAGGTCTTATTATTTTGGGGCTCCTCTTGGCATCTTACCTGATCTCCAGTTCTGTGTTTAAATATTTTCGGGGAGGGTTTATTTTCAGGGGGAGGCTTATTTTAGCGCATGCGCTCAAAAGCCCGATTGGGCTTATTATCAGGGGATGTCTTATTTTCGGGGAAACGGTACATTCTGGAGCCGAAACTCACCAAAAATATCACTTGAAGCCAAGATTGCCAAACAGAGTCTGTCATAGGGTCTGTAGAGATTCTCAGTCATCCCAGGTCATGGTTGTCCCAAAGGTGCTTTTTCAAGAGGCACCTGGATTTTCTTTTTTCTTTTGACACTTTGGCAGACAGCAAAGGATGCAAATGACCAGCTGTCTGCAAGGAATATAAATCCTTCCATTCCCCACTATTCTGTCAGAGCTGAAGAATGGATGAGAAGTGAAATGTCTTCAAAAGGAAAATAAGAAAGTCCAGTTACCTCCTGAAAAAGCACCTTTGGGACAGAGGCTGTCATGCTTTGGTGAAGTCATGAGAGCTGACTCACTGGAAAAGTCAAGCATGCTGGAAGTGATCAGTGGAAAAAGGAGAAGGGATTGCCTTACTATCTGTTGGCCGGACACTATAGAGGATGACACCAGGATGACCATGGCGAATTTGAAGGAGGCAGTGCAAGAAAGAGGGACGTGGAGAGTCCTGATCCATAGAGTGGCTGAGGGTCATATATGACTGAAGATGATTTTCCCCACAACCACAGCCCTGTGAGATGGGTTGGGCTAACAGAAATGATTAGCCTGAAGACATTTATTTATTTATTTATTTATTTATTTCGATTTTTATACCGCCCTTCTCCCGGAGGACTCAGGGCGGTGTACAGCCAAGTAAAAATTCAATATATAAACATTAAAAGAAGTTAAAAAGAAATATTATAATGTGGCCGAAATTTTAAAACCATTTAAAATCTTAAAACATAAATACCCCAATAAAATTTCAATCCAGTCCCGCTTGAATAAATAGGTGCGTTTTCAGCTCACGCCGAAAGGTCCGAAGATCAGGCAATTGACGTAAAGACATCTAGCGGCTTTCATGCCTGAAGTGGGACTAGAACTCCCAGCCTCCTCGTTTCTTGGCCAGCACCTTCATTGCTACACCAAACTGGCTGTCTTGTGCAAGAGGATTCTGAGTCTGTTAATTATCCCTCATAGGAATGTTGTCTAATTGAAAGAAGTAAAGAAAACGTAAATTGCTAATGTTCACTGTGTCTATTAAAACATGGGAACCAGATTGCAGAAGTGTTGTTTCTTTCTTCATATAGTCTCTGTGAAACTTGCTTTTAAATATGGATGCTTGTATGATGTTATTGCTATATGTCTGCAGGTACTAGAACAGTTTTTGATTGGGTGGAATATCTTTCCTTCAACTTAGACCCCAGGTAGCCCCCATTAGGTTAAAGGCAAGGAGAGTCCTTTGCCCTTAAACCTAAAATTGACAAGGAGATAGACAAGCTCATAAATCAGGGGATTCTGGTGCCAGTCGATCACGCAAAGTGGGAGACGCCAATCGTCACCCCAGTGAAACCAGATGGGTCAGTTAGAATCTGCGCTGACTACAAGGCAACGTTAAACAAAGCCTTACAGAAAAGCTTACCGTTCCGTGGTGCAACACTTGCTGCACTCGCTGGGGCAAGGGCAAGTCTTTGCCAAAGTTAGACTTGGCTCAAGCCTATCAACAACTGCCCGTGAGACGCCAACACAGCCAAGCCCAGACGATTGTGACACACAGAGGTGCTTTCAAGTGTACCCGATTACAATTTGGGGTGAGTGTGGCACCGGGGCTATTCCAAAATTTAATGGAGCGACTTCTGCAAGGGCTCCCAGGGGTAGTCCCCTACTTCGATGATGTATTGATATCAGCCGAAAATTTAGAAGAATTGGGGAGCTTGAGAAAAGTTCTGGGCATTTTCCGTCAGCCGGTCTAAAGGTTAAAGTGAACAAATGCCAGATAGGGTAGAACTGAGAGTTCTTGGGCCACAGAATAGACAAGAAGGAATTCACCCCACTGAAAGCAAGGTCAAGGCAATAAGAAAGGCTCCAGCGCCCAAAACAAAACAGAGCTACAGGCATTCCTGGGTCTAGTGAATTTTTGGTCTTTTAAAAAAACAAGGCAACTGCTGAGCCGCTGCATAAGTTCTGGGAAAGAATACTGTTTGGTCTTGGGGAAAGTCGAAGCTAGGGCTTTCAAGCAGTAAAAACCTACTCGAGCGATAGCTTACTGATCCAGTATCATAGCTCATTGCCATTATTACTGGTTTATGCCTCCCCTTACGGGTGGGGCTGTGCTCAGCCACAGACTTCCAAACGCACAGAAGCCCCAATAGCCTTCTACTCCAGAACGATGTCCTCGACAGAGAGGAACTATAGCCAGTTGGATAAGGAAGCCAGCAATTGTGTCAGGGTAAAAAGTTTCACTAACACGCTTTTGGTAGAGACTTTGAAATTGTTACAGACCATAGACCGCTGTTAGGGATACTGGCTGGCGACCGCCCAACGCCTGTGGCACTTTCGCCACGATTGACCCGATGGACTATCTTCTTAGCCGCTTATTCCTACAAGCTGCAGCATCGACCGAAAAGAATTGGGGCATGCGGACGATTAAGCAGATGCCCACTACCAGGGGCGATCAAGACCCCACCCGGGGACGCCCATCCTGCTAATTGACTCTTGACTCTGGCCCAGTCACATCTAAGGAGGTGGCTCGGGCATCATACCGGACATTATTTTGAGGACTGTACTGGTTGGGTACAAGAGGGTGGCCCGCTGCGCCGGGCGAGCGCTTTAAAGAATTTGTAAAAACGGGGAACTGTCGGCTCAAGGGGTGCCTGCTATGGGGGATCGAGTGGTGATCCCAGAGAAATTAAGAAAAGGGTGTTGGATCCTCCACGAGGGTCACCCAGGGATCGTAAGGATGAAGGGTCTAGCGAAGCTATGTGGTGGCCCTTAATGGACTCAGAAATTGCTGAAAGGGTAGGGAAATGCCAGGCCTGCCAAGAGTCCAGACCTCTACCCCAACGGCCCCGGTTCGAATGGGAAAGACCCCAAGGGCCCTGGTCGAGAATCCACATTGATTTTGCCGGCCCCTTCCACGGCCAAACCTTCCTGGTAGTAGTCGATGCCTACTCCAAATGGCTAGAAATCATTCTCATGAGATCCATGACAGCCGAGGCCGTGATCTCAGTCCTACGGCACCTATTTGCAACCCATGGGTTGCCTGACACGCTAGTATCCGATAACGGCCCGCAATTCACGGCAACCCAGTTTGAGGAATACTTGGCAGAAGAGGGCATCCGACATGCCCTCTCGGCGCCTTTCCACCCTGCGACGAATGGCCTTGCAGAGCGCCCGTCCGAGCGCAAAAGAGGCATTGTCCAGACTCAAGCCAGGCGACTGGCAAACAAAATAGATATTTTCCTGCCGCCCAACACCCAGAACCCCTGTGCCACCACGGCAGAAGCCCTGCGAATTATTAATGGGCGGAAACTCAGGTGCCCACTAGACCGTTTAAATCCCAACTATACACCAGAGGGTACAAGGGGAACTCAAAAGACAAGAGGAATGGATATAGGCGACGGTGTGGGCACACAACTATGGTGAGGGCCCGACTGGGTAGCAGGAAAATTCTAAACAAAACAGGTCCCAAATCATACTTGGTAGAATTAACAGATGGCCGAGTATGGAGGCGACATATAGACCAATTGAGAAACGTTAGCCGAACAACCCGAGTGACGAAACAGGCCTGACTATACAATGTTTGAACCAACAGCTGAATCAAACCCGGAAAATCGCAGGACTTAACTGAATTCCGGAGGTCCAGCGACGCCAACAGGTTCCTGTAGAAAACAGCAGGGACGACTCTGCAATAATCCAGGGCCGGATGGCCTAGAGGAGGAGCTGAGAGGAGCAAACAGCCCTCCGTCAGCTCAACCCACTCCCAGAGAATGAACTGCGAGGTCCGAAGAGTCAGGAGACGCCAGTCTATTTACGTGATTACGTTGAAAAGTAATATGTAAATAAAATGTAAATATGGTAAAGTGTTTTCTGGGAGGGAAGGAGTGTAATGTATCTTTAAATATTTTGGCGGAAACAAGCACGTTGTTGATTGGTTGAAGTCACCGTTAAACTGTATATAAGGAGAGGTTTTTCCCCAGCCCGGTTGCTGGGTTCACCATATAGTAAAGAGCTGTTGTCACTACCCTGGTCTCCTGCCTCGTTATTGCCCGAATCAAACAGATGTTATTGCTATATGTCTGCAGGTAGCTAGAACAGTTTTTGATTGGGCGGAATTTCTTTCCTTCAACCTTCCAAAGTGTTATGCCTCTTTTACATACGCACATATAAATGCACACAAACTGTTATAAATCTACATTGCACAGCAATGATGAGCATAAATCAAGTATGGAAAAATCAAGGACAATAACCTGGCAACTAAATCAGCTTGGTGTGTCAACACTGCTGGTAGAGAAAAGCCATTAAGTTTGACCCATTGCGAACAAACACAATTTCATTATAGAAGCTATCCTAGAAGACGAGTATTTTGATGTTCAACTTGTATTGACCTATAAAAAGCTTTTTGTTGTTAGGACAATATTTGGATTAGGAACCAGCTTGAATGTTTTTATTTAGCAGGTTCTGTTAGTTCATAACGTGAAAGCACACAAGCATGAAAATGCATTTCTGAATACTATGAGAATAAATTCCCTTCAGGAGAGTGGACTTGTCAAAGTCAAATTTTCTTTCAGTGATTGACTGTATATAAAATTCTAAAGTCAATATATGCTCAAAAGAGAACAACAGTATAACATGTTAGTAAACTTCAAATGATAATGGCCTTCCAACCAATATCTGTCTAATGTGATAACACTGAAAAGAAACTGGATGTCCTTCAGGATGAGCCCTTCATCTTGGTTAGATAAAAGATAGATAACATAAATGCATGGCTGTTCTTTTCCATTTTATTGTCGATCATAACAAAAACCTATAACAAAATCAAAATGAATAAACAGAAAAAATAATGTAATAAAATACATTAATAAAAATAAATCTGTGATTAAAAAATGAGCTGAACATTGATGACATAAAGAATTATTGGACAGGCTTTCAACTGCGTGGAGAATGAACACGTTTCATCACTCTATGAAATTACTTGTCCTCTGATCTCATAGCAGTTGAGTTTGCTCAGGAGCTTCTTCTGAGGACTTTATCAAAGGCTTTTTAAAACCCAAGTATGCAGTATCATCTTTGTCTATGTTTGCATCCATCCACCCCCCACCCTGGTCTAGAAGGTTAATGAAGACACAATTGAGTTTTGGGACACTATGTTGGTTGTAAACAATGTCACGGCAGCACTTTTATAAATGTTATTTTTTCAGTACAGTAGAACCTCTGGTCACAAACGCTTCTGACCACGACCAAATTGGGTTCCGACCCAAAAAATCCACATTTTTTTCCGCGGCTGATTTCTCCTTCCGTGCCAATTTTTTTGTAAGCACCAAATTTCCAAAATTAGGCTCAGGTCACGACCAGATCAGTTTGCGACCAAAGTTATGGAATGAATAGAGGTTCTACTGTATCTGTAACTGTGTTTCCTCATTTTTCCAGTGAATGAAAGAGAGAGATATTCTAAACAAGTCTGCATGCAGAGGTAGGAGGAACAGGATACAAAAGCGTATGAAACAGGGTAATGGATAGTTTGAGCCTAGCAACCAGGAGACAAGACATAGGTTCATCCCCCAAAAAAGCAGAATGTTTCTGTTGGAAAAAAACCTCTGCCTTTATTGATTTTATAAATAACATAAGGCAGCGAGATACCTAATACTCCTTCCTGCTCCTATTTTCCCCTACAACAACAACAACCTTGTGAGGTGGATTGGGCTGAGAGAGAGTAACTGGCCCAAAGTCACCCAGCCAGCTTTCATGTCTAAGTGGGACTAGAATTCACAGTCTCCTGGTTTTTAGCCTAGAGCAGTAATGGCTAACCTTTTTGCTATCGCGTGCCAAAAGTGGGGGAAACGTGGAGGGTCGCATGCATGTGTGCCCACACCCATAATTCAATGCCCCCTGCTTTTGGCACGCAATGGCAAAAAAATTACCGGTGGGCCAGGCAGGCCTGTTTTTTGCCCTCCTCAGGCTCCAGAGGCTTTCTTGGAGCCTGGAGAGGGCAATAACAGCCTTCCCCACCGATCCCCGAGGCTGGAAAAAGCCCATGTCCCAACTTCCGGTGGGCCCTGAAGGCCCATTTTTCACTCTCCCCAGGCTCCAGAGGCTTTCCTGGAGCCTGGGGAGGGCGAAAATGGCCTTCCCCACCCACCCCTAGAGGCCCTCCGGTTTCCTGACTTCCAGTGGGCCCGGAAGGCCGAAAATCAGTGGCTGGCACGTGCATGCGCTCTGGAGCTGAGCTAGGGCAACACTCGCGTGCCCACAGATATGGCTCCACGTGTCACCTGTGGCATGCATGCCATAGTTTTGCCATCACAGGCCTAGAGTTACTTGGCTGAAATGGGCAGATATAGAAACTGAATAAGTAAGAAAGTACATTGGCAGCCTCTGTCCTTTCAGTTACCAGAGCTGTCATTTCTTTTTAGAAAGCTTGCTTTTTAGTCAGTTTCACGATTGATACTTTTAAACCCACTTAGTCATTTTATCCAGCCTATGGAAAATTCCCAATACCTGCTTGCATTTCCCCCTAGCAGTGTCTCACACAAGCTGTACTGCATATTTTGTGAGGGAAACAGTTACCACTCTGATGGGATGTAACATCTGTGCAGGGAGAAAAGAAAAGGACCTCTTGGTTCATAACTTTTCCGGAGCTTCATGTAAGCTACCTCAAAGGCCTGTAGGTGGCAATGTTTGCTTTGATGCAGCCACCATGCCAAGAAGGCCAAATTAAGTATTTTGTACTGTATATTGTCCCTGAAAATGAGAGCAGAGGGCAGTATAAAAATACTTCAAAGGTTTTACAATAAATCAAGAACAAATGTCAACATTGTGAGCAAAGGTCAGCCAACCTGTAGATCTGACATTAAAAAAAAAATGATCCTGTCAAGGATTCCCAATCCTTTTTTAATTTTGCAGCATGTCACATTAAATCAGAAAGCGCCACAGAATTATCACTGTCTGCATTCAGTATGATTCCACGTCTGCACATCAAAAGAATGCGTTCCAGGAGATTCATGACAGTTCAGGAGCAGAACCAAAAGGGATTAGAAAAAGGATCAACTGATGCTGGAGTAGGAAATAGTGACCTTTAGCAGGCCACAGAATTGCAGCAAGGCAAAATACCAATGCAAAGAAAAATCCATCAGGTTTTCGGCTGCACTGTAACATCTGAAAGAAGAAAGAAAGATAATGGGAATAATGGAAATAAACTTGTGAGAAGAATCTGGTTCAGTTCCAAGCTGGGAGAAAGACACTGGAAAACATGGAGACTGATTGGAAAGATGATTTATTGATGAAGCAGAACCACATGTGATTCTGGGCAGTTGACAAAATGGAGTTGAGAGTGGGGTTTTTTTTATACCTTCTCTGGGTTTTGTATTTGAGCTTCCTGTTCCTGTGCAAGAACATGTATTCTATTGGCTGTTGTCAGATTCCTATGGGGTCATGTAGGGGTTATGTAGGGGTCATAGCTGGCTCTATAGGCAAAAGAGGAAATGCAAATCCTAGGTGCTTGTCTGAGCCTAATTTTGTCAACCTTTTGTTTCTTTCTTATCTGAGTTTCTGTCTTGACCCAGCCTTTCTGAATGGATTACCAAATCTGCATTTCTAAAAGCTGGCCTCCTTAGTTTCTGCTTGGGCCTAGTTTCTGAATAGGCTGGCCCAATCTTTCTTAATGGGCACAAAATATCTGCTGGGGGTTATTAAGAAGGACTAAGTCTGCTTTCTGTCTTTAAAAAAACATTTTTCTTCATTTCTCATTTAGGGAAATATAATATTCTGCCTTTTAAAATATTCCTCAAAATATTTCATTCTTCTAAGGGGGGAGGGCTTCCCACAAAGTTATACAGAATAATCTTATATGGGTCTTGTCAGAATCAAGACTCTCTGCCTGAGGCTGCTTTTCAGGTAGGTGGTGTAGGATTGGAGACTTAGAGTACATGGATTTGGGAATGAACCCACATTAATTCACTGGGATTTAGTTCTCAATATCCTTATATAGAATGTTGCTGTTAAATTGTTTGTTTGAAATATTTGTTACTTAGACTGATTTGGGAAGTGTGAGTCAATGTTCTGCAAAACCATCTGCAGAATTTAGAAGCAAATTTAAGATGGCCACTAGATGGCAGCCAAGAAATATTTACTTACCTTTATTTATCAAATTTATATACAGTAGCTGCCCATCTCACTGAAGATGATTCTGGGCAACGGCAATTACTTCTATAAAATCATAATAATATATCTGAAAAACCCAACATACAACCCTAAGAATAGGGAGAATAAGAAGTGGATCCCTCAACAATGGGACCATCTAGGCAGGTCTGTAGTTCTGTGAGAGCCCCAGGTCTGGTATATAAAAAACCCTTAACTTGTTGCTTCCATCTAGTGCTCTTCCAAATGTTTGCAATCCAGAAATGATAATCATAGAAATAGTCAAGAGGTTGCCTTTTAACAGATTGCTCAATTAACTAGTTAAATATCATGAGATGCATACATAGCCCAATATTTTTTTTATTACAGAACTGTAATAAAATTCTTATCTTTCCTTCTGAAAATTTATCTTCACAAGATTTACCGTATATACTCGAGTATAAGCCGATCCGAATATAAGCCGAGGCACCTAATTTTACCACAAAAACTGGGAAAAACTATTGACTCGAGTATAAGCCGAGGGTGGGAAATGAGGCAGCTACTGGTCAATGTAAAAAATAAAGATAGAGCCAAGTAAAATAACATGAATATTTATTTGAACGAAAAACAATAAAAGTGCAAAAGGGGGAAGGAGGATTCCCAGCTTTAGAAAATTTAGAACTCGCCGCTTTTTGGTATGACCTGAGCATAGCTCATAAAATTATCTGCTACAATGTACTTCCTATCAATGACTACTTCAGCTTCAACCACAACAATACACGAGAACACAATAGATTCAAACTTAAAGTGAACCTCTCAATCTAGATTGCAAAAATGTGACTTCAGTAACAGAGTTGTTAATGCCTGGAATGTGCTACCTGACTCTGTGGTCTCTTCCCAAAATCCCCAAAGCCTTAACCAAAGACTATCTAGTATTGACCTCACCCCATTCCTAAGAGGTCTGTAAGGGGCGTGCATAAGAGCACCAGCGTGCCTACCGTCCCTGTCCTAATGTTCCCTTTAGTTGTATTCCTTTTATGTATTCAATTCATGCTTATATTTATATAATTATTTAATATGTATTTGACAAAATAAAATGAATAAATGAATGAATGAATAGAATAGAATAGAATAGAATTTTTATTGGCTAAGTGTGATTGGACACACAAGGAATGAATGAATGAATGAATGAGTGAGTGAGTTACTTCAACAACATTGTCTCACAGAAATTGACAATACAACTGCAAGCATGAAAATGAGTCCTCCTTTAGCTTCAAGGACCAGGGTGCCTCTGAAGGTCAGTGCTCTAAGCACTAAGAACCCAGCACAAATCTAAGCCTGTATGCACGCACAATAGAGAAGGTTAATTTTCATAGACGTTGGTGGCTCTTTTTTTTTTTTGGCAGGCAATAAGGGTCTCTAATATCATTAAACCCAAGTGTGAGAAAAAGACAGCAGCTAAAATGTTAAGGCCAGTTGTGTGACCTTCTCCAATACAGTTGGCCTGGCTGTTTGCCAAAACTTAAAACACCCTCCCATCCCCTCCTGCTAAAGCTTCTTTCTTAAAACAATTGTGGTCTTTGCCTTTCATTGTGCCAATCGACTTTAAGTCTGTGTGTGTGTGTGTGTGTGTGTGTAGAGAGAGAGAGAGAGAGAGAGAGAGAGGGAGGAGGGTGCAAGGGAAGGAGGATTCCCAGCTCTAAACAAAGGAAATCCCGGAATGCGCAGAAGGCGGTGCTCATGTTCCTCCTCCCTTGCTCAAAAGCCCCAACATGATATTGGAATTGGATGCCATTATATACCTGCTGAGGGGATAATTTGAATAACTTGAAAGATATAAAAGCTCTAAACATATTTGTTTAAAAATCTAAAATCTATACTTAAAATAAATGAATATAAAGTAATAAAGTTCTTTAAAGTTGTAATTCACTTTGCTGCTGAAAAAGAAAAGAAGCTTAACACCTTAAATGGTATTTATTAACTGAAATATCATCAAATCAAATATATAATGAGGTATATTATAATGACCTTTGTTTTCAGAAAGAAGCATGATGGAAGTTTTTCAATAAAGGGGGAAATATAGAAAAAACTTAGTGTCATGCTCATATATCATCTTTACAGATGTTGTTAACACTATACTATGGCAGCATATGATGGTACAATGTTTCAATCAATTTCAGGATGAAAACTCATCAATGAGGAGGAGGAGTATAATTTATTAACCTTGTATGATATCAGTTTCTCAAGGACTCTAGAAGGACCCGAGGAAGAAATCTCTGCCCCCTTCCCACTTTCCCTTTCCAACCCAGCCTTCCAAGGGGACCTTTGAGGGAGAAATCTCTGCCCCCTCCCCACTTTCCCTTTCCAAGGCAGCCTTCCAAGAGGACCTCTCAAAAGAGCGAAAGCTGGAAGTTCAAGGACCACGATGGCACGAGCTCAGATTGCCGGCTGGGGATGATGGGCTGCAGTGCGATCTCGGAGAGACTAGGGGAAGAAAGAATGACTGTTTCCCACACCCTAGGATTGGGGAAAACATTGACCCCCTTAGTTGCGGGAGAAGGGTTGCGCTCAAAGCGGTCGCCCATCCATCAATCCATCCTTCCTTACTTCCATCCATCCATCCATCCTTTTTTTCCCAGCCGGTGCGTGTGTGTGACATGCAAGCAAGACATCTCACGGGCGCGTGTGTGTGTTTGTGGTGGGGTCTCGCCCCAGCCACCCACCCACTCGCCCCTTTCCTCTTCGGAGCGCTGGCCTCCGCCCTCCGATCTCCTGCGCTGGGAGCGAGCGGCCAGCCTTTGGCAAGGAGGAAGGTGGGAAGCGGAGCTGCCGGCTGGGGGGTTGAGGGCGGCAAGAGGAGTGAGCGTGGAAAGGCCTTTTATGTATTCAATTCATGCTTATATTTATATAATTATTTAATAT
The DNA here is from genome assembly GCF_028640845.1 of Ahaetulla prasina. Taxonomy (NCBI): domain Eukaryota; kingdom Metazoa; phylum Chordata; class Lepidosauria; order Squamata; family Colubridae; genus Ahaetulla; species Ahaetulla prasina. The sequence goes on from NC_080539.1 coordinate 153,973,011, forward strand.
GTATTTGACAAAATAAATAAATAAAATAAATAAAATAAGTATAACATGTTAGTAAACTTCAAATGATAATGGCCTCCAACCAATATCTGTCTAATGTGATAACACTGAAAAGAAACTGGATGTCCTTCAGGAGGAGCCCTTCATCTTGGTTAGACAAAAGATCGATAACATAAATGCATGGCTGTTCTTTTCCATTTTATTGTCGATCATAACAAAAACCTGTAACAAAATCAAAATGAATAAACAGAAAAAATAATGTAATAAAATACATTAATAAAAATAAATCTGTGATTAAACAATGAGCTGAACCTTGATGACATAAAGAAGTATTGGACAGGCTTTCAACTGCGTGGAGAATGAACATGTTTCATCACTCTATGAAATTACTTGTCCTCTGATCTCATAGCAGTTGAGTTTGCTCAGGAGCCTCTTTTGAGGACTTTGTCAAAGGCTTTTTAAAACCCAAGTATGCAGTATCATCTTTGTCTATGTTTGCATCCCTCCACCCCCCACCCTGGTCTAGAAGGTTAATGAAGACACAACTGAGTTTTGGGACACTATGTTGGTTGTAAACAATGTCACGGCAGCACTTTTATAAATGTTATTTTTTCAGTACAGTAGAACCTCTGGTCACAAACGCTTCTGACCACAACCAAATTGGGTTCCAACCCAAAAAATCCACATTTTTTTTCTGCAGCTGATTTCTCCTTCCGTGCCAATTTTTTTGTAAGCACCAACTTTCCAAAATTAGGCTCAGGTCACGACCAGATCAGTTTGCGACCAAAGTTATGGAATGAATAGAATAGAATAGAATAGAATTTTTATTGGCTAAGTGTGATTGGACACACAAGGAATGAATGAATGAATGAATGAGTGAGTGAGTTACTTCAACAACATTGTCTCACAGAAATTGACAATACAACTGCAAGCATGAAATGAGTCCTCCTTTAGCTTCCAATGAAGGTCAGTGCTCTAAGCACTAAGAACCCAGCACAAATCTAAGCCTGTATGCACACCAATAGAGAAGGTTAATTTTCATAGACGTTGGGGTGGCTCTTTTTTTTTTTTTTTGGCAGGGCAATAAGGGTCTCTAATATCATTAAACCCAAGTGTGAGGAAAAAGACAGCAGCTAAAATGTTAAGGCCAGTTGTGTGACCTTCTCCAATACAGTTGGCCTGGCTGTTTGCCAAAACTTAAAACACCCTCCCATCCCCCCTCCCTGCTAAAGCTTCTTTCTTAAAACAATTAAAACAATTGTGGTCTTTGCCTTTCATTGTGCCAATCGACTTTAGAAGTCTGTGTGTGTGTGTGTGTGTGTGTGTGTGAGAGTGAGAGAGAGAGAGGGAGGGAGTGCAAGGGGAAGGAGGATTCCCAGCTCTAAACAAAGGAAATCCCGGAATGCCAGCGGGTGCTCATGTTCCTCCTCCCTTGCTCAAAAGCCCCAACATGATATTGAATTGGATGCCATTATATACCTGCTGAGGGATAATTTGAATAACTTGAAAGATATAAAAGCTCTAAACATATTTGTTTAAAAATCTAAAATCTATACTTAAAATAAATGAATATAAAGTAATAAAGTTCTTTAAAGTTGTAATTCACTTTGCTGCTGAAAAAGAAAAGAAGCTTAACACCTTAAATGGTATTTATTAACTGAAATATCATCAAATCAAATATATAATGAGGTATATTATAATGACCTTTGTTTTCAGAAAGAAGCATGATGGAAGTTTTTCAATAAAGGGGGAAATATAGAAAAAACTTAGTGTCATGCTCATATATCATCTTTACAGATGTTGTTAACACTATACTATGGCAGCATATGATGGTACAATGTTTCAATCAATTTCAGGATGAAAACTCATCAATGAGGAGGAGGAGTATAATTTATTAACCTTGTATGATATCAGTTTCTCAAGGACTCTAGAAGGACCCGAGGAAGACATCTCTGCCCCTCCCACTTTCCCTTTCCAACCCAGCCTTCCAAGGGGACCTTGAGGAGAAATCTCTGCCCCTCCCACTTTCCCTTTCCAAGGCAGCCTTCCAAGAGGACCTCTCGAAAAAAGCTTTCTCCTGGCGTTTACCACCACCACACCTCCACGCCGGCCATGGCACGAGCTCAGATTGCCGGCTGGGGATGATGGGCGCTGCAGTGCGATCTCGGAGAGACTAGGGGAAGAAAGAATGACTGTTTCCCACACCCTAGGATTGGGGAAAACATTGACCCCCCTTAGTTGCGGGAGAAGGGTTGCGCTTCAAAGCGGTCGCCCATCCATCAATCCATCCTTCCTTCCTTACTTCCATCCATCCATCCATCCTTTTTTTTCCCAGCGAGCGGTGCGTGTGTGTGACATGCAAGCAAGACATCTCACGGGCGTGTGTGTGTGTGTTTGTGGTGGGGTCTCGTCCCAGCCACCCACCACCCTCCCTTCTCTTCGGAGCGTGGGCTGTTCCCTCGCCCTGGCCTCCTGATCTCCTGCGCTGAGGGAGCGGCGAGCCAGCGAACAGGGCACCGACTTTGGCAAGGAGGAAGGTGGGAGGAAGGAGCTGCCGGCTGGGGGGTTGAGGCGGCAAGAGGAGTGAGCGTGGAAAGGCCTTTTGTGTGTGTGTGCAGGTGTGTGCGCGCCTGTGTGCTAGGAGCGGAGCTGAGGGCTGTGTGGGGTTGAGGCGCGTGAGAGGAGCGCGCCTCCTTTCCTCCACGCCGCCCTCTTGCACGCCTCAACCCCACCATCCCCACCCTCTCCGCGGAAGGTCACCTCTCTCTTCCAGGCGGCGGCGGCGGCGGCGCTCCGGCTCCCGAGCGGAGCGCCACAGCCGGCAGCTCCGCCTCCCACTGGTCCCAGTCCAGCCGAACGGTGAAAGCGACATGCCGAGCGCCGCCCGCCACCGCTCGCTGATTGGGACCGCTTGGCTTGGGTCCGCGGGCGGGCGGGAGCCGCCAGCCTCTCGGCCGAGGAGCTCGGGAAACCTCCTCCTCAGCCGAGAAGGCTGGCGGCTCCCCGCCCGCCGCTGACCTGTTAAGTTGGCCAATCCAGCCGAACGGTGAAAGCGAGCGCGCCGCATGTCGCCACCGCTCGCTGACTGGGACCGTGGAGGGAAGCGGAGCTGCCGCTGTGGCGCCCGCCGCTGAGCTGAGCCGGAGCCGCCGCCGCCGCCTGGAAGAGGAGGAGGTGACCACGCTGGAGAGGTGGGGGATGGTGGGGTTGAGGCGTGCAAGAGGAGCGTGGAAAGGCCTTTTGTGTGTGTGCGTGTGTGCGCGCCTGTGTGCCTAGGGAGGAAGCGGAGCTGCGGCTGTGTGGGGTTGAGGCGTGCAAGAGCGCCTCCTCCTCTTCCTCCACGCCGCTCCTCTTGCACGCCTCAACCCCACCATCCCCACCCTCTCCGCTGGTCACCTCCTCCTCTTCCAGGCGGCGCGGCGGGCCGCCGCTCCCGGCGAGCGCCACAGCCGGCAGCTCCGCTTCCCACCGTCCCAGTCCAGCCGAACGGTGAAAGCGACATCGGCGCGCACCGCTTTCACCGGCTGGGACCGCTTGGTCGCGGCGGGCGGGGGGCCAGCCCTCGGCTGAGGAGCCAGGCCGCGGCCTCGGCCGAGAAGGCTGGCGGCTCCCCGCCCGCGCGGACCTCGGTCCCAATCAGCGAGCGGTGGCGGGCGGCGCGGCATGTCGCTTTCACCGTTCGGCTGGACTGGGACCGTGGGAGAAGCGGGCTGCGGCTGTGGCGCTCCGCTGAGCCGGAGCCGCCGCCGCGGACCGTGCCACCAATCAGTGGAGCGGTGCGGAGCGGCGCCGCATGTCGCTTTCACCGCGGCTGACTGGGGGAGGAGGGAGCGGCTGCCGCTGTGGCGCCCGCCGCCGCCGCCGCCGCCGCCTGGAAGAGGAGGAGGTGACCTTCACGCGTGGTGGGGATGGTGGGGTTGAGGCGTGCAAGAGGAGCGAGCGTGAGGAAGAGGAGGAGGCGTGCCTTGCACGCCTCAACCCCCACAGCCGGCAGCTCCGCTCTCCTAGTACACAGGCGCCGCACACACGCACACACACACAAAAGGCCTTTCCACGCCACCTCTTGCACGCCTCAACCCCCACAGCCGGCAGCTCCGCCTCCTCTTCCTCCTTGCCAAAGTCCGCGTGCCTGGTTGCCGCTGGCCCCGCCGCCGCCTCCCAGCGCAGGAGATCGGAGGACGGAGGCCAGGGGCAACGGAACACTGCACCACCAGGGCTTCCGCGCCAATGCACAGCCCGCCAAGTTTGCGCCCGCCGCCCACCAGACACGGGAATGGGGCCGCCTGGGGCCCCATGAGACCGGGCGGCCCGCCTCCCCGCCCCTCCCATGGAGTCCGCTCGGTACCCCTCCTGTGCGGGTTCCCGAAGATGAGACTCGAGTATAAGTTTAGGACGTTTCAGCACAAAAACATATATACTAAAGTAACAATCCTATGTCCTTTTATGTGTTAATAATGCAAATGAAGATCATGAAGCTTAATTCTTAATAAGCTTGCCTCGAAGTGCACAACGTATCTTTGGTAGATTAATCTGCCAATTACAGTAAAGTATAACATTTGGGTTGTCAAGGATTGTTGTTGCTGTTGTTTGCCTTTGGAGCTGGAGGGCCACAGTGAAAATACCAATGATCCTGATTGTTTTTTCCCCCTCGTTTTAGGCAGCTGTTCCCCTCGTTTTAGGCAGCTGTTTTGTGGGATAATTTTCAAAACTATGGTAAATCTATGGTAAGCATTTATACTGCTGTTTTCCTATATTTCTTATTTGAAAATGGTGTTAATTTGGGCCATCAATATATACAGTAGTGATCAGAGGAACGGATTAGGCAATTATTAGGGGAATACAGTCTGCTTGTACCTTATTTAAGAGATTTTCAGAATTTGCTTTTCAAACAGAGAAATATGTTCCTGTATGATTTCTGATTAGATGATGGTTGGAAGACTGCTTGTGTTAAATATGAATCTGATTTTGCACAATATCATATGAGAAATTTCTCTTTTTTAAAATGGATTTTTAAAAAAAGAATGCAGTAACTATATTCCACTGATTAATTGTTCTAACTGTCAGGAAATTTCTCCTTAGTTCTAAGTTGCTTCTCTCCTTGATTAGTTTCCACCCATTGCTTCTTGTTCTACCCTCAGGTGCTTTGGAGAATAGTTTGATTCCCTCTTCTTTGTGGCAAGCCCTGAGATATTGGAACACTGCATTCATGTCTTCCCTAGTTCTTCTTTTCATTAAACTAGACATACCGAGTTCCTGCAACCGTTCTTCATATGTTTTAGCCTCCAGTCCCCTAATCATCTTTGTTGCTCTTCTCTGCACTCTTTCTAGAGTCTCAACATCTTTTTTAGATCGTGGCGACCAAAACTGAATGCAATATTCTAAGTGTGATCTTACCAAGGCATTATAAAGTGGTATTAACACTTCACGTGATCTTGATTCTATCCCTCTGTTTATGCAGCCCAGAACTGTGTTGGCTTTTTTGGCAGATGCTGCACACTGCTGGTTCATATCCAAATGGTTGTCCACTAGGACTCCAAGATCCCTCTCACAGTTACTACTATTGAGCAAGGTACCACATATACGGTACCTGTGTATTTTGGGGTTGTTGTTGTTTTTTGCCTATTGCCAAGTATCGTAAACTTGTCCAGAGAGTTTGGCACCATGTATCTGAAATATGATAATCACTGCCAATCTGAATCCAAAATGATTCCTTGTCATCCCAAATTAAATGGGCAGATGGTGCCCAATTTTCTAGGTAAATGATACCCTTGCAAACAGAACTGGGTTCTAGTCATCCAACATTTTTTTTAAAAAATGCCTATCTGAAATTCTAAAGTATGCTTATAAAGCTCTTTTGATATTGTACATTTTGTAGCCTTCCTCCCTCCCCTCCCCTCCCTTCCCCTCCCCTTTCTTTTTTCTTTTTCTCTCCTCTCCTCTCATCTCTTTTTTCCTTCCTTCCTTCCTTCTCCTCCCTCAAAGAATAATGTGGCTTCTTCTGACACCAGAACTCTCTTTTACAAAGTGACCACATTATTTAGTTTTGCCCCACACGAAATAAACTTTCATTGTGCCTTTTTGTTATCCAAAATCATATCCCAAATTAACTGAACTACATTTCAGTTGAAACTGAGTATACATTCTTTGTACATGGCTCTTCTAAAGAAAATTTGAAAAAAAAAATTTTTTTAATTTTTTTCAGCGAGCACTTGTGAAAACACTTCTTCAGTCACCTCCAACTGCTACTGTGAAGTGTAATGTCAGCTCAATTTTGAGATGGCCTTCCAAAGACTACCATTAATGAATGCTCTTTCACTTTTAACTTTAGATTATAAAACAGTCTTGAATACCCAAGACTATATTTTATCTTTTAATCCTTTCATACAATTTTAATGTTACTTTAAATGCAGCATTTATTTTTAATCATTGTTTCACATTGATACCTTTTGTCTTGGTTCTATTTTTCTGGGCAATCAGCCTTAAGATTCAGTATTAGAACTATTTCTTTGAACACCTTCATGCTGACAGCAGCTTCACTCCCCCAAAGTCAACATCAAGTGGCTTGAAGATTATCCATATTGTTTCTGTTTCCGTTAAGAGGAAATGTTGAGAGCAAGAAACAAAAGTTGCTACCTCGCTCTGAACTTCTGAAGGAATCTTCTGACTTCTTAATATTGCTGATGAGAAGTAAAGTAGGCTGGGCCATTTTACCCACCGGCTTATTATGTGCTGAAGTAAAGAATTTTTTCTTCCATTTGGGTTATGGAGTTTCTGCCTCCCTTCCACCCCTCTCTCTCTTTCCCTGTCTCATTCTCTCTCCCATTCTCTCCCATTCTCATTTTTTTTCATTCTCTCTCTGATTCTCTCATATTCTTATTCTCTTTCTCATTTTTTCTCTCTCTGTGATTCTCTCATTCTCTCTCTCTCTCTCTTTCACACACACACACACTTCAGTTATCTCTTTCAGGTTAAGCAATGCTATGCAAAGGCAGACAATGAATAAATACTACTGTTGGAGGACATATCCATCTGGTTCAGTTCCAAGCCAGGAGAAAGACACTGAAAACATGGAGGCTGCTTGGAAAGATGGTTTCATGATGAAGCAGAACCACCAAGTATATGATTCTGGCTAGCTGAACACATGGAGTTGAGAGTGGGGGAGTATTTATACCTTCTCTTGGTCTTTGCACTTGAGCTTCCTGTTCCTGTGCAAGAACATGTATTCTATTGGCTGTTGTCAGACTCCCATGGTGCCATGTAGAAATCCTAGGAGTTTGTCTGAGCTAACTTTGGTTGAAGTTTGAACTGCTGAGATGATGCAATGAAGGCTTGTGTTGGGCAATTCCTATTGTGGCTGGGGGCTAATCCTGCCTTTGTTGGACCCTTGGGTCAGGGTATTTGCTTATGAATAGAGCTAACTATCTCTTTGTCTCTTAAGTGCTAACATCTGCTGAGAGCTATTAAGAAAGGTGGGGGCTGCTTTCCAAGAGCATGTTTCTCCATTTCTCATCCAGGGGGAAATATAATATTCTGCCTTTTTAATATTTCTCAAAATATTTCATTCTTCTAGGAGAGGGGTGGGTGCTAACATTCTACACTACATAGCAAAAGAATTAAAGCAAGGCCAGAGAAATATAGCTAAATCTAACTTGCAATACATTCACTATACTTTTCTTATCTTTCTATGGCTACAAACTGTACTGTAGTAGGTACTTACCTCCTATTTGTTCCCTATGACTATCATTAAGTGTTGTACCTTATGATTCTTGACAAATGCATCTTTTCTTTTATGTACACTGAGAGCGTATGCACCAAAACAAATTCCTTGCGTCTCCAATCACACTTGGCCAATAAAAAATTCTATTCTATTCTATTCTATTCTACTCTATTCTATTCTATTCTATTCTATTCCTAGAAATTCAGTGTAGTAAATGTAAGAGATGCAACCGTATGCATCAGAATTGGGTTCTTTTAGTCCTTTTCGTTTTGTTCCATAGCCATTTCCCCCTGTGATTCATGTTTGTCCCTACTAAAGAATGGTCTTTTTCACATTTAGAACTTCTTATCAAGATGAGTGGAGTCTGCAGGAAGGCCAAAAAAATAAAATAAAATAAAATAAATGCCAGAAATGATGCAGTGGTGCAAACCCCATTCCTTTTGGATATGGACTGCGGATATCTGCAAAAAGAGGCTGTACTTACAGTGTGATGCTTCTTCCATCATCTTGTTTTGTTCCCTCTGAAGATATGTTGATTAATCTTTCATCACGATCAGAGCAATCATGCCATTCCATTTATTCCTTAATTCACATCATTTCCCAAACTGAGATTGTTTTGTAGAAGTTTCAGTGAGGCCACAGCTGACCAAGTGTTAGATTCGGGCAATAACGAGGCAGGAGACCAGATGAGTGACAACAGCTCTTTAGTTTATAGTGAACCCAGCAGCAAACAACGGTAAAACCCCTCCTTATATACAGTTCAGCTGGAGGCTTCAGCCAATTAGCAACGTGCTATTTCCCGCTCTTATTTTCCCTCCAAAACCCTTAAAGATACATTACACTCCTCCCCTCCCAGAAAACATTTTACCCCTATTTACATAAAATTAACATTTACTTTTCTACGTAATCACGTAAATACGCAGGGCGTCTCCTGACTCTTTCGGACCTGCGCAGTTCATTATCTGGGAGTGAGTCGAGCTGGCCGGAGGGACTGTTCGTTCCTCTCAGCTCCTCCTCCAGGCCATCCGGCCTTGGATTACTTGCAGACTCGTTCCTGCTTTCCTCAGGAGGGACCGGTTGGTGTCGCTGGACTTCATCGAACTCAGATAAGTCCCGCGTTTTTTCCGGGTTTGAGTTAGCTGTGGATTCAATCATTGAGTAGTCAGGGCCTGTTTCATCTATTTCTGGTCTTGTGATTATTCTTTTTCTTAACTGGTCTATGTGGCGTTTCCAACCCCGGCCATCCTCTATCTCTACGAGATACGATTTGGGCCCGGTTATTTCTAGGATTGTTCCCTTTTTCCAGTTTGGGCCGTCACCATAATTGTGTGCCCATACGGAACTCCCGACTGTCAATTCCCTTGTTTTGCCTGGTGTTGTTTTGTACCCGTCTGGTGTGTAGTTCGGGTTTAAACGGTCTAACTGGCATCTAAGCTTTCTCCCCATCAATAGCTCTGCTGGGCTGCGGCCAGTCGCTACGCAAGGGGTTCTGTGTTGTACCGCTAAGAAGGTGTCAATTTTTAATTGCCAATCGCCTGGCCTGAGTCTGGACAATGCCTCTTTCGCACTCCGGACGAAACGCTCTGCAAGGCCGTTCGTCGCAGGGTGGAAAGGCGCCGAGAGGACATGCCGGATGCCCTCTTCCGCCAAATACCCCTCAAATAGGGTTGCAGTGAACTGCGGACCGTTGTCTGAAACTAGGGTGTCTGGTAACCCGTGTGTTACAAAAAGGTGTCTCAGTACTGAAATGACAGCCTCGGCGGTCATGGATTTCATTAGAATGATTTCCAGCCATTTGGAAAATGCGTCTACCACTATTAGGAATGTTTGGCCGTGGAAGGGGCCGGCAAAATCGATATGGATTCGGGACCATGGGCCCTGGGGTTTTTCCCACTCTCGGATTGGGGCCGTTGGTGGTAGTGGTCTGGATTCCTGGCATGCTTGGCATTTCCCAACCCTATCGCTAATCTCCATGTCCATCAAGGGCCACCACACATAGCTCCTGGCTAAACCCTTCATTCTCACGATCCCAGGATGGCCTTCGTGCAGAAGTTCCAGAACTTTTTTCCGCAATTTCTCTGGGACCACCACTCTATCCCCCCAGAGCAAACACCCCCCTTGCACCGATAATTCCCCGCGCTTTTTAACATATTCCTTAAAACGCTCGCCCGGCGCAGCGGGCCAGCCTCTTTGAACCCAACCAATTACAGTTCGCAATGTAATGTCCTTGTAAGAAGCCCGAGCCACCTCCTTGGAAGTGACCGGACCAGAGTCCAAAGAGTCAATTAACAAGACGGGTGTGCCCGGGGTGGGGTCTTCGATAGTCACTGGTAGTGGGCATCTGCTCAAAGCGTCTGCATGCCCTAACTCCTTTCCTGGCCGATGTAGCAGTTTGTACGAATATGCAGCCAGAAAGATAGTCCATCGGGTCAACCTGGGCGAAAGTGGTATGGGCGCTGGGCGGTCGCCAGCCAGCAACCCCAGTAAGGGTCTATGGTCTGTGATGATTTCGAAGTCACGACCAAAAACATATTCATGGAACTTCTTTACCCCGGAAACTATGGCCAGGGCTTCCCTATCCAACTGACTATAGTTCCTTTCAGCCGAGGACATTGTTCGGGAGTAAAACGCTATGGGTGCTTCTGTGCCATTTGGTAGCCTGTGGCTGAGCACAGCCCCCACCCCGTAGGGGGATGCATCACAGACTAGCACCAATGGCAGTGTGCTATTGTATTGGATCAATAGGCTATCACTGGACAGGAGGTTCTTTACTGCTTCGAATGCTCTAGCTTCCGCCTTTCCCCAAGACCATGCAGCATTTTTTCCTAGTAATTTGTGTAGCGGCTCGGCTATAGTAGCCTTATGTTTTAAAAAAACCGCGTAAAAATTTACCAGACCCAAAAACGCCTGCAACTCTGTTTTGTTTTGGGGTGCTGGGGCCTTTCTGATTGCCCTAACCTTGCTCTCAGTGGGGTGGATCCTCCTGTCTATCCGGTAGCCCAGGAATTCTACGGATCCTACCCCGATCTGGCACTTGTTTAATTTGACTTTTAGACCGGCGGACCGGAAAATATTCAAAACTTTTCTCAGTCGCACCCCTAGTTCTTCCATATTGTCAGCGGATACCAGTACGTCATCAAAGTACGGTACCACCCCGGGGAGCCCCTGCAGAAGCCGCTCCATTAAATTTTGAAATAATCCTGGTGCCACACTGACCCCAAACTGTAACCTGGTGCATTTGAAAGCACCCCTGTGCGTTACGATTGTTTGTGCTTCGGCCGTGCTGCTATCTACGGGCAACTGCTGATAGGCTTGGGCCAAATCTAGTTTGGCAAAAACCTGCCCCTGCCCTAGCGAGTGCAGCAAGTGTTGCACCACTGGGATGGGGTAAGCGCTTTTTTGCAAAGCTTTGTTTAGCGTCGCCTTGTAATCGGCGCAAATCCTGACTGACCCGTCTGGTTTCACTGGGGTGACTATTGGCGTCTCCCACTTCGCATGGTCGACTGGCACTAGTATCCCCTGGCTTACTAGTTTGTCCAGTTCCCGGTCAATCTTGGGCTTCAGGGCGAAGGGAACCCTCCTAGCCTTTAAACGGATAGGGGCAACTTGAGGGTCTAGGTTGAAGGAGATAGGGGTCCCCTTGTACTTGCCCAGGCAGTCTTTGAAGACATCCTCAAACTCCTTCATGAGTTCGTCCTTGAGGTCGATTTCATTTCGGAAGACTCCTGTCACTCCCATGCCCAATTTCCGGAACCAGTCCAGTCCCAACAAACTCGGTAGAGTCCCATCGACGATGGTGATGGGCAGAGTTTTTTCGAACTGTCCATACTTGATGTGGACGGTCGTCACCCCTCGAACAGGGATCCTGTTCCCTTGATAATCCTGCACTCTTAGCTTCTGCGGCCGCAGTTTGCGTTTCGCGATGGCAGGCAAGTTTTTTTCTAAGTTGTTCCAGGACATGATCGTAATTGAAGATCCAGTGTCCACTTCCATTCGGCACGGCACTCCTTCGATGAGTGTTTTAATAAAGATTTTTTCTAGGCGTTGATGCCTGGCCCACTCTACACCAGTCTGGTTCAGCTTCGCCTTTTTAATTGACCAATCCCGGGCGTTTGCGGTTCCCGCGCTTTGATTGGTCAGTTTGAATTTTTGGCGGGAAGGTTGGGGCGCTCGGCAGGCCTTCGCGATGTGCCCTTTTTTTTCACATCGCCGACACGTGGCATCCTTAAATTTGCACTGCTGCTGTTGGTGTTGGCCTCCGCCACTCGCGATTCGCCCGGTCTTCCTCTCCGCCTCCCAGTATGGAAGACTTCTTCCTCTTCCTCGCCTTCCGACTCGGTCTGGACTTTCTCGTTGTGGACCGGGGTTGCTTTTGCTCCAGCTCCTGGCGCCGTCGGCTTTTGCAGGGTTTCTGCCGCTTGGGTAGACATCTCGTGAGCCCTTGCCTCGTCCAAGGCGATCGCGAGCGTCAGGTTGCTTCTAGACAGCAGCCGCCGTCGCAAACGGATGTCCCTGACCCCACAAATTAGCTGGTCGAGCAGCGCGTCTTCCAAGTCTCGGTACTCGCAATGGTTCGCGGCTTTCCTCAGTGCTGCCATGTAGACACTGATGGACTCGCCTTCACGCTGCATGCGCTGCCTTAATTCGAACCGTTGCACAAACTTGGAAGGCGTTGGTGCATAATGGGCTTTCAACGCAGTCTGCAGAGTTTGCCACGGTACCGACTGTACCGGCGTTGGCTCAGACAGCGATTCTGCGGTGTCGAAGACCTCGGGACCGCAGTGACTCAGGAAATATGCCCGTTTCCTGTTGTCCGAGACTCCTTGGAGCTCGTTGGCTTCGAGGAAGCACTCGAAGCGAGCCATGTATGACCCCCATTTTTCCTTTGCTGGGTCGAATGGCGCTGGCGGTGTATAGCTAGACATCGCTATTTGCCGCCTCTTACTTGCTGGGTTCGTAAACTCCTGGCGCCCTTCATGCCTCAAAATCCCATCCTCATCGCCAGTGTTAGATTCGGGCAATAACGAGGCAGGAGACCAGATGAGTGACAACAGCTCTTTAGTTTATAGTGAACCCAGCAGCAAACAACGGTAAAACCCCTCCTTATATACAGTTCAGCTGGAGGCTTCAGCCAATTAGCAACGTGCTATTTCCCGCTCTTATTTTCCCTCCAAAACCCTTAAAGATACATTACACCAAGCAATATATCAGTTCAGCTTTCCAACACTGACCATCTCTGATATTGCTTTGTTCCCTATTATGGAAAGAGAGAGATCCAGGTGTCTTTTACCGTGTGCAGATCAATGCTCCACTGCTTTCGATTGATGTACCCTGCCATAAAGAAAACAAGATTGGAATACAAGAGCAGGCATTTGGTGGGAATCTGTTGGACAGTGTCCATCATGCTTCTGATGGCTTTATACAGCGTCACAAAATGGTTTTCAATTTTGTCAACATCCTTTTATTGTGTGACACAAAACACAAAAGTGAGCTCGGTGTGCCAGGTGAGATTTGCAGGAACTGAGCAGAACAGAAGTTTTACGTCTCCGAATCTTGGATGCAGTTTCTATAAAATGTAAAATCTAATAGACTTTTACACAATTAGCTTTGGTTCATGTTCCACGTGTTACAGCTCAGTGCAATTTCTCCATCGACCAAGCTACTTAGAAATTAATGGTAAAAACTCATTTTGTTCAATGGAGCTCATCGATGTCAATAAGTTTGTACTTTTCTTTAACCCATCTTCCTCTTTGCTGAAAAGTGCAATGCATATGGACAAAAAGCTGCATCCGTTTTATCCACAAATTTCTATTCTTGTAATGTGATTTTCCTTTCTTCTCTTTTTTACTTTCCATTCCAGATGTTCCCCTTTCTTTTATCCCAAGCTCTTCTCCCCAACTTTCTTCATCTACTTGGAGAACGTGCAGAGAGAATGTTGAATGAGAAAGAATATATGTTCCACTGTCAAATGCCATTCCATCAGCCAAATCATTGGCTACAAATTATCCTAATATATTGGCTTCTTGAAAGTATTGTCAATGCTCGAATGTGTGACAGATGAACAAATTGGGTGTTCCTTTAATTACGATGAGGGAATAATAGTCCAAAACAGGGATGCAAAAAATGTAATCGAAAGACCACATGTGTCCGTTCAGTATACATTTGTCGATCTGGGTACCCTAAATTGCGGTGGGAAAAGTGTTTTGATCTTTCTTTAAATTTTGAAGATTTGGAGACTTTTAAGGGACAAAACAGTACTTTAAATATCACAGATGCTTAAGGTACCCATTGCAATCTTGAATTTCCTTCTAGCAATTTTTGGAGTGTGGTCTTCTACGTGAAGTGCAGAGCCTTGTATAGTCCTTAAGCTTATGCAAGGAATAAAGTAAAATAAATAAATAAAATAAAAATAAAGTAAAAAAAATAAAGTAAAATAAAGTAAAGGAATACTTTACCTGACTCTGTGGTCTCTTCCCATAATCCTAAAAGCTTTAACCAAAAACTTTCTACTATTGACCTCACCCCATTCCTAAGAGGACCATAAGGGGCGTGCATAAGCGCACAAACGTGCCTACCGTTCCTGTCCTATTGTTTTTCTTTTCTTCTTCCTATATATGCTTATACCTCCTAATATTTACTCATATATATGTTTATATACTATATAACCTTTCTGTATGATACTTACATATATTGTTGTGACAAAATAAATAAAATAAAATAAATAAATAAAGGTTATGTTCTGATCTAGAGGCATCTTTAATTACATTCTTTATGTAATGCTTTGAGTAATATATGACTAGAATCATGATAATGATCATTTATCCTACTTCAACCAGGGTGTGTTTTATCTCTTTTGCCATTTCTATCTGAAAGTTATATTCCATATGGAATGTCTTAAATTCAGGACTGAAAATGGGATAAGGAGATATTTACTTAAACATATGATGATAGCAGGCATATAACATCTGCATGTACAGTATCAGAGGTGGGTTTCAGCAGGTTCTGACCAGTTCTGGAAAACCGGTGGTGGAAATTTTGAGTAGTTTGGAGAACCGGTAGTAAAAATTCTGACTGGCCCCACCCCTATCTATTCTCTGCCTCCCAAGTCCCAGCTGATCGGGAGGAAATGGGGATTTTACAGTATCTATCCCCTGTAGTGGGGTGGGAATGGAGATTTTACAGTATCTTTCCCCTGCCATGCCCACTAAGCCACGCCCACCAAGCCATGTCATGCCCACCAAGCCACACCCACAGAACTGATAGTAAAAATTTTTGAAACCCACCACTGTACAGTATGTTAATAAGGCATGCAGGTACACACTCATACACACAGTTGCCAGATATGCAAACACAGAGAAAAATCAAGACCAATTGGAGTTTGAAAAGTATAAGCACTTCTGATCAAATTGTATATTTCATTCTCTCTGTAAACATAGGAAATTAGGATGTGTGCTTACTATTTATATGGAGTTGTTTACAGAGTCAAAAATAAGAAAACAATATGGTACAGACATTTGAACACCCTTTCAGTCAATACTTTGTAACACCTCCTCTGGCAAAAATAATAGCTTCCAAATGATTCCTTTTGCCAGCTAAGAAAGTGAGTAAGACGATTTGTCACATGTTCTGCCATGATCTTTGCTTAAAAGGTTGGCTTCTGTTGTGGGTAAATAGCGTCAGGGAGGAAGGATAAGGGGAAGCACTTGTTCTTTTCCCTTTAAAAGTGCAAAGTGGGCAAAGTCGGCTACTCCAGAGGACCTTCAGGATCCCTTGATGTTTGCAGAAGAAAATATTGTCTTTCTATCCTTGCTGGAAATATCTTCTTCTAATGCTGCTTCTACTAATGGAGTTTAATCTATTTTTCAGTCACCCAAGAAGTAAATGTATAGACTAAAGTTAACAGATTTCTCTTAGGATGGAAGGAGCTAAACAGACAAAATGCGTTTTTGCAAATGGCATTGAAGGCTTCCTCTTGGGAAACTGGGGGCGACCAAAAATGCTGTTGTCTTATCTTGGCATTAATACCTTAAGTTGTGAATTGCAGCATAAAGCATTTCTACTTTCCTTTGCCCTAGATTAGACTTTATCCCACTTTATTATTTAAATAAATAACTCAAGGATAAATAACTCTAGACCCACTAAGACCCACCTTAGTGGGTCTAGAACTCACTATCTCCTGGTTTACTTGGTCAGCACCTTAGCCATTAGGTCAAATTGGCTCTTTATTGTATAATGTACAGCAGGGGTGAAATGTTCCCGGTTCGGACTGGATCGCCTAATCCGGTAGCGATGGCGGCAGGTGGTTCAGAGAACTGGTAGCAAAAAACCCTGCCCCCCCCCCACCAATGCCCAGCTGAGTCGCGGAATCATCAGAGTTTTTTTTAACTTTTAAAAGCATTTTTTCTTCGGCTGAAAAAATGCTTTTAAAAATACAAAAAAAAGCCTCTGATGATCACACAGCTCAGCTGGGATCGTCAGAGACTTTTAAAAGCATTTTTTCTACAACTTAGAAAAAATGCTTTTAAAAGTAAAAAAAAAAAAGTTGGCCATGCTCACCCAGTCACATTACTCCCCCTCCATCAAGCTATGCCCACAGAACTGGTAGTGACAAATTTTACATTTCATCCCTAATGTACAGGTAAATCCTCAACTAACAACCACAATTGAGCCCAAAATTTCTGTTACTAAGTGAGACATTTCTTAAGCGAATTGTGCCCCATTTTACAATCTTTCTCCCCACAGTTATTAAGTGAATCACTGCAGTTGTTAATTTAGCAACACGGTTGTTAAATGAATCTGGCTTTCTCATTGACTTTGCTTGTCAGAAAATCATAAAAGGGGATCGCATGACTCCAGGGCACTGCAACTGTCATAAATATGAGTCAGTTGATGAGCATGTGAATTTTGATCACCTGATGGTGATGCGGATGGTGTAACGGTTATAAGTGTGGAAAATGGTCATGAGTCACTTTTTCAATGCTGTGGCAACTTGAAATAGTCGCTAAATGAACTGTTGTACACTTAAGGACTACCTGAAATCTCTCTACCTTTTCAAATATCATAAAGATGCCATCTGGTCCACAAGATCATGGCTGCTTGTTGGCTTTGCTGTCAGGTAGAAGTAAACGTGTGCTGTGTGATGAACAGGAAAATGTTGTTTTCTCTACAAAAAGGGAACGCCAATCCCAACAACTTATGAACAGGATGCAGAGGCAACCTGACATTGATTACTCCAGACAAAGTTATTCTATTTATCCGAGTCTCAAGTCCCCACTCTTGCAGCGAAAAATGACATAGAACCTTCTACCATCTTCTCTGAACCTTCTAGTTCACAGAAAGAGTAGTGAAAGCTTGGAACCAACTTCCAGTGGAGCAGTGATGGAATTCAATTTTTCTTCTTCTGGTTTTGTGGGCGTGGCATGGCTTGGTGGGTGTGGCTTGGTGGACGTGTCAGGGGAAGGATACTGCAAAATCTCCATTCCCACCCCACTCCAGGGGAAGGATACGGCAAAATCCCCATTCCCTCCCCACTCCTGGGGGAAGGAAATTGCAAAATCTCCATTCCCACCCCACTCTGGGGCCAGACAGAGGTGGTATTTGCTGGTTCTCTGAACTACTCAAAATTTCCGCTACCGGTTCTCCAGAACCTGTCAGAACCTGCTGAATTTCACCCCTGCAGTGGAGGTAGTAGGTCAATCATCAGTAACTGAGTTTAAACTTGCTTGAGATAAACACAGGTTCATCATCCGACATTAAAACTAAAATGAAATAAAAATTAGTAAAAACACAACAATAATTAAAAATAATAAATAAATTAAACAGAAAGCAAAAAGAATCAATAAACTCAAAGGGAAGACTTGATGGACCACTAGGTCTTTTTCTGCCATCAGTTTTGATGTTCCTATGTTCTCAGCTGCAAATGAAACTGGTGAGATTGCCCAGGTGTGACAGATGTTCTCTTTGTCTTTGTATGCAGAAGGAGGAAGCTAAAGTTCTGGATCCAGAAAGCTGGAAAGAAGTAGAAATCAAGTGACAAGTGGATGAGCTGCCAATAGAAAGGGCAAAGCAATTTATAACTTTGAGCAAGAATAAAAATAGGTGGCTAATTAGCAGTCTGTCTCCAAGGGGAACATCTTTAGCACTTAAAAAAAAAAGGAAAGAAAAAAGAAGCCATTATTGCATCTTGCTCAAATCATCAGAACGCTAATTGGGAAAATTACTTGCCGTGCTATAAACTCTGAGAATGTTTCCAAAGTCCTGCCAGTGTTACTATTGCAGAGTACCATATTTGATGTTGGTCTCAGCCTTTACGTAGCATCCAGGCTGCCAGACATATTGGGCTATGCAACTCAGGGTGGAGAATTTTGAGTAGGATAGGAGGTATAGCTCTGAAACTTTACATACAGAAAGGCTGCCATTGTTGTTTCAGCCTTACACACTGCTCTCCTGCTAAGAAATTAATGGGCTTGTTTTGTAGTTTTAGCAGCTGGCTGACCTTGTTGAGGCTCAGAAGCTAATTGGAATTAGGCCAGGCTAGGTATTTGAATAGGAGGCAGGAAGTTCCAAGGCTGAATGTGGGAATGAAAAATAAAAATGAAAAAAAAATGTGGTAGGCCAAGTCAGAATTAACAAGTGCTGGGATTTTGATTTTGATTAATACAGGTAATAACAACCGGACAGTGGTAGGATTCAAATAATTTAACAACCAGTTCCCTGCCCTAATGACCAACTGGGTAGGTGTGGCTAGATGGTCATGTGACCATGTGGGCATGGCCAACTCAACGTGACTCAGGTTGATGGGTGCTTCACCTGAGCTGTTACAATGTAATAAGGTTTAGCCAGAGAGGCAGTTTCTGTAAGCAGGGCAATAAAGATTAGGCTAGAAACAACACCAGAATGTTTCCTTCCTGCCTTCCTTACAGGATTAGCCCTGTAAAGTGGAAAAAAACAGAAGGAGATTTCTTCCAATAACCGGTTCTCCGAACTACTTAGAAAGTTAACAATCGGTTCTCCCAAATAGGTACGAACTGGCTGAATCCCACAACTGGACCTTGATAGCCTGACTGGAATTCTCTCTTCCTCTTACATCAAAGAAAATCAAGGCAGGTTAATCTTAAATTTCTTTCTCACCCTCTTGTTTTCAAGAAATGACAGTGGCTTGTTCGGCCACAAATGGGGACAATGCAGTGGTGGGTTGCCCCCGGTTCGATCCGGTTCTTGTGAACCAGTAGTAAAACCAGGGGAGGCTCCACCCACCCACCCAGATGTCATCACAGATGATCTGCGCATGCGCAGAAGCTCAGCACGCGCGCAATCCCGTTGCAAACCGGTAGTAAAGGTAAGTAGAACCCACCCCTGGGACAATGCCTTTGCTTTTATAACCAGGAGATCAAGAAGCTACCTACAGTGTGGCCTTGAAAGCTCAATCACGCAAAGCACTGTGGGAAAGGAGAAACATCATTCTTATTTACCAAACTTTTAACATCGCCAAGGTGAACAGTTCCCCAGGGTTGATAAATGCATTAATGGAATTGCACATGTTCCTATCACATTTGTGAAAAGGAAAAAAAGAAAATACAGACAGATTCAAAGTGGTCTGAAGAGATGCAGGATTAGCTGAAGCTCTGGGGACTGATGGAAATCTCTTGCATACTTAATGGATTGATTGCTCAAGCCATTCTCTTATAAATAGTTCAATTGAGTGGAGATTATGGAGTCACTATGGTAGATTATACATTGGGCATAAAATCAGAATATATAATCAGCAAGTGGACCAACTATAATCAGAAAGTGGGCCAAGTGGCATTGTGAGATTACAAAGCCATTTATTTATTTATTTATTAGAATTTGTAAACAAAAATGTGAACAAAAATAAAAGAATAAAACTACAATGACAGGGACGATAGGCATGTTAGTGCACTTATGCATGCCCGCTCTACTATTTATGATTTATAAAGTTGAATTGCTGGAATTATTTAATAACTCAGAATAAAGAAATAAAATAGATTGCTGCTAGGAATGTAAATTAAAAATATCTTTGTCTGGGAGAATAATATTAGAGAACGTTGTCTTGAAATGCAGAAAATAATTATCTGCCACTCCTGCAAAATAAACAAAATAAAATAATACAACCCGACATTAAAAACTCAAGAACAAAGAGAATTTGTTCCCCATAACCGCATAAGGGACCAGTTTAGAAAGGAAAACAGTAAACTAACAATAAACAAAAATCACACAGTGAATATGTGATGTTTTTAATATACACTTGTCCCCTCCTTCCAACACTTTTTCCATATTGCTCCAGCTAGGCTGTAATTGCACTTTAATATAAAGAAAAAAAAACCCAAAACTGATAAACAAATACAAGGAGAACTCTGTAAAGAAGACAAACCAATATGAAAATCTTATCATCTGGGCACTGCAAATATAAGTACCCAAAGAACCTAGATCAGTGGTGGGTTTCAGCAGGTTCTGACCAGTTCTGGAGAACCAGTAGCTGAAATTTTGAGTAGTTCGGAGAACCGGTAAATACTACCTCTGACTGGCCCTGCCACTCTCTATTCTCTGCCTCCCAAGTCTCAGCTGATTGGGAGGAAATGGGGATTTTGCAGTAATCTTCCCCTGGAGTGGGGAGGGAATGGAGATTTTACAGTATCCTTCCCCTGCCATGCCCACCAAGCCACACCACGCCCCTACCAACCCACACCCATAGAACCGGTAGTAAAAAAATTTGAAACCCACCACTGACCTAGATGACTGAGAATCTCCATAGACATTTACCCAAAGAATGGAGACTCCATAGAAAGTAAAATTAATAAGTCATTATTAAAACAACAAAATACCTTATCCCACCAGACTTGAAATCCTAGGCTTAGAAAACTTGGAACTCCGTCGCCTTCGACAAGACCTAAGTTTAACTCACAGAATCATCTATTGTAATGTCCTTCCTGTCAAAGACTACTTCAGCTTTAATTGCAATAATACAAGGGCAACCAATAGATTTAAACTTAATGTAAACCGCTTTAATCTAGATTGCAGAAAATATGACTTCTGCAACAGAATCATCAGTGCTTGGAATACTTTACCTGACTCTGTGGTCTCTTCCCATAATCCTAATAGCTTTAACCAAAAGCTTTCTACTATTGACCTCACCCCATTGCTAAGAGGACCATAAGGGGCGTGCATAAGCGCACAAACGTGCCTACCGTTCCTGTCCTATTGTTTTGCTTTTCTTCTTCCTATATATGTTTATATGTGTATATACTATATAATCTTTTTGTATGATGTTGTGACAAAATAAATAAATAAATAAAATAAATAAATAAAACAATATTCTTGAAACAATCAATTTGGTCTAGTGGTTAAGGAGCTGGGCTAGATCAGGGAAAACTGAATTTTACTTCTGACTTAGGCCCAGAAGCCACAGGCCATTCTTTCTCAATGTAATGAGAACAGCCACAGGAGGACACTTTTGAAACTGTTGCCTAGAAAGCTGCATGGACTTGTCCAGACCGCCAACAGGAACCAACACTGACTCAGACAGAAATATATATGTATATATAGCACTATATTCTTAATTAAGGAAATCATTGTAGAAGAATCCTGATGACAGTTCTGAAGAACAATTTCTCCAACCCACTCATGAGTGAACTATGATGGCCATTGTTCGCAGCCAGCATGAGTTTGATTATAGTTCAACTTATCTGGAAAGTTAATGGGTTAGGAAAAGCTGCAGTTAAGACACAGAACAAATTCCTGGAGTTCCAACTGAAAATTTGGCAAAATTCTGACATTTTCCAGCCCTAGGAAGCGTTTATTTTTTGGTGATGAATTCAACTGTCATGAAAGATGTATTATTATTTTTTTGAAATGCTGTAGTATGACTGAAAAAGGTAATTTTCCTTGAAGTAAACGTTGGCTTCATCACTACTTCAGCTGCCAATTTTTCCTACATTATGATTATTAAAATAATCATATCCATTAAAATAATAACGGATAGGGTAGAAACTTAAATATTTTAGCATTGTATAGTGGTGAAAGTGTTAATCACTAGAAGTGAGGAGAGTCACATTCACATCCATTGTGAGCCATAGAAGTTCACTGAGTGATTCTGGGCTTGCCATTTTCTCTCAGCCCAACAAACCTCTCACAGTTGTTGATGTGGGAAATTATGGGAGGACAGAGGACTACGTATACCTCCTTGACCCCCTGAAGAAAAAGCAGGACATAAATCTATCAAGCAAACAGAAAATGCCAACCAACCAGGAGGGCCTCTGAGGCTGATTAGGGCAGTCAAGCAATCCTGTGTAAGAAGGGGTAATATCTCTGATATTAGTCCTTACAGGATTGGCAGAATTGGTTGTGAGGCAATCTCTTCTCTCTTGATGTTGTGCCTCCCTTCCAGCTGGAGAAACTAGGGAAGTATCTTCTGAGCCTTTTGCCACCCCCACCCCCACTACCTAGCGACAGGCTATTATGCAATTTCTTATCTGATCATTCCCTTGGCATGTTTCTTAGCTCATTCTCCCAAGATCTTTCCCACATACCATTCAGTGGGTTTCAAAAATTTTTACTCCTGGTTCTATGGGTGTGGCTTGGTGGGCGTGGCTGAGGAAGGATACTGAAAAATCTCCATTCCCACCCCACTCCAGGGGAAGGATACTGTAAAATGTCCATTCCCTCCCCATTCCAGGGAAAGGTTACTGCAAAATCCCCATTTTCTCCCGATCAGCTGGGACTTGGGAGGCAGAGAACAGATGTCAGAATTTTTACTACTCTCCGAACTACTCAAAATTTCCACTACCGGTTCTTCAGAACTGGTCAGAACCTGCTGAAACCCACTTCTGATACCATTACAGATTGTTTGAAACCAACAAAGAGGTACAATAGACCAAATTGTATGAATTAGAAAAGTCCCAAATTTCTTACAGAGCCAGCAGAAAAAAAAGCCTTCTGATATCCATTCTTTTTAAAAACAATCAGGAATCAACTATTGGAATCATCCGTTGGAAAATCAATAGATGCAGAATGAAATCTTCTTAGGAATTAATACTATCAAATTGACATAAGAAGTGCATTTTACATTTCGTAAAACCCAAATTCACTGATTTGCCAAGAATGGATTTTCCAGTTCCTTATTCTATAGTTCATACATATTACAAACATATATTTCATCAATTTCATAGACAGCAGACATACTTGGAAGCGGAAGAGATATTATATGTATTTGAACTAAAACTAATTATTCAATTGTATAGGTAACTAAGACATAATTAAGATAATTTATAAATGATGGTAATTGTTAAGGGTAATCTGGGTTCACAACCAAGGTTGTGGACTGTTGAGCAGAGTACCCTACGCATGAAAACGACTGAGACTGGTTGTATACAATAACAGTCACTTGCAGACAAACTGGGGTTTGATATTCCTTTACTTTTAGGGAAAAGGCAAAGTCATAGTCCAAAAACAATCCAGGTCGTACACATATAAAGCCAGTCAGTCAGTCTTCATACCAATGTAGACTTGCAAAACAAACAAGCAAGGTCTTCTTTCAGTTTGGCAAAAACAGTTCAATACACAACAGTCAGTATCTTGAGGAATCAGTAACTAACCATGATCAAGCAACGATCATAAAGCTCAAATATACAGTTGCAGCATGTCATTAGGTTACAATGCTGTAGCGTCACTCTAGATTCCCTATAGTCCTTTTATACATTGGCTACAGAGCTCAACCAATCAGGATGCTTGCATGATGCAGCAAAGCCTTAAAGCAATATCATGCTTTTCTACAAACATACATAGTTAGTTTATATATTGCCTGGCCAACTAGTTAGGCAAACAACAATTTCCTGACAGTAATCCTCAAAAGAACTCTAGAACTGTATTGTGCATTTAGCACAGGGGTGTCAAACTCGTGTTGTCATTCAGAGTCACGTGACGTATCGGGACTTTCCCCCCCTTTGCTAAACCGGGAGTGGGCGTGGTCAATGTGTGACGCATCTGGCCCGCAGGCCGCGAGTTTGACAGCCCTGATCTAGCATAATACACAGAATTGCAGTAACATTTCAGCTTTGTGTTGTATGTGAAATCTGCAATTCATGATTCAGGGACTTGAACCCAGGAAATTGAATGGAGGAAATTACAATTAAGCTACCTATGGTTAAATGTGTCATAAGAGCTCAGCCTTTGATCTATTTTTCGTTTGAAAAATAACCTGACAATTTCAATCAGTTTTATTTTTTTTTCCTGGCTGGCTTAAGAGGTTTCATTATGATTTGATTGCAAGATAATTGGTGAATTCTGTCAGATTAATGTATCCATCTGGCTACTGTAATTTTCATTTACTCCATAATGGCAAAGAAAGAATCTAGTAGCTTTATTTGAATAAGTAAGCAGAGAAAGTAAAGTCTTTTGTAAGATTCCATAGCAATAAGGAAGATCAACATTTAAAACTTAGCTAACACATCGTTTCAATAAATATTTGTAAACTGTGGTTGGGTATTCACAAGACATGAGGCTAAGCAGAGATTGGCTCCTTAGGCTGGCTCAGCAAACTGTGTGTACCAGCCGGTGTAGTTATTTGATGTTTCCATTTGTTATGTATATTATGTATTGTGTGATACATATTATGTGAACCAAATTACGGTAACGTGGTGGCATAGTGGTTAGAATGCAGCATCACAGGCTAACTCTACCCACAGCCAGAGTTCAATCTAACGGGCTCAAGATTGATTCAGCCTTCCATTCTTCCAAGGTCGATAAAAGGAAGACTGAGATTGTTGTGGGCAATATGCTGACTTTGTAAATCCTTTAGAGAGGGCTGTAAAGCACTATGAGGCAATATATAAGTCTAAGTGCTATTGCCAGTTAATTTAGTATGTCATTTTATCTACTTCATTTATTTATTAATCAAATTTTTATAACTGTCCGTCTCATATATACTTGGCTTTCAGTGGCTTACAAGCAATTAAAAGATATAAAAATGACAAAAAAGCACAACACAACCATTTAAAAACAAGGGAAACAATATAAAAACATAACATTCATAAAATTAATGCAAGGCAATTAGATCAGGGTGAAATCCAGCAGGTTCTGGAGAACCGGTAGCGGAAACTTTGAGTAATTTGGAGAATCAGCAAATGCCACCTCTGGCTGGCCTCAGATTGGGGTGGGAATGAAGATTTTGCAATATCCTTCCCCCAGGTGTGGGGTGGGAATGGACATTTTGCAGTATCCTTCTTCTGCCGCACCCACCAAGCCACACCCACCAAGCCACACCACGCCCACCAAGCCATGCCCATAGAACCAGTAGTAAAAAAAATTGGATTTCATCACTGAATTAGATACACATATGCACACACAGAAAGACGCAGGCAGACAGGCATCCTATTTTTTTTTTTGGAAGGAAGTCCCATGGATTCTGCTGATTTGCAGCTTCTGTAGCAGAAATTTTATACATTTTATTTATTAATTAATCAAATTCATATTCCCTTGCAATCACAGGATTATGGCAGCTGACAAAATAAAATATATAATAAATGGAAGAACATAAATGAACTGAATCCCAGACAAAAAACATGGTGCCAGTCTTCAGCTATTTCCAGAAAATGGACAGTGTTGGAGACAAGACTTCCCCTGGGAGGTGATTCCAGAGGGCTGGCCCCATCACTGAAAAAACAATGCTTCTGGGCTTCAGCAGGCACCTGGAAGCTAATAGGAAGCCAGTGCAGGGTCTGCAGAACAGGCAGTAATATATGAGCCGCTTTGATCCTGTGATTAAGGCACCAGGCTAGAATCCAGGAGATTGTGAGATCTAGTCCTGTTTTAGACATGAAAGCTGGCTGGATGACTTTGAGCCAGTGGCTCTCTCTTTCGAAGTTTCAACAGCACAGAAAAAAGTGACTTCTGACCATTTGTCGCACTTAATGACCGTTGTAGCAGCCCCATGGTCACAGGATCAACTTTTGGCTGGCTGGCAACTAGTTCATATTTATGACGGTTGCAGTGGCCGCGGGTCATGTGACCACTTTTTAAGACCTCCTGACAAGTAAAGTCAATGGGGAAGCCAGATTCGTTTAACAACCATGTTTCTGACTTAATAACTGCAGTGTGGCAAGAAAAGTTGAGGGCAAAAATGGGGCAAAACCCATTTATTTTAATTATTTATTTTTTAAATTTTATTTATTTCGTCAAGCATGTATTTTATGACAGATACAAGTGTAAACATAACTATAAATACAAAGGGTATTTATGTAAAAGGTATGAATAAAAGAGAACATTAGGACAGGAATGGTAGGCACACTGGTGTGCTTATGCATGCCCCTTACAGACCTCTTAGGAATGGGGTGAGGTCTACAGTACACAGTCTAAGGTTAAAGTTTTGGGGATTTGAGGAAGAAACCACGGAGTCAGGTAGTGCATTCCTGGCGTTGTCAACTCTATTACTGAAGTCGTATTTTCTGCAGCCTAGTTTGGATAGGTTTACCATGAGTTTGTATCTATTGTGTGCTCTTGTATTGTTTTGGTTGAAGCTGAAGTAGTCATTGACAGGTAGGACATTGTAGCTGATGATTTTATGTACTATGCTTAGGTCAGACCGAAGACGGCGGTCTTCAGTTTGACCTAACAACTGTCTCACTCAACAGAAATTTTGGAATTAGTCACAATTTGAGGACGACAAGTACATGCTAAATAACAAAGGGAAGGGAACTAACTCTTTGAGGTACCACACAAGGGAGCAATAACACTTCTCTCTCTCTCTCTCTCTCTCTCTCTCTCTCTCTCTCTCTCTCTCTCTTCCCCTCCCCCATCTGACTGCCCTATGTTTTAAATTCAATTTACAGGGAAACTGTAATTTGAGTAATCATAGGTTTTATCACTGAGCATTTAGTAGGCCATTATGATTAAGCTTTGGCAAGGAAACAAGGAAGGTGAATATATTCACAAGAGTGATTCATACTCTAGTGAAACCAAGTATGGACTCCATGTTCCATTTGTTCCAAAGTGTGGTATACAAACTCAATTATCAGGCCTCATTATCAACGTCTCAGCAAAGTTGTCAGAGCATAGTATTTCAGGATGGATGCTCTCCAAGATACTAATGAGATTCCCAGTGCTGTATAAAATCATTGCAATATTTTTAAAGTGTACTAAAAACTGTTCCTTGGTGGACAATAAGCAATGGCTAATCTTTCCTGGTTTAACTGGAAATGTATCATAGGGGATAAGACGATCCCTTGCCATTTTTTTTACAGACCTACAATAATTTTTTCCGGAATACTAATGATGCATGCAGGCAATAATATGGAAATACTATGTTTTCCAAAATAATGTCTATGTTCTTAATAAATGTTCAGTATTGTTTTACTTTTAGTGTTCTTCTCAGGCATGGCCCCCTTGTGAATTGTATTGCGTGAGATGAGCTATTTTAGTGATGGATGACCTTCAAGGGTTTTGCCATCACAAGCCTTGGGGGATGATATATAACAGGGGTCTCCAAACTTGGCAACTTTGAGATTTGTGATTTCAACTCCCAGCATGGCTGGTTGAGGAATTCTGGCAGTTGAAGTCCACAAGTCTTCAAATCGCTGAGTTTGGAGACTCCTGAAATATAAAATGGAAGATACTAGGTCTATAATGTCCAAGCACTTACAATTTTCCAGCTTCAATGGAATGTAACCTGGAGTATAGCTATTTTGAGAAGGGCTCTCTGTCACTACAAACAACAGTAACAACAACAATCAGGTCTCTTTTTACCTTCCCCACTTCAGTGTCTTCAGTGAAAGAAAAAGGGACAGAATCAAGTTTCTTCCCTTATTTTCTTATTTAGAAACCTGGCTCAGAACCAGCAGGACAGCTGGAATCCCTTCTGAAAGTAAGGTACAAAAAGATCCACAGAGGTGGAAAAGGAACCTGAACATTATATCAAGTCACATGAATCCAAAATATTTGCCACCTCTTTGCCAACAATTCTCTTCTTGCCCATTCATTTCATGTTGACTTCTGGAACTACTCCAGAAATTTGGCTTCAGCTGAAAGTTGATATTTCCTCTTCAGAATTAAATTACATTTCCATTCCATCGTTCACAGTAGGAATTGGGATTTCTTTTAAAGGGCCTTACTTCAGCAATACAGTATGTCTGTCACCCTTTTATCATTCTTGTAATTTAGCACAGTCCCAAAGAATTTAAAGAAGCTGACTATACATAGGGATGTTCAACAAGCTTATTAGGCTGGTCTAAGGTGACCCGAGGGCTATATTTGCACAACATGCCTACTCGCTGTTCAACTATCCTGGTAGACTCAATTAATCCCATTTCCTGCTTTCATAAGCGATACTATGTCATAAATTAACAACTGTGAGTTGACACTTGGGTAAAGCGTGGTTGGTTTATTTATGGATCAATGTGCCATATCAACCATTGTGTTTCTTGAACAAGTCTCTGAATTTCTCCAATTTTGGATCTGAAATGCTACTCACTACACCAAGATATATAAACACAAAAGAAGAACATATGTTGAAACCTTTTTATTTGCTCCAGAGGGAATGCTGGTTTTCATACGATGCAAAAATTAAAATCAGCTTATTTATTTATTTATTTATTGAAAAGAGTTTTTTTAATTTTTTAGAAACATACAAACATAAAAACATCTTCCATTCAAATTTCAAATACAATGTGTCGGTGTGTGGGTTACATTTTTTTGTGCAAACAACAATTACCTATCATTAATTTAGCCTATTTTATTCCATCATTTTAAAACAATTATATCATTCAATAATTTTTACCTTATTAAAAACTCTAATCTTCTTTATCATAATTTTCCTTCGAACCATTGGTAAAATAAGTCCCATAACTTATAAAATTGTTTATCTTCCTGATCTCTAATTTCAAACGTCAATTTACTCATTTCTGCACAATCCATTATTTTCTTGATAATTTCATCTTGCAATGGCAATTTCTCATTTTTCCAATTCTTTGCAAATACAATTCTAGCTGCAGTTATTACATTCACAATCAAATATCTCAATTGTCTACTACTATATGTTTCAGGTATAATTCCCAGTAGAAAAACTTCTGGTTTAAAGTCTATATGTTTTTTTATCATTTTCTCCAACCATGTATGTATTTTACTCCAGTATCTTCTAGCTTCTATGCAAGTCCAGCACATATGGTAATAAGAACCAGGTATCTGTTGACATTTCCAGTATTTTTCGGATGTTGAACATTCTGGCTATTCTTATTGGGGGTAAATGCCACCTGTAAAACATCTTATACATATTCTCTTTATATGCAGTAGACATTGTCATCTTATAATTTGGCCTCCACAATTTCTGCCATATTTCTAGATCAATGCCGTGCCCTAAGTTTTTCCCCCAAGCAACCATAGTCTCTTTAACTTGTTCTTCTTCTAATTTAATCTCTAACAAGTAACCATATAACTTTCTAATTAAATTGTTATCCGTACCTGTTAAAATTTTATCTAGATTAGTCAAGTTATTATAAAAACCTTCTGTTTTAAAATCGTTATCATATCTGGAACATATTTGCAAGTATGAAAGCCAACTCATTTTTATACCCTTTATCACCCTTTTCATTCAACAATTCATTATATCTAACAATTTGTTCCTTTTTAAAAATTAATGAATATGAGAATGCCTCAATCATTGATACCCAGAGTGGAATTTTTAAATAATGTTCTTTCTTAATTCTTTCTTAATTTAATAACAAAGCCTCTCTTATAAGGTGTCTTCTAAAGTACCCTTGTATTTTAGTTCTCCATACCATAGAAATGCATGCCATCCAAATAATAAATCATGACCTTCCAGTGTAAGTATTCTAGTATTTCCTAGGGTTATCCATTCTTTTATCCACATTAAACTTGCAGCTTGGTAATATAACTCCCAATTTGGGAGGCCAAAAGTTGGTTCTCAATGGATTTGCATCTTTGTTTTCAATACCTCGGTATCTGCCATTGTGAATTTTGTCTGAAAATTGTACAACCACAACTAATATTGTGATGCTTCTCTCCCTTTTTGGAGAAGAGCTTTCCCTCTGATATCTAAACTGCCCCATTTTAGCTCAACTTTGGAGGAAGATTGAAGTCATGGCTCTTTAGGAAAGTGGCTGGGGAGAATGAGGATTGAGTTATGTCTCATTGGGATGGGCCATGAATGGATATTGTTTTCCTTATTGTGATTCCATGTTAAAGTTTTTGTTGCTTCTTGTAAGACACTTTGAACTGCATGGAGAGGAGCAATGTGCAAGCCACAATAAGAGTAAATAAAATGAATGTCTTAATATCTCTTAAAATTATACACATAAAACCACCAGTACAGTATTAGCTAAAAGGCTGATTTTAAGAGATTTGAATCCACATCATAGGAGTCATGATTGCCAGTAGTCAGTTCACTAGTTTGACAGATCACTGCGTATATCAGTGGTTCTGGTGACATCTTCAAAACTGTGCTATTAAAAATGTATGTCACAGCCACAGATAGTATTAAGGGCACCTGCACCAATGATGATTACCATATTCTTCTATTCTTTTTTAAAAAGTCAGATATTCTAGGAGAACAAAAAAGAAAAAGGACTGGAAAAAGGACTGGAAAAAGGACTGGAAACTAACTGGTGGATCAAAAATGATCAATGATCTTGCCTGAATCTGACTCTAAAAATTAAATTAAGAAAACTGTTCCGGATTAAATGGCTCCAGAGAAGACAGCTCTCATATACATTTTTTCTTGTCATCTCCTCATTAAAAACTCCCTCACCCAAAAAAACCCCCAAATCATCAGTGCTTAAAGACCACTGTTTAAATCAGTTTGGTTTCTCATCTGACAATTTGGTTGGAGTAATACAGTTGCGAAACTGATTTCCACAGCTAACAGATGCCACCTCCAGATTATAATTACACCCTTGGTAACAGAGGAAGAAGATTTGAACTGTCTGGCACTTCTTTTTTCTGAAAGCATTTATTAAAAAGTACCACTATTTTCCCTTACTTTAAAACGAATGCCTAGTTGTACAATGAAGAGAATCACAAAATGCAAATCCCAGCAAACTACAATCTTCAGTCACTAGCAGTCACCTGTTGCCCTTCTCCATGTCCTCTCTTTTTTTTGGAGCGGGGTGGGTGGACTTAATCTAATTATGGTTTCCACTTCTCCCCTCTCTGCCTGCTGTGGTATAGCCCAGTGTATGACAAATGTCAGGTTTTGTAGCATCTCCCACGTTGCTTTGGAAACATAACTTCCAGCTGAGGAGGTTTGCACTATACAACTGAAATAGCCTAGCTGAAAGAGGAGCACAGATTTGTTTATACGAACCTTTCACTACCACTGCAGTTTTTGCTAATAACCTCTGGCATTTGCTCACCTCAAGGATTGATGAAAGACAGGTGTTTCCATCAGGGTCTAAAACTGTGGAAGCAAATTGCTTGTAAAGTGTACTGACAGAGAACACGGTCTTACTGGTACCACTGATTCCAAATCTGGTCTCAGAGCAGCTAATTTAACTTCCAATTGGGCATACTTGTACCAGTCCCATTGAAGTTGATGGATCTCATTCTGACTGGAGGCATTTAGGATTGTCCAGCAAATGTATAATGGGACCTTTTGGTCCCCTATATAATATATATTATATATAATATATATATATATAATATATAATTATATTATATAATATAAGCAGGAATGGCCATGGCATTTACAACAGATGCTGAATTGTTCTGTCTTTATAGCAAGGTCATACCATTGAGGTTTGGTAATATCAGCTAGCCTTGCTTTAAGCACTTTTTCCACATGTTGGTGAAAAGCTTAGGTGTGTTACCAAAGCTAGAAATAAAAAGAAAGAACTAGCAGAGCTTGTTTAGACTTAACATGGTTTCTTCCAGATATATTTAGATAAGAACACCGGTGATCTCTGATTAAGATGAAGACATTTGGTGTCGAGATTCAAACACTGATGGCCATTGGATGATACAGAGAGTTGTAGACCAGTATATCTAGAGGGTTTCAGATTGAGAAAATGGCATATATAGATTTGTAGAGCAGTGCAAACAGTTAAAAAGATTATGATGGAGCTTTATAATCCTTATTTCTGTGGAAACTATAGCACTAAAGCAATTTAAAAAATCCTTAAAGAAAAAGCATGGGTGTCTATGAACATTATTCAAACAAGCTTCAAGGATAGGAATACATATGCACATTCATACTTTCAGTTATTCATTTATAGTTTAGGCTATTTAAATTTCCAATACACTGGATTTAAACATAGGACTGTCATATCTGAGCTGTAAAATTCTAGTTTACTCCTACATGGCAGGAAATTGTTCTGAAGACATCTTATGTTCATCAGAATTTTTCAGCCCAGTTTCAGAGCGAGGTAGAAAGAAAATAAGACGGTTACACGGATGGGGGGAAAATACCTTATAACTTAACTTTCATTGCAATATATTTTTATTGTTGTAGTCAGCATTAATGGTGGCCTTACAATTTAGTAGAATCTATTATTTGTTCTGTCTATAAATGAAGAACAATAAAGGAAACTATTCAGAAGTAACTCTATGTATTGTTCTTGGAGCCTGACACTAACCTTGTCAGATTAAAGCAACTATTTGCATAACTACAGATATATAATCTGGGAATCACTAGGGAGGAGCTATTTTAACCCTCCTCCCACTGACCAAACTTTCCAAGCTGCGCTGCCTCTTTACCCTCTGGAAAACAGCCCATACCTGTTGGGAATTCAGACTATATTCCACCACAGTTACATATTCTCAGCTGTTCCTAAATTTGTTTATCTCTGTTCTCCTGTGCAGCTTCCAGTTTCAAGAATACTTTCCTACAAGAAGTTATATTCCTAGCTTTAGTATTTCTCTCCCTCTCCCTCCCTCCCTCCCTCCCTCCCTCTCTTCTCTTCTCTCCTGTATGTTATTGTATTGTTTCTATGTATAAATGGCTTTATACATATACCCTCCCTTTCATGGGATAATCTTCCTAGGCTTGTTCATGTTCTGATTACCAAACAACTCCTGGTCCAGTACCTTGCACCATTCTGGAGCTTCTCCAAACTATCCCTCCCTCTATTGTCGGTCCCTATCATTAGCTTTCGATTGCAGAAAGGTACCAATTTAAGTTGCTGGTTCAACTCCATAGGCCTTGAGCACAGCCACCCCAAGTGATTTGGAAAATCGGCTTGTCCAGCCAGACCCAACTGGCATCTGTTGGTGCTAAAATAGCACTGTCACAGTTGAGAGCTTTTTCTCTTAACTGAATGAAACTGGTTTAAGGATAATCTAAAGAGGAGGAAGGAGTATTAAATATGGTTGCTGCCTTGAATTACTTATAAAAGTAATAAAGGGGGGGAGAGAGAAATAAACATCAAATAAATACGAATGGTGGAGTGGAGACATATATGAATATGTTGGTTGAAACTAGTTTTAGCTCTGTTTCTTTTTCTGTTTTTTTAATCTCATGATTTTAACTTCTTTGGTTTATTATTTCTTGCTTACTCTGGAAGGGAGTAGTGTTTTATATATACATATGTAAATATGTGTTTCTGAAAACTGATGTTGACAATCTAGGATTAGTTATTAATTCTCATTTGAACAGTAAATAGTGAATCAGTAAGCTGAAGGCTTCTGATTTAAAATGCCAGTTATGTTCCGCAAAATGCTGCAGGTTTGACTATTTTTGGATTATAATTATGCCCTCCGCTAGCCACAGCCAATTTCGTATGAAATGCCATGAAATCAGAGAAACCTTAAGGCACATACTTAAAACAACTCAAGCAGCCTGCTAATGTGTGATATTTTTGGTTCAGTACTTCGGATTTGAGCACTATGAGAAAAGCAGCCCTGAAGCGAATGGAAGTTTTATCAAAGTGAGAATTGCGGGATTAGATCAGCGTTTACTGTTAAATTTGGTTTCCCCTCCCCCAAACTTTTGTGTGTATGGTGTGTATATATAATGAATAGAACCTTTTCACATTAAAAAATTGATATGGGCCACAGGGTTTGGATTTAGCCTTACAGTGCTGCATCAACCTAAAGTTGTGTTTATGAAAGGAATCAAATAGGATGATATGCAAGTAATTTCTGTTGACTAAATTCCCTTCCACTGGCAGAATTTTATTCTGCGGGATTGGGAAACATCCCATTTAAAATCCCACCGATCTGCAGACAGAGAAATCAGCCCCTGGATCTATAGGCAGAGAGGATATAAAAATATGATACGGAAAAAGCAGAAGGAGGATGTTATAGCTAAAGGTAAAATCTGAGAACAGACTTAATCAAAGCATTATACAAATAACTCCTTAATTGCCCCTTTGAGGCATATCCTGAAACTGAGCCACCAAATGGCTAAGATTAAGATGAAATACAAATTGCCACTAGTCAAATCTTGGTTTAGATGAAGTACAGGCAATGAGGAAGTCCACTGTTGCTTTGAGGAGTTTAGTGACATATTTTGATTTCTCCTTCATATTAAGAAAAGTTTAGAAGTTTGGAGCTCATTCTGAGCTAACCTTGTTTTTTGCCCTTGGTTTACTGAAGGAAGGACAATGGCTCACTGGTGGGAGAATCTTCACATAGCTTTTCTTGCTGTGAAAGTCTCAGACTTTCAACTTTCATTCCAGTCATTATGTATTGAATATATATAGCTGTGTTAAGCCCTGCTAAAGTGAAAATAACCTTTAGATGACCCTAACTGCTAACTTCAACTGTTTTGGAGGGAAACGTAGAACATTCATATTTGGGCGGGCTTTTTCAAGGATTATGATTGGTTAAGGCCTTGGGGTCCTAGAGTATAAATTACAGGCATTTGCCTGCTCTTTCCTCAGTTCCAGTTTTGAGTCAATAAATGTTGTTATAGCTATGCTGATCTGCTTCTTGCCTACTGAAGCCCACTACACAATACCCTGTTTCCCCCAAAATAAGACATCCCCTGGTAATAAGCCTAATTGGGCTTTTGAGTGCATGGCAATAAGGCCAAGTGCTTATTTCAGGGTTCAAAAAATATATAAGGCAGGGTCTTATTTTGGGGGAAACACAGTACCAGTCATGTGCCACCCAGTGAGGGTCAGGTCTTGCAGTCTGTTGACCATCGCACGGCCATAAAATCATAGAGCCCAGTTTTGATTTTAAAAAAAACACCTTGGGATTATTGTTGCTTGTCAGAAACTTCTGCATGGAACCTAGTACTGAGTACTGTGGAAACTGGCCACTTTTGGGATATCTCTGCTGTTGTTATTAAGGAGATCCTGGCAGCTTGTTAGAGATACTTGAACTAATAAGAAAACTTAAAACCCCTTTATTTACTGGCATGCTTATTGCCTCTGGATCCAAAAAAACCAGTTGCCTGGGTACCTGGGCACTGCCCTGATACTTGGCAAACCAGATGGCATCTGTCCATTCTGGCTAATTGGGATTGGATTGTTATTAATACTAACTTTCGTTCTATTTTATTTATTTATTTCTCAAATTTCTGCACCGCTTATCTCACTTAAGTGACTCTGGGTGCTTGAAACAAACACCATAATATAAAAACGTGACCAAAGCACAATTTAAAGAAGAGTTACAAACAAAGTTAAAATTTACAAGTTAAAAAATAAAATGTTAACAAGGCTAAAAGTTAACAAGGTTAATTTAACAAGGCTCCAGCCATTCCCAAGGTTGCATAATACTCTTGGATTCCCTCTGCCCCAAGCTAAGTGGTAGAGCCAGGTCTTAATACTATTCCAGAAGACCAGAAAGGATGGGGGCTTGCCTCAAATTTTAATCAAACTATCCTGAAGTATCACTTAAGGTAATTTCTGAACTAGTGGCTTATAGCATCTTCCTTGTATCACCTAACTAGTATTGAAGTGATAAAACTTGTCTGCATTATTACTACTCCTCACACATCCCTAAAGTATCTGACACACAAGGGAGAGAGAATGGAATACACTTGATCATAACTTTGTTCCCCAATATACATTCAGAATTGAAGCCCTTTGGTAGAATGGTTTGTCCACTTACAATTTTGCAATTAAAAAGAAAGGTTAATAGATCTGTCCTTTGCCATTAAGCAATTTTCTGGTTTGCTGACTCAATCTATAGGCAGAGACATTATTTCTAAATGTTCTAACCTAAAGGATGAAAAAGACAGAAAAAGAAAAGCAAAAAAGAAAGAGAAAAAACAAAGCTGTGATTTATGGAAGGCTAAGCATCTCCACTTTATAAAATTAGAATGAGAATTATGATGTTCAGAAAAATACACATCTGCCTTCCTGAACAATTTGTTCTCACAGTGATGATAAAGAGACCGAAAGGATATTATCAGATGTTATCACATATCCCAGAGTTCCAGATAATTTCGCTAAAACAGCTTTATAAATAATAAGTTAGCATTACATTTTAAGTGGAAATTTCTTAAAAGGTATGGGACAGGCAGCAATCACAATTTTGTTTCTCTGGCACGATGGTGAATATTAACATATGTATGTGTGTATCAAGCTCATCAGGATTTACTTTTACACTGAGATATAAGCAATGCAGCAATATTGAGTTAACAAGTCCTTTGAACCTGTTTTAGTCATTGCCAATGTTGATAATTCAAGGCAGTCAAAGTCTACCATCCCTGCGAAATTCATAAGATGCACTCCCTTTTGTTGTTTAGGAAGGTGGTGAAAATGAAGGTTTTTCATAGTCTTTTAATTCACAATCGGCAGGTCTTCATGGTGCCAACTGGATACATTCAAGATCTTTTGGACTATAATTTCCAGAATTTTACCTCTATTGGTTGCAATAAAAGAATTAGGGAATTAATATCAGCCTATCTTAAAGGCAGTAGGTTGGGAATACATACTCTTGTCAAAGCCACCTGCTCAGTGAAATGTCAAAGAAGTACACTTATGTTTTGTCGTAGAAAATCCATTCATAAATTAGTTCATTTGCTTCTACTATTTTAAGCCATCAGATATAGCATTGGCACCACTTACTGTCTTGTAAGGTGTTGATGACAAAATCTTCTGCCTTAAGTAGGTATTTGTGAATTATAACAAGTAGGGTGTATCTGAATCTCACTTGAAGAGAAACAAAGAGTTTTATCTCAAGCATAATGGGAAAAGTAGCCTCCTTCTTTCTGCTTCGTTTTAATAACCTGGATTGCTGGGAATTAGTCTCTGAGTAAACTAGATGAGATTTTGAAAAATAAGCTTGAATTGTCAGTCTGCAGTAAGAATTTTTAAAAATTAAACAAATATACAAATCATGCTAAGTGTACATTACATAATAAAGTTTGTGTGCACAAACAAGTGTGTGTGTGTGTGTGTGAAGCCACAATTTCAGAACGTAACATT
The DNA here is from genome assembly GCF_028640845.1 of Ahaetulla prasina. NCBI lineage: Eukaryota > Metazoa > Chordata > Lepidosauria > Squamata > Colubridae > Ahaetulla > Ahaetulla prasina. The sequence continues at coordinate 154,010,064 of NC_080539.1, forward strand.
GGTTCTATTTCCTCTGCATTTATTATTTTATTTATTAAATTTATACACCACCCATCTTGCCAAGGGGACTCTCTGAGCTGTCCCTGACACAATCCCCCTTAAACCATTTGCCAGAGTTATTTAAATGGAAAACATAGGAAAACTGAAATGTCAGTTTTATATTAGTCTTAATGCATCAAAGCAAAGAAAGAATGATCTGAAGAACTGGCTCTTTTCTCAGGTCTTTGGTGAGAATTCTTGAAGCTGCCTGTTGATCTAGATTGTTTTCTCTTGTTCCATCCAGTTGTATTCTGACATCATTACCCTTTTTTGCTTTTTTTTTTTTTGCTTGTTGTTTTTAGTGTCTTATTTTCATGTTCAAAATCATTTGTAAACCACTCAGAGCAGGGGTGGGTTCTACTTACCTTTACTACCGATTCGCAACGGGATCGCATGTGTGTGCTCGCTTTGCTTACACGCATGTGCGCGCTTCTGCACATGCATAGATCGTCCATGACGACATCCAGGTGGGTGGGCAGAGCCTCCCGTTGGTTTTACTACCGGTTCACAAGAACCAGATTGAACCGGGGGCAATCTACCACTGACTCAGAGTCAATGGGAGTCGAGCATCATACTGTACAAATTTAGTAAACCTTCATCTTATCAACCAGGATAATATTGAGCATTTTGGCCTCACACATGTGATATTCACATCTCTAGCCATATAATATCACCTATCCATTACAATACTCTTCCTGCACAGATTTACACTGGTGTGACAAAAGTTCATAGTGGTATAATAGAAATTTACAATTCATATGTAGAATATTCAAAATCGCAGTACTAAAAGAACAGCTGAGAGAGCCCCTGTGGCAACCAAGATGAAACAGTATCTACATCACCATCCCTGGGTCTGACTGACGCTCCTTGAGAATGCCCCATATAACCCAGGAATAGAATGCCTTGGTTAACTTGAAGCAGTGGAAAGAACTTTGAGATGGTGCCACGGACGAGCCAACATCTTGTCCTGATGTGATATTTCCCAAAGCTAAACCTCATGAAACTATAGAATTTTCATTTTCACTGCTGCTTATACTAATTTTCATGGGGGAGATAAGGGTGCCAGATTAATAAGAAAGAACAGACCAATGTAACAACCGTTTTAGTCAGTGAGGTGGCTGGAAGTTCAGAAAGACAGAAAACTTCAAGAGAGAGGGGCTATAATCCCAATGCCAGAAGATTTAAGAATAAGAATAATTTAATTTCTATACCGCCCTTCTCCCGAAGGACTCAGGGCGGTTTCCAGCCAGGTAAAAACACAGTAAAACATACAATATACAATTAAAAACCCATTAAAAAACCTATTCAATTTGTCCCATTAGTTAAAATACACACTAAAACCATAAAAAACCCAATTAAAATTACTAATAGTTTTATGCCAGCCCTGCGCGGAAGAATAAGTACGTCTTCAGCTCGTGGCGAAAGGTCCGGAGGTCAGGAAGCTGTTGAAGTCCTGGTGGAAGCTCATTCCAGAGAGTAGGTGCCCCTACAGAGAAGGCTCTCCCCCTGGGGGTCGCCAGCTGACATTGTTTGGCTGACGGCATCCTGAGGAGGCCCTCCCTATGGGAGCGCACAGGTCGATGGGAGGCAAACGGTGGCAGCAGGCAGTCCCGTAAATAACCCGGTTCTGAGCCATGGAACGCTTTAAAGATGGTAACCAACACCTTGAATTGCACCCGGAAGACCACAGGCAGCCAGTGCAGCTTGCACAGGAGAGGTGTTATATTGGAGCCATGGGTAGCTCCCTCTATCACCCGCGCAGCCGCATTCTGGACCAGCTGGAGCCTCCGGGTGCTCATCAAGGGGAGCCCCATGTAGAGAGCATTGCAGTATTCCAGGCGGGAAGTGACGAGGGCATGAGTGACCGTGCATAAGGAATCCCGGTCTAGAAAGGGGCACAACTGGCGGAACAGGTGTACCTGATAAAAAGCTCTCCTGGAGATGGTCATCAGATGTTCTTCAAAGGACAACCGTCCATCCAGGAGAACGCCTAAGTTGCGGACCCTCTCCATTGGGGCCAATGACTCGCCCCCAACAGTCAGCAATGGCTGCAGCTGACTGTACCGGGATGCTGGCATCCACAGCCACTCAGTCTTGGAGGGGTTGAGCTTAAGCCTGTTCTTCCCCATCCAGACCTGCACGGCCTCCAGACACCGGGACAACACTTTGACAGCTAACCATATTGGGGTGGTTAGGTGTGGAAATGTACAGCTGAGTATCATCAGCGTACAGCTGGTACCTCACCCCAAAACCACGGATGATCGCCCAGCAGATGTTGAACAGGAGAGGCGAGAGAACCGACTCCTGTGGCACTCCACACATGAGGTGCCTTGTGGTCGATCTCTGCCCCCCTGCCAACACCGTCTGCGATCGGCCAGAGAGATAGGAGGAGAACCACCGAAAAACGGTGCCCCCCACTCCTAAACTCCCCAACTGTCACAGCAGGATACCATAGTCGATGGTATCAAAAGCCGCTGAGAGATCCAAAAGGACCAGGGCAGAGGAGTAACCCCTGTCCCGAGCCCTCCAGAGATCATCTACCAACGCGACCAAAGCCGTCTCCCTGCTGTACCCAGGCCTGAAACTGGACTGGAACGGGTCTAGATAGACAGTTTCATTCAGGTACTGGGGTAGCTGCCATGCCACCACACTCTCAACAACCTTCGCCACAAAGCGAAGGTTGGAGACAGGACGGTAGTTCGCCAAAACAGCTGGGTCCAGGGAGGGCTTCTTGAGGAGAGGCCTCACCACCGCCTCTTTCAGGGCGGTAGGAACGACATCCTCCATCAAAGAGGCGTTGATAATTACTTGGAGCCAGCCTCGTGTAACCTCCTGTGTGGCCAGCACCAACCAGGAGGGACACGGGTCCAATAAATATGTGCTCGCATTCAGCCTTCCCAGCATCCTGTCCATGTCCTCGGGAGTCACAGTATCAAACTCATCCCAGATGGTATCACCCCGGGTATTACCCAATTTTGGTCCAATCTGTCCCGAATCTGAGCGATTTTATCGTGCAGATATTTTCCAAAATCCTCAGCACGCCCTTGCAGGGGATCATCCCACACCTCCTGATGCAGGAGGGAGCGGGCCACCCTAAACAGGGCGGCTGGGCGGTTATCTGCCGATGCAATAAGGGTGGAAACGTAATCACGCTTAGCCACCTTATTGCCACTAGGTAGGTCTGAATATATGACCTAACTAGTGTCCGGACAGCTTCCAAATGGCTGGCCCTCCATTCATTCTCTAGGCATCTTTTCCGGCGCTTCATCTCCCTCAGCTCCTCGGAAAACCAAGGAGCCGGTTGAGATCGACGCCAGGTCAGAGGCCGCAAAGGCACGACACGGTCCAAAGCCCCAGCCGCGGCCCTTTCCCAGGCCGCGACTAGTTCTTCAGCCATTTCTTCTGGACATACAAGAACTAAATAACTTGGAGGAAGTTTGTGAGTGCCAACACTTTCATACAATATGGGAAAAGGATAAGTATAATTTCACATAAAGCCTCTCGCTACAGCAAGCAACATGCTAATTATTCGGCTATAGGATCTGTTAGATGACATTGTGATGGAACTAATGCTGTCTCCAGACAGCTATCAGGGCCTACTGCCAAAGGGGAGGTCCATTGCCAACTGTAGGCTTACTTGGCTTTCCATTCAGTGCACCCAGCAGCTTCGGGGATTGGTATTATTTTAGGCCCTTTCTATATGTTAAGAGTTACACCCAAAAGAACCGGGGACCTGAGCTGGCATCTTAGCTAATTAACCATCAACCCAATTCTTCTCACAATAAAAGCTGCTTCCCATATGAACTGGCAGAAAAGTATCAGGAGAAGTGAAAATTGGTCAAGTCTTGAGGGAAATTATAAAAATGGACAGAAACCCTAATAGTTTGGAGCCCTCGTCCATAATGAGATACCAAGGATGGCTGCCTCTTGCTGTGATTCTTCTAGAACAAAAATCTGGCTTTGACCACAAAACTTTGAGGAGTGTGTATGTTAAATTGGGGGAATGAAGAGACGGGAAAGCCAGACTCATACAACTGTTCTTTATTGTAGCTCGGTATCATCCACCAAAACCCTGCCTGACAGCTTGCCCTTATATAGGGAGCTGTCAGGCATCTCAATCAATCAGGTTTAAGTATTTTTTCCTGCTCGTTTAGCAGACCTGAGTGAAGCCTACTGCTTCACTGTTAGTATTTAACAGTGTATGTGTAGCTTTTAATTCAGAAACTGAAGAATACAAGTTGTAAACCTACATTTGTTTCTAAGTCTCCTGAGTTTCTGGAGACTTCAGAATCTTCAGAAGTCTGGAGATTCTGGAGTCTCCAGAATCTGGAGAATCTTCAAACAAGATTCTTTTTATCCTCAGTTTGATTTCTGTTTTCCCAAACTTCTCCCATTTAATCCTTTTTATGCAATGGCATAACTGGTAAAAATGCGTTAGCGCTTGGGTCATTCAATCAGAGATTCATTAAGGAAGTGGGTTCATTTGAGCCATATCAGAGATGGCGCAGAAAAACCATAGATTTCCCAGAGAGACAGCTTATCTATAAACCTGTGAAAATAATACTCAAAACAAAGAATAAATAAGAAGTAAAGAAAAGCCAAAATGAAGTCTGGCTGTTTCTGTTTAATCAACTTTTCTCTTATGAATTCTGAACATATTCTGAAAATCCAAGAGCCTATTAGAGCAGGGATGTCAAACTTGATTTCATTAAAGGGCCACATCAGGGTTGTGTTTGACCTTGGGGGCCCAGGGTGGGCGTGGCCAACTCGGTGTCACTTGTGTCGGGGGTGCCCTTGGTGGGCCGAACGCTCTGCCAGCAAAAACGGGCTCCCAAGCTCTGTTTTTGGCTGCGAAGGCTTCCTGCAACCCTCTGCCAGTGAAAACAAAGCTCAGGAAGGCCACCTGCGGCCCTTGTGAGCTCTATTTTCGACTGTGACGGCCTCCTGCAATCCTCTGTCAGCGAAAACGGTGGTCGGGAGGGCCATGGGTGGCCCTCCTGAGCTCTGTTTTTACTGGCAGAGGCAACACAGGCTGGTCCTTTGCTTTTTCCAGGGTGGCCCTGCAGGCCAGCTCTAAGCACACTGCGGGCCGGAACCAGCCCCCGGGCCTTGTGTTTCACACCCCTGTTTTAGAGCAACCAATATGTAACTAATTTATAATTAATTTTATTCGGATTGCTTTCCTTTTTGTAACAAGAGGTTTAGCTACTTTGTTTTTAAGGTAAGTTTGTATTAAAATCTTACCATGCATAAGACTGCACAGTTCAAACAGCAACCCCTTGTTTCGTCATGAAATTCAAGGTTTAAGTTCTATACTTCTTCAGTCAGAACTGAAGAAGCTTATGGGATGATAAGCGAAACTTCTTCAGGGAAAAACAAATCCCAATTGGGGGTAACCATGACTGAGAATCTCCATAGATATATACTTTTTAAGCATCTAACAATCTAAAGCTTCATCCTTTCTAATTTTCTTGTTGAATTGAAGGTAACAAATTGACTGGCCCATCACAGTTAAATCCCCTCCTCTCAGACAAAATATGTTTCATACTGACCCCATTTAAAACTCAGGAAATTTTGGAGGCCCAAAAGGGTTGCACCTTCTCCCATTGCATACAGACCACTGGTGGGTTTCAGCAGGTTCTGACCAGTTCTGGAGAACCGGTAGCGGAAATTTTGAGTAGTTCAGAGATCCAGTAAATACCACCTCTGACTGGCCCCGCCCCCATTTATTCTCTGCCTCCTGAGTCCCAGCTGATCTGGAGGAAATGAGGATTTTGCATTAATCTTCCCCTGGAGTGGGGAGGGAATGGAGATTTTACAGTATCCTTCCCCTGCCATGCCCACCAAGCCATACCTACAGAACCAATAGTAAAAAAAATTGAAACCTACTACTGATACAGACCCAATGTTTTTTTCTTCTCCCTCCTGTTGTGTTCTTTTCTAAACTATGGTACCTATATTCTGAAAATATCCCAAGCTTTTTCTGTTTTGCAGAACTTGCAGGGCAACCTTTTAGCAGCATCTCAGTGCCCTAAGCTTTTCCCTTTATTGGAATAAGTGTTTTTCCCCTGGAAGATTCCTAGTTCTAGCAATCAAAGGGCACTGCAGTTATTTCTTCTTTTCCTCATTAATAGATTTTCTCAACCATCAAGTTAATCAATTATTCCTAATTAATGTATTGTATTGGATGATGAGGATGGAGCAGATAATTGAAAAAAGCAAAATAACATCAAATGAAAGACGTTTTTAAAAATACCGTGCCTAAATTAGACAGATTAAGCATCTGGACATTTTTGAGAAAAGTTACAGAGAAATTTCTCCGAAGACAGTTATACTTTCTGAGATGAAAGAATGGGATGGGGAACCAGAATGGGATTTTAAAAAATCGCTGCATTGCAAAAACTTAACCCTCAACAGCTCTGTTTGAACATGTCACAAAGACACTTTGGAGGACGCTGTGCCAAGCCAATTAGCTTGGTGACATCTTTCCAGCAAGATGGCCAGTTCAGTTATCATCAGCTGCTTTCTTTTACGCACTCAGGCCTCGCAGCAGCTGTTTCTGCTGGCTAAGAAGCATGTAAACAGGATGACAAGCTATTCACAAAATGAAAAAGCAGGACAGGGGTGGGTTCTACTTACTTTTACTACCGGTTTGCATTGTGCCCGCACGTGCGCTCTTCTGCACATGCGCAGAAGAGTTTTGATGACGTTTAGGTCAGTGGGTGGAGCCTCCCGCCGGTTTTATTACCGGTTCTATAGAACCGGTTCGAACCGGGGGGAAACCCACCACTGGACCTGTCCCAATCTGATGGCCAACTCATGAGGGTGCTTCCCCTCCTGCTATCTGAACTCTCCTGCCCAGGGGTGAAATCTACTTACCTTCCTTACCGGTTCAGAAGTGCACGCGCCGCAGATTCATAAGTTCAGATTCTCTTAATATATCTACCTCTCTATTTATACCTATTATAGCTTTGTGAATAAATGTTTTTCCCCCTCCAGATGAAATTATATGACTAAGATAGAAGAATATTTTAAGAAGTGTAAACCACATGTTTTCATGCTTTTTGGGGTTGATTTAGGCAGTTATTTATAGGATTGTGGCTCAATTAATTATTTTGTTCACAGCAGCCCACAAGTGACAGTAATTATCTAGCAGGTTTTTTGTCCTCTTGCAGTGTATACATCCTCATCTCACTTGTGCAAAGAAGAGTGTAGGTACGTGGGCATGGTGTTACTTATTTTTATTTGTTTGTTTTGATACCCTGGTGTGATAAGGACTTTGGAGATTGGGTGGAGAAAACTGGAGGGTGAAAATACAAGTGCATCCACGTGGGAATAAAAACAGCCCTTTAAATCAGGAAATTGGCTTGTGGCTTGGGAAGTGTCTAAGTTATGTATCTATCCATCTCTGTGACTAGCAACAAGCAGGCAAGTTTATACCTCCAGGGAAACAAAACGGGCTTAGCGGGGAAGAATCTGCCAGGATGAGACAGATGGCATTTCTGAATGCCTTCCCCTTTCTGATGGTGTCTTTTTCTTGTTTTTCTTTTCTTTTCTGGAGTTTGAGCTGTCTTGGTGAAGTATCCCTGTGTTGGTAGGGTTTTGTTTTCTGAGCTTGTTGTTTAGTTTCCGAACGTTTCTTCACTAGGCTAAGTAACCACATTGGGTTGAAGTGTCTTATTTCAGTTCTCTTTTAGTAGAAGTATCCCTGTAATAGAAAAGCAACCCACCACTGCCAAAATATACCACTGTGGTTAGTGGTGGGTTTCAATTTTTTTTTTACTACCAGTTCTGTGGGTGTGGCTTGGTGGATGTGGCTTGGTGGGTGTGGCAGGGGAAGGTTACTGCAAAAACCTCATTTCCTCTCGATCAGCTGGGACTCGGGAGGCAGAGAATAGATGGGGGCAGAGGTGGTATTTACCAGTTCTCTGAACTACTCAAAATTTCTGCTACCGGTTCTCCAGAACTGGCCAGAACCTGCTGAAACCCACCTCTGTGGGGTTTTTCCCATGCAGTTAGTTCCCCTAAAAATGCTGTCCTTGATTAACATGAGATTGTGACCCTTCTCTATCTGAGTGCAGGCTTGGATGAAGTGTGGGTGACAGCAAAAATAAACATGCATCCATTGTCCAGTAAAAGAAAGCCCATGCCTTGGTTGGATCCATGAGGTTTCCTCTCTTGCCCCAAAGTGGTCAGTTTTTCATCTGTCAACATTTGAGGAAGAAATGAAGAACTTTCTTTTACCTAATCACATAATGATCTCCCTGGAAGAGCATTTTGAAATAAATTCAGTTTTCACTGACTGAAGGATTTTACAAGGGAAAACAATCTAGTCCTAGACTAAATTCGTGTCCCTTTTGATAATTCTTAGACTCTGCTGACCCTAAGAGTTAAAAACGAACAGCAGTTTCCTGTATTGTCAGGGAGCATAACAACTGCATGAGAAACATGTATGGAGACTTATCATAGTCTTGTAGGATATAAGAAAATTCAAAAATAAAATAGTATGGTTATAAATGCCTATAAGTGGAGATTCAATTTTGCTTAGGCAAGGGTTTGGACTGGATGACCTGCAGGGTCCCTTCCAGCTCTGTTACTCTGTTAAATTTGTTAGACATTATTCTGCTTTAAGATAGTGGAGAAAAGACATGCTGAAAATGTAACAATGTTGTGTTAGAATAAATCTTCCTTGTTTGAGGCCCATTAGAAAGAGGTCCAGCTAAAGGGAAATTCCTTAATGCCAGGGCAGTAGAGATAAAGAAGAGCCATGCTTGCAAAATATTTTATAGGTAGTAATAGGGAGGTGTTGATGAACATGAAATTAGAGAAAGAGATGATTTTGTCTCTGAAGGCGTAGCAGATTAGTGGGGATCGGTCACTGGATCCAATGTAGGGGGGGCATGGGGGACGTCGGGCTAGGGAACTATAAAATGTAATGCTTTTGAAATTTCAGGTGTGCCTTCCTGGCTCAAACTCCTTGTTGAGGTTTCTGCTGGGATACCACCCTATTTTGCAAGTTTTGTTGGCTGAAATTCATTTCCAACAGTCTTAGCCAAACAGCTCCTAAACTTATCCCTCCCTAAAACACAGCTTCATCTACATTTACTATGATGATGCTACTCTGTATCACCTTAAACTTTTCCTCTGTAATAATGGGAATACATAATCAAACTTCTTATCCATTGCCACTCCTTTGAGAGGCATGTGGAGGAAACCTTGATTCTCTGTCCAACACAATATTTCACAGAAAATCAGCTTTTTAATCATATCCAAACCCTTTTGGAGTCTTCCTTCCTCTTGCTGCTGTCTAGATGTCTGTACAGGGATGCCATAACGGGAGATATATTTTTGGATCTCACATTGTGCGAAGCCTCGGGTTTTTTTAATTTGTTAAAAATGATATGGTCCAATAGTCTATATAAAATGCTTAGACATGAACTGCTGTTAACAAACCACATATAGTATATCTGGAGGTAAACATCACTGCAATTTAATGAGCTCTTAAGTTTTGCGTTTTCTCAATCCATATAATTGTTGAGATTCCATTTTAAAGGCACATTTAAGTGTACAAATGTTATCACTAACTACTCTTAACTGAGCTAGAGATCAGTCGGTATGCATGCACACATATATCACATTTGGGTTTATTGTTTGGATATAAACACAGATAGCTAAGAATGGGTCATGTTCTTCTTTGAATTAGCTACCCAAAACAAATTTTGAGTAGCAAAAATCAGAACTCTGTTAGCACCTTTTTCTGATACACATTTTTATTTATTAAAAGGCATACATTTTCATGAACTGTAGCTCACTTCATCAGTTATATGGATGTTTAGCAAAACAGATTTATTAGAACCAGAAAAGAAACTGTTCAAACACATTGCAAGGGATGTGCGAATTTGCCTGGAGAACACAATACATTAAAATTGTGTCATACATGGTAAGTGTAACCTCCTGCAGCAGAATGATAGTTTGTGGGTTTTAAACAACTCCTCTCGATTCGACAATGATTCCAAGAGAAGCCAAGAGTGTCATTTTGGGATCTGTCAATTCTAACTGCACAAGTAAAGACAAATGAAATTGCCCATTTAATTAAGGTATTGCCAATTAGTTCATCGAGGCAGTAAAATCAACATAAGGGAATTAGAATGTGGATGAGGCGAACTGAAGTTAGGATTGTGACCAGGCTCAAACAGTAGGTGATTGTTTTGCTCACACCAGGACCCGGAGGAATGATCTGCTCCCTTCCTTAAAATAGACATTGTGCCTATGGACTGGCACTGGGGAAGGCATATTAATCTCCCCCCCCCATTATGTCACATACAATAAGCAGTAATGTTTTCCTTTTAAACAGCCCTTTCTTCTCCAGCTTCAGTTTCTTCCAGCCTCAGAGATAATTGTCAATCATTTAAGACCCTTCAATCTTTCCGGATAGCACCCAGATCTTATTGTGTTTTTTCCACAGATCTTGAAAGAAAGAGACCACGAAGAAGAAAACGGTGCTGTCCATGCTTTTCATTTGCAGTGCAAAAATGTGTTTTTGCTTTATTCCGCCGGAAGAGGGTGGTCTTTGGAAAGCACTTCGCGTCAGCCTGGGATTCCTATTGTGCTTAAAAACAGCAGAGGGAAAACAAGCACAACTTTTCTCCTTGGCACCTTGCTAGACCTTGCCTGGAGCAGACGGTGAAATGCAAAAGATTTTCCCTTGGAAGCTGGGAAGCCACGAGATTGCAAAAGCTGCCAGTGGAACTTAAGATTGTTTTCCTCTTTCTCTCTGCCAAAGGTGTCCTGTGTGGGTACTTTTTGTTCTTCTTGAATACAGCCTTTTCTCTAGGGACGGATCTATTCCTGATGGGGAATCCGTGTGCCACTTTGAAAAAAAGACAGGAGCAATTTCCCAGCGCTGGGTGAGTTTCCTTAAGCATTTCTTTCTCTGCGTTGAAATTTGTCAGGACAATTCAAATAAATGTGCTCTGACTCAGCAGCAGCCAGATGCTCTGTCTCTTTACCGAAGCTTGTTGCACACTTCGCAAGGCTTCGCAACCTGCAGATAGATTTCCTAGCCCCACTGAAAGTCGTTGGAGTTCAGAGTGGCTAAGACACAGCGAGTGTTGGCTTTTTGCAAAATTACTCTAGGTTTTGTCCAAGGGAAGAAGCTGTTGGAAACACAGCTACAAGAATTTTTAAAAAATGACTGAGGATGTTAGTTTGCAAGAGCTGGACAGCGACAAGTCAGAAAACAGTGAAGAGATGGAGATTATTGTTAATGTTGGAGGAGTAAGGCAGGTGCTGTATGGGGATCACCTGAACCAGTATCCCGACACAAGGCTGGCAGAACTTGTGAACTGTTTATCAGGCGGCTACGATACGATTTTCTCACTTTGTGATGACTACGATCCTGGGACAAGAGAGTTCTACTTCGACAGAGATCCAGATGCTTTTAAATGCATCATTGAGGTTTATGATTTTGGGGAGGTTCACATGAAGAAAGGCATCTGTCCCATTTGTTTCAAAAATGAAATGGAATTTTGGAAAGTGGATCTGAAATTCCTGGATGATTGTTGCAAAGCTCATCTGAGTGAAAAAAAGGAAGAACTTGAAGAGATTGCCCGTCGGGTCCAGTTGATCTTGGATGACTTGGGAATGGACTCCTCCGAAAACAGCTGGACCAAGTGCAAAAAATGTATCTGGAAATTCCTGGAAAAACCTGAATCATCCTACTCGGCTCGCATTGTAGCCGTCACCTCTTTTCTACTCATCTTGACCTCATCTGTAGTGATGTGTGTGGGAACCATCCCGGAACTGCAGGTGCTGGACTCTGAAGGTAAATCCGTAGAGCACCCAGTTCTGGATAAGATCGAAACAGCTTGTATTGTCTGGTTTACTCTTGAGTATGTCCTCAGGCTCATCTCTTCGCCTAATAAGTTGCACTTTGCTCTTTCTTTCATGAACATCATTGACATTTTTGCAATCCTTCCTTTCTACATCAGCCTCATCCTGACCCATTTGGGCACCAAATTGATGGAGTTAACCAATGTACAGCAAGCTGTCCAAGCACTTCGGATCATGAGGGTGGCCAGAATTTTCAAACTGGCTCGCCACTCCTCAGGACTACAGACATTGACCTATGCGCTTAAGAGGAGCTTTAAGGAACTGGGGCTTCTCCTGATGTATCTAGCAGTTGGGATCTTTGTCTTTTCTGCCCTGGGTTACACAGTGGAGCAAAGTCATTCCGAAACGTTGTTTAAGAGCATCCCTCAGTCCTTTTGGTGGGCAATCATCACCATGACCACCGTGGGTTACGGAGACATCTACCCAAAGACAATCCTGGGGAAACTCAATGCTGCTATCAGTTTTCTTTGTGGGGTCATAGCCATTGCCTTGCCCATCCACCCCATCATTAACAACTTTGTGCGATACTACAACAAGCAGAGAGTGCTAGAGACAGCTGCCAAGCATGAGTTAGAACTGATGGAGCTCAATGCAGGGGACCAGAAAAGCAGCGGTTCCCATGATAAATCAGCACACCTTCTGGGGGATGGAAACGAACATTTCCGATGGAGCAGACACCAGAAATTCTCCCACAGTGACACTTTCATTCACCTTCTGTCAGACGACAACTATTACCGAACCAGGCTTCAGAGTTGCAAGTAGTCTGCCTCCATTTAGAAGCCTGGAATAAAAGAGAAAGAATAGAGAGGACCCCTTTGAGGTCAGTCTCCCCCACCACCACCACAGGCTTAAAACATGCAAATGTCTCAGCATCTCCTCAGCATTTCTTTTGGTAAGTCATGGATTGGAGAAACTGAAGAGTGCAGAGAATGTATAGCCAACCCTGCTGATGCAGACTGCCACTTTCAGAAGCCAAAAAGATAAATAAAAATAAAGATCTGTGGGTCTCTTGGCCGGTTCATATTTCATGATTACTTGTGCAACCATATAAAATCGCAAAAGATGTCCTGCATAATAATAAAAGCGAAAATACATGTGTATAGAGCTGGTCAAAGATGTCTCTAAGTGGCTTGATGGAAAAGTCATTTCAACATTTCTGAAAACTTGGTATATATAGATTTTTACAAGTGAAATCCAGCTGAATGTATAATACTCTGGGAAGTGTGTTAAAATCTGTGAGATTTGGTGATACAAAACTTCCCTTGTTAGCAAAGAAAAAAGATTGCTCCTGAAGGAACTATAATAAAATAATATTTATGCCAAACAAGAGGATCTTCATTGGATCTGTTTTTCTTATTATAATTTCATTCAGTTCCATGTAGGAAAGTTCCATACTTTAAAATTTTACACCAGCCTTTCACCCTTTTATAAGTAACACTACATGTTTCCCCGAAAATAAGACCCTGTCTTATATTTTTTTGAACCCTGAAATAAGTGCTTGGTCTTATAGCCATGCGCTCAAAAGCCCGATTGGTCTTATTATTAGGGGGTGTCTTATTTTGGGGGAAGCAGGGTAACATTCATTTGCCTTCGGTCCTGCCAAAAAGGAGAAATAAAAGTGATCAAAGGAAAACTTATCACAACAGCATGTATTCTATTTATAGTGGTAAGATGTTTGTGTGATTTCTAGCAATACACAGCATTTGATTTCTTAACAAGGGGACAAATGTCTCATGCAGCCTAGGTTCTGAAGGATGGGTATACAGCTTGGAGAATTTATACAGTGGTATCTATGGACCTAGCCAAATATAGTCAAGCAAAATATCTTATAAAACTAAGGGACTTTAAATGGCCAGAGCCATTTACTTCTGGATGGGGTGGCTTTATTGTGCTTAGAATTTCATGGTACAATTCAACCCCAAAGTGTGATTTCAAGAGTGGTGGAAGAGAACTGAGTAACTGAAGTTCTGGCAATATCAAAAAGGATACCAGGTTTAAGCCGCTGTAAAAAAAGGAATCATGTCTTTTGGTAAACAGAATGGCTACAATTGCAATGAAATTTATTGGAACTGGAGCTTGATTTTGAAAACTTATATTTCACTCACCAGCACACTCAGTTTTACAAGTTATGTGATAAGAACGCCTTGGATCATTTTCTACAGTGAAGACTATAGACTTGCTTTTCTGAGAAGCTCAGTCACATTGTCCAAGGCTGGGATAGCTGAGGCAAATAGAAAATGATGACAATCTTTTAATTTTGTAACACTCTTTTGACAGATGTAATAAGAGGAATGCAAATGTCCTCTGCCATTGTACTTGCTCTCTTATGTTCAATTCTGATCCATTAAATTGGAGGGTAATTTTTAAAAATTAATCCTCGTACTTCTACTTTCTTCTATTATTTGTAAGAGCTCGATAAGATGGCATGCTATATGTGGCTCAAGTGGAACCCCTCAATTTTTTTTTAAAAAAAACTTGATTTTAATTGATTGCATTACAAACAAACAAAGTTGCATAGAATGTGTGCCCTCTTTTTCTAGTCTGATATCCACCCCATAAGATCAATGGAAGCAGAAGCAGTGATTCAGCAAAGGACATCTGACTTTAGACTCATGGTCAAATGGGATTTTGAATCATAGTCTTAGGGTTGCTGATTGAATGATTATTACATTTGGAAACAAATTATTTACCACCAACTCAACAACAGGAGGTAGATTCTTGTGGATGGGGATAAAGATGTAAAGTAAATTTTACGCTTCAAGGTGCGCTTCAAGGTGCGCTTCAAGGTCTTGGTGACCACCTTTAAAGCGCTCCATGGCATTGGGCCGGGTTATTTACGGGACCGCCTACTGCTACCAAATACCTCTCACCGACCCGTGCGCTCTCACAGAGAGGGTCTCCTCAGGGTGCCGTCAGCGAGGCAATGTCGTCTGGCGACGCCCAGGGGAAGGGCCTTCTCTGTGGGGGCTCCCACCCTTTGGAACGAACTACCCCCCGGACTCCGTCAGCTTCCGGACCTTCGGACCTTCCGCCGCGGGCTTAAAACATACTTATTTAATTGTGCAGGACTGAGCTAGATTTTAAATTTATGGGTTTTAATTGGGTTTTATTTGTATATTTTAATTAACGGGCTTTAAAATAAGTTTTTTAATTGTTTTTACTCTGTATTTATGTGTTTTTAAGCGCCTGTGAACCGCCCTGAGTCCTTCGGGAGATAGGGCGGTATATAAATATGATTAAATAAATAAATAAATAAATAAATAATAAATTGTAAGTAAAAGGATTTGGAATTCTCCAAATGCCCCCAAATGCAAGGGCTAAATAAAATCGCCGACTAAGCATTACTGCAGCCATTACTGCATCATTACTAATCAACACAACTACTCTCGTGTAGCATTAAATTCATCTGGCAAGGATTCCTTTTATTAAAAGTAATTAATTCTTAAGTTAGAGGTCCGAGTAAGAAGCAACGCATACATTTCACCACTCCAGAAGTACAATACCGTAGGAAGTTACAGGGGCTTTTCTAAATTAAAAACGTCCTTTGTGACGTTGCTTGGGGTTTGGCCATGACAGAAGATAGCATCAAGACTAGACCAGGGGCAGACCTATATCTGCCCAAATTCAGCTCCACAAAATTCTAGAAACCCCTTCACCATAACAACCGTAACAGCTTTCAGCCATACCAGGTAAACCAGACAGGAGACATAACCAGATAACTTTACTGTGAAGCTATATTAAGAGAATCTTGCAAGCCTGAAAGTATCATTCTCTTGCTATCACATTTACAGCCCAATAACTTAGGGAAGGTCTCCTGTGCTTCTTGCTTTGCCCACTATGAAGCTGTGGGCTATGTTGCCTCTTATCTGACCATTCCCTGGACAGCATTCTCTTTGCCTAATAGCCCATGGTCATTACTTCAACAGAGGCTGTGTGCCTTCCCTGGGGGGCACTTTTCCTTTTTTACTCCCTTCTCCACTTTTTGGGTACAGAACTGGCATTGGTAGAGCATCAATTAATTATTTATTTTTCAAATTTGCGCCCAGATTTGAAAGCCAAGAAAGTCAAGCCCACTGTTCCTAGCTGATAAGCAATCATAGTCTGAGGCATCTGCTGCTTCATCTTGGTTATACATAAAGTCTCCTTTCATAGTTTTAATGCTGGATTTTGACTAAGTTGGCCCGGATTCAAGTCTACCTTCAGCATGTAAGTTCACTGGGTGATTTTTGGGCCAGTCACTCCATCAGAATCCAGTCTATCTTAGAGATTGTCATTGTGGGATAATGGATGGAACTGGTCCACCACTAGAGGAAACATAAGATGGAAATTTATCACCAAACAACCTTGCCTTGAAGTATTCATTTAAGCTGTTAGAACATAAACAGCAGCTTATAGTTTCTCTTGGAATAAGGATCTTGAGCTTCCCACGCTTATTCTGTTTCTCCAAACAGTGAGAAGTTCAAGAGATACAGCACTTATCGAGATCTCGCTATATTTGAAAGAAAGCCACTGACTTTCACGATTTTATAAATTTATAAAAACATTGATTCAATACAGTTGAACATACTGATTGATTGATGACCAGAGCCCACTTCTTCCATTTCAAGTCTTGGAAGAAAGAGTTACTCCCCCAAAAGCCTCTCTCAATTTTCTGTAGCTCTTTCTTTCTCTATTTTGTAAAAAGAACAGTCAACCATAGCCCAGTGAGACAAATGCTTATCTCCCTTCTTTCAGGTGAGAGAAGATTTACAGGTAATAGAAGAGACTGCTACACCAATCCAGCCAGGACTGCTGTTTAAATATAATATGAATTGACTGGAAATAATCTCAGATCCTCAGATCCCTATTTCTGCAATCCAAACATGTGGGAAGAGGGCTCATACTTCTTCCCCTCTGCCCAGCTTCTCCACCTGCTTTCAGTCTTGTGGACAACAGCTTTACCATGTTGCACAAACATTAACTCTGGACTGACTCAAGAGATATCTGTATGTTGCACATGAGTGGCAGGACCCTACAACATCCCTGGATCCCCAAAATTAAACAAAAATGCATTAACATATATCAAATGTTATATTAAATAGTTTTAATATTAAATATTACGAGTAGCAGAAAACGTGAAAGATCTCAGGCTTTTAGCATAGCAGTTTACAAGATTTGGGACATTTTTCATGCATTTTTTTGACGCCCTCACCTGCAGAGATCGTATTCAGCCAGTTCGGACCAGTTCAAGCGAACTGGTAGCAGTGACTATGGGTGGGGTGCCCCCCTACCCATCCACTCGCCCAGATGTAATGTATTTAATGTAATGTATTTAGCCATGTTTTTGAGGCCGGGTGCATGTGTGGAAGGCATGCACATGAGCAAAGCGCATGCACAGAAGGCTGGGCGCATGTACTGGGCACGCGCACAAAAGGCACATACATGCAAGTGGTGCACTCGTGCGGCGAACCGGTGGCAACAATATGTGAAACCTACCCTTGTTCACCTGATAACTCACAGTTCCTGTGGCTTGTTTGCTTAAACCTGGCAGGGGAGAAGCTGGAATGTGGGAAGAATCTTTCTCTTTCAACAATTTCACTGGTGTTACTGGCCTCAAGTGGACTCCAGGCAAAAACCTTTTATTTTTAATTTTTTTATTTATTTTATTTTGTCACACAGTATATATAAGCATAAGCATGAAATAACTATACAATATATAAGCATGCATATAAGTATGAGTCTGTAATAACTATATTAATTGAATATAATGAAAGAAAACAATAGGACAGGAACGGTAGGCACGTTGGTGCTCTTATGCATACCCCTTACAGACCTCTTAGGAATGGGGTGAGGTCAATAGTAGATAGTTTTTGGTTAAAGCTTTGGGGATTTTGGGAAGAGACCATAGAGTCAGGTAGTGCATTCCAGGCATTAACAACTCTGTTACTGAAGTCATATTTTCTGCAATCAAGATTGGAGCGGTTAACATTAAGCTTAAATCTGTTGTGTGCTCGTGTATTGTTGCGATTGAAGCTGAAGTAGTCTTCGACAGGAAGGACATTGTAATAGATGATTCTATGAGTTAAACTCAGGCCATGTCAGGTTGCTCAGGAGTCTACAACATACAGTGGACTATTCCACTTTTCTATCTCTTACTGTTTGAAAAGATAAGTTGTGTGCTACCATTGCATCCAGCAGCATTTTCACTCCTCCAGAAGATGAGAGAAGAGGAGGAGGTGGAAGGGGGAGCTGAAGACAGGATCTCCCTTGGTACAGATTGAAGCGAAGCCATGGACTTCCACCTGGTGATTTGTGGCACTCCATAAATTTGCAAGTGACGTTTATTTTCCTCCAAGACGCTGAAATTGGTTCGGTGCCACAGAATCACTTATCTTTTTGAAGAAGCAACACTACGGAGTCCCATTTTAGGAAGTTCATTATGGAACTATCTCACGTCAGGAAAGAGAAGCACAATCTTTCTTCACATGCCGCTGTTTCATTTCACCGTTCTGATTTCCATATCCTTCTCTCACCGCGAGAGGAGCGTGCTCTTCATCCGACCCCCTTCAAATTTGTATTCTTTCATTTGAAAATACGAATGCTTTACATGGTACTTTAAGCAATCAAGGTAACATTTTTATGGAAATGAGTTTATAATGAAGATGAATTCAGAAATTTGTGCGGGGGAAGAGTAGTGCTCTGCCAGTTATATTACACTAAGATATTTATGAGGAAAATGAAACATGCAATCTTGCGCATGTTATTGTCGTGTCCCACTCCTCCGCTGACAGCTGGGTCAGGGAAATCCGAATCAGGCTTGCCTCTACAGCTCTGCCCAAAGTCCTAGCAAAGTCCTCAGAGCAGGCAGGAGACCAGTAAGTGACTTCAGCAAGATAAGTTCGACTTTTGCCTGACTCAGAGACTGCCAGAAAGTAGATCCTTTATATAGGCCATGGGGTGTGGCTCCATGACTCAGCACTCATTAAGGCCTGCCCCTCCCTTCCCTCTGTTGCCTCCGCCTATCCAATCTTCTGATGCGAGGGTCACACCAATCAGCTGTTGGTAATAAACCCTCCTCAGGCTCACATGCTGTGGAGGAGGGGGAGGGGTCTAGCTGCTCCGTTTGCCTGGGCATGGAGTCAGGGCTGGGGCAGGGAGATTCTCCTTCTTCTGCAGTTTGTGTGGGCATGGAGCCAGGACTGGGACCGGGAGGCGTACATTCCTCAGTGTTCGGGAGCAGGTAAGAAGGCCCCGGCTGCTCTGAGGGCGGGCAAGACACAACAGTTATATTATCTGATGGAACCTCCATAGAACCGAGGCAAGCTGTATTGATTGGGTCCTCGATTACCTTCTCTGGTAAATATGCTACAATGTGAGCAGTGCAGCTTCCTGGGGAGAAGATTGCCTCCAGATCAAGTAGTAACCAGAGGTGGGTTTAATATAAATTTACCACCAGTTCACTGTGTACCAAAAATGTGAGTGCACGCAGGCCTTCTGTGCGAGCGCTTTTGTAATGTATCTTTAAGGGTTTTGGAGGGAAAATAGAGCGGGAAATAGCACGTTGCTAATTGGCTGATAGCCTCCAGCTGAACTGTATATAAGGAGGGGTTTTTACCGTTTGCAGTTGCTGGGTTCACCATATAGTAAATAGCTGTTGTTACTCATCTGGTCTCCTGCCTCGTTATTGCCCGAATCTAACACTGGCGACGAAGGTGGGATCTCGAGGCAAAAGAGCACCAGGAACGAACCCAGCAAAATAAGGGCGGTTAGCAACGATGTCCAGCTATACACCGCCAGCGCCATTCGACCCAGCCAAAGAAAAATGGGGGTCATACATGGCTCGCTTCGAGTGTTTCCTCGAAGCCAACGAGCTCCAAGGAGTCTCGGACAACAGGAAACGGGCGTACTTCCTGAGTCACTGCGGTCCCGAGGTTTTCGACACCGCGGAATCGCTGTCTGAGCCAACGCCGGTACAGGCGGTACCGTGGCAAACTCTGCAGACCGTTTTGAAAGCCCACTATGCACCAACGCCTTCCAAGTTCGTTCAACGGTTCGAATTAAGGCAGCGCATGCAGCAAGAGGGCGAGTCCATCAGTGTGTACATGGCAGCACTGAGGAAAGCCGCGAACCATTGTGAGTACCGAGACTTGGAAGATGCGTTGCTCGACCAACTAATTTGCGGGGTCAGGGACATCCGTTTGCGACGGCGGCTGCTGTCCAGAAGCAACCTAACGCTCGCAATCGCCCTGGACAAGGCAAGGGCTCACGAGATGTCTACCCAAGCGGCAGAAACACTACAAAAGCCGGTCGCGCCAGGGGCGGCAGCGAAAACAACCCCGGTCCACAACGAGGAAGTCCAGGCCGAGTCGGAAGAGGAGGAAGAGGAAGAAGTCTTCCACACCGGGAGGCCGGAGAGGGACGACCGGGGCGAATGCGCGAGTTGCGGGGGCCAACACCAACGGCAACATTGAAATTTAGGGATGCCACGTGTCGGCGTTGTGAAAAAAAAGGGCACATCGCGAAAGCCTGCCGAGCGCCCCAACCTTCCCGCCAAAAATTCAAACCGACCAATCAAAGCGCGGGAACCGTGAAACGGCCCGGGATTGGTCAAGGAAAAAAAGGCGCGAAGTTGAATCAGACCGCCGTGAGAGTGGGCCAGGCATCAACACGCCTAGAAAAAAAAAATCTTTGTTAAAACACTCATCGAAGGAGTGCCGTGCCGAATGGAAGTGGACACTGGATCTTCAATTATGATCATGTCCTGGAGCAACTTAGAAAAAAACCTGCCGGCTATCGCGAAGTGCAAACTGCGGCCACAGAAGCTACGAGTGCAGGACTATCAAGGGAACAGGATCCCTGTCCGAGGGGCAACGACAGTCCACGTCAAGTATGGACAGTTCGAAAAAACTCTGCCCATCACCATCGTCGATGGGACTCTGCCGAGTTTGTTGGGACTAGACTGGTTCCGGGCATTGGGCATGGGAGTGACCGGAGTCTTCCGAAATGAAGTCGACCTCAAGGACGAACTCATGAAGGAGTTCGAGGACGTTTTCAAAGACTGCCTGGGCAAGTACAAGGGGACCCCTATCTCCTTCAATCTAGACCCTCAAGTTGCCCCTATCCGTTTAAAGGCTAGGAGGGTTCCCTTCGCCCTGAAGCCCAAGATTGACCGGGAACTGGACAAACTAGTAAGCCAGGGGATACTAGTGCCAGTCGATCATGCGAAGTGGGAGACGCCAATAGTCACCCCAGTGAAACCAGACGGGTCAGTCAGGATTTGCGCCGATTACAAGGCGACGCTTAACAAAGCTTTGCAAAAAAGCGCTTACCCCGTCCCTGTGGTACAACACTTGCTACACTCGTTAGGGCAGGGGCAGGTTTTTGCTAAACTAGATTTGGCCCAAGCCTACCAACAGTTACCCGTAGATAGCAGCACGGCCGAAGCTCAAACAATCGTAACGCACAGGGGTGCTTTCAAATGCACCAGGTTACAATTTGGGGTCAGTGTGGCACCTGGATTATTTCAAAATTTAATGGAGCGGCTTCTGCAGGGGCTCCCCGGGGTGGTACAGTACTTTGATGACGTACTGGTATCCGCCGACAATATGGAAGTTGGGGTGCGACTGAGAAAAGTTTTAAGTATTTTCCGGTCCGCCGGTTTAAAAGTCAAATTAAACAAGTGCCAGATCGGGGTAGGATCCGTAGAATTCCTGGGCTACCGGATAGACAGGGAGGGGATCCACCCCACTGAGAGCAAGGTTAAGGCAATCAGAAAGGCCCCAGCACCCCAAAACAAAACAGAGTTGCAGGCGTTTTTGGGTCTGGTAAATTTTTACGCGGTCTTTTTAAAAAACAAGGCTACCATAGCCGAACCGCTACACAAATTACTAGGAAAAAATGCTGCATGGTCTTGGGGAAAGGCGGAAGCTAGAGCATTCGAAGCAATAAAAAACCTCCTGTCTAGCGATAGCCTATTAATACAATACAATAGCACACTACCATTGGTGCTAGTTTGTGATGCATCCCCTTACGGGGTGGGGGCTGTGCTCAGCCACAGGCTGCCAAATGGCACAGAAGCCCCTATAGCGTTTTACTCCCGAACAATGTCCTCAGCTGAAAGGAACTATAGTCAGTTGGATAGGGAAGCCTTGGCCATAGTCTCAGGGGTAAAGAAGTTCCATGAATATGTTTTCGGTCGCGACTTCGAAATCGTCACAGACCATAGACCCTTGCTAGGGTTGCTGGCGGGCGACCGCCCAACGCCCGTGGCACTTTTGCCCAGATTGACCCGATGGACTATCTTTCTGGCTGCATATTCGTACAAACTGCTACATCGGCCAGGAAAGGAGTTAGGGCATGCAGACGCCTTGAGCAGATGCCCTTTACCAGCGACTATCGAAGACCCCACTCCGGGCACACCCGTCTTGTTAATTGACTCTTTGGACTCTGGTCCAGTCACTTCCAAGGAGGTGGCTCGGGCTTCTTACAAGGACATTACATTAAGGACTGTAATGGGTTGGGTGCAAAGAGGATGGCCCGCTGCGCCGGGTGAGCGTTTTAGGGAATTTGTAAAAAAGCGTGAGGAATTGTCGGTGCAAGGGGGGTGTCTGCTCTGGGGGGATAGGGTGGTAGTCGCAGAGAAATTGCGGAAAAAAGTTCTGGAACTTCTGCACGAAGGCCATCCTGGGATCGTGAGAATGAAGGGTTTAGCCAGGAGCTATGTGTGGTGGCCCTTGATGGACATGGAAATTAGCGATAGGGTTGGGAAATGCCAAGCATGCCAAGAATCCAGACCACTACCACCAACGGCCCCAATCCGAGAGTGGGAGAAACCCCAGGGCCCATGGTCCCGAATCCATATCGACTTTGCCGGCCCGTTCCACGGCCAAACATTCTTAGTGGTGGTAGACGCATTTTCCAAATGGCTGGAAATCATTCTAATGAAATCCATGACCGCAGAGGCTGTAATTTCAGTCCTGCGGCACCTGTTTGTAACACACGGGTTACCAGACACACTCGTTTCAGACAACGGGCCACAGTTCACGGCGACCCTTTTTGAGGGGTACTTGGCGGAAGAGGGCATCCGGCATGTCCTCTCGGCGCCTTTCCACCCTGCGACGAACGGCCTTGCAGAACGTTTCGTCCGGAGCGCAAAAGAGGCATTGTCCAGAATCAGACCCGGGGATTGGCAATTAAAAATTGACACCTTCTTAGCGGTACAACACAGAACCCCTTGTGTAGCGACTGGCCGCAGCCCAGCAGAGCTACTGATGGGGAGAAAGCTTAGATGCCCGTTAGACCGGTTAAACCCGAACTACATACCAGACGGGTACAAAACAATACCAGGCAAAACAAGAGAATTGACAGTAGGGAGCTCCGTATGGGCACACAATTATGGTGAAGGCCCAAGCTGGAAAAAGGGAACAATCCTAGAAACAACCGGGCCCAAATCATATCTCGTAGAAATAGAGGATGGCCGGGTTTGGAAACGCCACATAGACCAATTAAGGAAAAGAATAGCCACCAGTCTAGAAACAGACGAAACAGGCCCTGACTATCCAATAATTGAATCCACAGCTAACTCAAACCCGAGCAAACCGCAGGACTTATCTGAGTTCCAGCGACACCAACCGGTCCCTCCGAAGGAAAGCAGGAACGACTCTGCAAGTAATCCAAGGCCGGATGGCCTGGAGGAGGAGCTGAGAGGAATGAACAGTCCCTCCGGCCAGCTCGACTCACTCCCAGAAAATGAACTGCGCAGGTCCGAAAGAGTTAGGAGACGCCCTGCGTACTTACGTGACTACGTTGAAAAATAATTATTCATTTTATGTAAATAGGGGTAAAAAGTTTTCTGGGAGGGGAGGAGTGTAATGTATCTTTAAGGGTTTTGGAGGGAAAATAGAGCGGGAAATAGCACGTTGCTAATTGGCTGATAGCCTCCAGCTGAACTGTATATAAGGAGGGGTTTTTACCGTTTGCAGTTGCTGGGTTCACCATATAGTAAAGAGCTGTTGTTACTCATCTGGTCTCCTGCCTCGTTATTGCCCGAATCTAACAGCTTTGCTCGCGTGTGGCTTAAAAACCTGGCTAAATAGGACAGCATAGCACCCGGGTGGGTGGGCAGGGGTGCCCACCCGCAGGTCGCTACTACCGGTTTACCCGAATCGGTGCAAACCTGAGGAATACCACCACTGGTGGCAACTACTGTATGGTAGGACAGCCATGACTGCATTGTGCATAATAAAACGGAATCTTTTATATTTGTTCAATTTTACTGTTTTGGTTTGATAAACTACTATATAATAATGTGCTTTCTAAGCCAACTGAAAAAAAAATATTTCTGTGAAAGGCAACATATACATTTTGAAGATCAAATATAAATATTCGTTCTTGGGTTCAGGATTCATGCCGAGACTGGTAACTGCATTTTGTAGAGAGATTTCGCCCCCCCCCCCCGGGTTCTGCTTTTATCTTCAAAGTGTTAAATTAGCATAGTCATTCAATAGCAGGTGGATGGGATGTAAGTCTATAGCAGGAAGGCAGACACTTGCATTCTCTCAAAATGTTTGGACAACCTAATGTCCTATTCATGTCTTTTAGAAGCCTCTCTTAATTATAAGTTAAAGTCAGGTTGACAGCAAAGCTGTTCTACAATCCTGATCAGTGAGCATTTCAATCAATCAATCAATCAGAATAGAGCTAGAAGGGACCCTGGAGGTCTTCTAGTTCAACCCTCTGCTCAAGCAGGAGACCCTATATCTGTGATGGCGAACCTTTTAGAGACCGAGTGCCCAAACTGCAACCCAAAAGCCACTTATTTATCACAAAGTGCCAACACAGCAATTTAATCTGAATACTGAGGTTTTACTACCAAAAATAATGATAAACAAGGCAGAGTTCAGCTAGTTGTTCTAAGAAAAACGTGATAAATGCACTTTTATGCCCCTTCATTTTTTTCCTGCTTTTGAAATATTACATTTAGGAACAATAAAAAAGAAAAACTTTTGTAATATATTTCTTTCCTCCCTCTCTTTCCCCCTCTTTCCCCCCTCTTTCTCTCTTTTCTTCCCCCTCTCTCTTTTCCTCCCTCCCCCCCTCTCTCTCTCTCCCTCCCCCTTTCCCCCTCTTTCTCTCTTTCCCTTCATATTACCTCTCTGCCTCTGTTTCTCTCTTTCCCTCCTTCTCTTTCCCCCTCTTTCCCCTCTCTTTCTCTCCATCCTCCTCTCTCTCTTTTTCCCTCTCCCCCTCTCTCTCTTTCCCCCCTCTCTCCCCACTGGGGGGGGAAGGAACCCCTAAACTTGTGTTGGGTGGTGGGAATATGAAGTCCAGAAGCCTGACATCTGGGAGGCGAGAGTGAGCTGACAAAAACGCAGCATTGTGGCTCCACATCGTAATGCGCTCTCACAGAGAGGGCCTCCTCCGGATAACGTCAGCCAAACAATGTCGGCTGGCGACCTCCAGGGGGAGGGCCTTCTCTGTGGTGGCTCCCGCCGTCTGGAATGAGCTGCCTCCGGGGCTTCGTCAACTCCCCGACCTCCGGACCTTCCGCCGTGAGCTGAAGACGCTGTTGTTTCGACGTGCGGGACTAGCTTGAACATAGTTTTAATTTCAGGGTTTTAATTAGGGTTTTATATGGGGTTTTTAAATTGTATTTAAATTTTTAGGCCGTTATTGAATCAGTTTTTTATATAGTTTTTAATTTGTATTGGGTGCATTGTGTTTTTACTGGCTGTGAACCGCCCTGAGTCCTTCGGGAGAAGGGCAGTATACAAAAATAAATAATAATAATAATAATAATAATAATAATAATAATAATAATAATAATAATAATAATAATAATAATAATAATAATAATAATAATGGGCTTCAGGAGGAGGGGACCCTGTCTCCCCCGTTGTGAAGCGTGCTAAATTCCAGTTCCAACTTTGCGAGATCTTTTTTTTTTTTCCCGTGAGAAATTGGAATTGATCGAGCTAACTTTTTTCTTAGTTCCACAAACTTTTGCTTCCCTGCAATGGAAACGCAATGGAGAAACTCAATGGAGCTGGGCTGGGGCGACAACGCCCGTGCCCACAGAGAGGGTTCTGAGTGCCACCTCTGGCACACGTGACATAGTTTGCCGCCACATATCATTTCAGATAGGTGGCTGTCCAATCTCTTCTTAAAAACCTCCAGCGATGAAGCCCCCACACCTTCTGAAGACAAGCACTTCCAGTGGCAAATTGTCCTCACTGTTAGGAAGTTTCTCCTTCATTCCAGGTTGCTTATGTCCTTGATTAGTTTCCATTCATTGTACCTTATCTTGCCTTCTAGTGCTTTGGAGAATAATTTGACACCTCCCCTTCTTTGGGCAGCCCCTCAAACAGTGGAATATTGCTATCATATTTATTTATTTTTATTTATTTATTTTGTCACAACATCATATAAAAAGGATTATATAGTATATAAACATATATATGAGTAAATATTGGGAGGTATAAGCATCTATATATATATAGGAAGAAGCAAAGAAAAACAATAGGACAGGAACGGTAGGCACGTTTGTGCGCTTATGCACGCCCCTTATGGTCCTCTTAGGAATGGGGTGAGGTCAATAGTAGAAAGTTTTTGGTTAAAGCTTTTGGGATTGTGGGAAGAGACCACAGAGTCAGGTAAAGTGTTCCAAGCACTGATGATTCTGTTACAGAAGTCATATTTTCTGCAATCTAGATTATATATTATATATTATATTATATCACCCCCAATTCTTCTTTTCTCTAGAATAGCCAAACCCAAATCCTGCAACTGTTCTTCATATGTTTTAGTCTCCAGGCCTTTAATCATTTTAGTTGCTCTTCTTTGCACTTTTTCCAAAATCACAATATCTTTTTTGTAAGATAAAATTGGATGCGGTATTCCAGGCGTGATCTTGCAAAGGATTTATAAAGTGGTACTAACACTTCATGTGATTTTGGTTCTATGCCTCTGTTTATACACCCAAGAGTTGTATTAGCTTTTTTGGCTACTGCCACACATTGCTGGTTCATATTTAATTGATCATCCACTAGGACTCCAAGACTCCTGAATTTGAAATATATAGAAGAAACACATAGCGGAAGCTCATAGCTCTAAGAAGATCCAGTCAAAACAAGTAAGGACGAGAATAGATCTACAGCAGTCAAGTTACAGTAGACAAAGTGAGACACAGTGGTACAATCAACAGCAGAAAGGCAGAAAGTTGAGAGGCCTGTATATGGTCATCAGATCTGCTGAGGAATTGAATCCAGGGCTATATCCCCAAGCTGGAAGCTACCATCCTTCCTCTGGATAACATGATAAACATAGTTTTCCTGAAAAAGAACCCTGAGCTTCATCCTGATCATAATCTTGTCCAGGAAGCAAAACATGGGGTGAAATCTGGACCAAATGGGGCTTATGAAAATAGTCAGTGTTCCATATTGAACTCTTCAAAATATAAAAACATAACCACCAAAGCATAAATGTTAATGTGAAAGCAAGGAAAGTGTCAATCCAGACCATCCAGTCCAGTCCAGTCCTGTCCTGTCTAGTCCAATGCAATCCAATCCAATCCAATCCAATCATTTTATCAAATAAATTCAATTTTAATGTTAGTGAATTTTATATGTAATTTTAATAAAGTGAAAGCGAGTATATTTTATTTTGAGCCCACTTTATTTTGAGACTTACCACCCCCCTACCATGACATTCAAAATCAAATTCTCAGACATTTAAAAATGCCATTCGTGAATGAAAGTGAATATATGTATCCCAGGATAATGTTGCAAGATCCAATCTGGGTCACTCACTAGGACCAGAGGTTTTGTCTTCCGAGCTCGGAAGAAAAAAAAACTGTGGTCCCAATGACCAGCCCAGATTGGATCCTGCAAATTCATTCATTATTATTATAATGCCTAGGAGCAAGAATATATGACAGCTGCCACTGTAGTACAACTACCATTGAGAAAAAAAAAATTCACAGATCTCCATATGGCAGATGATGCTGTAGCTCAGTGGTAAAGAGCATGCTGTGTAAGACGTCATCCTTGGCATCTGGAATTTAGACGGATAATAGTTAGAGGGAATTGAGAAAGAAATGTGCCTGATGAGCTGGCTCAGTAGAATTCATTGGTACGTGGAAGTACCAAAAGCTATGGTTGGGCCATGTTCTAATGGCATCTCTGTGTTCTACAGATGAACCATCCTGTTGATGGCTTACTTGTCTGGTATGGGAACAAAGCACAATAATCCCTGCCAATGGAGCTTCTTTATGTCTACTTCTGGTCATCATATGCATTGCAGCACACACACCATTTCCAGCCAATCAGCTGCAAAAGGAGATCTTTTTTCCTCAGGAGAGTTATGCCAACTAATCAACCAATGGCTTTTCAGTCTCCAGAGCTTTGCCAAGTAGCTATTTGTACAGGGTAAGAGAACCTAATTCCCCAATGGAAAAGGTAAAGTTTACCTTACAAGGAAATTCATCACAGCCATTTTCCATACTTGCTTCTCTCCCATTCTTCTACTGTCAGCAAAAGAAACACGGATTGTTTTGGCCTTGCAAATTTGTTCAGCTGTTGGCCAAAAAGGGCATCTTATTTATTTATTTATTTATTTAATTAATTAATTAATTAATTAATTAATTTTGTCATAACAATATATACAAGCATAACACAAAAAGATTATATAATATATAAACATATATATGAGGAGAAACAGGGAAGTATAAGCATATATATATATAGGGAAAGAAACAATAGGACAGGAACGGTAGGCACGTTTGTGCTCTTATGCATGCCCCTTAAAGTCCTCTTAGACATGGGGTGAGGTCAACAGTGGATAGATTTTGGTTAAAGCTTTTGGGGTTATGAGAAGAGACCACAGAGTCAGGTAATGCATTCCAAGCACAGATAATTCTGTTACAGAAATCATATTTTCTGCAATCCAAACTGATCTTATGAAGAGGGGCAAGCGTCCAGGATGAACAGAGCGAGTCTTCAAGATTTTAAAGCTTTCCAGCTTCCCAAGCATTGTAAGCAGAAGTGATATTCAGCCGGTTTGCACTGGTTCGGGCAAACCAGTAGCAGTGATCGCGGGTAAGGCCCACCTGCCTGCCCACCTGCCTGCCCACCCACCCCCAATTCATGCTATTTAGCCATGTTTTTGAGGCCAGGTGCATGCATGGACAGCGCACATGTGAAGCACGGAGGTGTGTGCATGGTGAACCAGTGGTAAAGGTAAGTGAAACCCACCCCTGACTGTAAGCACAGAGATTCTCCCACCTCAGTCCCACAGTGAGTAGGATGGAAGAACAGCATTAGTAGGGAACATACTGTACGACAGCCAGTTTTCATTTTGTCATTTCTGTCTGCCTTTCCATGGCCTCAGCTCTGAGTCATACATGGCTCCTCAGGTGAGAATGCCACTATACACTAGTTTTCTTATATTTTCAAGAGGTGAGTGCATGAAAGACACATCTTCATTTCCTACAACATTTGTCTAACCAATTTCCATTAGAGGAAATCATATTTTCCAGAATCCACCAACCATATTATTTCTAAACTTTTAAAAGGATGTAAGAAACCGTTTTAAATTTAGTCAGGAATATTGTACATCTTTATTTTTATTCATACAGTACAGACATTTCTGGGATCTTGCTTTTATTTTTGCTCAAGCTGCTTTTGAAGACTTGGATCAAAATCTATTTGAGCATAGACAATAACATAGTCTTATCACTGCTATTTATAAATTACCATATAACACAGTTTTTGGCTGTGAGACTGGTGGCTTAGTGCCCAGTGCAAACCTAATACGGTGTCTGGAAGTATTTTTTCATGGGATTTTAAACATTCTACTAAAAAGTCTTGTAGTGTCTTTCAAACTAGCTGAAGCATTTTTAAATTAGTTTGCTTCATCTGATGCACGAAGTTTATATCTTACATAGGGTAAGTAAAGTCTTTTAGTAATTTTTTGTGGCAAAAACCAATCATGGCTACTCTTTCTCCTTTTTTCTCACAGATGTAAATGGTGCGATTTGGTAACACTTTCTATCCAATTGAACATGTACGTGTATAAATGGTATTTTTTTAAAAAAATTATCTGACTCATTAATCTCTGTCATTATTCAACAACTACTACTGAGAGTTACCTGGAGCAAAGATTCAGTGCAAATAATGCAACCGTGTCAGTAGCTAAAACGGTCCTAAAAAAAATTGTGCGATTTCTTTCCACATCTAAATATATTACATCACTATTTGGAACAATAGCAACAACAAAAGAAGAATAAATAATGTTGATATCAAAAATACATTCTCATACTTGATCACATCACTCCCACATCTCAATTTAAGAATGTATGCTTAGTCCTTGAAAATAAAATTCAAGACCTGTCTATCTGGTACAATGTCTCATACTTGTTCCAGAGTAGAGTGTAAATTACTACTAGCAAAACACACTTTGTGTGATGGACAGAGGAGAATGACAGATGAACAGCCTGAATATTATGCAGTTTCTTAAGGAAAATACTTTATGTGTATCTCTGCCTTGTTGGTCCACTAACATACAGCTCAAGAACCTGTTTTGTTCATTCTTGGGAGAGATTACTCAAATGAAACAAACAAAATGTTAAAAAGTTAATGATATTTATGCAGTCACTTACCAAGCATATCTAAATATTATTAAAGGAACCAAAAGATCCTTACAATCCCCAAGGCATGTCATAACATTTGAGCACCCTTAATGTTTGGAAATTTGAAAGTTGAAACATTTGACACGCTCTACGTTTAGCCCTTTATTCCTGATTGGATGATAGTGATAAATGTCGAGTTTTAAGAAGCAGACAAATCCACGGAGAATGAAGCTATCACTGCCTGTTAGCTCATCTTTAAAGGCAGCTTACTCTAAATTCTAGCAACTCTGCTCTCGTAGTCTTTTTGCAAACTTCCAAAATGCCCGTTGTTGGAACTATGCAACCTAGACAGACATAGACACTGATTATGGGACAGATCCTACAAAGCTGCCCATATATCTCTATTTGTGGTTGTTTTTTTTTTGGCTAATGTCCTTACTTTTTAAACTAGCACAAGAAATTGTTTGAAAATATAACAAAAGCTATAGCACCATCCTCAGGGAAAGATTATGCTTCAGAGTGCTTCTAAAGACACCAAAGTTACATCAATACGTCACCTATTTTCTTAATAAAATATTTCTATTTCATTAAATGTTCTAATTAAAAAACGGCATTAAATAGGCTTTGGAGTTGGCGGGTTTATTAATATACACAGCTTGATAGCTAAGATTGTTTTTCTTCTGTCAATGCAACTGATGACATTCCATTCAGACATTCTGTCTGAAATCATGTGGACATCTTTCTTCAATGAGTAGAAATCCACAAGTCTTAAAGTTGCCAAGGCTGGAGATCCCTGCTCTAGATTCTGCTTCTTTCTGAAGATAGCCAAGCTTGGGCCTAATCTCATCTGAAGCATAAAGTCATTCTAGAGGACCAAAAAGCAATGCCGCTGGGCATCACTTCCTTTGACCTGCCTCAATGAAGAGTAATCAGCTGTAATAAGGCTCCAACAACTGGGCTGATTCCAGTAGGGAGATATGATCTAGTGGGTAGCCATGTCCTACAGCCAAACCATGCAAAGCTTCATAGGATTAATACCAATACCTTAAATTGCCCTTCAGCAGCTAATTGGCAATAAATACAGGGCCTGAACCAGAGATCTCATGGGTACCCAGTTGTGGTTGCCAATGAGTATCTGCGTTTTGTATCAGCTTTCTGGATGGTTTCTAAAGGCACGTGCACATATACTGCATTGCAATAGCCTAGTTGGGTGG
This sequence comes from Ahaetulla prasina, assembly GCF_028640845.1. NCBI lineage: Eukaryota > Metazoa > Chordata > Lepidosauria > Squamata > Colubridae > Ahaetulla > Ahaetulla prasina. The sequence continues at coordinate 154,041,813 of NC_080539.1, forward strand.
TAACAAGAACAGAGCCTGGCACAGAGTGAAATTCCCAGATTTGCACAGGTCTCCTGGTCAGACCTATTCTTAAACTCTGAATGGGTCTGCTCTATGAGTTAGACATTTTGCTCAGCTTTAGAGCTACAAATCAAAGCGAGCAAATCAAACACAGGAAACAGAATCAAGCAATATAATATTTAAAATGAAAACACCGAAATGAAGGTCTAAATAAACCAGTCGCGCCAACGGTAGTAACCAAGACGCCAGATTGATCTGACTAGAAAAAAGCATCGTCTCCACTCAATTTTTACTTATTTCCATCTGGTGTCATGGTTGTCCAAGAAGACAATGAAAACGTGCTATCGTCTCAGCTTTTAATCAGTCCAACCTTCCGAATATAATGGCGATCCCATTGTTTACTTGATAGCAAAAGAATAATGCCACCCTTTTCCCCCTCACAAAATCAATACACAATGTGCTAACTTAGATTTTAAAAGTGATATGGGAGATGTCTCCAAATCGACTTTACATCCAGATCCCTATTATGGGCTGAATTTCTACATTCATTGAACGTACATGTGTGATATTATCTAAATGCTGCCTATTTATATCATAAAGGTGGGAAGCTCTACTCATCGGAAGCTGCAAATCCAGCACCTGCAACTCATTTCAGCAGCCCCAGGTGGAAATGTATTTTCAGGTGATTCATTTTTCAGTCATCCAGATATCAAGGAGAAGGTCTGCTCCTACTGATTTCAGGGTCCCTCTTAGTCAATAGCTGATCTGTTTGGGAGCGCAGCATGCCCGACTTGAGTCTTTTCCAGTTCCAGGCACCAAAACTAATTTACAGTGTTTTTAATTGCTTTCTTTCAGTCCCTCCGTTGGCATACGACTTCATACTTCAGTCCTGGTGTTTGATGTTTGAGTGCCTGAAAATTAAGGCAGCGCTCCATACATAATACTGTTTTATCCCATCACTGTGACAAGTCATAAATTAAGCCTGCTACTCATGATTGACTTCTTTCCTCCAAACTTTCCATCATTGCCAATAATTAGCATTTATTCTTTTTTCACATTGTTTGCTTTTTTTTAGACTCCCTAATCCTTAATCCATTCTTGAAAATTGCTATATTTATTTTTGGAGGCACCAGGCTGGAAGAACTCTAGCCTTTCTTGGACTACTAGTGCAGCCTTCTGTCATCTCCTTGATGGACATTCTAGCTAAGGATTATGGAAGAAGTAATCCTCCACATATACAGTTGTCATACATGGAATGGAAACATCTAGATCAGGGGTGTCAAACTCGATTTCATTGAGGGCCACATCAGGATTGTGTTTGACCTTGGGGGCTGGATGGGCGTGGCCAGCTTGACGTCACTTATGTTGGGGGCATAAGCCGGGTGTTTTGCCAGCGAAAACAGAGTTCAGGAGGCTGCAATGGGCTCCTGCAACCCTCTGCCAGCAAAAATGGAGCTCATGCAAGGCCCTCCCTAGCTCCATTTTCGCTGGCAGAGGGTTGCAGGAGGCCGTCACAGACTCACAAACTCCATTTTTGGTGGCAGAGGCACCGTGGGCCAGTCCTTCCCTGTTTCCAGGGCAGCCCTGTAGGCCAGATCTGAGTACCCCATTGTGAGTCTTAAGTTTCACACCCCTGATCTAAAGACAGGACTGTAATGTATTTGAATTTTAGGAGGGAAAATTGGGCGGGAAAATGCACGTTGCTGATTGGCTGATGCCTCAGCCAAAATACTATTTAAAGAGGGGTTTTTGCCTGTTGGCTTTTGCTGGGATCACAATAAACTAAAGAGCTGTTGTCACTTGTATCGTCTCCTGCCTCTTCATTGCCCGAACTTAACAAGGACCAAAGAATTTTCTGCATCTCTTTGCTGTGATCCAACGGCATCCACTAAACCAGGGGTGTCAAACTCACATCATCATGACATCATCACATGATATGCCTTTTTACCCTTTGCTAAACTAGGCATGAGCATGGCCAGCGCATGACACATTTGGCCCACAGGCCACGAGTTTGGCAGCCCTGCACTAGACCCTTGCAATTGTGTTTTGATAGCTTTTACCATTTTAGATCATCTATGATCCTGAAGGGCGCCTTGTCCTCTACACCTGGGGTAGCTGGCTGAGGAACTCTGGGAGTTGAAGTCCACAAGTCTTAAAGGGACCAAGGTTGGAGACCGCTGCTCTACACTATCCAAACTACAGTTTTCTTAAAGATGCAAATGTTCTTGATCTGAAGCACCCTGGTAAGAGTCCTGGTTCTATTAACATAACACAATTGGACCAATGGGGGAGTCAGGAGGTCCTATGCTATGGGAACAGCAGAAAGGCCTCCATTGACCTGGAATTGTAAATCAATGCTTGGCAATTTTTTTTCCTTTTCTTTCTTTTAATAATTTTTATTAAACATTTTTCAAAAAACAAAAAAGATCTTTAAACAATAGTTTCTTTCCAACAATTTTGCAACGGTTAATCATTTCTTACTCATCCATTTTTTCTCCCTTATTTCACTGTATCCTTTATATATACAAGTCTAATATTAATTTATTTACATATATACATATAAATAACAATGTACCCAATTTCATTTTTACAAACTTTTTTCCTGCTTCCTCTTATTTGTTGTTACATTTCTACTCCTATATCTTCTTTATTTGAGCTTTCCTTGCCTTTTATCTCTCTCCTCTAGCCATTCGTACCGTTTCTCCCACACTATATAATATTCCGTTTCCTCTTTTTCTTGTATCTCCTTTGTAAGTTTATCCATTTCTGCACATTCCAAGACTTTTCTAATCAAATTATCTTCGGTCGGTATGTTATTGTTTTTCCAATTCTCTGCGTATTTTATTCTTGCTGCTGTAATAATATGATTAAATATTGTATTTTTTTTCCATAAGACCTTGGGAATATTCCTAATAAAAATGTTTCCGGTTTCATCTCAATATATTGTTTGGTTATTTCTTCTAATTATAATTTAATCTTACTCCAATATTGTTTTGCTTTGGGGTACATCCACCACATGTTTGGCAATTTTTAAGGTGTGTGGACTTCTACTCCCAGTCAGCACGGCATCTGGGGAATTCTAGGAGTTGAAATCCACACATTTTGAAAGTTGGGAAAATTGAGAAACACTAATCTAAATAATGGAGAAGTAGGTGTAGGCCAAATCATGCCCAGCCTTGAATAAGGTAAAGCTAACTCCACCCAATTAGCTATGCCCTAGGAGTACTAAATCCTATTTGGTCTACCTAGCCCTCCAAGAAAAAGAGCCGGAGAGAAAAAGTAACTAAAAAGCTAGTTTTTAATACAGAACTTTCTGGCCATGTCCAGCAACACAAGTACAATTCCCAAGCCACACCTATTGCTATGTGGAAAGAGCAAATGCAGAGCAAAGGGAAAATGCCAAGATCACATCCTTCTCCTTTAAATCCGCCCTTCCTCTCTCTGTAGGGCATAGACATCTGCAATGCTAGATAAACTGGAAGTGTAGAGGCCACTGGTGTAATGGGGTGTAATGGAGAAAGGAGTGTGGTATATGAAAGAGAGGAAGAAGCTGGAGGGCATCTGCAGTGGTTGAAGGCTCAGTTCAGGAACTGGATGAGGGCTGCTTCTACTGGAGGATTGCCAGAGGGACAGAAGATGTAAAAGGTCAGTTCAGAAGGATGGTGGCAACATGGAGCCCAAAAGTGGTTGCATTACACCAAGGAATGAAAAGAATCTGAGTTACTCCCACCCCTATCCCTTCTAAAAGTACTAGCAAGCCTCGTGACACCCCAGAGCAGGGGTCTCCAACCTTGGTCTCTTTAAGACTTGTGGACTTCAACTCCCAGAGTTCCTCAGCCAGCTTTCAGTTGAAGTCCACAAGTCTTAAAGGGACCAAGATTGGAGACCCCTGCTCCAGAGCCTTAGCAAGCTTAGGGAAAGCTCAAAGTACTGGCAAAATGTGAAAGGAAGAAGCGTTTCTGCACCAAGGAACTTCTTGAAAAAAGATAGCCTTGTGCTTTAAAATTTATGTTGTGTATGTGCATTATCCTGCCAAGAACTTGTGACATATTGCCAGTCTGTATCTTACTCTATCTACCAATGTGACTAGGTGGGCTTGGCCAACTTTTTTTTTTACTTTTAAAAGCATTTTCTCAGATGGGATTGCCAGAGTAGCCTTTTAAAAGCATTTTTTACAGTCTCTTCGGCTGAAGAGGTTGTAAAAAAAATGCTTTGAAAGGGTTCTGACGATCCCAGCTGAGTTGGCTGATCACCAGAACCAGTGGTGGGATTCAAATAATTTAACAACCGGTTCTCTGCCCTCATTATTTCTTCCAACAACCAGTTTGCCAAACTGCTTAGAAAGTTAACAACCGGTTCTCCCGAAGTGGTGCGAACTGACTGAATCCCACCACTGACCAGAACCCTTTAAAAGCATTTTTTACAGCCTCTTTTGCTGAAGAAGTTGTAGAAAAAATGCTTTAAAAAGGTTCTGACAATCCCAGCTAAGCCGTGCAATCATCAGAGGCTTTTTTCTTTTACTTTTAAAAGCATTTTTTTGGCCGAAGAAAAAATGCTTTTATAAGTAAAAAAAAACCTCTGATGATCGCACGGCTCAGCTGGGCATGCAGGCGAAGAGGGGGACAGGGATTTTTGCTACCGGTTCTCTGAACCACCCGCCGCCATCGCTACCGGATCAGACGATCCGGTCCAAACCGGGAGCATTTCACCCCTGAATTCAACCCTAATAATCTTGACATAGTGAATGCTGAGAAGGTCATTCTTTCCAAAAATGCCACTCCCCATGAAAAGATTGACAGGCCCTGCAAAAACACAAAAGCTTTGGGATATTTGAAAATCTTAAGTGCTATTATAATAGATGTCTACAACTAATACCCACATTTTTAACCTTGCCCCTCAAATCTATGCACTCTGATGCTGATCTGGGAGAAAACTAAGAGTACAAAGAGCAGGGAGGATGACTTGTCCCCATGGTGTGAATTGAGGTCTACTTGCATGGATTTATCCAAAGCGCAACCATGTACATTACTGGCACAAACTTTTGTGAATGATCAACCAGGAATCTTGTTCTCTGATGTCTAAATCAGCTCCATCTATAGTAGGCTTGAGGTATTTCAGAAATCCTGTTGACTCCCATGGCTGCAATGTCACCTTGCATTCGTTTCATTCATTGAAGGTTAGTTAAACTTAGACGCTTCCTCCTGAGGATCTTGTGCCAACTTGAAAGAAGATCCTAACCTCTACACTTCCACAATAGAAGTGGTGAAAAGCCTCGCTGATTTATTTCCGATTCAACTGACATGCAATCGGAACCACTGCAAACCCACTTATTATTACAGTTGTTTTGGAAGCCGTTTTGCCATTGGAAGAAACTCTGCCCTCATTCCTGTTTCTGAAGGGGAAGTGCTGATGGATAACTTTGTAGATTCCGCCTGATCCTTCAGGGAAAGCCAGCAACAATGCATTTGATTTTGAGTTTCTCCTTTTCTTCAATAGGCACGCAGAGCATGGGATTATTAAGAGTCCTCCCGTTTTGCCTTTTGTGTTGAATGGGAATGAGGGCAGGAGAGTGTTGGTACCAGCAGTTCTGTGGGCGTGGCTTGGTGGGGGAGGGCAATGTGACTGTGTGGGCATAGCCAACTTTTTTTTTTTACTTTTAAAAGCATTTTTTCTACAACCTCTTCGGCCGAAGAGGTTTTAAAAGCCTCTGATGATCCCAGCTGAGCTGCGTGATCATCAGAGGCTTTAACTTTGAAAGCATTTTTTCTACAACCTCTTCGGCCGAAGAGGTTTTAAAAGCCTCTGATGATCCCAGCTGAGCTGCGTGATCATCAGAGGCTTTTTTTTTAACTTTTGAAAGCATTTTTTCGGCCGAAGAAAAAATGTTTTTAAAAGTTTTTTAAAAAAGCCTCTGATGATCACACGGCTCAGCTGGGCATGGGGGGGCCCAAAGATTTTTGCTACTGGTTCTCCAAACCACTCACCACCATCGCTACCAGATCAGGTGATCTGGTCCAAACTGGGAGCATTTCACCCCTGGTTGATACCACAAAGTTAGGACAGGACAGTAGTTTTCACTGCTCAGCATGTCTTCTTGGCATTGCTTTTAGATTTCCTTGCAGGGTTTAGGCCAGAGGTCTTCAAACTTGGCAGCTTTAAAACTTGTGAACTTCAACTCCCAGAATTCTCCAGCCAGCTATGCTTAATTAAGTTCACAAACCAAAATTGCAAGCAAAAATACATTCAAAATAAAATCATAGTAAAAGCAAGATAAAGTATTACAATTGGTGATGGCTTGTCAGTGGATAATCAAAATCCGTTGAATTTTACAAACAGTGTAACAAAATTTAGCTGGGTCCAGGAAGACTGAATCAAAGTGATTTGATAACAACAGCACTTTTAAAAACAACAACAGATCTTTTACCAGATAAGAAGCTATAAGGCGGGTCCTTGAGCCCTTTTAGAAGGCACTATACATTGTAGCAGGACATGAGCTGTAGTTCCACAGCCCCTTATCGCAAGGGCACAGTTTTAGCTCCTGGGAAGGTGGGGAGGAAACATTCTTCCTCCAAAATTGCTGCGGAAAGAGTGTTGACAGTAGTGCTTTTCAGAATTTGGAAACAGTTATGTGGTGTATCACACTGGTTTATAAAAAAGGGGCTTGAGTGCTGAGAAAAACTTTCTTAGTAGAATAGGCAGGTCCTATTGTGTTTCCAGGTCTTTGATGCGTTGCTTAAATGTGCTGAGTGCAGACTGATGACATTAGCGAGTGCAGACTGATGACATTAGCTAGTTTGGTATTGAAATGTCTGCAAGAAAACCACCAAGCTCAGAAAGCACCAAAGAGCCCCCTGAGTATATACACATAGCCCATCTATAGGAACACCTCCCTGAAAGTGTCAAGAAGACAAATTCCCAACTAAATTTAGTACATCAGCCATCTGATTTAGTGGACTATAGCTTACAGATATTGTGTCTGGCTTAATTAAGCCATCTGGGGTTCTTGGTAGGCAGCTACTACGGCTACTAATCAAAAGGCATTGGGTAAGTTTCATCTTTCTCTTTTTCACTGCAGTTAGGAACATGGGGAGATTTAAAATGATAAATGATGTTGCCTTGCATATAATTTTTATTAAGAATTGTGATTATAACAGTAAAATTTAGCATAAACAAAGCTTAAAGAAAGAAAATAGAGAAAAGAGGCTGCCACATATCTTATTTTAACTTTGAACAAATAAACCAACTTTGTATTCTTTCCTTTTATTTCTAACAGTCTTAATCTTTAGTTTTTTCAAATAATTGGAAATACCTGGAGCAACTTAATGAAAAACAAGCTGTATCAATTTTCTTGGATGCAGCTAAGGTCTTTGACAATTGTATTTATTATTTTTATTTTATTTTATTTATAAAATTTAGAAGCTCTCCATTTCTCTTATAGAAGGATTTTCATTGAGCTTTCCTGTTTAAAGTTTGGGAAGATATGAACTTTGGAAATAATTTAATTTTTTTATACTAATTTTTGTCAAAGTTTTTTTCTTAATATAACAGTCAAATGAAAATAAAGACAATGGGAAAATGGTAAAAACAACAAGCTAGAAACTTTTGGGCTCAAATGCATATAGAGGATTTTAAATATTAAAAATTGAAATCACAGCTTTTTGTCCTTGGACTGATAGATAAACCATTACAAAAGAGCCATGCTCTTTTGTTTTTATATATATGATAACTGCAAAAATATTATATGCACAAAGATCTAAAGATATGGTAATACCTACCGAGGAATAGTTAATGAAGATCAGAAGAACTTGCTGAAATGGATAAATTGACTTGTTTGATTAAGGGAAAAAAAGATAATATCTACATTTATTGATGACTGGAAACCCATTATGGACTTTTTGCATAAAAATAAAATAATATGATTTATGATTTTGATGACTAGACAGGACAGAGTATATAGCAAGGAGAAAATCATGTATCTTTAGAGAGAAAGAGAGCTCACAGGGAGAGAGAGGTTGAAACATAATTATAATGATAAATGCTATGAAGAAGATCACTTCTCCATATCTTCATTTATCTTTTTTCTTCTTTTTATTTTATCTTCTACACTTTTTCCTCCTGTACTTTTAGCATTTCTTTTTTCTATCTCTTTTCTTTCTTCTTTTTCATTCTATTTTTTTTGTTTGTATTAGTCTGTATTATTTATTGTTATTATTTATTTCTTATTGTTTATTTATTGTTAAAATTTTCAATAAATATTCTATATAAAATATTTATCTGGGTATGAAGAGATCTTCCCTACATCTTTTTCCAGCTGCTCTTGAAAGTTCTTCTTAAAATTAAATTGTATCATACACACGATGGGTCTAGGCTGGATGCACAGAATCAGATCATCAACAACTTTTGTGCACTGTGCTGTGATCTTCTCGCTATCAAAGATGTTATCCATACATTCGTATTTGTACTTTATAATTAGTTCTAATTAAAGTTTCAATCTTCCAATTTTATCTGGAATCTTAATTTGTTCATAACTTTGTAAGATCAAAATCTTATCTAGCTTTTTGCTGTTTATTTCGGATTCTTTAAATTCTTAAACTATAATTAAAGGTTTCTTTCATTCAGGATTAAAAGCAGGCTTGTTCAATGCTTTCAGATTTGTCATTCTGAAGGTCTCTAATAGCTTAGAAGTATTAATGAGCAATTTCTGAAAGTGATTAGAAAGTGAGGAATGCAAACTTAGTGTCCTTGAATTATAATGATAACTGCTATGAAGAAGATCAGAAGGCACTTCTTCTCCATTGAGGTTACCAGCAAGGTGACTAATCCTGTTTTCTCCTGAAGCACAGGCCTGCAAAAAACTGCTATCCACTGGTTTTCTCACAGGGAGCAGCTGTCTGGAGCGCAAGTGGGTAATCTCCCATCCTTTCTTATCTGGAGAAGTACCAAGGAATAAGTCTTTCTCAGTTCTTTGGTCTTTACCCCAAGTCATCAGTTTTACTTTCACAGATTTTTTGTTTTTGTTTACATTTATACCCCGCCCTTCTCCGAAGACTCAGGGCGGCTTACAGTGTATAAGGCAATAGTCTCATTCTATTTGTATATTTTTACAAAGTCAACTTATTGCCCCCCCAACAATCTGGGTCCTCATTTTACCTACCTTATAAAGGATGGAAGCTTGAGTCAACCTTGGGCCGGGCTTGAACCTGCAGTAATTGCAGGCTTTGTGTTCTTAATAACAGGCTTTACCAGCCTGAGCTATCCGGCCGGCTTGTTTGCCTTCAGTTTGCCATACCTCACCTAAAATGGTAAATAATGTTGTGTCGACCGCCTAAACCCATGATGGTGAACCTATGGCACATGTGCCAGAGGTGACAGGCTCTGTGGGCATGCGAGCCATTGCCCCAGTTTAGCTCTGCTGTGCATGCTTGCGTGCCTCCCACCAGCCAGCTAGTCTTTGGGTCTCTGGCACACATGTACTGAGGGCAGGGCGCGTGCGGGGGCGCGGGTGTGCATGTGCAGGGGGCGGGGCACACATTGCATTTTGGGGGGTTGGGTATGCATGCATCTTGGGGCTTAGAGGAAGTCAAGCATCTCCCCGAGAGACCGAGGTGCAGGAGCACCAACAAGGGCCAGAAGAAATGGCTGTGAGATCCAGCAAGAGACGAAGCATTCACGCACATGCACGCTTTGGCCACTTGGTCCGGAAAACGTTAGCCAGCACTACCCTATACAATTTTATAAATGAGGCAGAATAAAACCTTGCCTGGAAACATTTTTCTACTGTTGGAGACCTTTTCCTTGGCAAAGCTTTTGTACCATCAACAGACAGATGGGAAGTTGAAATTCCACAAATTAAAACATGTCCTGGCACGGCAAAGTTTGCAATTGAAAAATCTGCACATTTCTATATTTCTGCACGCTTTCAGAAAGCCTTTCAAAGGAAACATCCTCTCTCAATGCTGTGGGGGGGTAAGGTGGGCAGTTAAAATTACTACTCTGTGTGCTCACACAGTCCAGTGTTATTTTTGACAGATGTCACTGGGAGATGTGTGAATAGGAAAGAAGATCTCATTCCGATTCATAATTAAACTTGGAAGCCAGTTTCACTGTGTTTTGATGTTTTGAAATTCACTTACTTCTGCTCTTGATTGACAAATGCCTTGTTGGCAAATGTTAGTACAACTGCAGTTTTAAAAACAAAACTGTTTCTGCTAGCAGTTGGTTGTTGATGAATGCCAGATTTGCCAATGCTTCTCCTTGCTTTTCACAATACAATGATGCTGCTTGCATTCAAATTGTTAACCATATTACTTAGTCAGACCAAGGAACAGAATGTTTTAAATAAAACAAACAAAACAAAACAAAAAACAAAACAAAACAAAAGACAAAATGTCTTTGCAAAGTCATTGAACATTCGGGTTATAATTTGCCATTAAAAGTAGGGAGTCTATAATTTAATACTGCTATGCATGTATTAAAACTTCCACTTAGAGAGCTGAGTCAAAGCTAGTTCAGTCCAATCTCACCACTTTTCCGAATCAAATTGGAAAATCAAATTTGAGCACATTAGAATCTTTGAATTGATTAGAATAATTCTGCTTATCCAAGTAAATTGGCTTTTTCTAAATTGACTCAGGAATCGGAATTAGTCTGAATCAAGTCACCCTGAGTTTCACAAAGCTATGCACAACTGAAATAACAAAATCTAGTTATCAAATATATGAAATATAGGTAGCATTCAGAGAACAAATACATCTTTTTTTGCTCAAATATTTTTTGTAATACTGTTATTGCTTTACCTTTAAGGCAGGGTATTTTTGTACAGTTACAGAAGAGGGTCTTAAAAACACCAAAGACTGCAGAGGCGTGTTTATGATGGAAAGGTGTCAATCATCACAGTGAATCATCTAGATTCTAGAATAACGCACCTCTATTTTTCACTAAGAATACACAGGTAAAAATTCCGCAGCCTATCACCTATTTCTAAATTTTTATTTTTAAATCATTTTAAAGCTAAATAAGCCCCCCTAAGATGATTAGGGGATTCGAGGATAAAACATATATAGAACTGTTGCTGGAACTGGATATGTCTAGTCTTATGAAAAGAAGGATTGGGGCAGGGGTGAAATGCTCCCGGTTCAGACCGGATCACCCAATCTGGTAGCAATGGCAGCAGGTGGTAAAGAAAACCGGTAGCAAAAATCACTACCTCCCCCCCCAGCTCAGCCACACGATCATCAGAAGTTTTGTTTTTTTAAACTTTTAAAAGCATTTTTTCTTCAGCCAAAAAAATGCTTTTAAAAGGTTCTGGCGATCAGGCAACTCAGCAGGGATCATCAGAACCATTTAAAAGCATGTTTTCTACAATCTCTTCGGCCAAAGCAGTTGTAAAAAAAATGCTTTTAAAAGCCTTTGATGATCAGGCAACTCAGCTGGGATCGCCAGAGGAAAAAAAGCTTTTAAAGGGTTCTGGTGATCAGGCAACTCAGCTGGGATTGTCAGAACCCTTTAAAAGCTTTTTTCCCTCTGGCGATCCCAGCTAAGTTGCCTGATCATCACAGGCTTTTAAAAGCATTTTTTACAACCTCTTCAGCCGAAGAGGTTGTAGAAAAAATGCTTTTAAAACTAAAAAAAAGGGGGAGGATGGTTATGGAAAGTAGAAGAAGGTAAAGAAGGAGAGTAAAAGGAAAAGGAAGGGGGTGGTGACCAGGCAGATCCGATTAATTGTATATGAGGGTACATTAAATATGTTATTGGATATGTTATTGGATAAGAATGTCAAAATAAAACTTTTTTAAGACAAAAAAAAAACTAAAAAAAAAAAGTTGGCCACGCCCATCCAGTCACATTACCACCACCACGCCCACAGAACCGGTAGTAACAAATTTTACATTTCACCCCTAATTAGGGGTGACATGATAGCAGTGTTCCAGTATCTCAGGGGTTGCACAAAGAAGAGGGTGTCAAACTATTCTTCAAAGTACCTGAGGGCAGGACAAGAAGCAATGGGTAGAAACTAATCAAGGAGAGAAGCAACCTAGAACTAAGGAGAAATTTCCTGACAGTTAAAATAATTAATCAGTGGACAACTTGCCTCCAGAAGTTGTAAATGCTCCAACACTGGAAGTTTTAAAGAAAAGATTAATCATTTGTCTGAAGGTTCCTTCCAATTACAGAGTAATTATCTCTGTACTGGAGAAATTAATAAAGAGCAACCCAAAAGTGCCCAGCTAACATCATAACCATTTTACAGAGTTTTATAAAAGGTTTGTCAGTAAAGTAGTTGATAGGCAATGAATTTCTTATAACCCCAAACACACCTGCATACTAAGCTGGTATTTGTTCATTCATGTCACAGCACTAGCTCAAAGGGTAATGAACCCACTGACTGGGTGGTGGATCCAAGCAGATGAGCTTCTGCCAAATTTGTCCAATGTTTGTAGATGGTAACTTCTCATGGACATTTCAGTTTCCATTCTCTAGAAAAGGGCTTTCCAAACTTGGCAGCTTTAAAACTTGTAGACTTCAACATCCAAAATTCTCCAGCCAAAATGGCTGGCTGAGGAATCCTGGGAATTAAAGTCCACAAGTCTTAAAGTTGTCAGGTTTGAAGACCCCTGCTCTACAACAGCATTTCCCAACGTTGCTGGCTGTGGACTTCTGGGAATAGAAGTCCATATAAGTTCAAGTGGATAAGGTTGAGAAAACAGTTCTAGAGCCTTCTCTGGGGAGCATCCCTTTTCAGGAATGTGATGATCTAGTTGATCCTAAAATAAACAGAAAGGATGTTATTCTCTAAATTATCTCCTGTCCATCAGCATTTATTTATTCATTCAATTTATTTGGCTACCCACCTGCTGTGCGATGTTGAAGGCTAATAGAGGGTTAGAAACATCAAAAACAAGCAACACTCTATACAGTCACACTACATCAGAAATAACTCACATTTCTGTCACCCTGGCCAGAATCTGGTGTCAGAACCAGGCCTTTCAGAGGCCACCTGAACCTCAGGTGGGAGAATGTTGCTTAGTATTTTTCTTCTTTTCCCAAATGCTTACATAAATATTTCTTTAGTTTTGTAACATAATATGAAAAGCAAAATTGAAATAATGTCTCTTTTCTGCTTATTATAGGAACGATGACTCCATAAAAATAGCATTTTGTCACAAATATCTATATTTGTCAATCCTGATGGGAGAATTGAAATCTTGAGATTATTGGCCTGCAACATAATCCCATGCAAATGTTCTAGGACTACCACATACCTCTGGGTTTTCCAAGACATGCCCTAATTTTATGTTCTTAATGCTGGGGATCTAAGTGGGATTTTTTAAATTCCCCAAAAGTCTGCTTATGGCAATTTTATCATTTGGGATGCTGCTGACTGAGATCAACACTCCCAACATGCAAAAACAATGGAAGATTCCTAGGAACTTGACAAGTGCCAGAACTTCTTTTATGACTCAGAGGGCTGTGTCCATGTTGGTAGCCCTTCCAGATTAATTTGCTTTGTCAACACTAGAGTTGCTAACTTTCTTGCGTGGCTCTGAACTATTCTTTTTTGCCTTTCCACTGCCATGAACTTGTTGGAAGAGCTAGTATGGACTGTGTACGTCTAAAGGCTGGTTAGTTGTGTGGCAGAGGAAATGGTGCAGCAGAAAGAATTTGTCAAGGCGAAATTCTTAGGCGAGGTGAGGGCATTATGGGTATGGGTAAATAAAGATGGCTTCCTGCTCCCTTTAGATCAGTTGATCAATAAATCCTAGGCAGATTAGATAACTATTTATTTATTTATTTTATTTTGTCACAACAATATATGTAGGTATCATACAAAAAGATTATACAGTAAATAAACACATAAATGGGTAAATATAAGGAGGTATAAGCATATATATAGGAAGAAGAAAAGAAAAACAATAGGACAGGAACGGTAGGCACGTTTGTGCGCTTAGAACTGAAATCCAAAATATCTGGAAAATGGTGGACCGGGGAAGGGCAAAATAAAGAACAGAGAATCAATGCGGTATAATGTTTAAAATGCTATAATGCGTTGGGGGATCCCAGGTTCTAATCCACCCTTACCAGTGGTGGGTTTGAAATTTTTTTAGTACTGGTTCTGTGGGTGTGGCTTGGTGGACATTGCATGGCTTGGTGGGCATGGCTTGGTGGGCATGGCAGGGGAAGGACACTGTAAAATCTCCATTCCCACTCCACTTCAGGGGAAGGATACTGTAAAATCTCCATTCCCACCCCACCTCAGGAGAAGGTTACTGCAAAATCCCCATTTCTGCGCGATCAGCTGGGACTCAGGAACCAGAGAATAGATGGAGGCGGGGCCAGTCAGAGGTGGCATTTACTGGTTCTCTAAACTACTCAAAATTTCCAGAAATTTTCAGCAGGTTCTCCAGAACTGGTCAGAACCTGCTGAAACCCACCTCTGACCCTTACTCACAACTTAACTTCCACTGATTAGTCTTGGGCCAGAAACTCTCTCAGCCCAGCCTACCTCAGAGATACTTTTGCAAGGGAAAAAAGAAAAGAGAAACATATCCACTGCCTTGAATGAGAGGCAAAACATCACTCTAAGTAAAAAAAAAATTATGAAGACAACAGTTCTGCTTTGTTTTCCAAGTACAGAGTAATGCATATAATAAACAGGTTTTTCTCTTCTTCAAAAGCCAGCTGATAAGATTGTAGGAAACAACACAGTAGCTTTTTTTTTAAAGAGAAGATAATATTGTCACTTCTTAAAAATGGGAGTGATCGTATTTTAGGGGATAATATTATAGCTGCTTGGAAACGGAGGAACTTGTGGCTTTGTGAAAAAAGAAAAAGAGCTCTGATACATTGAAAACTTGGGAGGGATAATTTATCTTTGGGTCAGCTATATGGAAGAGCGGGGAGAGACTAATCACCAATTTACATACAAAAATAAGAGAACTGAAGCATTGAATGCAGACAGTGGAAAGGATAGGTGGACAAAAATAAATGTTGCATTTTGGACCATGCATGATTTTAAAAAACAACCACCACCAATCCTCTCAGGAACGTCCTTTTTCTTGAAAGGTAAAATTTGGTGACCCACAATGCATTCATGTTCGGATATCTCTGATTTTTAAGTGAGACCAGCTTGTCTTCTTATTAAACTGTAGTTCCTAAATAACAGCTGCATTACTTATTCCTTTCTAGAGCTAGGAAATCCATTGTGTTGCTAACTCTGTTGTCACTTCTATTTTGGTTGAGGTTCTTATTTTTTGCTAAGAAGTAAAGCCTTTCTCAGCTGAGGAATCCCATCAAGGCCACTGTTGATTTTAAAAGAAGCTTATAAACTGCAAATTGGCTGGCCAACATTTTAGAATATAATTTCAAAGTAATGTGGAAATTGTCTGCTTAAGGTGGTCAGTAAGAGTATGGAAGAAGCAGAGACATCTTTATTATTGATCACAGGGGATCTGTTCCCCCCCTCCCACACACACACACACTCAAAATTATGACTGTGACTCTCAATCAAAGTTTTGCAATCACCATCTTGATTTTTTTGCCTTGCCCCTGGACTATGGCAATAGCACTATATACTGTATATAGACTTATATACTATTTCACAGTGCTTTATAGCACTCTCTGGGCAGCGTATAATGCCACCATATTGCCCCCAACAATCTGAGTCATTTTACCAACCCTGGAAGGATGGAAGGCTGAGTCAACCTTGAGCCGATCAGGATCAAATTCCTGGCAGTGGGTAGAGTTAGCCTGCAATACTGAATTCTAACCACTGCGCCACCACAGCTCCTCAATGAATATTTTAAAAAAACGTCTTCAAATTTCATCCCCTCTCTCAGGTTCTTTGCATGTCTTGTGCATCAAGCTCTGTAATTCATCATGAAACAGCCAGTCCAACATTCTGTAGGTGGGTGCATCAGCTTGGTAGAACTACTGGTCTTCTCTATAGAACACCTGTATCCAAGTTATATAACATACTCAATCAAAAGTCTTGGACTTTAAGAGAGTCTTGGACTTTAAGAGAGCTAATTTCAATAAACTTAGAGAGATCTTGAGAAGGATTCAATGGATGAGAATCCTCAGGGGGAAAACAGCTCAAGAAGCTTGGGAAATTTTGAAAAGTGAGATTATAAAAGCACAGTCTAACACAATACCAATGAAGAAGAAAAATAGTAGATCACAAAAGAAACCAGCATGGATGCATAAAGAACTATCTGACAAATTGAAAGACAAAAAGGACAAATATAAAAAATGGAAAGAGGGGCAAATAACTAAGGCAGAATATCAGCAAATAGCCCGAGCCTGTAAAGATGAAGTGAGGAAAGCTAAGGCTCACAATGAACAAAGGCTAGCGACAAAAGTAAAAATAATAAAAAGCTTCTTCCAACATGTTAAAAACAAGAAAAAGTCAAGGAAACAATTGGCCCATTGCTGGGAGAAAGTGGCAAGAAGATGACAAGCAACAGGAGAAAGCAGATCTACTTAACTCATATTTTGCATCTGTCTTTACACAAAAGGAAAAACAATCCAACCTATCAAAAACAGCACTACAAAAACAGATTAGAAACACAAGTTAAAATAGGAAGAAAATGGTAAGTGAACACCTGTCTACCCTAGACGTGTTCAAATCACCAGGACCGGATGGATTACACCCCAAGGTTCTGAAGGAACTGGCAGGCGTGATCTCAGAACCACTGAACTATATCTTTCAAAGATCCTGGAGCACAGGGAGCTGCCAGAGGACTGGAAAAGAGCTGATGTAGTTCCCATCTTCAAAAAGGAAAAACAGATCCAGGAAACTACAGACCTATCAGTCTGACCTCAATACCGGGAAGATTCTGGAAAAGATAATCAAGCAACGAATCACCGAACACCTAGAAGCAAACAAAGTAATAACCAAAAGCCAACATGGGTTTGTCAAAACAGATCATGCCAGACTAATCTTATCGCATTCTTTGACAAAATGACAAAATTAGTAGACCAGAGGAATGCTGTTGATATAATTTACTTGGACTTCAGTAAAGCATTTGATAAAGTAGACCATAACCTACTACTAGATAAAGTAGAAAATGTGGGTTAGACAGCACCACCACCAGATGGATTCGTAACTGGCTGACCAACCGCACTCAACGTGTAGTCCTCAACGGAACTACATCCACATGGAGGAAGTATGCAGTGGAGTACCCCAAGGCTCTGTTTTAGGCCCAGTACTCTTCAACATCTTCATCAATGACTTGGACGAGGGATAGATGGGGAACTCATCAAATTTGCAGATGACACCAAGCTGGCAGGAATAGCCAACACTCCAGAAGATAGGCTCAAGTTACAGAAAGATCTTGACAGACTTGAACATTGGGCGCTATCTAACAAAATGAAATTCAACAGTGAAAAAGTAAGGTTCTACATTTAGGCCAAAAACAAAATGCACCAGTACCGTATATGTGGTACCTTGCTCAATAGTAGTACCTGTGAGAGGGATCTTGGAGTCCTAGTGGATAACCATCTAGATATGAGCCAGCAGTGTGCAGCAGCTGTTAAAAAGCCAACACAGTTCTGGGCTGCATAAACAGAGGATAGAATCAAGATCACGTGAAGTGCTAGTACCACTTTATAATGCCTTGGTAAGGCCACACTTGGAATATTGCATCCAGTTTTGGTCGCCACGATGTAAAAAAGATGTTGAGACTCTAGAAAGAGTGCAGAGAAGAGCAACAAAGATGATTAGGGGACTGGAGGATAAAACATATGAAGAACGGTTGCAGGAACTGGGTATGTCTAGTTTAACAAAAGAAGGACCAGGGGAGACATGATAGCAGTGTTCCAATATCTCAGGGGCTGCCACAGAGAAGTGGGAGTCGGGCTGTTCTCCAGAGCACCTGAGGGTAGAACAAGAAGCAATGGGTGGAAACTGATCAAGGAAAGAAGCAACTTAGAACTAAGGAGAAATTTCCTGACAGTTAGAACAATTAATAAGTGGAACAACTTGCCTTCAGAAGTTGTGAATGCTCCAACACTGGAAATTTTTAAGAAAATGTTGGATAACCATCTGACTGAGATGGTGTAGGGTTTCCTGCCTGGGCAGGGGGTTGGACTAGAAGGCCTCCAAGGTCCCTTCCAACTCTGATGTTATGTTATGTTATGTTAAAAGGTCTTATGGTGTACATAGATTATTATAGCTCTTTATAAGGTAAAGGTAAAGGTTCCCCTCGCACATACGTGCTAGTCGTTGCCGACTCTAGGGGGCAGTGCTCATCTCGGTTTCAAAGCCGAAGAGCCAGCGCTGTCCAAAGACGTCTCAACGCCAAAGGCGCACGGAACGCTGTTACCTTCCCACCAAGGGTGGTCCCTATTTTTCCTACTTGCATTTTTATATGCTTTCGAAACTGCTAGGTTGGCAGAAGCTGGGACAAGTAACGGGAGCTCACCCCGTTACATGGCAGCACTAGGGATTTGAACCGCTGAGCTGCCGACCTTTCGATCGACAAGCTCAACGTCCTAGCCCCTGAGCCACCGCGTCCCTATAGCTCTTTATACCTACATTTATTTCTATAGTTTGAACCACTTAAGAAATGCCTTTTAACTGACCCCAACAACACCAACAACAGCCAAACCTCCTACAACTAACCACATCCCATTGGGTTCACAACTCCTAGTGATCACGAAAAAGGAAGTGCAAGACCTATTTCACAGACAAAAGCCAGGAAAAGCTCCAGGCCCAGACAAGATAGAACAGAACAGAACAGAACAGAACAGAACAGAACAGAACAGAACAGAACAGAACAGAACAGAACAGAATAGAATAGAATAGAATTTTTTATTGACCAGGTGTGATTGGACACACAAGGAATTTGTCTTGGTGCATATGCTCTCAGTGTACATAAAAGAAAAGATATGTTCATCAATGTACAACATTTACAACACAAATGATGGTCAATATATCAATATAAATCATAAGGATTGCCAGCAACAAAGTTACAGTCATACAGTCATAAGTGGAAAGAGATTGGTGATGGGAACGATGAGAAGATTAATAGTAGTGCAAATTTATTAAATAGTTTGACAGTGTTGAGGGAATTATTTGTTTAGCAGAGTGATGGCCTTTGGGAAAAAACTGTTCTTGTGTCTAGTTGTTCTGGTGTGCAGTGCTCTATAGCGTCGTTTTGAGGGTAGGAGTTGAAACAGTTTATGTCCTGGATGTGAGGGATCTGTAAATATTTTCACAGCCCTTTTGATTCGTGCATTATACAGGTCCTCAATGGAAGGCAGGTTGGTAGCAATTATTTTTTCTACAGTTCTAATTATCCTCTGAAGTCTGTGTCTTTCTTGTTGGGTTGCAGAACCAAACCAGACAGTTATAGAGGTGCAAATGACAGACTCAATAATTCCTCTGCAGAACTGAATCAGCAGCTCCTTGGGCAGTTTGAGCTTATTGAGTTGGTGCAGAAAGAACATTCTTTGTTGTCCTTTCTTGATGATGTTTTTGATGTTAGCTGTCCATTTTAGATCTTGCAATATGATAGAACCTAGAAATTTAAAGGTTTCTACTGTTAATACTGTGTTGTCTAGTATTGTGAGACGTAGAAGTATGGAAGGGTTTCTCCTAAAGTCTACCACCATTTCTACGGTTTTGAGTGTGTTCAGTTCCAGATGGTTTTGGTTGCACCACAAGGCTAGTCGTTCAACCTCTCGTCTATATGCGGATTCGTCATTGTCTCGAATGAGACCGATCACTGTTGTGTCATCTGCAAACTTCAGTAGCTTAATAGATGGATCGTTTGAGATGCAGTCATTGGTATACAGAGAGAAGAGAAGTGGGGAGAGCACACAGCCTTGGGGGGCCCCTGTGCTAATTGTACAGGTATTTGATGTGATCTTGCTTAGCTTCACCTGCTGCTTCCTGTTTGTTAGGAAGCTTGTGATCCACTTACAAGTCTGTTCTGGTACCTGTAGCTGGTTTAGCTTAGTTAGAAGAGTGTCTGGAATGATGGTATTGAATGCTGAACTAAAGTCTACAAAGAGGACCCTTGCATAGGTCTTTGGAGACTCAAGATGTTGTAGGATGTAGTGCAGAGCCATATTAACAGCATCATCTGTTAATCTATTTGCTCGGTATGCAAATTGCAAGGGGTCTAACAGCGGATCCGTGATGGTTTTCAAGTAGAAAAGCACTAGCCTTTCAAAGGTTTTCATGACTACAGATGTTAAAGCAACTGGTCTGTAGTCATTCAGACTACTTAGTCAAAAATTACAGACCAATCTTTCTGTGCTGCGTCACCTGCAAAGTCATGGAATCAATCATCAACCAATCCATTACCTCACACTTAGAAACCAACAACCTACTCTCTAATAAACAATTTGGTTTCAGGAAAAAATTATCATGCAGCCTTCAACTTCTCCACTGTAAAAACATATGGACTACAAATCTTGATCAAGGCAAAACAATAGATGCAATCTACATAGACTTCTGCAAAGCTTTTGACTCAGTAGTACATGATAAACTTCTCCTAAAACTAAAATCCTATGGCATTTCAGGACCCCTTCACAAATGGATATCTGCTTTTCTGTCAAACAGACAACAAGTGGTCAAAATTGGCAATACTCTATCAAATCCTGTTCCTGTCAAGAGTGGCGTTCCTCAAGGCAGCGTCCTTGGACCAACACTCTTCATACTATACATTAATGATCTTTGTGACCATATCTCAAGTAATTGTGTTCTCTTTGCTGACGATGTCAAACTATTTAACACCACAGACAATACATCTACCATTCAAAAAGACCTTGATCATCTAACCGCTTGGTCTAAAACTTGGCAACTCCAAATCTCAATCAGCAAATGCTCAGTCTTACATATTGGAAAAAAGAATCCAAACACTAAGTACATACTTGATGGACATTACCTTACAGATGACCCCCACCCTGTTAAAGACCTTGGAGTTTTCATATCCAATGATCTAAGTGCCAAAGCCCACTGCAACTACATAGCAAAAAAGGCTCTAAGAGTTGTAAACCTAATCTTGCGTAGCTTCTTTTCCAAAAACACTACACTACTAACCAGAGCATATAAAACATTTGCTAAACCAATTCTAGAATACAGCTCGCCTGTCTGGAACCCTCACCACATTTCTGACATCAATACAATTGAACGTGTCCAGAAATATTTTACAAGAACAGTTCTCCATTTCTCTGAAAACAACAAAATACCTTATCCCACCAGACTTGAAATCCTAGGCTTAGAAAACTTGGAACTCCGTCGCCTTCAACAAGACCTAAGTTTAACTCACAGAATCATCTATTGTAATGTCCTTCCTGTCAAAGACTACTTCAGCTTTAATTGCAATAATACAAGAGCAACCAATAGATTTAAACTTAATGTTAACCGTTTTAATCTAGATTGCAGAAAATATGACTTCTGTAACAGAATCATCAGTGCTTGGAATACTTTACCTGACTCTGTGGTCTCTTCCCATAATCTCAAAAGCTTTAACCAAAAACTTTCTAATATTGACCTCACCCCATTCCTAAGAGGACCATAATAAGAGCACAAACGTACCTACCGTTCCTGTCCTATTGTTTTTCTTTTTCTTTTTCTTATATATATATATATATATATGCTTATACCTCCTAATATTTACTTATATATATATGTTTATATACTATATAATTTTTTGTATGATACCTATATATATTGTTGTGACAAAATAAATAAATAAATAAATATAAATAAATAAATTCAGTTCCTTGATGGTGGGCTTCTTCGGCACTGGGATGATGGTAGAGCGTTTGAAGCAAGAAGTAACATAGCACATCTCTAGTGATTTATTGAAAATATGGGGGCCAATTGGTCAGCACAGACTTTTAAGCAAGAAGGAGTTATCTTGTCTGGGCCTGAGCTTTTCCTGGCTTTTGTTTGTGAAATAGGTCCTGCACTTCCTTTTCTGTGATCACTAGGGGTTGTGAACCCAATGGAATGGGGTCAGTTGTAGGAGGCTTGGCTGTTATTGGTGTGTCTGAGATGGGGGTTGTGGAGATAGGTGGCTGTAGTTTCCTTTCAAACCTGCAGTAAAACTCATTCAGGTCATCTGCCAGTTGTTTATTACCTTCAGCAGATAACTCAATGTCTTAAGATAACACTTTGCTTAAAAATTTGTGCTGACAATTGGCCCACATCTTCACCTGTATCTTCAATAAATCACTAGAGATGTGCTATGTTCCTTCTTGCTTCAAACGCTCTACCATCATCCCAGTACTGAAGAAGCCCACCATCAAGGAACTGACTACAGACCAGTTGCTTTAACATCTGTAGTCATGAAAACCTCTGAAAGGCTAGTGCTTTCCTACTTGAAAACCATCACGGATCCGCTGTTAGACCCCTTGCAATTTGCATACCGAGCAAATAGATCAACAGATGATGCTGTTAATATGGCTCTGCACTACATCCTACAACATCTTGAATCTCCAAAGACCTATGCAAGGGTCTTCTTTGTAGACTTTAGTTCAGCATTCAATACCATCATTCCAGACACTCTTCTAACTAAGCTAAACCAGCTTGCAGTACCTGAACACACTTGTAAATGGATCATAAGGCTCCTAACAGACAGGAAGCAGCAGGTGAAGCTAAGCAGAATCACATCAGATACCTGTACAATTAGCATAGGGGCCCCCCAAGGCTGTGTGCTCTCCCCACTTCTCTTCTCTCTGTATACCAATGACTGCATCTCAAATGATTCATCTGTTAAACTAATGAAGTTCACAGACGACACAACAGTGATCGGTCTCATTCGAGACAATGATGAATCCGCATACAGATGGGAGGTTGAACAACTAGCCTCGTGGTGCGACCAGAACAATCTGGAAACAAACACACTTAAAACTGTAGAAATGGTGGTGGACTTTAGGAGAAACCCTCCCCTACTACCATCTCTTACAATACTAGACAACACAGTATCAACAGTAGAGACCTTCAGATTTCTAGGTTCTACTGTATCTCACGACCTAAAATGGACACCAACATCAAAAACGTCATCAAAAAAACACAACAAAGAATGTTATTTCTGCGCCAACTCAGAAAGCTCAAACTGCCCAAGAAGCTGCTGATCCAGTTCTACAGAGGAATTATTTAGTCTGTCATCTATAACAGTCTGGTTTGGTTCTGCAACCCAACAAGACAAACACAGAGGATAATTAGAACTGCAGAAAAAACAGTTACTATCAACCTGCCTTCCATTGAGGACGTGTATACTGCATGAGTCAAAAAGAGGGATGTGAAAATATTTACAGATCCCTCACATCCTGGACATAAACTGTTTCAACTCCTACCCTCAAAACGATGCTGTAGAGCACTGCACACCAGAACAACTAGACACAAGAACAGTTTTTTCCCGAAGGCCATCACTCTGCTAAACAAATAATTCCCTCAACACTGTCAAACTAGTTACTAAGTCTGTACTACTATTAATCTTCTCATCGTTCCTTTCACCTATATCTTCCCACTTATGACTGTATGACTGTAATCTTTTTGCTGGTATCCTTAAGATTTATATTGACTGTTTCCCTATGACTATCATTAAGTGTTGTATCTTATGATTCTTGACGAATGTATCTTTTCTTTTATGTACACTGAGAGCATATGCACCAAGACAAATTCCTTGTATGTCCAATCACACTTGGCCAATAAAGAATTCTGTTCTGTTCTGTTCTGTTCTGTTCTATTCTTTGGCCCTGAGGCAGGGGTGAAATCCAGCAGGTTCTAACCGGTAGCAGAAATTTTGAGTAGTTTGGAGAACCAGCAAATACCACCTCTGGCTGGTCCCAAAGTAGGGTGGGAATGGGGATTTTGCAGTACCCTGCCACGCCCACCAAGCCACACCCACAGAACCAATAGTAAAAAATTTTGAATTTCACCACTGCCACCAGGTACTTCGAGCTGCACAATTTGCATATAGATAAATAAATTGTAGGCCCATTCATATATGCATAGATCGAATGGTACGGTAAATCAATTTGAATACCATTCTCTGATTAAAAAGAAAAAGAGGAAAGGAATATAAATTAAATAAATCCATAGTAGGAACAAGAATCTGTCAGGATGCCAGTAGTTCAGTTAAAAGAACTGTGTTTTTTTTTTTAAAAATACGCTTTTTATTTGACATGATTCTGAAACTAACAAGAGTTCTTAGTAAATTCTGAACGTGTGACAGAATGTTGCTACCAGCGCTTTATGCTGTAAATCAAACATTAAGTTTTGTTAGTTTGGCATATATCAAGGGCCTAGAAATATATAGTACTATTTTTAATGCAAGCCAGAGCTTTATTTATCAGCAACTTGTGCATTAAACTTTATGATGGATGGTTGCTCCTGCGACACTTTGTGGGTAGGGTGAATACGAGGCCCATAATAAATACGTTCCCCTTGAAGGAACTGAAGTTCACTCTGTGGAAAGTAATTTAGTTTGATTAAAAAAAAAAAATTCTGAAGACCCAGCCTGGCCTTTTATTTCCACTCTTTTGTTCTTTTTCCATTATTGCAATAATTACTTAAAATTATAGCTGCTTCCTCTTTTCAGTTCACAGTTTCGCACAATCCTATTTCAATCAACATTTTCATCATAACCCAAGAATGGCTGTGATCTTTCGCACAACCAGCAGGGGTTTGTGCATATCACCCTGGGGAGTAGAACTTCACTGAATCCAGTGCAACTTGTTTAAAGTGTCTACTTGTGGGAAGTGACTATGTGCCATCAAGTTGTTTTCAAATCTTGGGGACCACATAGATAGATTTCCTCCCTGATCATCTATTCCTTACCTGGTCCTTCAGCTTTTTCAGTGGTGCACCCATTGCCATTGTAACGTAGTCTCTCCATCCTGCTGCTGGTCATTCTCTTTTTCTCTTTCCTTCCACCTTTCCCAGAATTAGAGCCTTTTCCAGAGAGTCTATATCTGTATCTAAGGGAATGCCACAAAGACGAGAGGGTCAGCATATTTCTCCAAAACACTCAAAGGCAGGACAAGAAGCAATGGATGAAAACTAAACGAGGAGCGGGCCAACCTCAGGAGGACTAGGACTAGACGACCTCCAAGACCCCT
The DNA here is from genome assembly GCF_028640845.1 of Ahaetulla prasina. Taxonomy (NCBI): domain Eukaryota; kingdom Metazoa; phylum Chordata; class Lepidosauria; order Squamata; family Colubridae; genus Ahaetulla; species Ahaetulla prasina. The sequence continues at coordinate 154,066,893 of NC_080539.1, forward strand.
TCTAACTGTTATTCTGTGTTTCTGTTATACCTCTTTACAGTACCCAATATTACTATTGTCAGTTGATTAGAATTTTTTCTTTAAAAAAGAAGAAGCAAAGAAGATAACTTCTATGCCGGTATATTTGAAGGAAATAAATAGAAGGACCAATAGGACAAGGGCATCAAAATAATAAGGTTGAGAGTCTATGGGCAGGAAGCTGTGGGTCCTTTTGAAAACCCTGAGATTTATTTCTAAGGAATCCTAAATTGTTTTTCCTTCTCTCTTTCTCTCTCTCTCTCTTTTTTTATAAAAAAAAAGTTTTATTTCCATTTTCCAACAACATATTCAATGTACAGTCTCTTATTCAACATCAATCATTAACTTTCATTTGTTACTTATTCAGGCCTGCTCAGCTACCACTTCCTTCCTTAACACAACCTTTCCTCTTCCCTTCTCTACCTTCTTCTACTTTCTCCATCCTTCCTCTCCTTCACTTTTCTACTTCCTCTCCTCCTTCCCCACTCCTCTCTTCCACCCTTTCTAACCCTCTCTCTTTCCCCTTTCTTCTTCCTCTCCTTTCCCCCCTTCTACCACTCTCTTTTCCTACCTATTTTCTTCCTTCACTCTCTCTACTCCTCTCTCCCTTTCCATTTCCTTCTGAAATGGCAGCTGAGCAGCCCCGATTTCATTTCAAATTGTTCAAATTATTTCTATTTTTTAATTACATATCTTCAATCATTCCTGTACATTAATAATCCTTCATCTTCCCCCCTCCCCCTCCCTCCCCCTCCCTCCCCCCCCTGCCGGAGACTTCCCAGAACAAAGTACAGGGTATAAAATTAACAATCATAAATTAAAATACAACATAATCCCTATCTCTCTTTTTAATAAATTGTTTGAAACATTTAAAGAACAGAATCAATAGCTATATGAAAGGGGGAGAAGAGGGGAAAAAATATTGTGGGTGAACAATAAAACACCAGTAAATAAACAAAGGATTTACAAGTATCCTAACATTTAAAAATTCAATACTTCATTATGTCACCAGTTAATTAATCAATTAAATGTGTAGAACTACATTCATTATAGCCTCTTAAGACATGGCTAAAAATATCTATAAAACTCTAAACTTTAATACTGACATTGGTATTACCGCTATTTGTCATTATTCCCCAAATAAACACTCATATAATCATGTAAAGGAAAATAAAAGGAAAAGGGAGGAAAACAGAAAACAGTTGAAAAAAGCAACAGACGAGTGAGGACCATGGTTTCTTTCTCCCTCCCCTTCCCCAACTGCCTTTGAATTTAAAGCAATTTATATCATCTATGCTGACAGCATTTAAACATTTTTGTCTTGTAAAGCCTAAATTGGAAGCTTTCCTCCTGCTTCTGAGGCCGGCAGATAATTATACTGTGTCTACTTAAGAGAGAACAATTTGATGTGCAAAACAAGGAGCCTCTTTATCATGTATCCCAAATTACAGCACTTGGTTTCAGTGTGATGCTGTTTACAAAGTAAAATAACAACCAAAAAAAAAAATCTGAAAGAATTGAAATTGTTTTGTGGCCAAGCAAAGGGGAGATTTGCTGAGACTAAAAGCGACAATCAGATATTATTACTGCTACATATTCTTGCTGATCAGTCCAACATGGTATTTTAGATTAATTATATTAACCAGGTGGCTGGAAACATCTTTAATTGGTATGGACTCTAATATTTCTGCACTAATTTATGTAGGTTTTTAACAAAACCGTCTTTTGCCCTTTTCTGATGGGGGCAAGTGACTCTATTTCCTATGTTTTATTGTGGCACTTGTTTTACCAAGTTTTGTGCCTTGACCTGCGAACTCTCAGCTAGCTAATTGTCCGGTCAGGTTGGATGAAAAAAATGTAACCTTCTTCTTAGCTAACTTCTCAGCGAAACCCTCTAGAAGGGTCAATGAGTGTGCTTTGATTGCAAATGTTAAAAGGCAGTTAAACCTTTAGATCTGACAGACACCTTATTCAGGAAAAAGATGTTGGAATTGTGGCACAGATAATTACATGGCCAATTAAGTTTAACTTTTAACTACTAATTTTTTTAATGAATTTTTTCCCTTTTCCTTTAGTGTATTAAGTAAATTGCAGCTTGGAAAAATCCCAAACTTTAAATATATCTATTAATAATACTTTATAGACAGTGGTGGGTTTCTACTGGTTCGTCCCAGTTTGGGTGAACTAGTAGTGGTGGCGGTGGGTGGGCGGAGCCTCCCGGATGTCATCATGGACGCTCAGAAGCGCCACACGCTCACAGTTCCAAACCAGTAGCAAAGGTAAGTGGAACCTACTACTGGTTATATTTGGCCTTAACTACCATTTCTTAAGGATAGAGCCAATTTGGTATAGAAGCCCCAGGCTGGAAACCAGGAAAGCGAAAGTTCTAATTCTGCCTTAGGCCCAACTCTAGCTGGGTGACTTGGGCACAGTCACTTTCTCTCATCCCTGGGAAAGAGATCATGGCAAACCCTTTATTAAATCTTGCCAAGAAAGCCAAAGGGACGTGTCCAGGCAGTTGCCAGGTTGGAAGACACATTTGAAGGCGCATATGTGCACACACACAAATACCTATTTCTTAAACCTAACTGACTTTGTCCTATCACAATTCCATAGGTTTATTAACATTCATGCATTTTTCAATTCTATTTTCAAAATTTGTAAACCTCAGAAATATATCTATTCCTCATTTATACCTGGGGTACAGGGGTGGGTTCTACTTACCTTTACTTCCGGTTTGCATCCTTTCCAAATCTGTTCTTCTGTTATCTTGATTAGAACATCTCTGCCCCTTTTCTTGATGAGACCCCTCCATCAACAAAACAGCCTATTTCAGGGGTGTCAAACTCGATTTCATTGAGGGCCGCATCAGGGTTGTGTTTGATCTTGGGGGGCCAGCATGGGCATGGCCAGGGTGGGTGTGGCTAGCTCAATGCCACTCATGTCGGGGGCACCTGTGGCGGCCCGAGCACTCTGCCAGTGAAAACAGGCTCCTGAGCTCTGTTTTCGGCTGCAACGGCCTCTTGCAACCCTCTTGAGAGGGCTGCCCTCCCGAACTCCGTTTTCACTTCCAGAGGCACCTTTGCTGTTCCCAGGGCAGCCACACGGGCCAGATTTAAGTACCCCGCTGGCTGGATCCGAGCCCTGGGCCTTGAGTTTGACACTCCTGGCCTATTTGATTAACTCTGATAAAATATATAGGCACAAATACTTCAACACTAAAATAATAATATCTTTGTGGGTTGCCCCCCCACGCCAAAGAATGAAATATTTTGGTGAATATTAAAAAGGCAGGCTATAATATTTCCCCTAAAGAAGAAATGGAAGAGGGAAGGGAGGCAGAAACCAGCCCCAATCTCTGTGCCCCAAGCAGAAACTGAGGAGGCCAGCTTTTAGAAATGCAGATTTGGTAATCCATTCAAAAAGACTGGGTCAGACAGAAACTCCAGATAAGCAACGCAATTAAGACAAAGATTGACAAAATTAGCTCAGACAAACACCTAGAATTTGTATTTCCCCTTTTGCCTATAGAGACAGGCATGACTCCTAGGAATCCAGAAAGTATAAAATCCCACCCACTCTCAACTCTGTTTTGCCAGCTGTTCCAGAATCACATGTGGTTGCTGGTTGTGTTCATCAATAAATGGATTTTCTTTCCAATCAGCATCCAGCCTCCATGTTGTTTCTAGTGTCTTTCTCCCAGTTTGGAACTGACCTAGATGGATTTTTCCTTCCAACATCTTCTTACAACTTACAGTAGAGGACTTAAAATTTCCATTAGTAGTTTTGATCTGATTAGTACCTCTTTTCACAGGTGCTCATTATCAAAATTTAATGGAATATGAACTGTAGTGTCTAATATCTTATTTTACTCTTAAGTATATTTTTAGACAAATTACAGGTATTGTTATGCCAGAATTATCATGTTTCAAGCAAATGAATTTTTGAATGTTCCAGCTATACCTCAGTGCTGATTAGATTATGCCAGGTATTCATAAAAATATCTGTATGGAACAAGTGGATTCTGTCCAACAGAGATAACCAAGCTATTGTTTACCTCAGCTTTCCTTATATTGGCTGAGAATTCTGGGAGATGCAAACCCAAAATATGGATGCCAAGATTGGAGAAAGCTATTTTATATAATAACAAGGTCTCCGGAGTTTCTAGGGATAGTCAGAACAGGTGCATAATTATACAAATTGTGATAAAAAATTAATGCACTTTCTGGGAGATTCATTTTAATTAAGATTGGTACTCTTCTAATGGCTAGTTAAAGACTAAAGATAAAATTAGCACAAGAGCTAGTTTTAATTATTCTAGTAAGGAAGGATTATAGCAAACAACATGAGGCTATAATGAGCACTTCTGACAAAGCAAACTGCAGAGGCCCTCATTTTACCTTCTAGAGTTAGTAAGGAAGCCAGAATGCTAAATCATGGACAAACACAACTCCCTTCCACTTGAATGTGAATGGCAAGGAAAGAATTTGTGGGAGAATTTTGATCTCAATATCATTTGTAAAGTACATTGTTGGAGGAAGAAAGAAGGAATCTAAGTTCAGGATTGCCAGGTATAATTCTTCTGGGATTCAAGAAGGAAAATAGTGGCCGTGGTAGCTCAGGCTGTAAGAAGCCTGTTATTAAAACACAGCAGCCTGCAATTACTGCAGGTTCAAGCCCCACCAGGCCCAAGGTTGACTCAGCCTTCCATCCTTTATAAGGTAGGTAAAATAAGGACCCAGATTGTTGGGGGGGCAATAAGTTGACTTTGTAAATATACAAATAGAATGAGACTATTGCCTTATACACTGTAAGCCGCCCTGAGTCTTCGGAGAAGGGCGGGATATAAATGTAAAAAAAAAAAAATTCAATGTTTCCCTAATTCTTAGATAGAGTAGTTAAGCAGATAATTTGCATGAGTTCATACCATTTTATTTTGAATGTGGTCCCATTATAGCAATTTTCCTTGAGGCTCAATTTCCATTTTGGATAAACCTATCCATCATTTATCCTCATTTTCTGAATTCAATCTTCCTTCTCTAAACTTAATATCACTTGTGATATTAAGTTTATAATATCACTTGTAATATTAAGTTAATATCACCATGTATCACTTCTTGTTTTGGATTGACTAATACAAATAAATACAAATTTAAACAAAAAACATTTAATGAACCCAGAGTCACTTCTCTGAGATAGGTTGTTCTATAAATGTGATAAATAAATAAGTTAATACAGATATGCATCTTGAGGGTTGTTTTCACTTAGGTAGAATTAGTATATTTGGATTGCAAAACCTTGGACAACCACTAGGCAGCAAACAAAATAGCTATATTTCTTTGCTGCCACCTTGTAGCTATGTGGATTTTGAAGCTCAGGGCCAGTAATTTCAGTCTAGGACAGTGGTCACCAACTGGTAGTCCATGGACCACTGGTGGTCTGCGAGAAAATTTTGGTGGTATGCAGAAAAATTATTTGCATTTTTTATATTGCACTAAATCAGGGGTCCTTAAACTTATGCCCCTGGGCCGGATATGTGCAATGAACGTTTGTGTTGCTGCAGAGAGTCTCCCCCTTCTGGGTCTTTTTGTGTGGGTTGGAGGGGGCAGAAATTCCGACTTGGGGTTTGCTTCAGCCTCTTGGTGTGAGACTTTGGGCGAAGGCTGGAGGGAAGTGCCGCTGGTGGTGAAGAGCTGGAGGACCTTGTTCCAGTGGAACATCATGGCCTAGAACTGGCTGACCATCTCAGCCCATTGAGCCTACAGGCACCAGTACCTGGCCTTGCACTCCTGCAGGTCTTTCTTCTGCTTGGAAAGCCTATGCTCAGAGTCCTAAGTGAGGTGCTTCTGCTGAGCCTCCTTTTTGGTCAGATCCGATTCCAACTGAGCTGTTTTGCCAACTTTTTCTCATGGTGGCTGCTTAGCTCCAGCAACTGCTTCCTGTTGGGGCTCTAAGGAGCCCGGGCGGGCAGGCGAGGAGTAGCAAGTAGAGGCTGGCAAGGCACCCCTCGATGTGAGTGACATCAAGTTGGCCACACCCACCCAGTCACATGACCACCTTGCCAGGCCCACCCAACCGGTCATTAGGCAGATCATATTAGTGGTCTGTGGGATTTAAAATTATGAATTTAGTGGTCCCTGAGATCCAAAAGATTGGGGACCCCTTGTCTAGGACTAGGTCTTGGCAGATTAACTGCTAATGCTAAACTTAAATTCCTTCATGTCTTTTAATTAATAGAAAGGGGAAGACACAATTCTTCTTTTGATCATGCTCCTGTTTGAAAAACAACAGAAGGCATCCAGCAAAGATTAGTAAAGCATTAACTACTCTAATCCCCTTCCGTCGTGAGCTCAAAACATATTTATTCATTAAAGCGGGACTGGCATAATTAGTGATGTATTTTAATTGGGTTTTTAATATTTTTTAACTTTTTAATTTAAATTTTAATAATCGGCCTTTAAAATTTGCTCTTTTTAATTGTTGTTTTAAACTGTATATATCTTTGTTTTTACTTTGGCTGTACACCGCCCTGAGTCCTTCGGGAGAAGGGCGGTATAAAAATTTAATAAAATAAATAAATAAAATATGTCTGGTGGCGAAATATTCTTTGTTTTACAAATGCTCAGTATTTAATGTTCATCAAAATATTTCAGTAATATCATCAGAAAGTGAAAACAAAGAAGATTGGGGGGTGGGGGACAAAAAACAATGTTTGACGATGTTACAGGTAAGAAAAAACTACAATGCAATAGAAGAGCTAAAAAGGCAGGCAGATTAAGTATCCCAAATGTAGTATTCTGCACTACTTGTCATTTTAAATTTGCTGTGAGTTTTTCATAATGATTGACTCCTAAAATCACTTGTGAAGAGGCTAGTAGAGTTAAAGGGCTGCTGAAAAGTTGGGACTTGGGTCATGTAAAAAAGCCTTTCCCGTGTTGTCTGTTCAGAGCCTTTCTTCATCCATGACCACAGAGTGGGTCAATGTCAGAAGTTCTGACTTTATAACGATTGGCAACTCTTTCTGAAGAATCTATCAAAAAGAAGCCCAAAAAGAGAGACAGCAGTGTAAAGATAGTTGCACAACCGTGTAAATCTGAGGTTCAGAAGTTTTATGCCTGCTTAGGGTGTTCCTTGTTTCAGTTCTTTATTATCCATTTTTAATAAAAAAAAAGTCAGTCTTGTTCACTGAGAAACTCATTACCTCACTTTTATTAACACATCTGTCCTGGTATGATGTTTTATTGGTTTCAAAACAAGACTAATTACAGGAAAATATAGTTAACTTTCACTTCAGTCAGATTGGGGAAAACATTGTAAAAGAAAATGCATATGAATGATTTTATTTATTTGTATACTGACTTTATTATGTTTATAAATAGCTGAAGGCAGTGAATGTACCTAATACTCCTTCCTCCTCCTGTTTCCCCTACAACAGCAGCCCTGTGAGGTGATTATGCTCCCTCTAGATTTGTTTCAACCAAGAAAGTGTTTCAGAGAAAGCTAAATCTTGGTTGGCCTAAACTAAACAACGGCTATTCTTTTTCTCTCCAAATGGGCTTATTTAAGCAATGACCACCTCCTGAGACTTGGCTATTTTCAAAAGAAAGCTACCCCTTGGGGCAGAGAGAAAAAGAGGATTTTTGTAAAATCATGGCACAATATCCTTCTCATTTTCTTTGCCCAAGCTAGAACAAGCTGGACGAGGGAGTTCATTGATCTTTCTGTTGTGAGATTAGAGTAACATTAAAGCAAATTTATATTTGAAACACCTGGATCTTTTATGACTAAACTCAGCACAGGTGTGGGGGAAGAGAACTAAGACTGCTTAAGCAAATTGACCCAGTAGAGGTGATAGTAAAACAGTGAGGATCTTCAGCATTGTGCAGAATGAGGATTGAAATGTGCTTTTCTTAATAACAGGAGATTGTTCGGGTTGACATTTCCTATGATTTGCATTACCTTCTCAAAACTGGAAACAGATTTGTCTTTAACAGCACCATTTTACATTTCTAAAAATGAAAAACCCCTCCACAATGACCTGCTTGATATTTGTTCTTGGCAAGTTTTTAATGCAGTCCTTGCTGCACTTTCATAATATTTCTGTACATAATCCAAAATATACAGAATTTATCACTGCAAATTCTTTAGTACTCCATTAAAAACTGGCACCTGATTTACAGACGGGGCTCACACATAGGTTTTATCCCCTTTTCCTTGGATGTCTGGCCATCTTCTTTGATGAAGTTTGGGGGGGAATTCAAATATTTGCTTTTGTTTTGTAAAATTATTTGGCCTAATAAAAACAATGCATTCATAGGGATTTGGGGTTTACTTCCTTCTTCACATGTGTGCTTTTATTTTTAACTTGATCTGAGTTCTGATGCTAGCAGCCAGGATTGCTAGTTGAGTGATCTGCTCTTAACGTTTGAATTTATAACGTTATTTCCTCAATGGTAACGAGCTAACTAATCAAAATTCTGCTCAGAGAGACAATGCAGCCAGGTTTGCAGAAAGCATGTTTGACACCTGTTACCTAGCTTCAATCCTGATTTTCATAAAAGCTTGTTTCTAGCTTTTCAGACTTGAAGGAAAAGCTAAATATATGTCAGCACTTCTCATATTTCAGCTAGGCTTTTTTTCCCTTTTTGGGGAAAAAAGAGTTTGCTGGAATCTAGAATGGAAAGCAACAAGCCTGATTCATTCTCGCTTCCTACCAAATGTGCTTTGTCACAGATCCGGAAAGCTTCACTTATGCAAATAAATGCTAAAAGGAGCAAATGTGGAAAAGGAAACAGTATGCTGAGACTATTTTGTACCATAAAATATTTTCTAATTACAGATGAAATTTGCTGGCCTAGAAAAATCACATCATTGTCCAGAGTTGTAGCTTTCCCCAGCGTGGTGTCCTCCAAACTACAATTCTCATCATCTCTAACCACAGTGATGAAATAGTGAGAGTTGTGGAGTGCTCTGCTTAAACTACATAGGGTGTCAAACTGGTGGCCTACAGGCCAGAAGCTTCACTCAGAGGCTACGCCCACCCCAGCTCCATGAAGGGGGGAAAAAACATTGCAATGCATCATGTGATGGTGACGTGATGCCACAAGTTTGCGACCCGTGGCTTAGAGGGCATTTTATAGGGAAGTTTTTTCTCAACTTTGGCAACTTGAAGATTTGTGAACTCCAACTCCCAGAATTCCTCAGGCAGCACTCTGGCTTGGGGAATTCTGGGAGTTGAAGTCCATACATCTTCAAGTTGTCAAAGTTGAGAAACATTGAAGGGGAAGGGGGGGGGAGGCAGAATGATAGAATTCTGATGGTACAATAGGTCAGTTATCCTCTTAATATTCTTCCAAAGAGTAACGTTAATGATAGCAAAGCATTTTGATTTTTTTTTTTTAAAAAAATCTGTTTTTGTTTCCTAAATTTAAACATTGAAGGTGGATCACATATCTTTTTATATATTTCAGGAGCTTAAATATGAAATAATGCTGCCTGGAAGTAATTTAAGCTCTTAAGAAGTGCACCTGATGTGGTTTCCAGAGAGATATTTAGGTTAGACTGTTACTGGGAAATTGAAACAATATCCTGGAAGAAGGCAATGACAAACTGCTTCCGTAGTGTTGCTGGAAATGTGTATGTCCATAAGATTTTCATGCATCTGATTGAAGGGGTCTCTACTCTTTCTACTGCAGCAAAAAACAATAAAGGGTATTCCATGTACCCATATTACTCAAGAAGAGAATCCATGATAGTCTACTTATGATCATGATACCAAAGGCGTTCTCACCTTTGTGGGATGAAAATGCCTTCTTCCTCATTGCTTCTGCAAGGAAGGAAAGATTCCCTAACTTGCCTGAAAGCTCTCACTGTATTTCCATGGGAGATCATTTCCACTTTATTGTTTCTCCCACGTTTAGTGGTCACTTTGCTGCTGAAATGAAGCATCTTCTCGCTGTACTGGTACTCACTTCCAGCATCTTGAAATACAGCATCTTGTTCGTGGAGCTTCCACTGTGTATGCATTCATGCATGTTCCTTCACCCTCTCCTTTCATCATTCCCTCTTTGTGGCTATTAGGAAAGGCGCTCAATTGTAACATTGCTGGAATGGCACCATCAAAAGTTTGCTAAAATTGTTGTGGCCCACCAGGCCCAGGACTCGAACAATGAGGAGGTTGGGGAGGAACTTGGGCCAGTTCTGGAGTCTGGGGAAGGCTCTGATGGACACTCTGCGTCAGATGCAGAGATAGAGCCAGGGTTGTCTGACATTTCCCAGCCATCGGAGAGGCAGCTGCCTTTGGAGGCTGATATGAGTGAGGAGGAAGAACAGCTGGGGCCTCTTCCAGATGCACATATGCGCAGAACAGTTAGGAGAGGTGAACAATGGAGGACAAGGAGTCGACTTGGGAAGAAAGGCACACATGGATGCTGAATGGATCCTCCCTGGCTGAGGAATAAATAGAAGGATAGGGGAGTGGTTGTTGGAGGAGACAACAGTTCATATTTCTGAAGATTTTGCTCATTGTGTTTTGTGCCATAGACTGCTTACCAGAACTTAATTTGCAGCCTTTTGGCTGAGAGCTCACGGCCTTGCAATGATCACAAGGAACTGATAAGGTCTGTACTGCAGTTAACTCCTTGAAGGACTCTTGGCTGGACTTATCAGTGGGTGAATGCAATTAATTCACAAGAGATAAATAAAGAAGGGTTTTTCATGACAAGGAGTCTGTTTCTTGCTTCTGCTAAAGCTAGATCAGAACAAAAATCCTCAAGAATTTTCAATATGTATGTGTGTGTGTGTGTGCACAACTTATCATCCCAATGCAAAGTTTTGCCATCAAACTTTTTCTGGCATGTTTTATAAAAAAAATGGACAAATTTATACAAATTTGTGGCCGGAGAGAAAGAGAGAGAGAGTGTGTTGGTAATTTTCTTTTTTTCCCTTTTATTGTACTTGATGGGAAGATATAGTGGTTTAATCATGGACATGAAACTCTCTGAGGAATGCAATAGGACAGTCCACGCCAGGGACTGCATAAGGGGCGTGCATAAGTGCACAAAAGTGCCTACCGTTCCTGTCCTATTGTTTCCTTTCAATATATGTGCTTGTATATAATGTTGTGACAAAAATAAATAAAAAAAACTTGAAAAGAGAGGGGGAAAAAAGCCTTAATTGATTGAAATCATCTTGCAAAGTCTGGCCTAAATTAGTATTTGGAGTTCACTTTTCCTCTGGATGCATTTCATAAATAGAATCGGCAGCCTTGGATGATTTCATCAAAGCAGAAGTTTTTAAAAATGTCATTTCAAATGTCACATAATTTTCAAAATGTGTTCATCTCTTTTATATTGGAAGTAAATAGTCTTTGTATGTGCTCCATTTTCCTCAGCAAGAAATTCATGCTTACATTTTTGATATGTCAGCTCTCAGGAGCAAGTAAAAGCAAGTGATTAAATTTTCATTTCATACTCCAAAAAACTGAAATATAATTTTATTCTATAATGAAAGTGTCTATTTAATTTTAATAATTTATTTTATCCATATTTTCTTATTATCAGTAATTATGTACCATAAGATGTATAAAGCAGCAGCTAATATATGGATTCGTGCTGTATTTAATGTGCAACAGAATAAATCTAAACAGAACAATAAGATACCTTAGTACTTAAGACAACAATTCATTTAAGGTTTTGTCTAGCTTTGTTTCTACGTGGAAACCATTTTGGGGCTTTTTGCTAGAAACTGAAAGAAATGCTATTTTAATTTTAGGGTTTGACCATTAGAATTGTTTATGGTTATAGAAATACTGTGTACTATTGAATTTTAGATCAAAAGATTAATGTATTTTATATTTGTAAATGTATCAAAGAACGATGAAAGTTCCCATTTTTCTATTATTATTCTTTTTCTTATTCCTTGACATCTTCTCAGTTTATTAGGCTAACTGTAGTTTATAGAATATAGCTATTGTAAACTTTTGAATTTCCAAGAATTTTTCAATGGACAAGATGATCAATGAGAAAAAAAATGGGATGGAGGAATTTTATAGACGTCTGAATCATATCCATAGCAGGAAAAAGTATTGGATAAAATTCTGGAGATCCATCAGATGTGCAAATACAATCTCAGCATAGTTAAAAAAAAAACATACACTGTTTTGCAATTTTTCACTTAGCCTGATACAAGGATGGCTTCAATATATATTTGTTTTTATTGTCAACAATATATGACCATTACTTTCAATGTACCTAATTTAGTTGCTCAACAGTCAGATTCTGGGCATGAAAGAGAGGATAGTATCCATCTCAAATCATTCTATCTAATTTGGCTGTGGTAGGTCATCCTTTTGCTAGTCAAAGTTCCCACATTGCTTTTGGGACCCATGGTAGAAAAATGGCTGGGCCTCCAACACACATTTGGAGAACACTGAATTTGGATTGCTTGTGGTAGGTACTTTTTGCTAGTAATATATACCATCTCAAGACTTACGGCTCGATTTTCATGGTGACCATCAAACAATGCCAGAGAAACATAGTCTTCATAACAGCAATCTTGGTATGAAGGGACTCCAAGAGCTATCAAGAGAGAGTTTAGGACTTACAAGAATCTCTGGGGCTGCAAATGTCTCACGTTTGACCTAAGATAGTGTCTTATCTCTGGCTTTGTGCATGTCAAGACTACGTCGCTGTTCACCTGTCTGATTTTTTTAGACTCTTTTACTGAACTGCTACTATGAACAGGTGGTCTTCATTTAATGGCCCTAACTGGGGTCAGAATTTCCATCGCTAAGTGAAGTAACCACACAGTTTAGTTAAGGCAATTCTGGTAGTCCTGGTTGTATTGTTAAGTGAGGACCATGCTGTCATTAAGTGAGGCTTCTCCTGATGCTTCTCCTGCCCTGTCACACTCACTTCAACTCCCCGCCACCATCGATCATCCCCTCCCATCTGTGACCTTTAGGCTATCCCGCATCCTCCCATCATTGCCGCCCTTGGCAGCTTCAGCTAGCAATCTGCTCCTTCTCACTGCTGAGGAGGCAGGCCCAACCAAGACAGCTGTTGAGCCTTCGCAAGGAAGGCCTCGTGTCGTTGCGCAAATGGCCAGAAGTTGCCTTGTTCAGCCACAGTTCATCAGCACTGGGAGAAAGATGACAGCGAGCTGGCTGCCAAGCAATCAAATTTTGATCACATGACCGTGAGGGCACTGCAAGAGCTGTAACCTTGAGGAGTATCCATAACTTCCATTTATTCAGCATCACCATAACTTTGAATGGTCGCTGAACATAGGGTCATTAAGCGAGGATTACTTCTATTTGAAGGGATTCAATTTGCATGCCTTGAACATTAACAAAAATGCTTCATCCACCCTGCTTTCCTCCAAATTTGTAACCATTTTGCCTAATGAAGAAACGTGAAAGCCTGCAATTATTTTCTAAATGTTTGGTTGGCCTGATAAAGCTATTGCCTGAATAAGATCCATGGTATATTATTATACCAGGGACCTTATTGAGAAATACCATATTAGAAGTTTTGAAACAGGAAGATATAAATAAAGGAACCTTTCCTAAAAAAAAATGGTTAGATGTGAAAAATATTTAGAAAATAAATGATACGGTTTTTAAAAGCCTTTCAAATGGAACATTCTTTAATCAGTTCACATTTCCTTAATGTGGTAATTTGGGTAATTTATAAACAAAATCAATTAACCATCTGTACAAAGCGTCCTAGCGTCATTTGATACGCAATTTCTCTGGATGCTGGTGAGTAAAACAAAATTAGCCCAGAAATTAAGCAAGCCATTCATGGTGACTGGAATTAGATTGCCATATGTATTAGGCAGACATGAATTGCTAGTGGTACTTAACTCTACACTTTCTGTATATAGAGTGTTAAATTCAGGATGAGAATGGAAGCGAAGCCAGAGTGATTTCAGCAAATCTCTTTTTATTTAGTTCATACAAACAACAGCAACAGCCTGGCTGACAGTGCTCCTTTTATAGATTAAAGTATTTTCCCGCTTCAATAGCAGACCTGAGTGAGAACTTCTGCAACTAGTTTCAATTACTCATTTCAATATGTAACATAGAACGTATCTTCAGTTGGTCTGTAATTTTTAATTAAATTTACAGCATGAACCATAAAGAAGGTTTTTTAATTTAAGCATCCAGAAAAAAACAAATTCACCAGGGAAGAGTGGATGGAAGATATGTTCAAAGCATACAACTTGTGAAAATATTTATAGACCCCTCACATCCTGGACATAAACTATTTCAACTCCTACCCTTAAACAATGCTACAGAGCACTGCACACCAGAACAACTAGACACAAGAACAGTTTCTTCCCAAATGCCATCATTCTGCTAAACAAATAATTCTCTCAACACTGTCAAACTGTTACTAAATCTGCACTATATTAATCTTCTCATCGTTCCCATCACCCATCTCCTTCCACTTATGACTGTATGACTGTAACTTTGTTGCTTGTATTCTTATGATTTATATTGATATTATTTCCTAATTGCTTATTTGTACCCTATGACTATCAATAAGTGTTGTACCTTAGAATTCTTGATGAACGTATCTTTTCTTTTATGTACACTGAGAGCGTATGCACCAAGGCAAATTCCTTGTGTGTCCAATCGCACTTGGCCAATAAAAAATTCTATTCTATTCTAATCTAAAAATTCTTACCATAGCTGCTTATTTAATTTGAGGTAAGGTTTTCTGTCAAAACTGAACACCAGTGAAGAGCCCTGGAACATAGTTGTGTTAAAAAAGGCAACATGTTTAAGCACCTTCACTTTTTGATAACAAGAGAGTCCACTAGCCCATTATGTGAAAGTACTTCTATACACAAAATGTGTGAAAGGAACTTACTTGCTTTTCAAAGGTATCTTGCTTGGTGTGGTCAGTACCCTACACTATGCAGAGGTCAGGATTGGTGAAAGTGAGAACCCTCTATTTTTCTTGTATATTTTCTTGTGAACAGAGGGTCAGGGATGACGAGCTTGCTTCTTTGTCCACATATCCACCATCACACCCCAATAACTGAAGAGTGGTTGGATATAAACATGTACCGGTACATACATATGTCTATGTGTCTGGGTGTGAGGCCTCGAGGCAGTGTTGATTCCTGGTGACTGCCTGGACTTCCCTAATATTCCTACTTTCCCCACAACAACTCTGTGAGGTAGGTTGGGTTGAGGCAGAGTGACTGACCCAAAAAAACCCAGCTAGTTTTCATGCCCAGAATGCTGTTACCTTCCCATTGAAGTGGTACCTATTAATCTACTTGCAGCTGCATGCTTTCAAACTGCTGGGCAGGCAGGAGCTGGGGAGAGGAACAGAAGCTGACCCCATTGTGCGATGCTTGGGTCTTGAACTCAGGCTGTCAGCTTTCCAGCTGACAAGTTCAGTGTCTTTCCACATATACAAAGACTATACCTAGCAGTTTGGCACCAGCCTGGTATTGCGAATTGGCAGCCACTTCCCCCGCGAAGAAAATAAATTGCCTAAATCAGTTGTAACTTCTAATTACCAATGCAGAAATCCAACTTAAGGTCTTGTTCTCAAAAAGCATTTTGCCTCCATTTGCTTTGCATTTGGCTCCCAAAATAATAAGAAGAATATCAAAAGGGCAAACTAATCTTTTGTGAAAGTACTATAATGTGAGTGATATGAAGCAATACTGAAAGAGATAACTGCAGATAATACAGTTATGAAGCTGTTGAATTAATCCTGCAGGAAATGATTCAAAACAAGGCAGATCATGGAAACGAGCTTTATTGAACTGAGACCTGAAACAATTTGGATTTTTTTTATTGGTTATCTGCTCTTCTAAATGTTTGCCGTCAAGACATTTAAAAAGAAATAATGTAAAATTCAGGGAAAATAGGAAGGATAGTTTGTTTGGAATAACCACTTGTGATGCAACTCACATGATTACAGTATAGCAGTGTTGGCAAACCTTTTTGGCACCAAGTGCTGAAACAGGAGCGGCGCATGCGCGTGTGTGCGCATGCAAGAAACTGGAAGAGCAGCCTCCCGGTGCACATGCATGCACCAGGCGACTGCTCTTCTGCTTTTTTGGGCGGGGGGACAATGCACCTACTCCTCTCTCTATAAAGTTTGTTTATATTAGACTAAGAATATAAGAAAAATGAGATATGTGGTTTGTCTGTGTACATAGCTACTAATCATGTTACTTCTTGGATCAAACAGAAAATGCTAGTTATTAAGAAACAACAATTGGAAGGATGCTTGTGTCTATTATAGTGTATGCTGAAAATTATTTATTCCAAATGAAGTCTTTACAACAGAGAAAAGAATATAAAATATGGAACTAATTGTATTTGATATGAAAGGTTCTCCCTCTGATTCCTTCCTTAGCTTAGTGCTTGAAGAAATTGTTTCATAGCAACTACTTGGAACAAAATTCTTTTCCTCTGACTTTAAAAAGAAACTATGCTACCACAATTACCAGAATATTCTGGTAGCTTAATGGGTTTTTCAAAAGCATTTTTTTTAAAAAGCATTTTTCTTGCAATTGTTATATGCTGGATATTTTGCACGAGAAATTAATAAAGTCAATTTATATTCTTTCAATCTGTTTTCCCCCCAGAGTTTTGAAAATCATTTTAAAAAACAGTTGCTGTCAAGATTTAATTCTTTACTCATCAATGCAAACTTTTTCTCGAACTCTTTGCAACAACCAAAGATTTCCTCTCCTATTTGCCTCTCCTATTGCAACCCTTGCCTCTCCTATTTCTAGTAATCTTTAATCATAGATTAAGTTGAAATCCCACAATTTCTGGGAAATCATCCATCTCCAATCTCAGGATTAAGAGATGTTGTTCAGTGACAGGATATTCTTGGGCCATATTTTCTAGCTTTGCCATTTTTTATGGGCACAGGAAACGCTTATTTAAAATATTTAACAGAAATGGGAAAGAATCATTTCCCAATCATTGCAGATGAAAACTAGAAAATAACTTTACGTAGAATCTCTACACGTATTTTGTCTTGAGGCAGCAAGACATATTGTTGTTACTATGCATTCAGGCATCTAATAATTGTAAAATATTAAAATCACTGTACCTAACTGTGATGATCCCTTATCTTGTATACATTTTGTCATATTGGTTTTACACTTCATACATTTTCAATACAATTTAATAAAAAATGTTTTCTAACTTTAGAAAACTTTATTGATGTTTTGGGCTTTTCAAATGATTTAGGAATAAATAACCTGAAGCTTGAGAAGATGATCTCCTAAATAAGAATAAAACAGCAGAATCTTGTAATCAGTTAAAGTCCAGAAGGTGAAAAGGTCATACTGGAATAGCCCATAATTGTCATAGTGGTACGACATCCTATTTCATAGACTGTATAAATCAAAAAGTAATTTTCTCTCGCCACTAAAAGGACTCTGCTCTCGGTGTGAGAAGCAGACCGTATATATTCCAAAGCTACAGTATATACTTAATGCTGCTATTTGTAGGCAGCCAGGCAAAACAATCGTGCTTGATCATTTAAAATATTAAAACATCATAAAACGCCCTTGCCAGCACATTGAGCTCTAGAAATATTTACATAATCGCAAGGGGATGTTCAGTACAATTTACTGTAGATAGCAGCCCTGTCAGAAACACCATATCCTTTTATTATGACATATTTTTTTTGCCAAGGTAGGCCTCGTTTGGGATCTCCTCAGTTTTTTCTTAGAGAATTGTGAGTTGGACTGAAAGGGATTGATTAGCCCAAAGTCACCCAACCCGAACACCTGGGATGTACCTCACCTTGACCCACTGTTTTATGTGACCAATCACATTTTTGATTTTTTTTTTTGCCATTGCTATTTTAGTTCATTGTCTAGACATCAGTTACTAGCAGTAAAATCAATATAAGGTATAGATATTAATTTAGGCTGGTCAGATTCATCTTAATTGGTACTTTTTATTACCAACTTTTTTTTTACCAGTTTGTTACTTGATTGGGCAACTCTTTCCTACTTGATACCCTGTTTCCACAAAAATAAGACATCCCCTGACAATAAGCCCAATTGGGCTTTTGAGCGCATGCGCTAAAATAAGCCCTCCCCAAAAATAAGCCCTTCCCCGAAAATATTTAAATGCATGCGCAGCCGGTCCCCGCCATTTCCTCTGGTTAGGGTTAGGTAGAGAGAGCTGGAAATCAGGTAAGATAGCTTGAGGAGCCCCAACTTACTCCACATGCTCCAAAATAATAAGACCTCCCCGAAAATAAGACCAAGCACTTATTTTGGGGTTCAAAAAAACATAAGACAGCGTCTTATTTTCGGGGAAACATGGTACTCTCAGATGGGCTGCTACTTACTGTGGAGTCATGTTCATCCCATTACATTGGCCCATCCCACCTGATCAGTCAGGAAAGGTATGCTGTGGATCCCATCAGTCAAAGAAATATGACTGGTGGGATCCATGAAGAGAGCTTTCTCTGACATTGCCCCTGCTCTATAGAACATTCTCCACCACCAGTGGTGGGTTGCTCCTGATTCGGACAGGTTCTATAGAACCAGTAGTAAAACCGGTGGGAGGCTCCACCCACTGACTCAGATGTCATCAAAAGCGATCTGCGCATGCGCAAAAGAGCATGTGCATGTGCAAGCGAAGCAAATACGTGTGCGCGGGCATGATGCAAACCGGTAATAAAGGTAAGTAGAGCTCACTCCTGTCCATGGTGGCCAGGCGCCCACTCTCCTGGCCTTTTGGAAGTGCTTGAAGACCTGGCTCTGCTGACTTGCATGGGTCCCACAGAAGAGGACGCAGCCATGGGGCTAATTAGCACCCCAAAGCCCATTCCCGATCTTTTTAATTGTAATTAAATTATTCTTGTTTTTTAAATTTTATTCTGTTTTTATTATACTGTTTATATTATAATATTTTATGCTTAATATTTATTTCTATACTGCCCAGGGTGGTTTTGTGAAGATGCACAGTTTCTAAATATGACATATATAAAATAAATAAACTTACCAGAAGCATGGCTGTATGAGTTGCAGTCTCAACATATTGGAAGGCACTAAGTAGGAGACACAGATTTAGGGTATGCTAAATATAACAGAATAACACAATTGGAAAGGAACTTGGAAGTGTTCTAGTACAACCCTCTATTTCAAGAAGGAGACTGTATACCATTTCAGACAAATGCTCGTCCAATCTCACACCTGTACCACAGGTGGATTTGTGAACAATATGATAAAAATAAGCTTGGTCTGTTAGGTTATCGTTTGCTTCCTGCAGAAATGTACTGTCTTTTTCAGGGCCTTCCATGATGTGTCAGGTGGAAGCTCAAAACAAGAAACCTGACAATAGAAGCACATTCTGATCAGTGGTGGGTTTCAAAATTTTTTACTACCGGTTCTGTGGGTGTGGCTTGGTGGGCATGGCTTGATGGGTGTGGCAGGGGAAGGATGCTGCAAAATCCCCATTTCCTCCCGATCAGCTGGGACTTGGGAGGTAGAGAATAGATGGGGGCAGGGGCAGTCAGAATTTTTACTACCGGTTCTCCGAACTACTCAAAATTTCTGCTACCGGTTCTCCAGAACTGATCAGAACCTGCTGAAATCCACCTCTGATTCTGATCTGATTAAAATGTAAAATACATTACTTATCCTTAGTTGTATGATTCTTGTAGAGGTTCTAGAGAAGATTGCACCCAAGCTCTTGAAATGACAAAAATAGCTTTAGGGCCTTAGATGGTGCACCTACAGGGAATGTGTAAATTTGGACACACAAAAACCAGATTTATATTCTGCTTTTGACACTTTGGCACCATATAGATTTTGTAGGCCATTCTGGTCTCTTAGTCTGTGCTAGGTCTCAGGGCTACTTCCATTTTGTACACACATCTTGTCTTTGTTAATAAAAACCCTCTAGGAATGTCTGATGCTCTTTCCTCCACCGACCGATGTGAACTCTGCCGTTATGAAATGAAGAGGAGAAATGACATTTCAGCGGCATGCTAACAGAGAGCATTAGATGAAAATGTTAACAGACAGGCTCATTCCTGAATATTTGTCAATGTCCAGTATCCCATTTTAATTTAAAATTTTAATGCATATAGTTCTTTCTACCTCATTCAAATTTTGAGAAGATTATATCTTTCTTTTCTGTCCTTCCAGGGACAAAAAAAAAATTAAGCTGCTCTTTCTGACTGGCAGACAACTTCACAGAAAAATGAAAATCACAGCTGCAGCCATCCAGAGGCAAAACAAATGTCAGCACTACAGATTTAAAATTAAAATCAAGTTTGGGCCTTGCTGGCAGTTTTTTTTCCTTTATCGTCTTGTGGCCCAATTCACTTTCTCCTTTAAAATGGTAATCGCTCCCAAATTATTTCCATGTTAATCGTATTCTAAATGTTATCTGCATGATTTGTAACACCCACTCAACTTTTGAAATGTCAATAATTGCCATGAGCCACAGCGTGGTACCTTTTCCTCCTGGTATTTTTTATTCTCCCAGCAACAATGGTGCAGCCAGGTCCGTGGTAGTTTTATCAGCAGCTGACTGCCACTCAATTTTGCTTTGATTTCTATCTCCAAGGAAACCTGTTTTAAATGGATAGGGCAAAATGCCCTTTCAATTTTCTAGACTACAGTTTCCACAGTGCCTTGCAATTGGTGATTGTAATGCACATCTAAATCATCTGAAGCCCATCATGATGCTACTTCTTTCAAAGGCAGCATGGAGTAAATAAAATACCATCTAGAGTACTGTATCCTGTTCTGGGTGCTGTTATTCAAAAAGGACAGTGACAAATTTGAGCAAGTTCAAGGAAGGACTACCAAGATGGCGAATGTTGTGAAAAATCAAGTTTTTCTGAGGAACCTTTAAAGAATGTGGGATATATTTAGTTTATAGGAAAGATGAAGGGAGGTATGATAGCAGTTTTTGATACCTGAAGATTTGCCACAGAGCAGGGAGTGAGTTTATTTTTTGTTGTCCCAGAGGGCAGGATTGGGACCAAAGGGTTAAAACTACAAGGAGGAAGGTTCAGGCTAGAAATCAAGAAGAACCACCTGAGAAGTTGTCAGCCAGTGGGACCACCTGACACACAATGGATTACATTTTCATTTACATCAGATTTTCAGAACCTGGATGGTCTGTCTGTCAAAGATGTTCTAATGCACGGTGTGTCAAACTCAATCGCTTCACGTGACACATCGTGACGTTTTTTGCCTTTGCAGAGCTGGGGTGGGCGTGGCCTGCGCATGACGCATCGGGCCGCCAGTTTGATACCTCTAATCTAATGGATCTGTATTCGGCAGGAGAATGATGACTTCTAAAGTCTTTTCCAACTCAATGATTCCATTATTTCTAAGTTTTTCTGTCTCCTCTGATCTACCTGAGAGCACATTTTTTACGTCCACCCTTATTTACCATGCTATTGAGGCACACATCTCCACCTTCAACTGTCTCTCACTTATGGTGCTCCTCAAGCAAATTGAGTCTCCCAGCTCCATGACATGGTTGGCATTATCACCCAAAGGTGGTCACCACAATGTAAATAAGATGTTGAGACTCTAGAAAGAGTGCAGAGAAGAGCAACAAAGATGATTAGGGGACTGGAGGCTAAAACATATGAAGAACGGTTGCAGGAACTGGGTATGTCTAGTTTAATAAAAAGAAGAACTAGGGGAGACATGATAGCAGTGTTCCAATATCTCAGGGGTTGCTACAAAGAAGAGGGAGTCGGGCTGTTCTCCAAAGCACCTGAGGGTAGAACAAGAAGCAATGGGTGGAAACTGATCAAAGAAAGAAGCAACTTAGAACTAAGGAGAAATTTCCTGACAGTTAGAACAATTAATAAGTGGAACGACTTGCCTGCAGAAGTTGTGAATGCTCCAACACTGGAAATTTTTAAGAAAATGTTGGATAACCATCTGACTGAGACGATGGTTCCTGCCTGGGCAGGGGGTTGGACTAGAAGGCCTCCAAGGTCTCTTCCAACTCTGTTGTTATATTATATTCCAGAGGAGGCTCAAGGATCCCTAAATCAGTAAAGGAAAGCAAACACTACAACAAACCATAATTTCAAATCCATGAGTTTGGGTCTTTTTTTTATGGACCCAAAGAACTACAGTCTTCTCCCTGACCATCCAACTAGCATGAACAATTGATGATCTAACAGGGAACTATGGAAAATATAGTCCAACATATTCAGAGAATGCCAAACTGTGGTTCCCTGTCCTTGGTATAATTTTTCATTTTCCAGAGAGACTGCTGGGGAGGAAAATATGCAAATTCCACAGCTGCTATTGCTATTTTTCTCAAAAGTTCAAGCTTTTCTGTCTTTCCAGATTTCATCTGTCGAAGAGGAATGTGAATGTTGTGACTATATCAAATAATTATAATTCACATCAAGGGATTCTGGTAATTCAAAATTAGATACACAACCATATTATGAAGAAAACAGCCTAAAAAAGGAGCTTCATGAAGTCAGCCCTAATTCTGTTTTTTCCGCCCTACTCAGAAAACAAGTAAAGTCACCTTGAGAGGAGGGGCCAGTTCCTTTCCTTTGAAGAGACATACTATTAAAAAATACATTTTTCCCTAGTGTTCTCACATAAGTTCAAGGCTTGTATTCCATCAGCACCCCCAGACCAACTGAATGTTTGATCTATTGCAGAGATGGGTTTCAGCAGGTTCTAACCAGTTCTGGAGAACCGGTAGCAAAAATTTTGAGTAGTTCAGAGAACTGGTACTAAAAATTCTGACTGGCCGCACCCCCTTCTATCTCTGCCTCCTGAATCCCAGCTGAACAGGAGGGAATGGAGATTTTGCAGTATCCTTCCCCTGCCACACCCACCAAGCCACACCCACAGAACCGGTAGTAAAAAAATGTGAAAGCCACCACTGATCCATTGGTTGCCACAGGAATTGATTGACACTGTGAGTTGGGAGAGTGTGACTGGCCCAAAGTCACCCAGCCAACTTTCATATCTAAGGCAGACAGTCTTCTGGTTCCTACCCTGGTACCTTAATCACTATTAAATGATTTATGATCACTATTAATTTTTTAAAAACAAATCAGCCTTGCTTTTAGCCTGGGGGGGGGAGAAAAAAACAGCTAAGATATTGTAGCATGCATATCATATGATTATATGAAAGCCAGGCTTATAATGCAGACTTTCTTCAAATGATAAGATTTTGATATTAAACGATGACATTAGTTATTTTGAATCATTCTGCTTGTTGTTGTGCTCACAGAATTGCAAATATTTTCTCTGACAATCGCCTTGATTAGGTGAGTGTTTTGAGGGGTATGGATCATTTATAACCACTCACTGTTACAAGTCTTACGTGCCTTAGTTAAAACAAACACACCTGAGGTTGTACCAGGCACAAAACTAAACTGTTTTTGTGTTGCTGCATCTACTCTTGTATAATACATGGTTAAATAAAATCCTTTCAGAAATGAAGTGATTTGAGAAGAGAATAAATGGTCATTTATGTATGTCACAGAACTCCCTCCATTCTCTCTTTCCTTCTGGTTTCTATAACTGCCATCCTGCCACATTCATGTATTCACAGTTAACACAAGGAATTAGTGCATTTCAAATGCATTGATACCTGGAGGAGAGAAAAGAAAAATCTAAATAGAATAGAATAGAATTTTTTATTGGCCAAGTGTGATTGGACACACAAGGAATTTGACTTGGTGCATATGGTCTCAGTGTACATAAAAGAAAAGATACATTCATCAAGAATCATAAGGTACAACACTTAATGATAGTCATAGGAAACAAATAAACAATCAAATAATATTAGGAAACAGTCAATATAAATCTTAAGGATACCAGCAACAAGGTTACAGTCATACAGTCATAAGTGGGAGGAGATGGGTGATAGGAATGATGAAAAGATTAATAGTAATGCAGACTTAGTAAAGAATTTGATAGTGTTGAGGGAATTATTCGTTGAACAGAGTGATGGCGTTTGGGGGAAAAACGGTTCTTGTGTCTGGTGCGCTATAGCATCATTTTGGTGTGCAGTGCTCTATAGCATCGTTTTGAGGGTAGGCGTTGAAACAGTTTCTTTTTGACTTGTGCAGTATACAGTTCCTCAATGGAAAGGCAGGTTGGTAGCAGTTGTTTTTTCTGTAGTTGTAATTATTCTCTGAAGTCTATGTCTGTCTTGTTGGGTTGCAGAACCAAACCAGACAGTTATAGAGGTGCAGATGATAGACTCAATAATTCCTCTGTAGAACTGGCTCGTCAGCTCCTTGGGCAGTTTGAACTTTCTGAGTTTGCGCATATGAATGTAACTTCCAATTTCAAGTATATACCAGCTCAGAGAACATAGGATCTCCTGCCATGGGCAGAGGGTTGGACTAGAAGACCTCCAAGATCCCTTCTACCCCTATTATTTATTTATTTATTTATTTATTTATTTAATTGTCAAAAACAACAGTATATATAAATATAAGCATGAAATAACCATATGAATTGGATACAATCAAAGGGAACATTAGGACAGGACCGGTAGGCACGCTGGTGTTCTTATGCACGCTCCTTACAGACTTCTTAGGAATGGGGTGAGGTCAATAGTAGATAGTCTTTGGTTAAAGCTTTGGGGATTTTGGGAAGAGACCACAGAGTCAGGTAGTGCATTCCAGGCATTAACAACTCTGTTACTGAAGTCATATTTTCTACAATCAAGATTGGAGCAGTTCACATTAAGTTTAAATCTATTGTGTGCTCGTGTATTGTTGCGACTGAAGCTGAAGTAGTCTTCGACAGGAAGGACATTGTAGCAGATGATTTTATGAGTTATACTCAGGTCATGCCGAAGGCAGCAGAGTTCTAAATTTTCTAAACCCAGGATTTCAAGTCTGGTGGCATAAGGTATTTTGTTGTGAACAGAGGAGTGGAGAATTCTTCTTGTAAAATATTTCTGGACACGCTCAATTGTATTAATGTCCGAAATGAGGTGTTCTATGTTCTGTACATTCTCACAAGCCCCAAAGATGCCTGTTTTATATTATGAGTAGATAGGCATTGTTTTTAACCTCAGGAAGAGTGATTAGTTTTTCCACCCAGTTTTGCATAATTGACTGATATAAACATTAGCACTGACCATCTGCAAGCTGTGCTTAAACACCACTACTCCTTGGGGTGGGGAGTAGGATGGCATATGGAACCATGCAGTATCACAGGGCAGGTATGCAAACCGTTGCTATCCTAGTAGGGATAAGACTGCTGTGTAATATAAGTAGTCCTCGATTTATGACCATTCATTTAGCAACCCTTTCGAAGTTTAAAAAAAAAAGTGTTGCACAACTGGTTGTCATGCGTGCGACTGCTGCAGCGTCCCCTAAGTCACATGATCATAATTCAGTGACTGGGCCTGCATTTGCTATAATTGCCGCATCCCATGTGATCACCATTTTCAATCTTTGCATCTGGCTTCCGACAAGCAAAGCTAATGGGGGAAAACTGGATTTGCTTAATGACCACGTGACTCACTTAACAACTGCAGTGTTGTGTTCCACAACCATGGCAAAGAGGTTGTAAAACTGGGCATGACCCACTTAATAAGTACCATGCATTCTGGTCTTTAGTCAAGGACTTTCTGTAATCAGAACAACTAAACAAGTTTGTTCAACTTTAATGTGCTACAAGGTCACGCCAGCACTGCTGGTCCCAAGGGAGCAGGGGGGCATATTTCATAACTGCAGCACTTTTCTGACACTTTTTGCATAGAGATATTTTGCAACAGGTTGTCTAAATTAAAGAAATGCATTGTATGTGGGGAGGCTTCTGAAAACCACATAGAAATTCCAGTGGAACATTAGCAAGCCAGTGATTGTTACAAAACATTTTAAAATACCATATTTTTTAGACTATAAGATGCACCGGAGTATAAAACGCACCAAGATTTCGAAGAGGTAAACAAGAAAAAATGTTTTTGTCCTCTCTGGCCCTCAGGAGCACTCTGCAGGCCCCCCAAAGCCTCTGCATGTCCCATTGGGCCCATTTTTTGCAAAAATGCAGAGAGTTTGAGAGGCCTGCAGAGTGCTCCTGGAGGCTGGAGAATGCAAAAATGTGACATGTGGGGGGTTTGGGAGACCAAAAACGGGCCCATTTTTCACAAAAACAGAATGCACAGAGGGTTTGGGAGGCCTCTGTGGCTCCTGGAGGCTGGAGGAGGGCAAAAATGTTCCTGTTTTTGCAAAAAAACCTGATCCATTTCCGCAAAAAAACGGGACCATTTTTGGCCTCTCAAATCCCCCATGTGTCACGCTTTTGCCCTCCCCAGCCCCCAGGAGCACTCTGCAAGCCTCCCAAATGCTCTGTGCATCCCATTTTTGCAGGGTTTCAGGAGGACAAAAATGGCTGTATTCGGTGTATAAGACACACCAACATTTCCACCCTCTTGTGGGGCGGAGTGCATCTTATTCTCTGAAAAGTACAGTAGGTACTGCTAGAGGCACAGTGGCTCAGTGGCTTAAAAGATGCCAGAAAAGGTCTATACTCCAGTGGTTCAAGTCCAGGGGTAAAATGCTCCCAGTTCGGACGGGATTGCCCGATCTGGTAGCGATGGTGGCGGGTGGTTCAGAGAAACAATAGCAAAAATCCCTGCCTCCCATCCCTGCATGGAGGTTGTAGAAAAAATGCTTTTAAAGGGTTCTGATAATCCCAGCTGAGTTGCCTGATTGCCAGAACCCTTTAAAAGCATTTTTTTCTACAACCTCTTCAGCTGAAGAGGTTAAGAAAAAATGCTTTTAAAAGTTCAGACAATCCCAGCTGAGCCGCGTGATCATCAGAGGGTTTTTTTTTAACTTTTAAAAGCATTTTTTGTTTGGTTGAAAAAATGCTTTTAAAAGTTTTTTTAAAAAGCCTCTGATGATCACGCAGCTCAGCTGGGATTGAACCTTTTAAAAGCATTTTTTCTCAACCTCTTCAGCCGAAGAAGTTGTAGAAAAAATGCTTTTAAAAATAAAATAAAACAGTTGGCCATGCCCACCCAGTCACATTACCCCCACCACCACCACCAAGCCACGCCCACAGAACTGGTAGTAACAAATTTTATATTTCACCCCTGTTCAAGTCCCATCACTTGCGTCAGCTCCTGCCAACCCAGCAGTTCGAAAGCATGTAAATGCAAGTTGACAAATATGAACCACTTTGGTGAGAAGGTAACAGTGTTCTGTGTTTTGCCATACTCTTTGAGCTGCTGTGTGATGTCATGCTAGCCACATGACCGCGGAAATGTCTTCAGATAGTGCTGGGTCAATGGCTTACAGAAACGGCGATGGCTATGACTAGCAGAGTTAAAATCTGCAGAGACTCCTTTTATTGCCAATTTACAATTTGTGTCCTGATGGAATTCAAAGTGTAAATATTCCTCTCTAAAAGTTGTAAGGTTGAGATGCTCCCACAAACTGGGGGGGGGAGGGAGTGTATTTATCAGAGATGAAGTGAATTGTGATTTAAGATACGCTTCACGTGCTCATATGTTAATTTGCTTTTTCCTTTGGATGAGGAACAACATCTCGTGTTTTATCTTCACTGTTTCTGCCTTTATCGTGCTTAAATATGTTCTTATCAGACAATATCAGAGCATAAATGAACTTTATAATTTTTTAAAAAATGAATGGAAATTGAATTTATGTTGTTACAAAATGCCTTCAATTGATGGTTATGAGCAGCTAAGTTTCAGGAAGTTAAGCATCTTAGACTTTGAAGTGATTCTACTAATTTATCTGCTTTGGTCAGAAAGGAAGTAAGAGCTGACAGCTTTTTTTCTTCATTTTGGGTGCAGATCAGTCAGTGCTATGACATTCTCATTTTATGTGCAAGGCATATCTTCAAGCCAGTTTAGTCACAGAAATAGAAACTCAACCCCAAATAATTCTTTTTAAATGTTTTATCACGGATCTGGCCTCTCTTCTGCCATCTATTTTTCTAGCCTCTCGTCTGCTGTCTACATTTCTTTCTGTTGAACTTTTAAAAAAAGCTGATGAATGGGATTGAAAACAATTAAGTGTCAGGAATGATCCTTTGTAAATTAGAGCTCTTGCAAAAAAAGGTGTGGGAGCACGCATGTACACCGAAAATTTCAGGTTTGGATTGCAGGCACCATTCTGAAAAAAACAGAACCAGCCACATTTGAGGTACAACAATTTGTAGTTTACCTTAAACAATTATTGAGCTCCTGGATGAAAGAGTGCAAATGCAAGACATAAACACATAGATAGATCATAGATAGCTTTGACTGTATCCTATAAATTAGGGGTGTCAAACTCGATTTTATTGAGGGCTGCATCAGGGTGGTGTTTGACCTTGAGGGGCCGGGGCATGATGGCCATGGTGGGCGTGGCTAGTTCTATGTCACTCATGTTGGGGGCGTCTATGGCGGCCCGAGAACTCTGCCAGCAAAAAAGGGCTCCCAAGCTCCATTTTTGACTGTGATGGCCTCCTGCAACCCTCTGTCAGCAAAAACAAAGCTCAGGAGGGCCACACACGGCCCTCCTGAGCTCTGTATTTGCTGGCAGAGACACCGCAGTCTGGTCCTTCGTTGTTTCCAGGGTGGTCCCGCCGGCTGGATCCAGCCCCCGCCCTTGAGTTTGACACCCCTGCTATAAATGGTCCCATTTTGTTGATTGAACACTCATTGCTTTGGAGTTTTTGTGAACTTACTAAATACAATAAATCTTTTCCAGGGCCACCTGATCATTAAATGGGATGAATCAGCCACTTTTGATAGCGAGCTGAAAGGGATTGCAGATAGGGACCAGCTTGTCCCATCTTTCGTTTTTCTTAACATTGAACAGCTCTGCCTTGCCTGCTGCTTTGGTTAGCTCTCTCAGGTGAATCCTTCTGCAAGGATCTCTGAACAAGACGCAAATGAGAAGACTGGCTCTCGTCTTTCACTTCTTGAGTTTTCATTATTATTTTAACAAAAGGGAGGTGTGAGTATGTCCAAAATGGGTACAAATGGCATTGGTGCTCACTGGAAGCAAATAGCAATAGCACTTAGACTTATATACCACTTCACGTGGTTTGCAACCCTCTCTAAGCAGTTTACAATGCCAGCATATTGCCATAACAATCTGGGTCCTCATTTTACCCACCTCAGAAGGATCTGGATCAACCTTGAGCCGGTCAGGATTGAACTGCTGGCAGTTGGCAGAATTAGCCTGCAATACTGCATTCTAATCATTGTGCCACCACAGCTCATACTTCATCCCCCCGGCCAGTTTTCATGAAAATACCTTTAAAAAGCAGGTATGTATGAAAGAAAAGTATAACTAGATCTGACTCAACACAGTGTTATCAGCCTGACAAACTATGACCTTCAAAAGCTGGACTTTGCGAAACCACAATTTCTTATCACATCCAAACCAACCAATATTCTCTCTTGCTTTTTATTACAGTTATAGCTTAGACTATAAATATGTTGATACCTACCAAAGATAGAATTCTCTTCTCGAGAGCAATTTGACCCAGTCTGGATATAAATAAAGCATTTAACAAGGAAAATTTACAGATAGAATTGACAGATACAGATTTACAGATGCAATAAACAAAACAAGCTGCATTAAAAATAGGCAATGAGCAAAGTAGACTGAGCCTCCTCACCTATTATTTGTAACAGTTTAAGTCTAGAGAAAAGCCTTCTAATTTCTAGTTCTTTCTAGTACCAAGAATTTGACAATTGTCAAAGAAACTCAGGGATTTTTAAAATAAAAAATAATCCTATACTGGCTTGGTCATTGCCTGAGTGAAGAAGGACCATGGCAGTTGCTGTTTCTGAGCAGCTGTCAACAAGTAAGTTACAGGATTGGAAAAAGACCTGGTGACCTCCTCCACAAACTCACCATGAAAATTCAATGGAAAGGGTCTCAAACATGTTAGATAGGGTGCCCAACCATAGGACAAGAGGAATCCCAGTTGCTGAGGCAGCCAGTAGCATAAGTAAACATCTGTGATGTACAGAGATCTATTGGCTAGCTACATGAATGTCAAAGGAATTATATATGGTGAAATGAGAGACGATCAGGTTGGAAATTGATCTTCTTGGTATCAGTGAGCTACACTGGTCAGACAATGTTTTTTTTCCAATCTCAGCATTTCATTGCCTATTAATCAGGACATGATACCAGGAAAACAAATGGAGAATCAATTTAGGATCATGAATATGTGGTTCAAACAACACAACTGCTGCTTATACCCTTGGATCTCACCAAGTGGACTTCACTATAATCAGATGGGACTATGTCCCATACGGTCATCGATGGATCAGTTCAGGGGAGAATATGATGGCTGGACACCATCGAAGCTGATATCAACCAGAGCATGGAAAAATTCAAAGAAACAGTGCAAGACCAGAAGATGTCCTAAAGATGCCTTTTTTCAGACCTAACTCTAACCCAGTGGTGGGTTTCTACCGGTTCACCCCAGTTTGGGCGAACCGGTTGTGACAGTGGCAGGGGCAGGAGGCTCCGCCCACCCACCCGGATGTCATCACGGATGCTCTGTGCATGTGCACACACACGTACGCTCCCGATTCCGAACCTGTAGCAAAGGTAAGTGGAACCACTACTGCCCTAACCCTATCTATATTTTAATTGTCAGTGGGATTTCCCCATGTATTTTACTGTGGTCCACCACTAACTCTGAATGAAATGATGTGAAGCTTCTTATCCTTAGAAAACCTCTAGGAAACTATATCTAGGGCTCGTTTTTGGCTGGGATTCCAAGTAGAACTAACCCTAACCCTAATGCTAGATTGATTTTTCTTGCTAATGGGATTTTCCCATGTATTTTATTATGGTCCACTGTTAAATCCTAATGCAATGATGTGAAGTTTCCTATCCTTGGAAAACAACTAGGAAATGATCCTTGCATTAGTTTGGGCCGTGATTCCAAATAGACCTAACCCTAACTCTAGATTTATTTTCCTTATCAATGGGATTTTCCCATGTATTTTACTGTGGTCCACCACTAACTCTGAATGATACAATGTGAAGTTTCCTATCCTTAGAATACTTCTAGGAAACTATAATAAGGATTATTTTTGGTCCATGACTCCAAGTAGACCTACCTCTAAGCCTAACCCTCACCTTAACCCTATCTGGTTGATATCAGCCTCTGGTGGCTCAACAGACTAATGCAGTCTGTTATTAACACAGCTGCTTGCAATTACTGCAGGTTCAAGCCCCACCAGGCCCAAGGTTGACTCAGCCTTCCATCCTTTATAAGGTAGGTAAAATGAGGACCCAGATTGTTGGGGGCAATAAGTTGACTTTGTATATAATATACAAATGGATGAAGACTATTGCTTGACATAGTGTAAGCCGCCCTGAGTCTTCGGAGAAGGGCGGGATATAAATGCAAAAAAAGAAAAAAGAAAAAAAAAGAAAAGAAAAGAAAAACCTGCTGCTTATCTATTAAATACCTAGTCGTGGTATTGGGAAACCAAGGCTGCATAGCAATATGAATTTTCTGAATTCTTTCAGGCATGCATTGTTGTTTTTCCTCCCACGGTTATTATTTTATTTTATTTTTTCTGCTTTGTGGGCGTACAAAGCCACAGATGACATAATAAGCAATTTTTATTTGCTTGATGCCTTTAAAGCCTAAGAATGAATCTGTTCTCAATGTTTCTCTTATTATTTGGTACAACCTCTAAAGCGGTTATTTCTGGCTTATTAACTTGCAGTTTAATCTGAGAGGTTGATAGGTAATTTGAAAGAGTATTTGAGGTAACCTCAAGCTGTTTGTTTTAAGGCATATTCTTCTCCCTTTTCTTCTTTTTCAGGAGACAAGAATTCAGAAGAAAAATGATTAAAATGGTAATGTTGCATTATTTAAAATAAATGAGTGCAGATATCAAATTATGAAATAAAAATAGATGAAGGTCAAATATTTAATAGCCTTTGGTGAAATTATAGCCTTTGAGAAATGCCAGCAATACATAATACATAGTTTGAATAGTTCCATTAGTCCTATTATTAATTATTCCATCTAGAAGTGCAAACAAATAGCTGCAAATAATTTTGCTTCAAGGGAAGGAAAATGCTAATCTAGCATATGCATCCTGAAACAGGGTTTTAGGACTTACAAAAACACCTGCAAAGCTTTTTTAAAAATCATAAATAATAGAGAGCTAAATAAAGTAATGATGTTTTTACCATACCCCTCTCTGTTGAGCACTAGACCTCCAGGGTATTTATTTATGTATTTATATCCCACCTTTATTATTTTTATAGATAACTCAAGTCAGTGAACATATCCAACAATCCTCCTTTTATTTTCCCCACAACAACAACCCTGTGAGGTGAGTTGGGCTGAGAGAGAGTAACTGACCCAAGATCACCCATCTGGCTTTCATGACTAAGGCGGGACTTGAACCCACAGTTTCTTTCACTTTCTAGCCTGGTGCTTTAACCACTAGACCAAACTGGCTTTATTCCAAACATATATCATTTTTTTGGCTTACGATGAAAATATTTTGCCTATTGGTGGTTATTTCTATGCATTTCAGTATGTCTTCTATGTATCTTCTTCCCATCTCTTTTCCTCAGATTTGCATTCCTTTTACAGTCCCTAATAAAATCTCTGCCATATTTTTTCAGCCTCTTTTCATGGAAGGGGGTTTTGCTCAGTACTTACCTTTGCTACCGGTTTGGAATTGTGAGCGAGCATCCGTGATGATGTCCGGCCGGGTGGGTGGAGCCTCCCGCCCAGTGGTGAAATTCGATTTTTTACTACTGGTTCTGTGGGCGTGGCTTGGTAGGTATGGCAGGGGAAGGATACTGCAAAATTGCCACTCCCACCCCACTCCAGGGGGAAGGATATTGCAAAATCTCCATTCCCGCCCCATTCTGGGACCAGCCAGAGGTTGTATTTGCTGGTTCTCCAAACTACTCAAAATTTCTGCTACCGGTTCTCCAGAACCTGTCAGAACCTGCTGGATTTCATCCCTGCTCCCGCTGCAGCCACTATCTGTTTGCCCAAATCGGGGCGAACCAGTAGAAACCCATCACTGGTTCTTTCTGCATCTCTTCAGAGAGCTTCGGGAATGAAATAGATCCCACCCATGTAAATATAGCATCGGCTTCCTTGCAAAGTGCTAGAAATTTAGTTATACTTTATGCATAACTGTAATTTATATATAACTTATTTTCATCCATTCCTTCCTTTCTATTGCTGAAAGAGGTATTAGCAATGCAGGCATAGCAGGAGACCACCAAATTGGCAGGTGGTTCAGAAAAGCTTCTGCACACAAGTAGTTATTCCATCTCCAGGAACTGTCATTTACATATTATCTTCCTTCACCTTCATAAACCCATATCTCCAAACAAGGGTCTTGTTTTGTTCTATCCAATCCTCCAGGCAAGTATATGGATAGTGAGGACATACCAGCTAGTTATTTGATCTCTTTGGAGCAAAAGGAACCGACGTTTGTAATTTTACAGTCAGAGGCAAAGTTGGAGGAGGACCTGTGGGTGACTTAATTAGCTGCTCAAATATTAGGTGGTTTCAATAAAAGCTGGGGTGAAGCTAGGTTCTTGTCCTTTGAAGTTTTACACTTGGAAAAATGTCAGCACAACCCAAATGATAGCACCTTGTTGGTCATTATCACTCGGGGAAAACAGAAGGCCGTTTGGATTTATTTGTTTATAGTGTGTGGGGTAAAGACTTGGGAAGGAGATAAGAGGTGACCTGGTCAACCTCAAAATTAAACCTCAGAGATATGGCCATTAACAATAAAGCTAGGAGCAAAAATCAAGTGAGGTTCATGTGGCATTTAATCCCAAATAATTGGTTAATGGGTTAGTTTGTAGGAGGAAAGGAAATAAAAATCACTGTATAGTGTATGCATGGATATGTGTGTCCGTGTGGAGGGAGGGAGGGAGGGAGGAAGGAAGGAAAGAAGGAAGGAAGGAAGGAAGGAAGGAAAGAAGGAAAAATTTAGTACCACGTAACAATAAGTAAACCACAGAAGTAAACCATAAGTTTTCCATCATTTTGGTATTTCCCTTCAACGAAGGCTGGTCTTGCCTTACCTTCTATACTCACAGTAGCCTCCTGGATGGCTCCAAGAAGCAGGGCATGAAAAGAATTGCTGCTTCTTGTTCCTTAGCAACTTGAAAAAACACCAAGTGCCTTTATCTCTGCTAGTTTTTGAGCCATCATGACTGGTTGTAAGATCTACCTCAGATCTTCAAGGTCTACTGCTACCTATTTTTGACTTTTTGCAATGAGAGAATATTATTTCAACATCCCAGGAAAGGAGCAATACAATTTCACTAGCTAGATTTTCCTATACCAGAACTTTCTGAACATTGTGAATTAACTTGGCCATAGGTAACAGAAGCAAGGGGATAAAAATATGAATATATAAAACTGAAAACCTGCCTTGTTCCTATTCTACATTTCCATACACGTTCCCACTGTCCAACAATGTTTGCCATTCATACCTGGAAGAAAATAATTTTGCAATTTTTTTAAAAAAATCATCCTGAATTAATCTTTCAAATGGTTGAATGTAATCTGAATCTCAGCAAAATCCATCCCAGTCTTTGCTAATTAACTTTGGAGCTAATCCCAAGTGTGATTGGACAGACAAATTCCTGGAGTGTCCAATCACACTTGGCCAATAAAGAACATTATTGCATTGCATTGCATTGTACAGGCAGCTGCATCAGTCATTCTGCATAACATAGAAAAGGACCCGACGGTAGCATTCTCATAGGAGAGAGAAAATGAGTGACACTTGGACATTTTTAACTTTCTGTATTTGCAAGCTGGATTTGTTTGAACCAGGAATTCCATAACAAGCACTGCAGCTTTGTCAGATGAAACAGACAGAAGCCGACAGCTTTAATTCAAAGAAAAACGAGCACTGATGTCTGGGTAAAATAGAGCTCATTCCCCTGATAACCAGCGTCAAGCTTCAGTTAAGTTGGCAGAGAATATTTGCAGTGGTAAGAGGTCTCCGTATTGGAAGGATCCGAACGCCTTCTTTTCCCAAGTTTCGTGGTCAAACAGAATCCAATAAAATACATCAAAGAAAATATGTTTATTCAATTCAGGTTGGGTGGCAGCTGTGATGGACTGGTCCTCTTTCTCTCTTCTGGTAGGTTTTTACTTTAAAGATTTAGCTAATCATTACCAATACGATGGAATGTGTCAGCTTCTTACAACAGTGTCTGCTTTATCAGCAGGAATCAGGAGGAATCTTCCTCCTTAGCAATCCTATACAGATGTTTCCTTATCTATATAAAATGGGTATCTTATCTTTCCCATGTCTTCCTTCACATAAAATAGATGTCTCATGTAGCTTTTGCTGTGTGATATGCTCATTTGTTTATAATGGCAAGAGCCAGTCTTTTCTTTTTCTAAAATGGCATTACTACTGCCTAGGCAGTCTTTCATCAATCCTTATTTTTAACTTCACTGTAAATATATAAGGAGAATATAGGAGACAGTGAGTTCTAGTTCTGCCTTAGGCATGAAAGCCGGCTGGGCAGACTGACTTGGGCCAGTCACTCACTGTCAGCCCAACCCACCTCACAGGGCTGTTGTTGTGGGGAACTTTTACATTGTTGCAAGGACTCTGCATAAGAGTGTACATAGATACCAAGCTTCAAGCTCAAGATGTACTTATGGAATGTTTTGCTACAATCTGCATGTATAATACAGATAGTCCTTGACTTATGACTGGTCACTTAGTAACTGTTATGATAGACGTCCCCAAAGCTACCTATGGCCCAGATTTGAACTTACGATGCTTGCACACACACAGTCACATGAACACATTTTGGGCACTCAGCAACTAGCCTCCATTTATGGTTGTTTGCAGCATCCTGAAGTCACATGGCTGTGGTTTATGACTTTTTGTGCGGCAAAACGCACCCATTGCAGACAATGGATTCACTTTGTCAATTGGAGCATTCGCTTAATGACTGCCGCAAAACAAGTGGTAAAATCTGACTGGGTCAAATGGTGATCTGTTTAACAACCATCTGTAAGTTGCTGGTAACAACTGGCATTTCGGGCTCAATTATGGTTGTAAATTGAGGGCTATATGTATCAGGTGCAGATGCCAACAGCCTCTGGCTAATGTCGCAGTCACAAATATCTCTCAATACCCGAAGGATCCCACCATCAAACGTGTGGTAAAATGGGCACTGCCACTGACATAATTTTCCACACTTTATTTTTATTTTTTAAAAATAAGGGCAGGTGCCTTCAAAAGAATAAAATTGCCATTTATGCTCTTAATTAATTGTCGCCATTAAAAGGGGGGCTGAAAAGGTCTCCATCTGTTCTAGCAGAGCTTTTAGAGACCAGTCAGGGGTTTCCAACCTTGGCAATTTTAAGACTTGTGAACTTCAACCCCCAGAATTCCTCAGCCACCAAAGCTCCACCAGTTGCCAAGGTTGGAGACCCCTGGCCTAGGCCATTCAAAAGTTATCCAACACCTGCTTTTGATTCATGTTTTCCTAATTTGTGGAGGATTAAGATAGCCGTTTTTTTGTATTGCCAAACAAGAAAAGATATTACTCAAAGAATAAATTTTTATATTTCGTATAAAAATATATGCATACAGATGTAAATTTTGTATTGTACATTTTTGCATGTTGTAAAATCAAACAGAAATACAAATGATTTCATTGTAGCAAAGGTGATTATGCCCTTGGACCAGTGGTGGGATTCAGCCAGTTCGCACCACTTCGGGAGAACCGGTTGTTAACTTTCTGAGCAGTTTGGCAAATTGGTTGTTGGAAGAAATCATTAGGGCAGAGAACTGGTTGTTAAATTTCTTGAATCCCACCACTGCCTTGGACCTTCTTAGCCCAGCACAAATGATGGATCACCCACTAAGAAACAGGATCCCCCCCATTCTGAGAAGGAGTAACCTAGAGAAATGTCATTATATAACATGTTAATTTGAAATGAGGAAATGGGATGACACGTACCCAAAACTGAATAGGAAGTCACAAGGCTTGGCAACAGAGGTAGAATGACCAAATATGGATCAATCGCAGCAAGTGCCACTAGAGGCAGAAGGACACGTAGTCTTGAGCAAGCTCTAGAGGCAAATTGACCCGTTGACTTAAGCAAGGTATAAATCCATAAAAGGTAATAAGAATGGACTGACTTTTATGAAATTTCCCTTCCTTGTTTCCGGCATCCAATTGCATAAATGATCATGCTTTGCTGCTTTTTGGAGTCTCAGTTCCTATAGTGGCCGCGACCCTTTTACTGAAGCGCTTCAATAAAAGTTTTGCGAAAGGCCATCGCTCATATCTAGCACTGGCACATTTTTGGGACAACCCTACCAACTTAAAAGCTATTTGGAGGCCACTAATGCTCTCCCACTTATGGTTCTTAATTGTTAAGCCAGACTGAGACTCAGTTAATTCATGATTATGTGTTAATAAGATTCATTCTCTACAACCATGATGGTGAACCTATGGCACATATGCCAGAAGTAGCACTCAGAGCCATCTCTGCGGGCATGCAAGCTGTCACCCATTGCTGTTCCGAGTTCTGGAGTGCTGGCCAGCTGGTCTTCACGCCAACAGGAGCACTGGAAAGCAGTTGTCCAGTGCACATGCACACGCTGGGAAGATGATCTTCCGGTTTCCGGCACACACATGTGCACCGGCCACCTGGTCTTTGTGCATGCATGCGTGCCAGAAACCAGAAGACCAGGCACATGCGCACCGGGTGGCTGCACTTCCGGTTTCCAGCACACGCCCACGCTCCCACTTTGGCACTCGGTACCAAAAATGTTCTCCAACACTGCTCTACAACATAAAATCTACTTTTACATTTAACTATGCATGCTGTGAAGTTAAGGAAAGTATTATTAAATGGAAAGCATTTCACTGAAGAAACTAATGTTTGCGAAGAGATACAAACAAGATGTTTTTGAAATCCAAGAAGAATGTCCCTGACACTGCAAGAAAGATAGGAATTTTCTAAGCTTTCTCATCTTTAATTGCTGCTAACAGCTCTTCAAGGTGTCAAAACGCAACTTGTTCATAACATCTCGCTGTTATTCCAGTTTTAAATAATGCATAGGGCCCTGCAGTGATCTGGATTCAAAAGGCAAACTGTGATTTGAAGCACATTTGAGTGTGCACATAGCACCTGTTGGGAACACATTAACGTGATGATGAAAACTGCCCACCCACACACTGAATCACTTTTTGCCCTTTGAATCCAGATCTCTGTAAATCCTCTGCAAAAGTACATGTTAATAAAAAAAAAAAGATAGAAGCACAGTTGAGAATGTTTCAGCTATTTATATCAAAAGATAATAATCTTATCTGCAAACAAGGAAGCACACTTTGGAATAGTACTTTTCTCATCCATCTGCTCAAATCTCTCTCTCTCTCCCTCTCTCTCTCTTTCTCTCCCTCCCTCCCTGTTTTTTGCTGGATCACATCTGTAAGTTGCTAGTAACATTTAAGTTTATTCTTAATACCATAAAATTCGATACTTTCAACTTCTATTCTTCATTCTTTAGTTGTTCTTTTTACACTGCTAATATGATCTGGTTTTTTTAATTTTTCTATTTTCTTAATATTATTTTGGTGCATTTTAAAAATCTGTATAATATTTTAGACAGGTTTTTCATTTAACGTTTTTTGTAGGCCAAACACAAGGATCATGCTACTCCTTCACTCTCCTCCACAAAATAATTTCACTAAAAGGTCAATGGTTTTAGCTGTGATTCCTGAGTATAGTTATTTGAATTTATTTTTATTTGAAGTTAGGATGACCATTTTTCTTCCTTAAATGACCAGCTTAAAAGTAATACATGTTCTTTTTTTTCTGAGTAGAAGTCTTCTTTGTTACTTTTGGTATTCATATGACAATCTGCTTATACATCTCAGAATTCCAAAAAGCAGTGCTTTGTGTGGTTTCACAATAGAAGGGAACACGCATATATTATGTAATGAGTTTTATGCTGGTTTAGCTGTCTGTGTGTAAGAAAGCTAGCATTATGCAATGGTTAAAGGTTTGGATGATGATCAATTAGGGGCTGGTTCAAGCCTATCCTCAGTTATGGAAAAACCACTGGGTGACTTTGGAAATGCCACTGCTTCTCAGTCCAGATTTCTCCACAG
This sequence comes from Ahaetulla prasina, assembly GCF_028640845.1. Lineage (NCBI taxonomy): Eukaryota > Metazoa > Chordata > Lepidosauria > Squamata > Colubridae > Ahaetulla > Ahaetulla prasina. The sequence goes on from NC_080539.1 coordinate 154,106,057, forward strand.
GTTTATTTTGGGAAAAACTGAAGGAGGGAGCCCTATGTATGGCATATTGAGCTCCTGAAATAAATAAATAAATGGAATGAATTATTCTATCAAAGAAGGGAATACATTTAGCATAAAATACATGTATAAGCATGTGTCTTGAGAGAAACATTTGCAGATAAGTATTTCATGATTTAAGAATGCATAGTTAAATAACACTTCTTGTGCAGACTTCAGATTAAATTTGCAAATGGAACAGAATTAATTTATGGCTGAACACATATGAATGGGAGAGAGACTGGAAGTAAACTGATCATCCCTAGTTATTTTAGAGTAAAAAAAGGCCAGCTTCAAAATATGCAGAGAAAATACACACTTTGTGCATCCCAATTTACAGACAGAGAACTCGAGAATGTATATTTAAGAAATATGATACATTGGGAAAAGTGAAGCAGAAAATAATACTCCCCAAATTTCAAAAAGGAATGAATTCTAACTCAATGGCTCTAATTAACTAAGTAAATTAATTAATTTTACGTATAACCATTTTTTTTCATAAGAGACAACAATGATTTTTTTTCTGAGGAAGTTTCAAGATCCCCTTTGCCAATCTTGGCATATGAGCTGGAATTGAACCAGCATCAATGGTAGTCTTTGAATTACGACCACAATTGAGCCCCAAATTTCTATTGCTAAGTGAGTCAGTTGTTAAGTGATTTTTTACCCATTTTATGACTTTTCTTGTGAAAGTTGTTTAGTGAATCACTGTAATTTAGTTAGTAACATGGTTGTTAGATGAATCCGGCTTCCCCATTGACTTTGCTTGTCAGAAAATGGCAAAAGGTGATCATATGACTTCGAGACACCACAACCATCTTAAAAATGAGTCAGTTGCCAAGTGTCTGAGTTTTGATCACATGACCATAGGAATATTGCAACGGCTGTAAAAGTGAAAAATGATCATAAGTCAGTTTTTTTCAGTGCCATTGTAACTTCAGTCACTAAACAAACTGTTGTAAGTTTGTAGTATATACAAATAATGATCCACCCAGCTGGGAAAAGTAGTTTTAGTCAAAGTCTTAACAGAACAGAATTCAATTCTTACAAAACAATCAGCATGCGCTCTTATTTGAAAAGCAGATGGGACTTAATCTACTTCAAATAGAGTCAAAGTCTAGTCCTAATCATTTTGACTGGGATGTATCCATGAAAAAAAATTCATGAAACATCACTTGTATAATTATTTCTTTCTAAAAAATATGTGCTACTCTGTATAACACGGTTGTCCTAAAACAGGGGTCACCAACCTCAGGGACCACTAAATTCATAATTTTAAATCCCGGGGACCACTAATATGATTTTTTTAAAAAAAATAAATAGTATTTAGTGCAATATAAAAAATGCAAATAATTTTTCTGCGGACCACCAAAATTTTCTCGCTGACCACCTGTGGTCCAGGGACCACCAGTTGGTGACCACTGTCCTATAGAGTCTCATGGGTGTTTTATTTAGATATTTAGTTTAAGATTAAAATAATGATTAAGTAGAATACCAAATATAATTAATGGTGTAAAACAAAAACATTTAAGAAATTAACCTGTTTATAATTTAAAATGATTTAAAATGATTAATATGAAAGAGACACAGTGGCACAATGGTTAGAATGCAGTACTGCAAGCTACTTCCGCTGATCACCAGCTGCCAGGAGTTTAGCAAATCGAATCTCACCAGGCTCAAGGTTGACTCAGCCTTCCATCCTTCCGAGGTGGGTAAAATGAGAACCCAGATTGTTGGGGGCAATATGCTGACTCTGTAAACCGCTTAGAGAGGGCTGTGAAGCGGTATATAAGTCTTAAGTGCTATTGCTATTGCTATTTTGACTCCTCGAAGTGCTGGTGATCCTACATGGCACAGAGAGATAAATTGTCTATCCCCGTTGTCTCTACCAGCCCCACCATGGCTGACAGGATTATCATGCTTTGGGTTCCATCAATCAACCAATGCCATCTGATGAAGCCCAAGGACAGGCTTTCTCTGCCTCTGTGTCCATCCTGTGGACTAATAGCCTCTGAGATCCCGACATCTCCAACTCTGGGAAGCTTTTGTAAAGCACTGAAAAACTATTCCATCACCGCCACCACCTCTTGCCAGATCTGTCCCAGGATGTTGTGTGAATCTTCATGACCGTGTATTTGGAATTAATTGTCCCCTACCTGATCTATTTTTTTATACATGAATTATTTTGTCCTTTGACGGTTTTTAGTCAGTTGGCAAATAAACAGCCTTAAAAATCAAAGAAGCCAGTGACTAAATAAATATATGTGGAACCTGATTTAGTCAAAGTACCCTCTTCAAAAAACATTCTAGCACAATGGAGGAATGGATGATGAAGATGGTTGAGCTGGCAGAAGTGGCTAAACCAACTTGTCTAATTAAGGAGAGAATTACAATTACTTTGTATTATGTTTCTTTCATTTTTAAAATCTTTGTAGAATTTTCTTTTAATAAAAATATTCGTTAAATATCATTCCAGTAGACAACTGAATCTTGATTGGATTCATTGTCAAATTGTTCACTTTTCCAGTCTGTTTCCAGTTGGTTTTTCCACCTGTTTTTAAAGACATTTGGAGAAGATTATAGGCAGAATATAATAAAGTAGTTAGCTTGAACTCTGCACATGTAGGTCTGACACACTAGTACTATAGGAGCAGGGGTGAAATCCACTTACATTCGCTACTGGTTAGCAAATGTGAGCTTACACATGCCTCCTCCAAGCATGCGCAGAGCCTTCTGCGCATGCGCTGAGGGTCAAAAATGGGACGTGATGATGTCCAGGTGGGTGGGCAGAGCCTCCCGCTGCCGATGCTACTGGTTCACCAGAGCCAGATAGAACCAGCAGAATTTCATCACTGTATAGGAGCCTAACAACATCATGTCATAATTTTGTTCCCATTTTTTTCTATTTTAAGGTGTGAGCCCTTTCGTCTCACATTTTCGCATATATATATTCTTATAAATAAGAAACTTATTTAGTTACATTAATGGCTGGATATTTTATCTAATTAAATGCTCTGCAACTATACTTAGAGCTGCCTACTGAATGACATAATTTTACCTTTTTATTGGCTGTGTTGGGAGTTGAAGGATCACATTTGTGACTGTTTCAAATTTGTTTTAATAAGGCATCAAGAAAATGGATGCACGCAGCACTGAAGGGCCCAATTTGAATAGTCACACTTCCTTTCCTTTCTAAAAACACGGTGCTTTAAAGGGCAGCTGGCAATGCCAATTATAGCCCAGCATTTGCATGGGCACGATAAGATTCACTCCTTCCATCCTTCACCAACAAATTGGATTAGGCTGTGCATCCCTTCCACAGATGACATGCCTAGTGGGTGATTCTCTGCCCACTGCAGATGAATGGATCCCTCTTATCTTAAAAGGACAAGAACATATTTGGGCCCGGAGGTCACATTGAGAGAAATATTAGACATCTGAAAATGACTTGTCCTGCTTTGTCTACCATGGGTCCCTGAAGGAGAATCTGTTTTAGTGACAAAAAGCTCTCAACTTCCAACTCCTGGCTAAATTCACGACATTTTAACTGGTTCAATATATATATATATATATATATATATATATATATATATATATATATATATATATATATATATATATATATATATATATATATATATATATATATATATATATATATATATATATATATATGAAAGGCTGCAAAGCTAAAGCAGCAATCATTTTCACTGGAATTTTTTGGGAAGGGGCAGGGAGACGATAATTCTAAGATTATTCTTTGCAGGAAGACGGTTTCGCTTTGAACAAACTGCAGTATCTATTCTTCCATCGATTCATTAACATTCATTAACAGCCCTCTTACTTCAGATTTGAGTCTTAATGGCATCTGTTTATAGCTCTTATCCAAAGAGAGCAGTTACGGTTTTTAGAACCCATTTATAAAATGCATTAATATATTTTTCAGAAAACCTCTTGAAGAAGATAGAAAAAAAAAAAAGAAAGTTCATGGGAAATCGTACTGCCTAGCAAGATCATTCTTGCCCCCCCCCCCAATCTGAAACGATTTATTTTTTACATTTGTGGATTTATATTTCCACGAAATACACCAACTTTTGTTTTACTTAATTTAAAACAGCTTTAATCCCACTTTTCTACTTTAAAAGCTGGGACTGTGACAGTATTTCTCTGATCGAGACCTAAGCAGATCAGGATGTATAGAAATCTCAGGGTCCGTTTTATACACAATGGGGATCTTAGGGAAAGTGCACCCACTTTCTCTTCTTAAGAGTTTGGCCACACTTTCTGAGTGCCAATTCTGCTCTGTGGTACTATTAGGCCAGGAACTGGGGGCAGATATCTGGGAAACAAGGGCATGCACGGGGGGAGGAGGGCGGGAGGATGACACCTACAATGATTTCATCATACAAATACTGAAACTTGTACAGTTGCATCCAATGTGTGAAAATCTAGCTACATAATAGAATAGAATAGAACAGATTTTTTTATTGGCCACACAAGGAATTTGTCTTGGTGCATATGCTCTCAGTGTACATAAAAGAAAAGATACCTTCATCAAGGTACAACATTTACAACACATATGATGGTCAATATATCAATATAAATCATAAGGATTCCCAGCAACAAAGTTACAGTCATACAGTCATAAGTGGAAAGAGATTGGTGATGGGAACGATGAGAAGATTAATAGTAGTGCAGATTTAGTAAATAGTTTGACAGTGTTGAGGGAATTATTTGTTTAGCAGAGTGACGGCCTTCGGGAAAAAACTTCTTGTGTCTAGTTGTTCTGGTGTGCAGTGCTCTATAGCGTCGTTTTGAGGGTAGGAGTTGAAACAGTTTATGTCCTGGGTAAGGGAAGCATTTGCGTTCTGATGATGTTGTGCAATTGTTAACATGTTAACTGTTGTTATAACCAGTGTAGCTTGCTGTCATATGCCGTTGCTGGGGTCTCACTTGACAAAATAAGCAGAGATTTCTCAAACAGAGCCAGGTTGGCTCAGCATAGCATACAACCATATAAACCATTTATTGTACCATACCATCTAAGGAGATAAGTAGTGGAGGACCAATAAATACAGAGTATACAGCTATTTAACTGCAGCAATACTTCACTGGCTTCACTTTCTATATAGACTGCAATATGTTCGATTTCATTTCAAATACTCAGCTTCCAGGTATACAGTTGGAGGGGATCTGAGAAACTTCTTATGGAAGACAAAAAAGCTCCATTATACAATGCATTCTGCTTTGGGGTTTTTTTTTGTTTTGTTTTTTTGGATTTTATTCTAAATTGCATGGGTCATTTAATTTATTATCATTAGCGTCATTACCACCATCATCTCTAAATGTGTATGCTGCACCTGTTGAACATCTTCAGGGAGAGTGGAGGGAGAGGGAGGGAGGGAGGGATAGAGTACATCTTGTTCCTACACACAGTCAGTGGTGGGTTGCCCCCGGTTTGGACCAGTTGTATAGAACCGGTAGTAAAACCAGCGGGAGACTCGGCCCACTGACCCAAACGTCATCAAAAGCAATCTGCACATGCGCAGAAGAGCGCGAACCAGTAGTAAAGGTAAGTAAAACCCACCCCTGCACGCAATGTAATGTATGGGCTAGATCCAACAGTCCAGATCCCACAGAAAATCATGGAGAATAAAAGGGCTATAATCCTGTGGGACGCCCAGATCAGAGGTGGGTTTCAGCAGCTTCTGACCAGTTCTGGAGAACCGGTAGCAGAAATTTTGAGTAGTTCATAGAACCAGTGGTAAAAATGCTGACTGGCCCCACACCCATCTATTCTCTGCCTCCCAGGTCCCAGCTGATTGGGAGGAAATGGGGATTTTGCAGTAACCTTCCCCTGGAGTGGGATGGGAATGGAGATTTTACAGTATCCTTGCCCTGCCACGCCCACCAAGCCATGCCATGCCCACCAAGCCACACCCACAGAACCGGTAGTAAAAAAATTTGAAACCCACCACTGGTCCAGATCCAGCCAAACCGGCAGGTACTGGCCAATCAACTAGACACTGTGGTAGTAAACAAAGACCAGAAGACGGTGGTGGTGAGAGATGTAATAGTGCCAAGTGACAGCAGCATCAGGAAGAAGAGTAGGAGGTGCTGCAGAAGTACCAACGTCTGAAGGAGGAACTGGAGAGGATGTGGAAAGTGAAAATGATCCCAGTGGTGGTAGGAGCAGTTGAGGCTGTGGCTCTTACGCTGAGAGAGTGGCTCCATCAGATCTCAGGAATGACCTCAGAGGTTTTTGTCCAGAAGAATGCCGTGCTAAGAACAGCTAAGATCCTGCATAGGATCCTGAGTCCCAAACCTCTGCTGGAGGACCTGGAGGAAGACACAGACCGTCCATAGAGGTCAGAAAGGAATAGGAACACACCCACACCCACATAGACACACTGTCGTGTCCCACTCCTCCGCTGACGGCCGGGTCAGGGAAATCCGAATCAGGCGTGCCTCTGCAGCTCTGCCCAAAGTCCTAGCAAAGTCCTCAGAGCAGGCAGGAGACCAGTAAGTGACTTCAGCAAGATAAGTTTGACTTTTGCCTGACTCAGAGACTGCCAGAAAGTAGATCCTTTATATAGGCCATGGGGTGTGGCTCCATGACTCAGCACTCATTAAGGCCTGCCCCTCCCTTCCTTCTGTTGCCTCCGCCTATCCAGTCTTCTGATGCGAGGGTCACACCAATCAGCTGTTGGTAATAAACCCTCCTCAGGCTCACCTGCTGTGGAGGAGGGGGAGGGGTCTAGCTGCTCCGTTTGCCTGGGCATGGAGTCAGGGCTGGGGCAGGGAGATTCTCCTTCTGCAGTTTGTGTGGGCATGGAGCCAGGACTGGGACCGGGAGGCATACATTCCTCAGTGTGCGGGAGCAGGTAAGAAGGCCCCGGCTGCTCTGAGGGCGGGCAAGACACAACACACACATTAAAAATCACACTACACAAAACAGGCCAGCACTCTAAAAGGCTTTGATAAGTTTGTTCCATCCTATGATAAAGCAGCTATACAAAATAAAATAATTCTGTAGATAACTAAAGGGGCGTGCATAAGCGCACCAGCGTGCCTACCGTCCCTGTCCTAATGTTTTCTTTTATTCATACCCTGTACACGTGTTTATAATTATGTTTACACTTGTATCTGTCATAAAATACATGCTTGACAGAAATAAAATAAATAAATAAATAAAGCGATCATTTTGAACTGGTCTCAGCAATGGGATATTGGTACCGGTCCTTTCAAGACGCAGCCCTCCCAAGCTGCCACAATCTGGGCCAGCTGCAATTTCTGGACAACCTTCAAAGGCATATTCAGAAAAGCTCCTGTAAGGGGCTGGCAACGCGTTGCAAAGAAAGGAGAGGGGTGGGGGGAAATCTCTTGCTCAGTGCCCCCAGGAGAGAAAAAAGCTTTTCAAAAACACGTGGTCTCAAGGAAATTCTTTTTTAAGCACACTCTTAAATGGCAGCTTGCCATCAAACCGTGTGACAGTCTGGGGGGATGGAGAGGGAGAGCTGATTGACAGTGGCAATTTAAGAGTGCGCCTGAAATAGGAGTCAGTATGAAAAATGCTGAGCTCCATTAAAAATGTTTCTTTTTTTCTACACCTGGAGGTTCAATGCAACATTATGACCTTTGACGGCACACTTGTTTCACCTGGGGATGTCACCTGCAGAGGCAGTGCAGGACTGCTATCAAAATTTGCACTTGCTTCACCTGGGCAGACCCATAGAAGAGGTTTTAAAAGATAACCTAAGAAATGGTCCAGCGCCAGTCAAAACAACTGTCAATCACAGATTCCTTTCGTTTCCCTTTCCCTTCTCTTCCCTTTTTATGTGGACCTGGAATTGCAAAATATGAGAATCCTGGGTTTAAGAAATGTTCCTTTTGGGAGGCACTAGGTCAAAGACATCAAAATCCTCAGCTCATCCATTCCTTCAAGAAGTTTCAAATTATTCATCAATCCCCAAACATTTATTACATGGAAATAATGTTATAAATATCACTTTAACTAATAGTATTATGAATAGTAATAATTGCAATAGCAATAGCACTTAGACTTATATACCGCTTCACAGTGCTTGATAGCCCTCTCTACATGGTTTGCAGAGTCAGCCTATTTCCCCCCAACAATCTGGGTCCTTATTTTACTCACTTCGGAAGGATGGAAGGCTGAGTCAACCTTAATTAATAAATAACAATAATGAATATCCCACTGACCCTTTTTTTTTTTTGTTTGTTTACATTTATACCCCGCCCTTCTCCGAAGACTCAGGGCGGCTTACAGTGTATAAGGCAATAGTCTCATTCTATTTGTATATTTTTACAAAGTCAACTTATTGCCCCCCCAACAATCTGGGTCTTCATTTTACCTACCTTATAAAGGATGGAAGGCTGAGTCAACCTTGGGCCGGGCTCGAACCTGCAGTAATTGCAGGCTACTGTGTTCTTAATAACAGGCTTTTACCAGCGTGAGCTAAACCGGCCCTTGGGGGTCAGTACTGACTACTTTGGAAAACTCTGTACTAGACAATGATTTCTTCTGCCAACTCAAACATTACGGCTCCATATTCCTTTGATATTTATTTTTTTTACACTTGTGTCAGAAGCACCAAGTCGCTACCAAGTTGAAAGGATGACTGACATTTACAGCAGATTCATTTCGATCCATTTTTTCCATTGTAAAAATGTTCCAGATGGGAAGCAAATAAAGTGGCTGGACAAAACAAAACAGATGAGAAATTTGAAAATATTGTGAGTTTACCCTTTGCCAAAATCCTCATGTAAATGCATTCTTTAAGGCACATAGCTAATTATTATTTAGAACTGTCTCTTTGCCAACAGAGGCTTTTATTGGCAAGCGAATTCACTTGGTAGAGTTACTGTGACTCTTCTCGACGTTGGTGGCTATTTTGACCTATTTATCTGCTCTGGAGAAAATCCATTGTACAAGAAAGAGTTTGACATGGAATCAGCAGGATATGAAACGTATTTCCTAAAACATCACACAGGGAACAACTTTGTTCTTGCTGTTCTCATACATTACTACAAGTCATCATTTATTTAATCCAGTTTTCTTTGGACAGAATTATGCACAAAGTATAGTATAGTACCGTAATGATGAATCTATGGCATGCCATGTGTGCCCGAAGTGGCACACAGAGCCATGTCGCCTGGCACGCCAACCGTTGCCCCAGCCCAGCTCCACCGTGCATGTGCATGCCTCCCGCCAGCCAGCTGGTCTTTGGGTCTCTGCTGCGCATGTGCGGGGATGGGGTGCATGCAGGGGACACACGTGCACATGCATGGGGTGGTTGGGCACATGCGTGGGGGGCGCTCGCATTGCATTTTGGGGGTTCATGCATGCATGCCCTCCGCCCCCCATTTTGGGCCTGGAAGGCCTCCTGCACCAACCTTGAAGCCAAAATGGGGTATGGGGGGGCTGGGGCGCATGTGCAGTGGGTTGGGCGCATGGATGGCGGCGGGGTTCATGCATGGGTGGGGCACTTGCATTGCATTTTGGGGGTCCAGGCACACGCATATGCATTTGTGCACATGCACACACGCTTTGGGCACTCGGCACCAAAAAGGTTGACCATCACTGGTATAATATTATATGCAGAAACATAGTTGTTTGTGTTTTATATACCTTCCCTTTTATATCTGTATATTTCTATATTGTCTGTCTATCTATCTATCAATCTTCTATCGATCTATCAATCTCTCTCTCTCTCTCTATTGGTATCTATCTCTATCTATCTATCTATCTATCTTTCTTTCTTATATCTAGTTTCCCCCCCCCCTCGCCCTCATCCTCGCCCTCTCTTTCTCATAGAAAACCTTCATAGAAAGGGTTTTTTTTGGGGAAGCGGCTTGCCTTTGCCTGCTTCCTAGGGCTGAGAGAGAGTGACTGGCTCAAGGTCACCCAGCTGGCTTTGTAATGTATCTTTAAATATTTTGGCGGGAAACAAGCACGTTGCTGATTGGTTGAAGCCGCCGGTTAAACTGTATATAAGGAGAGGTTTTTCCCCAGCCCGGTTGCTGGGTTCACCCTATATTAAAGAGCTGTTGTCACTACCCTGGTCTCCAGCCTCGTTATTGCCCGAACTTAACACTGGCGACGAAGGTGGGATTTCGAGGTTAGGAGCACCAGGAACGAGCTGAACACACGAAAGAACCGAACCCAGCAAATCTCAGGGCAAGAACGCAGCGATGGCCAGCTACACTCCGCCCGCACCGTTTGACCCCTCCAGGGAGAAATGGGGAACGTATATGACCCGTTTCGAGAGTTTCCTCGAGGCAAACGAGTTGCAGGGAGTTCCAGACAACCGCAAAAGGGCGTATTTCCTGAGCCACTGCGGTCCCGAGGTCATCGACATCGCGGAAGCCCTGGCAGAGCCAACGCCGGTACAATCGGTATCGTGGCAAACTCTGCAAACCCTGCTAAAAAACCATTTCGCGCCAACGCCGTCCAAATACGTGCGGCGTTTTGAATTTGGAGAGCGCAGACAGCAAGAGGGCGAATCCATCAGCGATTACATGGCCGCCCTGAGGAAAGCCTCCAAAGATTGTGGGTACCGAGACTTAGATGAGGAGCTGTTGGAGCAACTCATCCGTGGGGTCAGAGACATTCGTTTGCGGAGGCGGCTGCTAGCAAAAAGCAATCTAACGCTGGCAAACGCTCTGGACGAAGCCAGAGCTCATGAGATGTCCACCCAAGCGGCGGAAACCCTACAAAAGCCACTCCCGCCAACGGCGAGCGCGAGCGCGAAATCAACCCCGGTCCACAATGAAGAAATCCAGACCGAATCAGACGGCGAGGATGAGGAAGGAGTTTGCCTCACCGAGAGAAGAGGCAAAGAAGACCGGGATGAATGCGGAAGTTGCGGAGGGCAACACCAGCGTCAACGATGCAAGTTCAAGGACGCTACATGTCGGCGGTGCGAGAAGAAGGGGCACCTGGCTCAAGTCTGTCGAGCACCCCAACCTTCCCGCCGAAAATTCAAACCAACCAATCAGAGCGCAGGATCGGCAAGGCGACCCGCGATTGGTCAAAACAAAAAGGGCGCGAATTCAAATCGAACGACCGTGATAATAGGCCGTGCAGCAACCCGCGTCGAGAAGAAAATCTTCACTAAACCGAAAATCGAAGGAGTGCCGTGCCGACTAGAAGTGGACACCGGGTCAGCGATCACAATCATGTCCTGGGACACTTTTGCGAAAGCTTTACCGAGAATCGCCAAACGCAAACTGCAAACACAGCGGCTACGAGTGCACGAGTACGAGTGCACGAGTGTACGAGTACGCGGTCTTTTTGAAAAATAAGGCAACCGTTGCCGAGCCGCTACATAAGTTACTGGGAAAGAATACTGTTTGGTCCTGGGGAAAGCTAGAAGCTAGAGCGTTCGAAGCAGTAAAAAACCTACTCTCGAGCGATAGCTTACTAATCCAGTACCATAGCAAAATGCCATTGGTATTAGTTTGCGATGCTTCCCCTTACGGGGTGGGGGCTGTGCTCAGCCACAGGCTTCCAAATGGCACAGAAGCCCCAATAGCCTTCTACTCCAGAACGATGTCCTCGACAGAGAGGAACTACAGTCAGTTGGATAAGGAAGCTCTAGCTATAGTGTCAGGGGTAAAAAAGTTTCACGAATACGTTTTTGGTAGAGACTTTGAAATTGTCACAGACCATAGTCCACTGTTAGGGTTACTGGCTGGCGACCGCCCAACGCCTGTGGCACTGTCGCCCCGATTGACCCGATGGACTATCTTTTTAGCCGCCTACTCCTACAAACTGCAACATCGGCCAGGAAAGGAGTTGGGGCATGCGGACGCATTAAGCAGATGCCCACTACCAGGGGCGATTGAAGACCCCACTCCGGGGACGCCCATACTGTTAATTGACTCTCTGGACTCTGGCCCAGTCACGTCTAAGGAGGTGGCTCGGGCATCATACCGGGACATTACGCTGAGAACTGTACTTGGTTGGGTACAAAGAGGGTGGCCCGCTGCGCCGGGCGAGCGTTTTAAAGAATTTGTAAAGAAACGTGGGGAACTTTCGGCTCAAGGGGGGTGCCTGCTATGGGGAGATCGAGTGGTGATCCCAGAGAAATTGAGGAAAAGGGTGTTGGATCTCCTCCACGAGGGTCACCCAGGGATCGTAAGGATGAAGGGTCTAGCGAGAAGCTATGTGTGGTGGCCCTTAATGGACTCAGAAATTGCTGAAAGGGTAGGGAAATGCCAGGCCTGCCAGGAGTCCAGACCACTACCCCCAACGGCCCCGGTTCGGGAATGGGAAAGACCCCAAGGGCCCTGGTCTAGAATCCACATTGATTTTGCCGGCCCCTTCCACGGCCAAACCTTCCTGGTAGTAGTCGATGCCTACTCCGAATGGCTGGAAATCATTCTCATGAGATCCATGACAGCCGAGGCCGTGATCGCAGTCCTAAGACACCTATTTGTAACCCATGGGTTGCCCGACACGTTAGTATCCGATAACGGCCCGCAATTCACGGCAACCCAGTTTGAAGAGTACTTGGCAGAAGAGGGCATCCGGCATGCCCTCTCGGCGCCTTTCCACCCTGCGACGAATGGCCTTGCAGAGCGTTTCGTCCGGAGCGCAAAAGAAGCATTGTCCAGACTCAAGCCAGGCGACTGGCAAACAAAGATAGATGTTTTCCTGGCCGCCCAACACAGAACCCCCTGTGCCACAACCGGCAGAAGCCCAGCAGAATTACTAATGGGCCGAAAGCTCAGGTGCCCACTAGACCGGTTAAATCCAAACTATACACCGGAGGGGTACAAGGGGGAACTCGGAAAAACAAGAGGGATGGAAATAGGCGACAAAGTGTGGGCACACAACTATGGAGAAGGCCCGACCTGGGTAGCAGGAAAAGTTTTAAACATAACAGGTCCAAAGTCATACTTGGTAGAGTTAAGGGACGGCCGAGTATGGAGGCGCCACATAGATCAAATAAGGAAACGAATAGCCGAACAACCCGAGTTAGACGAGACAGGCCCTGACTATACAATGTTTGAATCCACAGCTGACTCAAACCCGGGAAAATCGCAGGACTTATCTGAGTTCCCGGAGGTCCAGCGACGCCAACAGGTTCCATTAGAAAACAGCAGGGACGACACTGCCAATAATCCAAGGCCGGATGGCCTAGAGGAGGAGCTGAGAGGAGCAAACAGCCCCTCCGGTCAGCTCAACCCACTCCCAGGGAATGAACTGCGCAGGTCCGAAAGAGTCAGAAGACGCCCAGCCTATTTGCGGGATTACGTTGAGAAATAATATGCTAATAAGATGTAAATAGTGGTAAAGTGTTTTCTGGGAGGGAAGGAGTGTAATGTATCTTTAAATATTTTGGCGGGAAACAAGCACGTTGCTGATTGGTTGAAGCCGCCGGTTAAACTGTATATAAGGAGAGGTTTTTCCCCAGCCCGGTTGCTGGATTCACCCTATATTAAAGAGCTGTTGTCACTACCCTGGTCTCCAGCCTCGTTATTGCCCGAACTTAACAGGCTTCATATCTAAGGCAGAGCAAAGACTCACAGTATTCTGGTTTCTAGTCCAGTGACTTAACCATTATATCAAATCATCTCTCTAGTTTCTGTTTCTGCTTTGGTTTTTTTCTCGCAAAAGCCATTTACCCCAGTATAGTAAAAGCCAGAAAGAGTAGAGACTGAAATGTAGGGGTTTCCCTCTCCCTTTTGAATAAAACTTTATAGCTTCTTTTGATAACTCAAGCAAATCTTGTTATATTAAATGAGAAGCAAGAAGTTCTCAAGCGAATTTCTCAATTCCCCAGAAACTTTTCAGCTCATCTCAGTAGGTAACCAAATGCAGCTGAAACCTTTTTGATCAGCATCCAAAAAAATCTGTGCATCTGACTGGATCATCATGACTGCCTATAAAAATAATCCATGTGATTTATTTGCATTTAATGAGGTAGCTAGAGGATGGATCGTATAGCTAATGAAGCAGCTAAGGGGTGAAGCAGCGAAGTAGCATAAAAGAGAAGCCATTTGCTGAATTGTCTTCCTCCATTTGAGAAGAGATTGAGCTGACTGTCAAGTAAACCAATCTGCAGATTTCCATTGGATTGTGTTTTATTTTGGTCCTGAAATAAAATTTCTACTACAGCAACATGTATCCTTCTTGAGCTGGCTGCTGCCAGACTATTAACTTTAAAGAAATAGTGGGGAAAGATATTGTGGGGTAGAGTGCCAATACAGTGCCTGACAGTTGAAGAATTCCTCTCAGTTCAGGCCTGCCTACCAAGAAGAAAAATGTATGTTTGAAAAGTCTCTCAATGTGATGTAGCAATAGCAGGTTTAAGGTTCAGTTGAGCACTTTTACAGCTGCCTCTGAAGTTTGCATCTTCATGAGCTACCAAAACTCTGGTCCAGATGACGGTAATTGTGGTCAGCACTCTGTTCTTCCGGGATGTTACTTCCAGAGTCCCAACGATGACCCTGGAGGATCTGTGTCCAAGAATGGAACTAGCCATGATGTATCCCCAAGTTCTGAAGCTGTCTCCAGGCTAAGTTACTAGTTACTCTGATTACACTGGATGAACCTTTTAAATTTGCTGACTGCCGTAAACGTCACAGAACACAGTTTGTTATATAATAAGTTTCAAAGGGTTAAGGAACTCAACAGGAGAAACTCACAATGTAATTTTACTGAATATGGTAGCCATGAGATAAACAGCATTATCAAGTCACGTTGTCCAAGTGTCTATGAATAGAATAAGACACTTAGCTATGTTCTTAAAGCAGCTTGCTTATGTTCTTGTCAAGCTAACTCGCAGAAACAATTCCTCTGAAAGTACATGTCAGTGAGAACAATGACAATGACAAGATGTCCATCATTTTAATGGCATTCGATTAAATAAACCAGACAACTGGAATGGCATTGAAGATGAAAGAATCAGACACTCCACAATAAAGTTCTGTGTAAGTGCATAAAACTACATTAAAGTATTTCTTGCTTTCTTTTTTTCAAAAGTTAATTAGAACAGTCGTATTCCACTGCTGTCAGACCAGATTTTCTTCTGAATTCCCTTTTATTTATCAGCCATGAATATTAGTTTGATTATTTTTCATGCTGCATTAATTTTCACCTCTCCCCTTTCGATGCTATTTTAACCTCCCTAAAAATGTTCACTCTTTCCATGTACCAATTATTACTGACAAAGATCAGTAACATATTCCATGTACCAATTATTACTGACAAAGATTACTGACACGGTGGCTCAGGGGCTAGGACATTGAGCTTGTTGATCGAAAGGTCGGCAGCTCAGCGGTTCGAATCCCTAGTGCTGCCGTGTAACGGGATGAGCTCCCGTTACTTGTCCCAGCTTCTGCCAACCTAGCAGTTTCGAAAGCACGTAAAAATGCAAGTAGAAAAAATAGGGACCACCTTTGGTGTGAAGGTAACAGCGTTCCGTGCACCTTTGGCGTTGAGTCATGCCGGCCACATGACCAGAGAGACATCTTCGGACAGCGCTGGCTCTTCGGCTTTAAAACGGAGATGAGCACCGCCCCCTAGAGTCGGCAACGACTAGCACATATGTGCGAGGGGAACCTTTACCTTTATTTAAATATTTATTTATAAAATAAATATTTTATTTAAAATATTTTTACACCAAAATAGATAATTTCAGCATGATCTTTGATCATATCTTATATTAGGGAAACTTCTCTAAGAGCCCTGAAGAAAGCATGAGAACTCACAAAGTTGGAACTTGTAGAAATGTAGCATGATTGCCATTCTAATTTTCCTTATACTAGGGAAAAAAAGCAACAATCTAAGAAGAGATGTTTAGGTCCCATGTTCCTATCATCAGTTGTACATAACTTGGCAGCCCACTGGCCACAAAGATCAAGGAGGTTGACAAATAATAGCACAGGAGAATTTACTGCTATGGAAAACAGATTAAATAATTCCTTTCTACTATAATTCACTTTGGTGCTAGAATCATTAAGCCTAAGAATAAAATGTTTTAGCTAAATTTTAATGGGGTTTTTAACCGTTTTTTACCGTTTTTAGTGATTTGGCTATGATAATATTTAGTTGTTTTTTTTTATTGAAAGAGTTTTAAAAAACAAAAACATTTTCCCCCCTTTTTTCCCCCTCCCTCCCAAAAAAAAAACAACACCCTTCCCCCCTCCCTCCCCCCCCCCCGGCTTCCCGGGTCAATCACAAGGTATTGTTATACATAAACCAAACATAGAATAAAATTTTCCCTTCCCAATCCAAATAACCACATCCAAAGCTTTTCATCTCCCAACCCCCTCCCCATTACATAAAATAACTTTCTAATTATTCAAAGGCAATCTGATATTTCTTAATCTGATATCTGTTTTGTAGATAATCAATCCATTTTTTCCATTCAATTAAATATCTTTCCTGCGTATTGTCTTTTAAAAACGCTGAGATTTTAGCCATCTCAGCCAAATTAATAACTTTCAATATCCATTCTTCTATTGTAGGTATCTCTTCTTTCTTCCAGTATTGTCCAATCAACAGTCTTGCTGCTGTTATTAAATTCAGAATCAATTTAGTCTCAATCCCTGTACAATCCGTTATAATTCCCAAAAGGAAAAATTGTGGCAGGAACTTTATCTTCTTCTTCAGTACATTTTGAATAATCCACCAAATTCTTATCCAAAAGACCTTAATTTTCTTGCAAGTCCACCAAATATGAAAATATGTAGCATCATCACAATCACACCTCCAACATTTCGCTTGGATATTAGGATACATACATGATAATTTTTTGGGATCTAAGTGCCATCTATAAAACTATAAAATTTTCCCTTAAATTCTGTGCTTGTGTAAACTTAACATTTCTAACCCAAATTTTCTCCCATGTTTCCAACATTATTGGTTCCTGAATATTCTGTGCCCATTTTATCATACAATCCTTTACCAAATCCTTTTCCGAATCTATTTCAAGCAACACATTATACAATCTCTTTATATGCTCCTGGGTCTGATTTCTAATTTGCTTTATTAAATTTTCCTCCCTTTGCATTATACCAATTTTTTGATCTTCTTTCCATCTAGCACTTATTTGCCCATATTGAAACCAAGTATAATTCCTCCCTTCTTCATTTAATACCTGTAATGATTTTAATTGCAATCTACCTCCTTCAGCATACAAAAGTTCTTTATATGTAATCATTTCCTGTTTCTGTTCTATATTTATATTCTCTATTGCATGTCTAGGGCTCGCCCATATAGGAATCTTGTATTCTAATTTATATAAAATTCTGAGAATGCCTTTTTAATTTTATCCTGTTGGTATATCTCTTTACCTTTATATTCTATTTTTTGTATGACACGTGCTTTCTGTTTCTTCCTTAAATTATATGCCAACCATCTCCCAGGTTTATTTGCATTACAAAAGGTATTATGCTTAGCATATTGTATATTCGTTGCCACCTGGTCTGCCATTAACATATTAAATTGACTCTGTAATATTTTTATAGCCTCTTTAAGTTTGTGATCTTGTGGGCTTTGAATTAATAACTTTCAATATCCATTCTTCTATTGTAGGTATCTCTTCTTCTTCCAGTATTGTCCAATCAACAGTCTTGCTGCTGTTATTAAATTCAGAATCAATTTAGTCTCAATTACTGTACAATCCGTTATAATTCCCAAAAGGAAAAATTGTGGCAGGAACTTTATCTTCTTCTTCAGTACATTTTGAATAATCCACCAAATTCTTATCCAAAAGACCTTAATTTTCTTGCAAGTCCACCAAATATGAAAATATGTAGCATCATCACAATCACACCTCCAACATTTCGCTTGGATATTAGGATACATACATGATAATTTTTTGGGATCTAAGTGCCATCTATAAAACTATAAAATTTTCCCTTAAATTCTGTGCTTGTGTAAACTTAACATTTCTAACCCAAATTTTCTCCCATGTTTCCAACATTATTGGTTCCTGAATATTCTGTGCCCATTTTATCATACAATCCTTTACCAAATCCTTTTCCGAATCTATTTCAAGCAACACATTATACAATCTCTTTATATGCTCCTGGGTCTGATTTCTAATTTGCTTTATTAAATTTTCCTCCCTTTGCATTATACCAATTTTTTGATCTTCTTTCCATCTAGCACTTATTTGCCCATATTGAAACCAAGTATAATTCCTCCCTTCTTCATTTAATACCTGTAATGATTTTAATTGCAATCTACCTCCTTCAGCATACAAAAGTTCTTTATATGTAATCATTTCCTGTTTCTGTTCTATATTTATATTCTCTATTGCATGTCTAGGGCTCGCCCATATAGGAATCTTGTATTCTAATTTATATAAAATTCTGAGAATGCCTTTTTAATTTTATCCTGTTGGTATATCTCTTTACCTTTATATTCTATTTTTTGTATGACACGTGCTTTCTGTTTCTTCCTTAAATTATATGCCAACCATCTCCCAGGTTTATTTGCATTACAAAAGGTATTATGCTTAGCATATTGTATATTCGTTGCCACCTGGTCTGCCATTAACATATTAAATTGACTCTGTAATATTTTTATAGCCTCTTTAAGTTTGTGATCTTGTGGGCTTTGAATTAATAACTGTTGCTTCCTTTGAATTTCTTCTTCCAAATACCTACGCTGCCTTTGTTTATTATTTCTTTGCCTATTGTCCAAGTAAATCAATATCCCTCTAATAAACGCTTTGCTCGCCTCCCACACAGTTCCTATAGGTGTCCCTTTGTACATATTAAAATCAAAAAATTCTTTTAACTGTTTCTTACAATAAGTTACATTATCCTCATATCTAAACAGATTTTCATTCAACCTCCATGTTCTACCACCTTTTTCCTTGTAATAATTCCATCCATACTGGGCTATGGTCAGTTAAACACCTCGAAATATCTTCGCTTTTCTTCACCCTAGAAAGCAAGTCATTAGAAATTAAAATAAAATCAATACGTGAAAAGATTGATGCCTATCAGAAAAAAGTAAAATCTCTCTCATCTGGATTCCGTAACCTCCATATATCTCTAAACTCAAAGTCTTCCATCATTTCAAAAAGGATTTTGGTAATTTTGCATGTATAGGTATCTTCTTGGAGGAGGTTCTCTTATCCTTCTTGTATCAATTACTCCATTCCAGTCTCCTAATAAAATAAACGTACTATAATCCCAGAGGGTCAACCTCTCATGTAACATTTTGTAAAACTTTTCTTGTTGCTGATTAGGTGCATAAATACCTATCAACAAAGTCTTTTTTGCATCTATCACCAGTTCAATAGCAATAAATCTTCCTTGAATATCTGCCTCAATTAACTTAGCTGGTATATCCTTCCTGATATATACAACAATTCCATGCTTCTTTTCCAAAGCTGATGCAACAAAATGGTTACCCAATTTTGAATTAATTAAATATTTTTGGTCTGATAATTTTATATGTGTCTCTTGCAAACAAATCACATCATTTTTAAATTGTTTCAAGTAGTGAAATATTTTCCTTCTTTTCTGAGCTGAATTCAAGCCATTAACATTCCATGACAAGATTCTATTTGCCATTACTGGCCTCCTGAAGCTTTGAAGCAGACAACGAAAGCTCCTCCTCCGGTATCTTCCGTCTAGCTCCTCCCACAGCTTCCATACTGGGATCCTGACTTTTACTTTGAGACTGTTGCTCTTCTTTACGCTTAAGGGCTCCTCTTGTCACCCTTTGCTCTTGTGGTTCCTCTAATACTGGCAGCAATAAAGGCTCTTGGATCACCACGCCTTCTTGAGTCTCTTGAAGTTTTTCTATCACTTCTATTTCGACTTTCAAAACTGTAGAAAGAAAATCCTTTGCCTTTAAAACAGTGTCAATTCTATATCTCCTTCCTTGATAGAAT
Organism: Ahaetulla prasina; assembly: GCF_028640845.1. Taxonomy (NCBI): domain Eukaryota; kingdom Metazoa; phylum Chordata; class Lepidosauria; order Squamata; family Colubridae; genus Ahaetulla; species Ahaetulla prasina. Next base: position 154,125,985 of record NC_080539.1, read on the forward strand.
AGTGTCAGTCCAACTGGCACCTCCCATCTGAATTGAATCTGATGTTTTTTAAGTTCTTGTGTAAAAAAAGCAAATTCCTTCCTGTCTCTTAACATCTTTGAAGGAATCTCTTTCAACACCTTCAACTCCTGTTCTCCAATTTTTAAAGTTGTCTGATATGAAACTTGCAGAATCTGATTTCTCATAGTCCTTTTCACAAAATAAACCACAATGTCCCGAGGAAGCTTTCTCTGTCTTGCAATCCAGGAATTAACTCTATATATTTTATCAATTTGGTAAGCTACCTCTTGGGGGTCCACTTCAATAAATTCAGCCAATGCTTCTGATATAATTTTTCTTAAGTCTTCTCCACGCTCTTCTTGCATACCACGAATTCTAAGAGCTCCTTCCATAAGTTTATATTGTAATATCACAACCTGATCTTCATTTTGATCCACTTTTTTCTGAACACCTTTCATTTCGTCTTCTAAATGCTTATTTGACTGAGAGATCTGTTGCATTTCCACTTCCAATCCTTCAATTTTTTTACTCAGTCCTTGAACTGCCATAAGAATATCTTCTCTTATTTTTGCATTAAAATTCTCCATCATCTCTTTTTGCCTATCTTCAGAAAGTTTTAATTGTTCTTTCAATATTTCCTCAAGACTTGGTTCAGATCCCCTTCTTCCAGAAGGCTTTAAAGGTTTAGCTGCCATTCTGTCTTCAAAAGAATCAGGAATTCAAACTTAATAACTCTCCTTCCTCCTTTCAGTATAAAAACTCCGTTTGTAACAATCCACAAATAACGCTGCTTCATCGTACTAAAAAATTTTTACTTTCACTTTCAGACGCCATTTTAAAAGTCAATTAATCAAAGACAAAGAAAGGTTTCAAGTTTCAAAAAGGGAGTCGGTACTTGCCGTGCTGATTCTGCATCAAAGATCGAACGCTTGTGAAATTCCCGTCTGCTTAGAATATCAATCAATTTAATAAGTCCTTTAGAGCAGAAGCGACATTCCCTCTCCTTTTTCCTGATAAAAACAGGAGCGTGCTGAAGTTGGAGGGAGTGGAATTCGGTGGGGTCATAAATCCAGGAAAATTCACTCTTGAGAGCAAACCCCCTGTCAGACCTGCCACTTTCCCACAACTCTGATAACCTCTTTCACCCAGAGGTTATGCTAAGCTCAGTGAACAGTGATTAATTTTCTGTTTCACTGACTTTTACAATCTTCTAACACGGAGTGCTCTGTTAGAGCACCCAGCAGGAGGGTGACGTCACTGGAGCCTGATAATATTTAGTTTTAATTGGGTTTTTAATGCTTATTTATTATATTGTCTTTTAATATGCCTGTGAACCGCCCTGAGTCCTACGGGAGATACATAAAAGTATGATTAATAAATTAATTAATTAATTAATGCCAGGTAAAGACCAAGTTCAGATTACTCACTGCCTATAATCATCTTGCATGACTAATTTTGGAATGAACTGTTTCCCAGCATGCTTAGAATGCTTTGAAAGTGCTAGCGTATTGTTAATTATATTAGGATAATTATAGAAGGCCAACGAGATTACTTCATCATACCACAAAGCTCATTAATATCGTTCTGATCATGTCCTGCCACCTAATCATCACTTAACATTTGAATTTAAGTTTAAAGCAGTCCAAGCACATATAACGGCATTGAATTTTTCTGTCCAGTTCACAGTGATTTGCATATGTCCTCATGCCCTGTTGGTGATGGAAGGTTAATGGTGAAATACATTCCTCATGAAAAGAGGAACAAAAAAATGTCTTGTTGCCTGTGATTCAGGTTAGTGTGTGTGTGTGTGTGTGTGTGTGTGTGTGTGTGTGTGTGTGTGTGTGTGCGTGCGCACGCGCGCATGTGTTTTCCTCTTTGGGATCATTTTTCTTAGCCATTTTCAAAATAATTTCACATTTCAAAATAATTTCTCATCTCAAGCCATTGGCATATCCTTTACAGCAGAGTTTCTCAACCCTGGCAACTTTCAGCTGTGTGGACTTCAACTCCCAGAATTCCCCAGCTAGCACGGTTGGCTGGGGAATTCTGGGAGCTGAAGTCCATGCATCTGAAAGTTTCCAAGGTTGAGAAACACTGCTTTGTAGAATGGGACTGTACAGCTTGTTCAGCTTTTATTCTGTGAAATCAGACCATTGGTACAGATTGTACTGTAGATTTCTTGATATAAACAGGAGAAAAGGGCCCACGTGGTATCACAAAGTGTATGACTAGGCTCAGGGAGACTTATCTTAAATTCATCTTAATCTACATCACAGGATTGTTTTACTGTAGAATAAATTGGGATTGTCCGTTGAGAGAGGCCTGGATGGAACTGTACACAATTGTGCAGCTTAATATTTAATCTGTTTGAATTAAGAATGAGGGTGGACAACACACAAACTGTGTAGTCCTGCTCCAATTTGTGATTTTATTTATTTAATTAAGCATGGTTTCACCTAGTCTGGATCTACACCGCTGCATGAAAGGGAAAATCTAATCATAATCAACAGACGCTTTATCTTATGGGTGAAATTGTTCTTTTTTTAAAAAAAAACTTTCAAATCAGGCCATACATAGTTACAATTAGGTATGTGGGCTCATGAACTATAGCAGAACAACCCACAATTTTGTGATCACGTTAAAAAGTAACATCTCCCTCATTTGTAATTGTTTGCAGCTTCTTTGTCTTCTAGTTCTGCTTTTTTATTGAGGAGCCAGTGAGACACGGATGAAATGAGAGCTTCAGTTCTTAATTTTGCAGATTTGCCTGGCCCAGCTTCGTGCCCGAGCTCTAATTCTACAGAACTGTCTTGGCTTAGGATAATTCATAACATAATGACTATATTCACTGTACTGCAGTGCTGGAAAAGCAACAGTAACCGGTTTACCCACCATCTCTACCACTATATCTCTTTGGGAGAAACTAGCTGAAATCCATGCACAAACGACTCGCTAACAAAAATGCAATTAATAGAATACAAAACGTCTCTTTTTGTAGTGCGATATACATAAGCAATTAAAATTCCAACTGATTTGTTGAACTCAGTGTGATCATTAATTTTAATCAGGCCAACATGCCTAGGATAATCTTAGTAAATCTTTAATTGGTGAGAGTTCCCTGGGTTTATTATCTCCTTGATAATAAAAACGATGCTATAGATGCTATAGCACACCAGAACAACTAGACACAAGAACAGTTTTTTCCCGAAGGTTATCACTCTGCTAAACAAATAATTCCCTCAACACTGTCAAACTATTTACTAAATCTGCACTACTATTAATCTTCTCATCGTTCCCATCACCAATCTCTTTCCACTTACGACTGTATGACTGTAACTTTGTTGCTGGCAATCCTTATGATTTATATTGATATATTGACCATCATTTGTGTTGTAAATGTTGTACCTTGATGAAGGTATCTTTTCTTTTATATACACTGAGAGCATATGCACCAAGACAAATTCCTTGTGTGTCCAATCACACTTGGCCAATAAAAAAAAAATTCTATTCTATTCTATTCTATTCTATTCTATTCTATTGATCTACATTTGCTGAAAATCACACATCACCTTTTTGCCAGAAAGAATGACTGTGAAAGGAGACATTTTGTAAACATTTGAACTGCTGGAAGCAAATCAGGTCATGGACTCAATAATCAGTTGTCTTTTGCCCTAATGTTGACACGGCTAAGAAATCCACAGTCTTAACTCAAGAAGGCAGAAACTATAAGTTTTCAAGAGCTGAGATTGAAAAGCACTGTAGTCACCACCAACCAGACACAGTGATAATAAATCTGAGCCAAAAGATTTTAAGTCATGAGCATCCGCTGCTTCGGGAGAGGAAAAATTAAAACCCCAAGTTCAGGAATCAAAAACATAACATGGCAAGACCGTTTTATAAGTCACAATATTATGGTACTTAATTTAAACCTTTTAACTGTTTATAAATGTTTCCAAAGTGCTTTTCAGGAGGAGAAAAAAAAAACAGGATAAAAATTAACAAACACTTTAACAATCTCATTTCCAGCCAAATAAATCCCCTCTCAGGCCTGAGCAGTTTAGTGAATGATTGCCAGCCCCAACTGCTTGCTCTTTCAGCTTCATATTCCACACAGGGATTTTATGAGAATAAAATAGGCCATTGATTTTAACTTTTATCCTTCTTCCAAGAATTTACCGTAGAATACATAAGTGTTCCACACCATTTGATTTTCTTAACGTAGGCAGCCCTGGAAATGGGAATAACAACATACAGATCCTGAAAGCGAGCAAATTGCATAATATAGCATTCAGTGCAACTTAGACTTGTGTCAGTCGTCATGACATGATTGACACAAATCCCATAATTGTGATATTTGCCTAATGACATCACAATGCCCTGTTGTTCTGATATCATGGCTTGTTTCAGACATCTATACTTTTATTCTGATAGTTTGGTCATGCATCAGTATAATGCAGGATTAGGCAAATTTGTGGCTTATCAAATCTGTAAAGCCAACCATTTTATTTATTTATTTATTTATTTTATTTATTTGATTTTTATACCGCCCTTCTCCCGAAGGACTCAGGGCGGTGTACAGGCAGAATAAAACCAACAAAGAACAATATACAAAGTTAAAATATCAATTAAAAACTTATTAAATGAGCCTGAAAAATTTAAGAAATTTACCATAAAACCAAAAACCCCATTAAAATTGCTAAAAATTTGAGTTTAAAATTCCATTCAAGCCAGCCCCGCACGAATAAAGAGTTATGTTTTCAGTTCGCGACGGAATGTCCGAAGGTCAGATATCTGGCGTAAGCCCGGGGGGAGTTCGTTCCAGAGTGTGGGAGCCCCCACAGAGAAGGCCCGTCCCCTGGGGGCCGCCAGCTGACATTGTTTGGCGGACGGCACCCTGAGGAGTCCCTCTCTGTGAGAGCGTACGGGTCGGTGGGAGGCATGTGGTAGCAGCAGGCGGTCCCGTAAGTACCCAGGTCCTAAGCCATGGAGCGCCTTAAAGGTCGTGACTAACACCTTAAAGTGCACCCGAGAGGCCACAGGTAGCCAGTGCAGCCTGCGCAGGAGAGGTGTTACATGGGAGCTGCGTGCAGCTCCCTCTATCACCCGCGCGGCTGCGTTCTGGACTAACTGAAGCCTCCGGACGCACTTCAAGGGGAGCCCCATGTAGAGAGCGTTACAATAATCCAAGCGAGAGGTAACGAGCGCGTGAGTGACCGTGCATAAGGCATCCCGATCAAGGAAGGGGCGCAACTGCCGAACCAGGCGAACCTGGTGGAAGGCCCTCCTGGAGACGGCCGTCAAATGATCTTCAAACGACAGCCGATCATCCAGGAGGACACCCAAGTTGCGCACCCTATCCATTAGCTATAACCCAGGATTTCAGGCTTATAGTAATGTTTGAACTCAGTGGGAGGGAGAGAGAAAGAGAGGGGAAGATAAAGAAAGAGAGAATGGAAGAGAGAGAGTGGGAGAGAGAGAGAATGAGTGGGAGAGAGGGGGTGAGAGAGAAAGAGAATGAGAGAGAAATAATGAGAGAGAGGGGGAGAGGGAGAAAGAGAGAGGAGGAACAGTGCCTGAGGGACCCCATCCCGTCACTGGGAGTCCAGGCACTTCAGCAAGGGATTCATATTAGTGGTTCGCGGGATTTAAAATTATGAACTTGGTGGTCCCTGAGGTCCAAAAGATTGGGGACCCCTGGTCCAGAGTGTATAATTAAGATGTTTGCATGCTTCCTCTTTCTGAATTTTGTTTGTACAAGTTGCACAAACACATGTGTGTGTTTTGCTTTTGCAGCAGTATACATGCTTTATTTTATTTACTATACAATAACCATAATGATACAAAATACCAGGAAATCAATCACCATCACAACATTGTTACTGGTCATGCACATGAACAAGAGGAATAAATTCTCCATCCTGATTTAAGTCCAATGGGTATCTAATTCATCAGTACTATTATGGATCGAAAACTTTTACTCTGAAACCAGCCATATTTGTAAAAAAAAAGAAAGAAAAAGAATTGCAGTAGTAGTTGTGAATTGTAGTTCACCCACAATACAGTTACTTTTTAAATAAGGATATACATTTGGTTTTGTCAGATCCAAAATACATTCCTGGTACAGCACAGTAAGTTATTTTTCCTTAAAAATTATTTCCTGTTCAGGTCAATTTTTTGTTATCGGAATCCTTATTAGAGATAAAAATGTTTCTGTAAGAAAGGCATTCATCTTTTGTTAATTTGCTACAGCTTTAGTAAATGCTAGGTTTGTATCACAAAACAGTTGTTTTATACATGCCAAAAAACCGAAGTCTTGTAGCAGCTTTTCCAACTAGCAAATTTTATTAAAAGGCCTAACTTTCATGAGCTGCAGGTTATATGTGAGGCAGTCAGATTTAATTAACAATTCTGATGTATTAAAAACTCATTATATTTGTTGAGACATATTGAGATAGTCTGAAACACTTTGATGAATACAGATTTAGCCGTCTCTTGCTTAATCATGCTGTTAAAGTCTCATTTTTCCAAAATGGTCACTTTGGAAAGATCTTCAGTAATGTATTCTGAGAAGTTGAAATACTTTGATATAGCTTTGCCCTTGTTTTGAGCCCTGATGTCTAATTTGTGCGCATTCTTTCTTCACACAAAGTTTGTCCCATTGATCCTATGTAGAATCTGGAAGCATATAGGTATCCATGGCAATTGGTAGGTTACCTGTAAAAGTGATGTTTATGTCTCCATTGTGTAGTTTTACTATGACATCAAAGCAGTGGTGAAATTCAAATTTTTTTACTACCGGTTTTGTGGGCATGGCTTGGTGGGCATGGTGTGGTGTGGCTTGGTGGGTGTGGCAGGGAAAGGATACTGCAAAATTCCCATTCCCACCCCACTCTGGGACCAACCAGAGGTAGTATTTGCCGGTTCTCTGAACTACTCAAAATTTCCAGTACTGGTTCTCCAGAACCTCTCAGAATCTGCTGGATTTCACCCCTATATCAAAGGGGGAATTAACTACAATTGTTTTTGCATAGGAAAACCACAGCAGGTTTAATGTCAACTGTCCAGTTGGCGAATCCAGAAAAAGAAAGTCCTGGGACATTATTTTACCAAAAGTACAAAACTTTACTGAATAAACCACATTGACACAGAAGGAGCAAAACCAGCTCTGTGTTTCCTGCGCAAAAGCAAGTATAGTTAATACCCCCTATTCCCCATATGGGTCACCCACTGTCCAAAACATCCACCAATCTCTTCTGTTCATTTTGTCATGGGAAACAATCAGCCTGACTAACTAGCTGTGTATTTTCTGGTTGTTGTGATTCTTGCCTTGCTGTGGATTGACACCATGCCTTGACTGGGATCGTGCCTTGTGAATTTTTCTTGCCTCATGAACCCTCTTGTATTGTGGATTTAATTTTACCTGGTAGGTTTATTTTGACTGGGAAACTTTCAAGTGCCTTGTGGACTCTTTGGCGATTGCTGTGTGGGCTAGCATTGGTCTGCCTGTGGCTGGACTTAATTGGGACAGTTCTGGGTTTTTGGTGAAGGGAGTTGCTGGGGAATATTAATAAATTAATAAACCCGCTAACTAAACCACTGCTCCCTGTGTGACAACACAACAAAAGAGTAGTGTCATTGTCCAGTATGGGATGTAGCTTATGAAGAATGCATTTGACCAGTTTGAGCAGGAGGGTGCAGATAACCAGTGGTATTCTGTGTTCTATCTTTTAATAAATCCTTCCTGGAATCATTTTGGCTCTACTAATTTGTCTACTGATCTTATGGAGTGTGTTGTTCAGTCTTCTGAATACCCAGTTTAATTCTAGCAGATGAGCATTTCTGCTTATACTGAAATCATCTGATATTTGGGAAGTATGGATTACTTAGTATGGACTCAGCTCCAGTTCCTAAATCCTTCTCAAGGATAATTATCGAATGAAAATGCTGAAGAATCCTGAGGCTGTTTTTTTTTCCCTTTTGGCTGTTACTTTTGTTACCTGTCCTAGATGTTATTCCTGAATGTCTCCCTTTGTGACACAGTACTTCATTTCTTTCAGTATATCAATCAAGCACAGAGAGCACCAAGTTCTCCAAAGAAGTATTATTGTCCAAAGGCTGACAAACTTTGCTGAGATGCTTTCTTTAAGCGTATATCAATAACAAACTTTATTGTGCTTCACCAAACAACTGTGAGATTAGCAAACAACTGTCAACACATCTTAATTTTTTTTTAAATAAATGACTTTTACATCTAATGCCATAAAGGAATCTTCATTGTCATCATATATAGATAGATAGATAGAGAGAGAGAGAGAGAGAGAGAACAACTTCTTCCTCTTCTCCTTCTTCTCCTTCTCCTTCTCCTTCTCCTCCTCCTCCTCCTCCTCCTCCTCCTCCTCCTCCTCCTCCTCCTCCTCCTCCTCCTCCTCCTTCTTCTTCTTCTTCTTCTTCTTCTTCTTCCTCCTCTTCTTCTTCTCCTCCTCCTCCTGCTCCTCCTTATTTAATCAATTGCCTATTTGGAAAAGAAGCCTGGAAAATACATAAGCAAAGGACAAGAGTGGAAAGGAAAGGATACATTCTCTCCATCAGTTCATTTTTTTCCCTGTCTTCCTTGAATATAAAAATTAATCTTCACTTTATTCTTGTAATTATTACAAGACTGATAAAAGCATGTAGAAGACAGACTTTAAAAAACCCAAACATCAGATTCCCAATTCAGACAATAGCCGTTATTTGTATGTATTTTTAGAATGTCTTTAAGGCAACGTACAATGACAAAAATTAAAAAGCTTATGTATTTGGTTATTTACATGCAATCTGGGAGGATATTAACAATATAATGAAATGAGATTTCATAGTGTTGGGGAGTTGAATTTAGTTTTGAATAGTTTGAATTGTAAGTTGCCCAGAGTCATTGATTGAGTTGAATAAATAATTAAATAGGTTCCAGAAAATGAAAACAACATTCATTTTTTAAATCTTAGTGGAACAATACTACTTTGAGTTATCCTATTTTTTTAGAATCCAAAAGAAAATAACTGAATGTTTGATGCCATAGACTGTGGGGAGGGCACTTTGCTCTTAGTTTCTTTTGGGTTAAAAGAAAAGTTGATTTCTCACCTACCTAGTTAAGTTTACTGTCCCCTGAAGAGCTCTGATTGGGTGGAATGTTCTGCTCCCCCCTCATCTTTCCCCAGGATAGTCCCATGTAGGGAATGAGATTAGTCTAATGGCATGGATGTGGCAACCCTAATCTGCCTTTGAAAATCCTTCCCCCAAATTTAATCACACATACAAAGCAGCCCTTTCCTTCATGTAAGAAAAATATATATATTAAAAAACTGCCATGTACTAATGAACTTTGTAATGCTTGCTGATTGCAATGTGTCTTTTTTGTTTGGTGACAATCGAAGTGGCTTATTAAGAAATATTGCATTGTCCCCATCTCAAGGGATTTGCAGCTGAAGCAATTAGAAGGCTTCCTGAAAAGCTCCCATAGATCCGTCAACCAATGGAAGTGTATTTGAACTGTAAACAGAAGCTGAGGTTACCATGGTATATTCTTCTGCCAACCAGCAATTGCTATTCTTGGCAAAGAGTGTGTCTGGGGAAACACACTGTTTCTCTGACTCCTTGGAGCAAAGTAACTTTCCCTCAATATGGCTTTTCCAAGTCCTTTTTCCAAGGCAAAGGATTTGGATCCTCAAATTCACTCGAGGAGGTACGTTCAACCATTGGTTTCCATACGTTATTAGTGACTGTTGGCACTGAGATTTTGCATAGAATTTTGCTCAAAACGCCCTACAGGCTGTTCTCACGGGATGGAAGGCAGAGCGACAAACCTCTTCAGGGGTACTTACATTTCTCAGATGTATTTGACTTACAATTTGAAGCCCGGAATTCTGCAGACACAGGTCCAGGCTGTGTAATCTCAGAATCGCAATACTGTTTGATGCTTGCAGTAGAAAAGCTGTAAAAAAAAACAACAACCCACAAAAAGAATATTGCAGGCCAGTAGGAAAGTCCTAAAAATGAATTTGTCATTTTTTGGTGGTGCTATAATAGCTGCTGGTTTCTGTTTTCGTTTTTTAGAATCTTTATGTAACATGCTTCTGTTATTAACTCCGGATTCTGTTCAGTCTGAAACTAATAATTGCACTGCTTTATTTGGGTTTGCATTCTGAAAGGCAGCCTAAAAGGATTCTTAAATACATGCTTGTTCAAATAACTCTGAACTTTAGAAACAGAACTTATAGAATATTTTATAGTCGGCTATTCGTAGAAATTACCAGGCAGGATATGGAGATTCTCTGACTCAGGAGCTCAGTGCCATAGCGTGTGGGCACACCAAGACTCCTCTGAGATGGACATCCTGAAGAACAATTATGTTCAAGAAAAGTAAGAAGGTAAGTCCATGGAATATCAGAAACAGGATCCCACTCCTATGAAGCCTCATAAAAACTGCATATTTCCATGAAGGATTTGAATGCACGTGCGTACTTAAAGGCAGAATACTTACAAGATAATATAATACAATGCTGAATTCAAGCTCTTTTAAAATGAGCTCTACAGTGTCATTTAGGCATTCCACAAACTAGTTCCTGTTAGATATATAAGGTCCCACATCACACTGGACATACTAGCTAAATCAATGATGGTTAGAAATTTGTTTGTTTATTCATTTCCCATCTTTATTATTTTTACAAATGACTCAAACACTTTCCTTCTCCTATTTCTCCCCCAACTGTGAAGTCAGTTCAGCTGAGAAAGAGTAACTGACCCAAAGCCACCTAGCTGGCTTTTATGGCTAAGGTGGGACTTGAACTCATTCCCAACCTGGTGCCTTAATCCATTACACTAAACGGATGGGAATTGTAGTCTTTCAATGTCATGCTATGGTTTTTCCAGTTGCAATGTATGGCTGTGAAAGTTGGACCATAAGAAAGGCTGAGCGCCAAAGAATTGAGGCCTTTGAACTCTGGTGCTGGAGAAGACTCCTGCGAGTCCCTTGGACTGCAAGGCGAACGAACAAGTCAGTTCTAGAGGAGATCAACCCTGACTGCTCTTTAGAAGGTCAGATCCTGAAGATGAAACTCAAATACTTTGGCCACCTAATGAGAAGGAAGGACTCACTGGAGAAGAGCCTAATGCTGGGAAAGGTTGAGGGCAAAAGAAGAACGGGACGACAGAGAAAGAGGTGGCTGGATGGAGTCACTGAAGCAGTCGGCGTGAGCTTAAATGGACTCCAGAGGATGGTAGAGGATAGGAAGGCCTGGAGGAACGATGTCCATGGGGGTCGAACACGACTTTGCAACTAACAACAACAAACAGCAATGTCATGCTCTGTTGGAGATGGTTGATAGCTTTGCTATGAAAGTGACTTTATTTCATTGGGATTATTTGGAAGTGTCTCAATTGGATCATTCTTCAAGCTGATAGATAAATACAGGTAGTCCTCGACTTATGACCACAGCTGAGCCCAAAATTTCTCTTGCTAAGGGAAACATTTGTTAATAAAATAGAACAGAATAGAATTTTTTATTGGCCAAGTGTGATTGGACACACAAGGAATTTGTCTTGGTGCATATGCTCTCAGTGTACATAAAAGATACATTCATCAAGAATTCTAAGGTACATTTAATGATAGTCATAGGGTACAAATAAGCAAATCAGGAAACAATCAATATCAATATAAATCGTAAGGATACAAGCAACAAAGTTACAGTCATAAGTGAGTTTTGCCCCATTTTATGACCTTTTTGCCACTGTTGTTAGGTGAATCACTGCACTTGTTAAATTAGCAACAGTTAAGTGAATCTGGCTTCCCCATTGACTATGCTTGTCAGAAGATCGCAAAAGGGGATCACATAACACCGAGACACTGCAACCGTCATAAATATGAGTCAATTGCCAAGCATCTGGATTTTGAACGCATGACCATGGGGAAGCTGTAAGGGTGAAAAAATAGTTGTAAGTAAGTTTTCAGTGATGTTGTAACTTTGGAAGGTCACTAAAGGAAACTATTGTAAGTTGAGGATTACCTATAGCTATAATAGATAAAACAATATTGAAGTCAATCTAAATTTGGTTTAGTAAAGTAGCATTAAATAAAACATTCAGGCAATAAATTTGGACATTTATTTATTAATCAATAGTTGTTCTATAACATTGATACAGGTAATCCTCGACTTACAACCACAATTGAGCCCAAAATTTCCGTTGTTAAGCGAGACATTTGAGTTTTGCCCCATTTTACAACCTTTCTTGCCACAGTTGTTAAGTAAATCACTGCAATTGATAAATTAGTAACCTGGTTGTGAATTGAATCTGGCTTCCCCATTGACTTTGCTTGTCAGAAGATTGCAAAAGGTGATCACATGACCCCTAGATACTACAACGATCATAAATATGAATCAGTTGCCAAGCATCCAAATTTTGATCATGTGACTGCAATGGTCATACGTGTGGGGATGCTACAATGATCATAAGTGTGAAAAACGGTCATAAGTCACTTTTTTCAGTGCCGTTCTAACTTTGAACTGTCACTAAACAAACTGTTGTAAGCCAAGGACTACCTGTCGTTACAGAGCATCCCAAAGCAATTTACAAATTCTAAAAACTTTTTAAAAGAAACAAGGTAAAAGCAATGTATTAAAAGATAATGTCAGCCATGTTCTGAAACATTTGAAAGACTGATTTATTCCCTCTGGTGCTGGGATATTAGGTGAATTCTGCTCTAGGGTTGCATACTGTATATTTCTTGGCTCCATTGTTTAAATGTTATTATTGTGGCTTTTATTGCGATTGTTATGTTGTATGGTACTTGTTTAAGTGTTAGCTTTTCTGAAACAAGAGTGAGACTGGAGAAAATCAACACAGATTACAAAATCTGGGTTACAAAAGGCGTGTTACCCTGTAATGTTATATGGGAAACACCTTGGGAAATTGGGTGAAGCGACAGTGCCAAGGGAGCAGTCAGATAAGTTACAGCATAGCCCACAATTGCACAATGGGATGAGCAAGAATCTCAGAAGAGACCTTCCCTAGTTTCACATGCTGTAAAGGAGATGGGAGGGGGAGGGAATTGTATTTTGAGACTTGCAAAATCCTGTCAATGTAACTTTACAGTAAGGTAGAATTAGTTCATCTGATGTTGATTCCTATCTGGTTTATCCCACAAGTCTGACAAAACCACATCAACATGGGCACAAGGCTTACTAGCCTGCAGGCAGGCTATTCCAGGGGTCTTCGTGTGGAAAGTTGCCCTTTGTCATTGCCAAGAAGTAGCCCATGGCATGAAGAACAGGGTCTCCTCTGAAAAGTAAAAGTGCCTATGAAACAGATATAAGGTAAAAATAAAGGTTCCCCTCGCACATTTATGCTAGTCATTCCCAACTCTAGGGGGTGGTGCTCACCACTGTTGCAAAGCCGAAGAGCCAGCGCTGTGCAGACGTCTCTGTGGTCGTGTGGCCGGCATGACTAAACGCCAAAGGCACACGGAACGCTGTTACCTTCCATCAAAGGTGGCCCCTATTTTTCTACTTGCATTTTTTATGTGCTTTTGAACTGCAAGGTTGGCAGAAGCTGGGACAAATAACGGGAGCTCACCCCATTACGTGGCACTAGGGATTCGAACTGCTGAATTGCCTATCTTTCGATCGACAAGCTCAGTGTTTTAGCCACTAAGCCGCATCCCTAAACAGATATAAACCAAGACGTTATTCCACATATGTTGATCCTGAATTAGTTAAGGCTTTACTTATGCCAACACTTTTAATGTGATTTACTAGTTAGAGACCTGTTAACACTGGTATAACATGTGGGCATTTTAGACCCCCTCCCTTAGGAGTAGAAAAATAACAGAATTTAGTACTGAGTTGTAGCTTCCAGACCAGACTCAAGACCATCATTGACTCATAGTGTGAAATAGCTTTAAATAAGTTTGCAAGTGTTGTGTATGAATGTAAAGTTAGCATTATACAGTAGAGACCTTTTGTAAAAGACACTGAGAAATTCATTTAGAAGTCAGCATGGATTTCTCTGTCGTACACCACCCTCTTTTGGCCAAGATCTGTTTTACAATTTTGGGCTGTTTGCAATTAGTAGGAAGTTTATCTACGTGAGTGTTGTAGAAGAGGCTGTTTGAAAGTCTCGTATGACTTTTCCCTTCACAAACAAGTTTCAAGGTCTACATGAAAACATCTTTCAACACGTGCATGTTGGGAAAGATTTTGTGAGGATATGCTTTGGCAAATGCAGCTCTTTTTCTGTCCTAGTCTCCATGTTTCAGACATCCGCTTCCTCGGAACTCCAGGAAACAATTGAACAGTGTGTTTTGGGGAAATTAAAATAAAAGCTTCCTTTTTACGACTCTGTAATGCCTTAATTTGCAGTAGAGTCAGGGCATCAGGGGAACTGGATGGAGCCGAGCGTTTATTGGCCAGATGCCCTTTCTGATGCTATGCAGAGTTCATAGCAGATAATTTTTACAGTCTTCACCACTATTTATTTATTTATTTATTTATTTTGTCAAACACATAGTAAACAGTATATATAAGTATAAGCATGAAATAGACACACAAATTGAATACAACTAAAGGAAACATTAGGATAGGAACAGTAGGCACGCTGGTGCTCTTATGCACGCCCCTTACAGATCTCTTAGGAATGGGGTGAGGTCAACAGTAGACAGTCTTAGGTTAAAGTTTTGGGGATTTTGGGATGAGACCATGGAGTCAGGTAGTGCATTCCAGGCATTAACAACTCTGTTACTGAAGTCATATTTTCTACAATCAAGATTGGAAGCAGTTCACTTTAAGTTTGAATCTATTGTGTGCTCGTGTATTGTGTGGTTGAAGCTGAAGTAGTCTTCGACAGGAAGGACATTGTAGCAGATGATTTTATGAGTTATGCTCAGGTCATGCCGAAGGCGGCGTAGTTCTAAATTTTTTAAACCCAGAATTTCAAGTCTGGTGGCATAAGGTATTTTGTTGCGATCAGAGGAGTGGAGGACTCTTCTTGTGAAATATTTCTGGACATGCTCAATCGTATTAATGTCCGATATGAAGTGTGGGTTCCAGACAGATGAGCTGTAATCGAGAATTGATCTAGCAAATGTTTTGTATGCTCTGGTTAGTAGTGTAATCTTTCCGGAGAAGAAGCTACGCAAGATTAGGTTTATAACTTTCAATGCATTTTTGGCGATGTAGTTGCAGTGGGCTTTGGCACTTAAATCATTTGATATGAGAACTCCAAGGTTTTTGACAGAGTGAGGGTCATCCACAAGGTCATGTCCGTCTAGCTTGTATTTAGTGTTCTGGTTCTTTTTTCCAATGTGTAAGACAGAGCATTTGTTGGTTGAGATTTGGAGTTGCCAAATTTTTGACTAGGCCACTAGGCCACCATGCTGCTTAAATTGGACAATGTGTTTTGGGGAATTAAAATGATAACAGTTAAAAGATGAACAGTGGTAGATGGAAGCATTTCGTATTGACTCATCAGTACCAACATTACAGTAACGTGGTTAAAATCAGCCTAAAATATGAAATCTAGCAAGAACATTATTTAAGCCTATAACTTGTGCAACCAATGACTAGATTTTAACCGCGTTATTGTAATGTTGGTACTGATGAGTCAATATGAAATGCTTACATCTACCACTGTTTGTCTTTTAATTGTATTGTTTAAAGCAGGGGTCTCCATCCTTGGCAACTTTAAGGCTTGTGGACTTCAACTCCCAGAATCCCTCAGCCAGCAAAGCAAAGCTGGCTGAGGAATTCTGGGAGTTGAAGTCCACAAGTCTTAAAGTTGCCAAGGTTGAAGACCCCTGCTTTAAAGTATTAAAAGGGACCAATTATTTGAAATTAAAATGACTCTACATTTCTATTATCTAAGACTGAAGAGTGGATTTTCTTGCATCTATGGGGGTAAGTCTGCTTGTACAGATGCAAGCAGTGTTTTTCAATTTTGGCAACTTTAATTCAATATTGGGAGTTGAAGTGCATGCAGCTTAAAGTTGCGGAAGTTGAAAAACATGGAGGAGGAGGAGGAGGAGGAGATTAGCAGCAACTTAAAGTTTTAGCCAAGCCCTTCAGCAGTTGTCTTTATTGAGCGCACACCTTCTGTCCATGATGAATATTCATAGCAAGTAGTCTGGTCTCCAATGGAGACAGTAAACACAGGCTAATCCAGGCTCCCTGTGTCTTTTGTTTCAGCTCTGCAGGAAAAGCTGAGCAATTCAGGGGGAAAAAATCCTTTTAGTAAAGGGTAAAATCCCTTTACCTGTCATTGACTGTTGTTATGTGATCAGAAAGCTTTATGATGCAGTATGGACCTTGGAAACAACAAAGAAATATTATTTCTATTTGCGGAACATATATATGCAGATAGCCAGTCACTGTTTCATAGTCCCTGAGGCTTTTTTTTTTTTAATTCACTGAAACTTCTTTCACGTTCCTGTGCAATGCGAACTGTTCAAAAATCCAAAACCGCTTAGGAAACTTCAGAAATTAATCATGCATTTCCCTTGCTCATTTAATATTTATATCAAAACGTTGGGTGAGAAATTGATGAATTGGTGAGCATACCGCATTCTAGCTAATGCTCTCCCACACTTTTTTTTTCCCTGGGATGATCCAATTGTAAGTATTATAAACACCCTTTATACAATGGGAAGCAAAACAAATGAACTCAGAAGCACCATATCAACAGGGTATCCGTTACCAGCAACCAGTTCGGCTGGAGATTTAGCCTCATATTCTTCGCTTTCATTGAGCAGCAGGTCTGGAAGAAGCCCACTTGTTACCTCCCAGAACTTCGGGAAGGCCTCAAGCAAAATCTGTGGAGAAGAGCATGAAGCTCTCAAGAGGGACCAGGTCCAACAAGACAAGATCTGGAGAGAGGCTGTGGAGGCTGAGAGGAAGGCAACCAAATATTGGTGAGTAATTTGGGAGTGTGTCTATCTTAAAAGCTTTGATACAGCGATGAAATCCTGCCGGTTCTGTCCAGCTCGTGTGAGCTGGTAGCGCCAGTGGCGCATGGTTCAGCAAACCAGTAGCAGCAGCAGCCCAGACGTTGTTACTTCATGGTTTTAACCAGTGGTGGGATTCAGCCAGTTCGCACCACTTCGGGAGAACCGGTTGTTAACTTTCTGAGCAGTTTGGTGAACTGGTTGCTGGAAGAAATCATTAGGGCAGAGAACCGGTTGTTAAATTATTTGAATCCCATCGCTGGTTTTAACCCTCTGCTCATGCACAGACGGTCAAAAATAGGATGTGACAATGGCGCATTTCCAAACCGGTAGGGAAGGTAAGTAGATTTCACCCCTGCTTTGATATGACTGTTCAAGTTTGATTGCACATGTGTGCTGATCTGTGTAATGCTAGCCTTGCCTATGACTTTTACAGAATAAAAGCAATGTAAACTTAGAAAAAAAGAAGAGTTTTTTAAAAAGTGATAGTTAAAAAGAAAGAGAAGAGGTAGAAAATGGGGGGGGGGAGGAGAAGAAAAGGCAGTAATTATACAATGAAACAAAAATGTTTAAAAAGTTATGATATTTATGTAGTTACTTACCAAGCATAACTAAATTATATTAAAGCAACCAAAATATCTTTACAAACCCTAAGGCATGTCACAATTTTTGACCACTCCTAATGTTTGGAAATTGAAAGTTGAAACATTTGACACGCCCTGGACAGGTAATCCTCGACTTACAACCACAATTGAGCCCAAAATTTCCATTGTTAAGCAACACAATTGTGAAGTGAGTTATTCCCCATTCTAGGATCTTTTCCACAGTTGTTAAGTGAATGGCTACAGTTGTTATGTGAATCATGTGGTCATTAAGGGAATCTGGCTTCCCCCACTGAGTTTGCTTGTCAGAAGCCAGCTGAGAAAGCTACAGCTGGGGATCATATGATCATGACTGGGGATCATATGATATGGGGGATCATATGATATTTATGACTGTACAACTGTCATAAATACATGCCTTTTGCTAAGTGCTAATTTGCTAAATTTTGATCACATAACCATGGGGATAGTGCAATGATTATAAATGTGAAAACTGGTTACATCACTTTTTTCAGTGCCATTGTAACTTCGAAGGTCACTAAATGAATGGTTGTAAATCAAGAACTACCTGTAAATACTTTCATACCTTATCCTCTTTACTTAAAATTACATCATAATTCCTCTGCTCCGTTTCATCTTGAAGGACTATGCTACTGGCTGATGACATTTTGGGACAGAAACAATGAGGAAGAAATTGAACAATCCCTAGATATGCATGGATATCTATGCACATATATCCACATACATATGTCCACACACATATGCATATATACATAAACATATTTATGTCCATTTTCAAACCAATATAAAATAAACATGAATAATTCAGCACATACACAAAAAAAAAACCCCACATCAAATGAAAATATAAAAAGAATAAAACAAATCTGAAATTACAAATACATTCCAAGTTCACCAGAATATACAAATGCATAAATATACATATGTACTTTATATATTCATTAAACGCTGGTGTTGTGGTTATAATGATTAATAAATTTGTGATTACAAGAACTAGATTAAATCAATAGCAATATAAACTCTAATAAATAAGGTATGATTCACCTCATTCAAATCCTGCACTAGTTAAGAATTAGAGATTATCTACCTACCTATCTATGTGGACTGGAATCAGCTCTAACGTTGTGCATTTCTTTTAGGCCTTCAGATATTCACTTAAATTTTTGTTTGTTTGGTACAATTATACTCACAATCATAAAAGATGTTACCCTTTTACATTGAAGGTATCAGAACTGGAGTTTCCTAAAGGACTATGATCCCCTGGTAAGTTAAAACCAAATATGCATGTTAAAAGTATACTGACATTTTTTGAAAAAATATTTTTCCCTTATTTTCATATCATATATTCATCCTGGATTAACATAGTCATAGTTCAAAATGGTCAAGGATGAAGAGGTGATGATGCTTTTCACTTGGTGGGTTCATTTATCATTTTAGACAGTGGCTTAATTTTATCATGGAGCAGATAAAATCAAGCAGGAATAGCTTGATTCACAAAAGCAGCTTATGCTCTTATCCAGTGAAGGCTCAGCACAAAATGTGGACGGTTCTCTTGCCATTCTCTGAATTGGGAAATATATAAAGAAAATCTCCCCGAAAAACTGTTCATGGATAGCTCAAGTTCTCCTTCAAACGTAGCCTTCAGGGAATAAAAAAGATTTCCATTGTTTCCATTTTGCATAGGTCTATCACTATGATCCATTGCAGTGGTGAAATCCACATTTTTTTACTACCAGTTCTGTGGGCGTGGCTTGGTGGGTGTGGCTTGGTGGGCGTGGCAGGGAAAAGATACTGCAAAATCTCCATTTCCACCCCATTCCTGGGGGAAGAATATTACAAAATCCAGAAGGCCATCACTCTGCTAAACAAATAATTCCCTCAACACTGTCAGACTATTTACTGAATCTGCACTACTATTAATCGTTTCATCGTTCCCATCACCAATCCCTTTCCACTTATGACTGTATGACTATAACTTGTTGCTGGCAATCCTTATGATTTATACTGATATATTGATCATCAATTGTGTTGTAAATGTTGTACCTTGATGAAGGTATCTTTTCTTTTATGTACACTGAGAGCATATGCACCAAGACAAATTCCTTGTGTGTCCAATCACACTTGGCCAATAAAATTCTATTCTAAATCTACATTCCCACCCCACTCTGGGGCCAGCCAGAGGTGGTACTTGCTGGTTGTCCGAACTGCTCAAAATTTCTGCTACCAGTTCTCCAGAACCTGTCAGAACCTGCTGGATTTCACCCCTGATCCATTGCCCTCTAAAGGCAAAAATGAAGAGGGATGCCAAATGATCAACGATCGACTTTATTGTCCTTCTACAGCCCCTGCTCCTTTTTCATGTAAGGCTGCCTAGGATTTGGGCAGGGGCATTTTCAGAGAGTTAACAAAAAAAAGAGTTCAAGATGATAGCCATGACCAGGACAATGAAGCTCCACCCCTTTTTAAGGTTGCCATGACATACTTTTTAATGGGCTTTGATCACTATCTTTTTTTTTTTAATCACCTCTGGGGTTAGGAAAAAAAAAACCCAGAGTGGAAAGCCTTTGTTCTTTCCTGAATAAAAATAAACAAAATAACTTATTAGCTCTGGAGATGAGAGGGAAAAGCACATACACACACACGCACACACAGAGTTAATATCTCAGTCAATTTACACCAGGCAAAATGGAAACAAAACCCAAGGACTTAAAAAACTTAAGAAAGTTGGAGAGGCAAGGAAAATATTTCCCTGGAGACTGAGGGAATGAAATCATTAAACTTCAAAGAGAGAAAAAAAGGATATTAATGTTCCTGACTTTTGAATGAATGTTGCAAAACAGCATTTTTCTAAGGAAAATCAGGCAATTTATAGCTTAGAAAGAAATTGGGGTGGAGAGAAGAGGATGATCTCAGCAAGATGTTGGTAATAACTGGGAGGTATTTTGGAATTGGGTTGTTCTGTTCACCAACTAAACTTACACTGGGAGAGGCTCTTGAAATCTGAAACAGTTTTACAAAGTTAGAATGGTTCAGCTTTGAAATCAAGAATATATCCTCTATTCACTGCCAATGATTTCTTGTCATCCTTTTTGGTTTCTACACATTAAGCCTAGTTTTATAGGAACATTTTACATTTCAGATCAATATCTCATTTGGTTCTCTGTTGGGTTGAGCGATTTTCTGTGCTTCTGTCCATGGAGAGGACAAAACTTCCTTTTCTTTCCTCTTCTTTCTGAAATTATCACAAGATCTGGAAGCTGCCCACTATTATTCATGCTAGAAGAAAAGCAGGGTTTCTTTTTTTCTCTGTCTCTCATCTCTAAAAACTAGCATCTACACAGCCTAAGAAGTGAATTCAATGTGTCTCAGCCAGTCATTCTGATTCTGAGCAAATGACCTGTGCTTTAAGACAGGAATAGTTAATAAATAACCAGGCATTAATAATATTTCAAAAGTATTTTAGAATTATGAAATATTGAATGCTTTGGATAACGCCATACAGATGACTAAATAAAAAGTATTGCATTAGAGTTGAGTGAACTGCGTTTTAAAATATTGCTAAATGTCCTTTAAAAGGCACGTCCATTATTGTATTATTTTTATTGCAGTGATTATTTTGTATTGCAAAGTTTTTTAATTAACTGGATTAGCAGTTTGCTTACAGCCGCAGAATTTTTCATACAAGATAAAATTGACTTCGGGTTATTATCATAAAATACAGACAGATACAAAAGCCATTTAAACGAGGTAATTTCCAGAATGATTATAACAAATGTTATGAAAGCCAGAATTATCCATGTGTTTTTGTTATGATAGCTAAATCCTGGAGTTATCAGAACTTTGGTCTGCTCCAGTAACATATTTCTAATGTTACTGTGTTTATTCTTGAAATTTTTCCTAATTCCCAATGGAATTGATTATGTGCAATATGGCATTAGAAGCATTTCTTATTAAACTTTTATTCACATAAATAACTGAATTATATTTTTTAGGGCAAGAAAAAAGTGTCTGCCCAACTCCCTGAATATATATCAATATTTTCGGACAAAATTCCCAATACCACCAACCACGTTATTGGCAGCAGAATGAACACTGATCTTGGTAAAACACTGATAAAAATGGACTATTTCCTCAATTATGGAAGAAGAAAAACAAAAACTGAGAAAGAACTCCAGCCTTCCTAAAACTAAATAGAAATCTTGCTGTTAAAAAAGTGCTCATCTGTACTTTCTGAAATAGGATTGATGTAAAAAACTTTGTACATTTACCCTTTCAGACTTAATTCTTCTGCAAACTGATCAGCGATGATATTTAGCAAGTTAAAGTTGATAGCAAAGTTTGCTAATATTATCCTTGAACATGGTCATACATAAACACTAATCTTTACAGTTTCAGTGTTTAGAAAATAGTGGTGCTGCATCCCAGTCTTGAAAGCATAAACTGCATGAGGTTGTATGGAGGTCCATTTTCTTTTTTTTCATTCTGTAGAAAAACTGTATTTCTTCCACCAAAATTAAGCCTGAAATTTTATTGCAGTTGACAGGGCTGACCTGTTTATACATTGCAAAGGCTTAGCTGGTCATTAAATGTATCTATTTGGCTTTTGCATATGGATTAGGGGCAGGGTAGAAGGGAGGCGTTATCCAGAACACCCTGGAGATTGTCAGAGGCACTGTTGTGTCTTGCCCACTCTCACCTCAGCCGGGGTCTTCTTATCTGCTTCCGAACACGGAAGAAGAAATACCTCCAGCCCCCAGCCCTGGCTCCATGCCCAGACAGGCTGAAGAAGAAGAAATACCTCCAGCCCCCAGCTCTGGCTCCATGCCCAGGCAAACGGAGCAACTAGACCCCTCCCCCTCCTCCACAGCATGTGAGCCTGAGGAAGGTTTATTACCAACAGCTGCCGACTGGAGTGACCCTCGCGTCAGAAGACTTGATAGGCGGAGGCAACAGAAGGAAGGGAGGAGCAGGCCTGGATAAGTGCTGAGTCATGGAGCCATACCCCATGGCCTATATAAAGGATTTGCTTTCTGGCAGTCTCTGAGTCAGGCAAAGTCTAAACATATCTTGCTGAAGTCACTTTCTGGTCTCCTGCCTGCCTTGAGGACTTTGCTAGGACTTTGGCAGAGCTGCAGAGGCATACCTGATTCGGATTTCCCTGACCCGGCCGTCAGCGGAGGAGTGGGACACGACAGGCACTGCTCTGCAGATAGCCAGTTTTGAGACCTTACTTGTGAGGTTGAGTGTTAGGGGTCAATTTGAATTGTTGCAGCTAAACCAGCTATCCAGTGATGAGATGCTGCTGGTTTAACAACCGATTCGGTGATTGTGTGCTTTACGTGCACACACGTACGCCTAACGCATGCTGTGCGTGCATGCACAGTTTTACAAATACTAACCTTCTGTGTTACCCCTTGGGAGTAACACAGCTGATGCGCGGCAATCTGCTCTGCTGCGCCAATCAGCTGAGAAGATAAAGGTAAGTAAAGTGCAGGAGTGAGTGAGTGAGCTGACCTGATCGTCAGAGCGAACTGGTTTGCTCCCAGCCGATTGTCGGAGCTACCAGTTCGCCCGAACTGGTCCGAACAGGTAGAATCCCACTCCTGCAGCCAACCTAGTTCAGAGCCGCTTCTCTGACTAGGCTGCCTAATGCTGTGGCTGTGCCAATTGTATAGCTGTACCTATTCCTGAATTGGGAAGCCCTACTTGCAGTCATTCTTGCCTTAGCCAGATCCTGGTTGGATTATTGCTATGCATTTTATATGGAGCTGGTTTTGAAGATACTACAGGAGCTGTAACTGGTTTGGAATGCAGTGCTGTGTGAATTGATGAGCATAGCTCAATACATCCCCACCCCAATACCCACACCCACACCCAGGCAACACCACTATTTTATAAATTGCACTTGTTCCCAGGTGTTTTCCAGGTGTAAATCAGGGTGTCGATTATCATCTAAAAGCCTTACATGACTCAGGACTGGATTATCTGCAACACTACCTTTCTCCAATTATTTCTACCTGCCATACTCTATTAGGATAGGTGTTCTTTAGGTCCCTTCCTTGAAACAATACAACCTTACCTAAGGGGTCCTAGAAGGCATGCCTTTGCTGCTGGAGGACCTGACTTCTGGAATGACCTTCCCTCAATATATAGGTTGCTCCTGTCCTTGATAGCTTAAGTAGCTTTCAGTCAGAATAATTCAGGAATCCTTGGGCTAACCAGAAAGATCTTTTTCCCATCATATTCAAGTTTCAATACTTTCCGGCAATGAAGAACATTTACATTTGTTAGAAAACTTGGCAACTGGCATGAAATAAAATTGTCCTGTGCTTACTAACTTGGCCTTCTTCTAGTCTGATTTCTTCTCTTTTTTTAGTTCATATATGCTGATCAAGATCAGGAATCTATCTAGCTTTGTAATGTCTATCTAACCAGGATGGGTATTTATATATAGGGCAATTCATTTGTTGCTGGTCTGGCAATTTAGAAAAGCATATACTTTACTCAAGATCTTTGACATTTGAAGTGCCCTGAACTAAAGGTTGGGCTTATAAAACCTGAATTAATCTAAGATTCCAGAAAACCTGGGAGTTTGATAGCATCTTTTTTACCTTTTTTAAAAAAGTTTTATTGGATTTTTATTTTTAAATATACATCAATATCAATTCATGAACAGTGTGGCCTCTGAGTATAATTCATTTTGATACAAACAGCAATAATAATAATAATAATAATAATAATAATAATAATAATAATAATAATAATAATAATAATAATAGTAGTAGTAGTAGTAGTAGTAGTAGTAGTAGTAGTAGTTACATTAATCAAACATATAATCCTAGTATTGATATACATGTTTGTTTTAGAGTAGTTATTCAATATTTCAATATTCCATTTTAATGCCAATGATATTAAGCATACATAGTAATACCATCTTTCAACCTCTAATCTTCTCATCTAATTATTACTTACATTCTAATATATAAAAATTATATCTGCTAACATTCCCCCTATTTCTTATTTCTACCTCTACTCTAGCTTCTAATCAGGCCACCATTACTAATCCTAGTGTTAATACACATGTTTATATTAAGACACAATCCTTCTTTATTTGGTTGTTCAAAGTCACAATACGCCATTTGAGTACCAATCACCCTATTATTTAAACATACCTAATAATATCATCTTTCGGCCTCCAATCTTTCCAACTATCTATTGCGGCTGAAGAGGTTGTAGAAAAAATGCTTTTAAAGTGTTCAGACGATCTCAGCTGGGCCACACGATCATCAGAGGCTTTTTTTTTTCCTTTTAAAAGCATTTTTATATGCATTTTCTTTGTATGCTGCTGATTTTGTTAATTTATAATTTCTGTTCCATATTTTCTCCCAATCTGATAAATTTATGTTATGTCCAATATTTTGGCCCCATGCAATCATACATCCTTTCACTACTTCTTCTTCCAATTCTACTTCTAGCAAGTATTTATAAATTTGGGTAATATTTTTTTTGTCTGGCCCTAGTAAAATTTTATCTAATTGCTGTGGTTTAGGATATATTCCATATTCTAGAACCTGAACTTTTTTTTATTGGGGATTTAAAAAAAAAAATACTTGAAGAGTATAAAATATTTAATACTACATATATTAACTGCTGCTAGGATGGCCTTTGCTCAATGTTGGAAACAGCCATGTGTGCCCTCAGAGAGACTTATTATACAAAAGATTATGAATTGCGCTGAAATGGACAAACTAACTCTGAGTCTGAAGGGTAAAGAGACATCAGTATTTTATAGTATATGGGAATGGTGGTATGGATGGATGGAAAGGAGGTAGGAATATTTAGTTACTAAACATAATCAATAGATAAAATAAGAATACAAATATGTAGAATTTAATGTTTGTCATTATTGCACGGATTATTGTCAGATGAAAAACACCACAAATAGCTGTTAAATGATATAAGCTTTTCTTTTTCCTTTTTTAATGCTTTTAATGTAAAAAAGTTCAATAAAGTATATTTAAAAAAAAAAAAAGATCTGAAAAAAAAAAGCATTTTTTCGGCTGAAGAAAAAATGCTTTTAAAAGTAAAAAAAAACACCCTCTGATGATCACGCAGCTCAGCTGGGCATGGGGGTGCGCAGGGATTTTTGCTACCAGTTCTTCGGACCACCCACTGCCATCGCTACCGGATCGGACAATCCAGTCCGAACTGGGAGCATTTCACCCCTGGGTTGGACTAGAATACCTCCAAGATCCCTTCCTGCTCATTCTAAATTATACAGAAGGACCCAAGATGGCAGGTGATTTCTGAGCATGCTCGATAAGCACACCGGAAACAGTAAAAAAGGCTTCCTTGCTGCAGATGGTGGTTTCAGGAATTGAAGCTGCTCTCTTAAGGAAAATGCTGAGGGCTGCAAATAGATTTAAGCAACACTTAATGATGCCAGGAAATTGGAATAAACTTTTTTTTAAAAAATAGATCTCCATCCTCTCCAATTAAAGAAAGCGGAATTTGGAGTTGGAACTCAGACCAGAACAGGAGTCTCCAACCTTGGCAACTTTAAGGCTGGCGGACTTCAACTCTCAGAATTCCTCAGCCAGCTTTGCTGGCTGAGGAATTCTGGGAGTTAAAGTCCGCCAGCCTTAAAGTTGCCAAGGTTGGAGACCCCTGGACCAGAACATGTTCTGGCACGTGGTGTGAAGGGTTTTTTTTTTAAAAAAAAAAATACCTCTGGGCATATGCAAAGTACAGCTGCCTCTATCTGCCTTGAGCAAATAAGAATAAGAAGGGGCGAGATGGAGGAAGAGAAGAATAATTTCCCTAAATCAAGAGTTTTAATTGATCGAGGCTGGCAAATCTGTGCATCCAGGCTAGGAGCAGAGCCTCCGTTCTGAACTCCCTCGTAACCATGACAACCAAGCCTACTTTCTTCCCCGCCCCTTCTCTTTTTTCCCCCCTCCCACCTTTTTAACCCTTTCCCCTCCCTCGTCCGTTCGGCT
Source organism: Ahaetulla prasina (assembly GCF_028640845.1). Lineage (NCBI taxonomy): Eukaryota > Metazoa > Chordata > Lepidosauria > Squamata > Colubridae > Ahaetulla > Ahaetulla prasina. The sequence goes on from NC_080539.1 coordinate 154,152,576, forward strand.
CCGGTGGGCGGGGCCGCGTCTTCCACTTGGAATAAGCGGCGGAGGAGCGCGATGGATCCGGGCTCGGTCTTGCTGGAGGCGGCGAACTGGAGCACCATCGCGGCCTGCCTGGTGCTGAAGTTGCCCCAGGGAGCCGCCTTGGTGGCCGCCAGGTCCGCCCGAGGAGTCAGCCTGGAAAGTTTAGTGCTGGAGCTCGGCGGGTAAGCAAAAGGCTTCTCCGCCAAGTTGCCCGGCGGCGGCAGCAGCAGCAACAGCGGCAACCTCCGCGCTCTTCGTCCGCCGCCTGCCCGGTCTTTGGGAAGGAGGGGAAGGCTTCTTGTCCACGGAGGAGGAGTTGAGACCTGCGGAGGGGAACGCGGGTCGGATCTTTCCCCCTCCCGCCCCCTCCCGCCCCAGCGAGCCGCTTTCCCCGTTTTGGAGGCTGCGGCTTCTTGTTGCCGGGCACCGATGCCAAAGGGGCTCTTCTGAACCTGCCCCGCGGCGGGGAAAAGATAACAACGCCCAGCCCGAATCAGCAGCTTCGGGGGCGGATGCATAACGTAACCTCGGGGGAAAACAGGCTGGCGACTTCTGGCCGCGGTTTTTTGTGTCCCCCCCCGCCCGCCGAAAAAGAGGCTCTAGGACAGGGGTCTCCAACCTTGGTCCCTTTAAGACTTGTGGACTTCAACTCCCAGAGTTCCTCAGCCAGCTTTGCTGGCTGAGGGACTCTGGGAGTTGAAGTCCACAAGTCTTAAAGGGACCAAGGTTGGAGACCCCTGATCTAGGATATGAAGCATCTTCTGGGACTCCCTCTAGAGCCCCATCTGGCCGCTTTCACCTCCCCCCCCACTCCTTTTCCGGCTTTGGCTGCTTTGCTTCTTTTCTGGTCTCTGCACAGGAATTGGGCTTTTTTTTTTCTGGGCGCCACTTCAAGCCAACAGCTGCCCTGGGCTTTTCTCCAGTTTGGCTTCGTGGTTGTAGTAGGCCTCTAAGGAGGAGGAGAAGCTGGCAAAACAAGCCTTTGGTTGGATTTGAAAGCCAAGGAAAAGAAAGTTGCAGCAGCCGCAACCAGACTGTTCAGCCCTCAGTTGCGTCCCTGAAAGGAAGCACATACAGAGAGCCTAAAACTGGACTCCAGATTCATTCCCAAAAAACCCCTATCCGGTTCATACAATACTGGCAGTCCTCGATTTATGACCACAGTTTTCAGCCCAAGATTTCTGTGGCTAAATGAAACATTTGTCAAGCGGATTTGGCCCCGTTTTACGACCTTTCTCGACACAGTTGTGAAATGAATCACTTGCAGGCAGTGATGGGATTCAGCCAGTTTGCACCATTTCGGGAGAACTGGTTGTTAACTTTCTGAGCAGTTTGGTGAATTGGTTGTTGGAAGAAATCATTAGGGCAGAACCGGTTGTTGAATTATTTGAATCCCACCACTGCTTGCAGGTCTTAAGTTAGTAAGACAGTTGTTAAGTGAATCTTGATTCCCCTTTGACTCTGCTTGTAAGAAAGCCACAAAAGAGTGATCGCATGACCCTGGGACACTGCAACCATCTTAAATATGAATCGGTTGCCAAGCATCCGAATTTTGACCAGATGATGGTGGAGATGCTGCCATGATCATAAGTGAGAGAAATGGTCGTAAATCACTTTTTCAGTGCTGTTATAACTTTGAACGGTCACTAAGCAAACTGTTGTAAATCGAGGATTACCTGTAAATATAATAAAAGGTAACATCAGTGCCATGGAGCATCTCATGGCTACATTTTCCTTACAATGCCAAGTAACGTTTTTCTATCTCAGATACTTGAGGTTCCAGGCCAACCCACTGTGAGTCCCACACACTGAAATTCTTAGGAAAAGTTTTACTTTTTTTTAGCAGTGGACTTTTGCAACTTTCTCTAATCCGGTGTTCTTCAGCTGTGTCAACTTCTTTCTCCCTTTATCTGGGCTGAGTAAGGTTGTTTTTCAGACTGTTTACTAGGACAGTCATTTGTCTGGAATAGTATAAGGTCTCCTGCTTGAGCAGAGGGTTGGACTAGAAGATCTCCAAGGTCCCTTCCAACTCTGCTATTCTCTAAACTGTGTGCTCTGAAACCCACAGTAAGAATAATAAAGCATGGGGAATCTAAAGCTGTATATCGTAATCTCTTACTCGGCTTTTGCACTTCATGGATAGTTGTGCTGAAGCTTCCCCCATGGAAGTTAAGAATGACATTTTATTGGGCTGATAGTGCCAGTTCTGCAATTCCTAAGTGTCTTGTTACCCTTTATCAATACCTATCTATAAAAAAACAAAGTGCATTCTTGAGGCAGACAGTTGTGGCCAGATAGCCTGTTCCTTTCATTAAAAAAAATGATTTTTATTCTGTCTTCTTTGTTCTTTGCAGTTTTATAATAATATCGTTACAAGCTTGTGAGTCAGTGACTCTGGTGGACTGGCATTTAAGCCTCTCCAAAAGGAATGAAAGCCAATTCGAGCTTAGCGCTGTGCCACAGGAAATCAGAGAAGCTTTTAACTTTTTTGTATGCCGTTTAGTTTGGCTCCTTACATTCTGATTTGAACAAGAAAAATCTCAAGTCATTTTTTTGATCTCTTTCCTTGCACACTTTGCCAACTCAGCCAGTGTCCTCCTTTTTTAATCTCCAAAGGGTTGGCAAATTTGCTTAGTTTCCCTCGCCTTTGCCTGCCAGACACTTCTCCCATAATTCTCAGCCAGCTTTATTATTGGCCTTACTAGTTGAAAATTCTGTACTTCCTGAAGATACTGGGTTGAAAAAAGCTGAGGTGCTACTTTTTGTGAGCAGATGACACCTTTGCCAAGTCCTTAGTGTTCTATGACATCTTTACTCTTGGCTTCCATGACTTTGGCAGCATTAATATCTGCAGTAGAAAACTTACATACAGGTAGTCCTCAACATACGACCATAATGAAGCCTGCCCATTATGCTCATAAGTTGTGATGGTTGTAAAGGGGCTCATCACGTGACCGATCTGATTTTATGGCCTTTTTATTGCAGCAACTGTTAAGCAAACTCATCATTTGTTGCGGGCATTTTTGCCAAAGACGAGAAGTAAACACTGGTTTTCAGCAAAAACATAAAAAGTGATCACATGATTGCAGAATACTGCATGTGGCCATAAATGCAGGAAAGTTATGTGATTGAGATACGCATATTGAGATGTAAAGTGGACAAGATATTTTAGGTCCAGTGATAGCACTTGTGTTCTCATTGGCACTTGTAAAATAAAGCCACTTCTGGTCTCAAATAGGAACTCTGCACTTCATGAAAGCGTGCATTTTGATATAAGGTGGTGATGATTCTGTAAGGTGAACTCAAACAGGTATTTTCCCGAATCCATGTTAGGTATTGTGCAGCTTCTTTAAGCAAGGCACAGATGCTTCACAAAATACAAAATACTTTCTCCTGCTTCAGATCCAAGTTCTGCATGCCTCTGTTATGTGGCATTGAAACTAAGATTGGCACAAAATAACTTTTCTTCCTTTAAATTATATGGAACAGCTTTTTCTTTGGACTCTACTCCTCTGGCATGTTTTGTGGGAACTGAACATCCAGAATTCTAGATTGTATCAGAACATTGAAGTTTGAGGAAGAGCTTCTAGTAGAATTAACATAGAATGGGGTCCAGATGACGATTTCAGTATTTGGCTTTGAAAAGTTTCTTGAACAGAGATATATTCAGTATTTCAGTATTCTACATTTAGGCCAAAAAAACAAAATGCACCAGTACCGTATATGTGGTACCTTGCTCAATAGTAGTACCTGTGAGAGGGATCTTGGAGTCCTAGTGGATAACCATTTAGATATGAGCCAGCGGTGTGCAGCAGCTGCTAAAAAAGCCAACACAGTTCTGGGCTGCATAAACAGAGGGATAAATCAAGATCACGTGAAGTGTTAGTACCACTTTATAATGCCTTGGTAAGGCCACACTTGGAATATTGCATCCAGTTTTGGTCGCCACGATGTAAAAAAGATGTTGAGACTCTAGAAAGAGTGCAGAGAAGAGCAACAAAGATGATTAGGGGACTGGAGGCTAAAACATATGAAGAACGGTTGCAGGAACTGGGTATGTCTAGTTTAACAAAAGAAGGACTAGGGGAGACATGATAGCTGTGTTCCAATATCTCAGGGGTTGCCACAAAGAAGAGGGAGTCGGGCTGTTCTCCAAAGCACCTGAGGGTAGAACAAGAAGCAATGGGTGGAAACTGATCAAAGAAAGAAGCAACTTAGAACTAAGGAGAAATTTCCTGACAGTTAGAACAATTAATAAGTGGAACGACTTGCCTTCAGAAGTTGTGAATGCTCCAACACTGGAAATTTTTAAGAAAATGTTGGATAACCATCTGACTGAGATGGTGTAGGGTTTCCTGCCTGGGCAGGGGGTTGGACTAGAAGGCCTCCAAGGTCCCTTCCAACTCTGTTGTTATGTTATGTTATGTTATATGTTATTTATGCTTATGCATCAAAGACAAATTCCTTGTGTGTCCAATCACACTTGGCTAATAAAGAATTCTATTCTATTCTATTCTATTCTATTCTATTCTATTCTATTCTATTCTGTTCCTATACCTATTCCTATTCCTTTCCTTTCCATTCCAGTCTATTTTTTATGCGTGACCAATGCTACAAAAAAGAACCAGTTTATGCTTTATTTTCAATATTTGCCAAGTTGACATTTTAAACAAGCATTCCCTTTTAAAACTGTACTTGCATGCAAGTTTGGAAAGGCTCTGAGACTGTTCTCACAAGATCAAAAACTACTATATCCCAAAGCTGCATATATTTTAAGTGCATTTGAATTTACTGCTAATCCAAGTCCAGGAGGAAAAAAAATATCAGCCCAAAGTTTACTACAGCTTTTAACAGGAAACCAGCCTTTCTTGTTATTTGTGAACTAATCCCAAGTATAAACTGCAGAGGTTTGAATTTCTCTTCAAGTGTTTTGTATTAAAAAGTACAGCTTCGTTCAAAACATGGCACTAGATCCAAACATGTGAAATCCAGCTTTCTCTCCTTTCTTGGCTCCTGTTGTTTCCTGTTATTGCGTGGTTGTAATGTCACATTTGGTAAAAATCACAATTGGCAGAATTAGCCTTCTAATTCAATTTCAGGAGCGTATCAGGGTAAGATTCCAGGCGCTATAAATGCTGGGTCCCTGGCTTTTATTTGACAGCTCTTGGTCTGCTTGTTTCTCTATCTCCTGCCTTGTTTTAAATGTTGAATATTTTTAATATTTATGATTTTAATTGCAAGCAACCCAGAGTCACTGTTCGGAGTGAGGTAAGGTGGCATATAAATTTAATCAATACAATACAGTACAGTACAGTACAGTACAACGCAACACCAGTACAACACAACACCAATACAACACCAGTACAACACCATACCAATACCATTGCAATACTAATGCAATGCAATGCCAAGACAAGATAATACCAATACCAATAATACCAATACCAATAATACCAATAATACCAATACCAATACAATACCTTCTATGGCTGCCCTGGGAAGATCAAATTCCGCCTTTGTGCCTTGGTTTCGAGATGCCTTTAAACTCAATTGGTTTGGTCTGAATATTGTGATAAATTGTTTAAAAATTGAGGAATTATTTGGTGTGAAGTTAGGTCAATGGAGGAAAAGAAAGAAGAATAAAGCTTGCTCTCAGATGACTGGGCTGGTTATGTCTGATTGGCCCCATGGATTGAATTTATGCTTTCTTTTCCAGTTTCCTTGTTTGTCTGAGATACATGAGTTACTACCGTCATCCTCTGCTAACATATATAGAATATCCCCTCATGATTGTGCAAGGTAGGATTTGTTCCTCCTTTATTATTCCACCATTCTTTTGTTTTTCTCAACCATGCAGTAATGAACTTTGTTTTGTTTTCTTTCAGATATCATTCTTTGCCTGCTTGTTCTGCATTTCAATGGCAAAATGAAGCATGCTTTGCCTTACACAGTCATGTATCCTTCACTTTATGGATTTGTTCTTTTTCCATTTATATCGTCATTCTTCCATCCCATTTTCAGAATTAAGCCTTCCTCCATGGTTCTTATTAGATGTTCACATGTTCAGGATCTTAGCCGAACATTTTCTAGTCAGATTAATGTGTTTCATTGGCAACTGAAGCTTCTTCAGTGGTGTAGACAGACTTTGTGAGAAGTTTTCAAGTGTAGCAGAAGTGGGCCTGCTTTTAATTCAGGGATAGAAGAAGTGGCTCTGCAGAATCTATTATCCCTGTTAACTGTGGGGCATTCAGCCTGAGACTGGTAGATTTTGGAGTCCAAAACTTCTGAAGAAGGCTTTGGAAGCTCAGCTTGTAGACGTGAATATATATGTGATATTTTACATAACTGACTTGGGGTCATGCTTTTATAGGAAATTGGTACTCATTGGATTCCGAAATGGAACTTTTTTTTTTCATTTTGCAGGTAGGATGTATGAGATCATAAAGACATGGTTAACTTAAATATGTTAACTTAAAATGATCATAAAGATATTTCCCAAGTATTACAAGAACCATTGCACAAGAGTTTGTATCCCAATTGGATCCCAAGTGGCTTGAAAGTTAGAAATTTGTGGATCTGGATAATAATAATAATAATAATAATAATAATAATAATAATAATAATAATAATAATAATAATAATAATAATAATAATAATAATGTTTTAATTTGTATACTGCCCTTCTCCCGAAAGACTCAGGGCGGTGAACAGGCAAATAAAATACAAACAGAAACATACACCATAATTAAAACAACCCTTAAAAAACTGATTCAAGTATGTCAAACATTTAAAATAACATTACACCCCATACAAATTACAACAATTTAAAACCCACAATTAAAATTTAAAATTTAAAATCAGGCCAGTCCAGCCATATGGAATAAATAGGTTTTAAGTTCGCGGCGAAAGGTCCTAAGGTCAGGTAGTTGTCGAAGCCCGGGGGGAAGCTCGTTCCACAGGGTAGGAGCCCCCACAGAGAAGGCCCTCCCCCTGGGGGCCGCCAGTCGACATTGTTTGGCTGACGGCACCCTGAGGAGTCCCTCTCTGTGGGAACGCACCGGACGCTGGGAGATAGAGGCCGGCAGTAGGCGGTCCCGTAAGTAGCCCGGTCCTAAGCCATGGAGCGCTTTAAAGGTGGTAACCAATACCTTGAAGCGCACCCGGAAAACAACAGGTAGCCAGTGCAGTCTGCGCAGGATAGGTGTTACGTGGGAGCTCCGAACCGCTCCCTCAATAACCCGCGCAGCCGCATTCTGGACTAGCTGAAGTCTCCGGGTGCTCTTCAAGGGGAGCCCCATGTAGAGAGCATTGCAGTAGTCCAGACGAGAGGTAACGAGAGCATGAGTGACCATGCATAGGGCATCCCGGTCCAGGAAGGGACGCAACTGGCGGATCAGGCGAACCTGATAAAAAGCTCTCCTGGAGACGGTCGCCAAATGATCTTCAAAGGACAACCGACCATCCAGGAGCACGCCCAAGTTGCGTACCTTCTCCATCGGGGCCAACAACTCGCCCCCGATAGACAGCCGCATCTGCAGCTGACTGTACCGAGGTGCCGGCATCCACAGCCACTCCGTCTTGGAGGGATTAAGTTTGAGCCTGTTCCTCCCCATCCAGACCCGTACGGCTTCCAAACACCGGGACAGCACTTCGACAGCTTCGCTGGGGTGGCCCGGGGTGGAAAAGTACAGCTGAGTGTCATCAGCGTACAGTTGGTATCTCACCCCAAAGCCACTGATGATCTCACCCAGCGGCTTCATATAGATGTTGAACAGGAGGGGTGAGAGAATCGATCCCTGCGGCACCCCACACGTGAGGCGCCTCGGAGTCGATCTCTGCCCCCCTGTCAACACCGTCTGCGTCCGGTCAGAGAGGTAGGAGGAGAACCACCGATAAACGGTGCCTCCCACTCCCAACCCCTCCAACCGGCGCAGCAGGATACCATGGTCGATGGTATCAAAAGCCGCTGAGAGGTCTAATAGGACCAGGGCAGAGGAATAACCCCTATCCCTGGCCCTCCAGAGATCATCCACCAGCGCGACCAAAGCTGTCTCCGTACTGTATCCGGGCCGAAAGCCGGACTGGAACGGGTCTAGATAGACAGCTTCATCCAGGTACTGGGGTAGCTGACATGCCACCACACTCTCTACAACCTTCGCCGTAAAGCGAAGATTGGAGACTGGCCGGTAATTCCCTAAAACAGCTGGGTCCAGGGAAGGCTTCTTGAGGAGGGGTCTCACCACCGCCTCTTTCAAGGCAGCGGGAAAGACCCCCTCCCGCAAAGAAGCATTTGCAATCCCCCGGAGCCAGCCTCGTGTCACCTCCTGTGTAGCCAGTACTAACCAGGAGGGGCACGGATCCAGTAAACATGTGGTGGCATTCAGCCTACCCAGCAACCTGTCCATGTCCTCGGGAGTCACAGGGTCAAAATTATCCCAAACCACCTCAACAAGACGGGTCTCGGAACTCTCGTCTGGATCTACCCAATTTTGATCCAATCCGTCCCGAAGCTGAACGATTTTATCGTATAGATAACCGTTAAACTCCTCGGCACGCCCTTGTAGGGGGTCCTCCCGCCCCTCCTGTTGAAGGAGAGAACGGGTCACCCGAAACAGGGCGGCCGGGCGGTTATCTGCCGACGCAATGAGGGAGGAAACGTAGGAACGTTTCGCATCCCTCAGTGCCACTAGGTAGGTCCTGCTATAGGACCTAACTAGTGTCCGGTCAGCCTCAGAACGGCTGGATCTCCAGACACTCTCTAGGCGTCTTCTCCGGCGTTTCATCTCCCTCAGCTCCTCGGAGAACCAAGGAACTGGTTGAGACCGACGCCAGGTCAGAGGCCGCAAAGGCACGACACAGTCCAAAGCTCCAGCCGCGGCCTGTTCCCAGGCTACGACTAGTTCTTCAGTCGTGCCGTGGGCCAGATTCTCGGGAAGCGGCCCAAGCTCCGTCAGGAACCTCTCAGGGTCCATCAGGCACCTGGGACGGAACCAACGCATTGGTTCTGTCTCCCTGCGGCGGTGGGTAGCAGTCTGAAAGTCCAGACAAAGGAGAAAATGATCTGACCATGACAAAGGGTCGATAACTAAATCTTTTAAAATCAGATCATTCAACCACTGGCCAGAGATAAAAACCAAGTCTAGGGTGCCTCCCCCAATGTGAGTAGGGCCATCAATTAATTGAGTCAGGTCCATGGCCGTCATGGAAGCCATGAACTCCCGAGCGGTCGAGGATGCCGTGCCAGTTGATGGCAAGTTGAAATCCCCCATGACCAACAGTCTAGGGGTTTCAACTGCCAACCCAGCTAGCAACTCCAACAGCTCGGGCAGGGCTGTTGTCACACAGCAAGGAGCCAGGTACGTGATCAACAAGCCCACCTGAGTCCTACGACCCCACTTCACATAGAGGGTTTCACACCCAGCTATCTGAGGCACAGTGGTTTCCCTCGGTTCCAGACTCTCCCTAATAATAACCGCCACCCCTACCTTGGGCCCTCGGCTGATGGAATGCTCGGAAACCTGATGGGCACATCTCTACTAGGGGAACCCCCCCTTCCGTGCCCAACCAGGTTTCCGTGATGCCCATAACGTCCGTGGTCCGTGGATCTGGAGTATGAAATGAAAGCTGAGAATGTCAAGCTTATTCATTCTGTGTCCAGTATAAATCCATCTCTGCAAAATGGGTGCAGTGCAGAGGTGGGTTTCAGCAGGTTCTAACAGTTCTGGAGAACCCGTAGCGGAAATTTTGAGTAATTCAGAGAACCGGTAGTAAAAAATCTGACGGGCCCCGCCCTCATCTATTCTCTGCTTCCCGAATCCCAGCTGATCGGGAGGAAATGGGGATTTTGCAGTAACCTTCCCCTGGAGTGGGGAGAGAATGGAGATTTTACAGTATCCTTCCCATGCCATGCCCACCAAGCCATACCCACAGAACCGGTAGTAAAAAAATTTGAAACCTACCACTGGTGCAATGGGGCTGTAGTGCTTTGGATTCAGATCTTTCACAACAAGTAGGGACATGAGTATAACATTTGTCCCCAACTCTTTAAAGCAGCTACATCATTTCCCAGGAGCAGGATGTAACTGCATAATAGAAATAACAGTTATATACCGCTTCGTATAAGTGTATATGAAGCACAATAGCACTTATAGACAGCTCCCTCCAAGCGGTTTACAGAGTCAGCATATTGCCCCCAACAATCTGGATCCTCATTTTACTAAGCTCGGAAAGATGAAAAGTTGAATTAACCTTGAGCCAGTCAGGATCAAATTCATGACAGTAGGCAGAGTCAGTTTGCAATACTGCATTCTAACCACTGCACTTGGGATTCTGGGGAAAGATGCAGCTGTTGCAAACAGGTGTTTCATTTGTACGCTCTGAAACCCTTTCCCGATCTCTTTCTGAACTGCTTCACAATCCTCATTTGTAATACATACTTGGATTTGCTAACCTACAGAGAGCTTTCTTGGGGGTCCTGAGGGCATGTCTACGCAGTTTGGGTGAACATGCACAAGTGCAAAAAGCAAATTGTTAATTAATAATTCTAGGCTTATTAGTTCAGTCATCTTCTCCTGATGAATAATTTAATGTATGTGGATGTGAAGGTTAAAGATGATTGAAATCCGTGACATATCAAAAGGATTGCAAATAAGGACAGGAGAAGAGCACAATAAAGTGACTGCATCGGTTAAAATCAGATTATGCCACAGATCCACCCAGCATCGTTTTAATCTTCACCTGCATTATGTATCTTAACCTGAAAGGTTAGATTTGTGGCAGGATGGTATGCTTTAACTCTGCAGGAATGGATATTGGACTTGAGTATGGTAAGGAGTTGAAAGGGTGTGCTTATGTAATTAGCCGTTCTACGTGTTGCAGTTTGTAATGGGAAAACACCACAAAGTGTGTGGGGGCAGGAACTTCACGGAAATGAAAAAAATCAGAAGCTCATTGTTTATCTTCTGATTTCCTTTGCTTGAATTAAGATGTATCATCACTTAGTGATGTGGCATAGCCCTTGAAATTGAGTCCCTCTACGTTTTGTGTTGATTGGAAAGACGTTGCTCTTTAGGCCATGATGGGTCTCTGCAGGGAGGCAAAAAGGTGGGCAAGTGACATCATGTAGCTGGTTTGGGCACGGCCCAGTGTATGCCGTGCTTACAAAATAGCTTGCTACTTCAAGCTCAAGAGGCCAGAGTAAAGAGAGGGTCTAACTGTTTCCTTTAATAATTTTGGTATTTCATTAAAGTTTAGGGTGCTTCATTAAAGTTTGATTAAAGTTTAAAGTTTTGTGGGTACACTGGGCAATGTATGTGCCTTGAAATATCTCAGTATCTGCTTGCCTTGTTGTAAAGCCAGTCAGATCAAAGTAGTCCAAAAACATGGAGATTTGGAAACCATAAGATCAGTGGTGGGATTCAGCCGGTTCGCACCACTTCAGGAGAACCGGTTGTTAACTTTCTGAGCAGTTTGGCAAATTGGTTGTTGGAAGAAATCATTAGGGCAGAGAATCGGTTGTTAAATTACTTGAATCCCACCACTGCATAAGAAGAATAAGTTAGGATAGAAATTGTATTAGAAAATTCAAGTTCGTCTAGCTCTTAACTGTTATGAAGAAATAAATATGTTAACTTAAAATGATCGTCTAACCTTGGGAGTGATCATATATTATTTCACTACACTACTGATCAGTATGATTATTAATAAAGGCCATACCTTACAATAACCTAGAGCAGACATCCTTCTGGGGGCTGGGCTGGGTATCTGAATGAGCCAAGGGGATGAAGCAATGAAAAATGGTAAGGACAGGAATTTTTTCCCCCTAAATTGATAGGGGAATTCTTTTAAAAAAGAAAACTATGTCAAGTTTTTTTATTTTATTATGTTATGTATCTAAAGTAGTTGCCACCAATTTTTGCCAGTTGTAACTCTTAACGGTGATTGGCATGCCCAGTGCAGTTCTAGGGCCTCAAGTTCTCCATCTTTGGGGCAGTAAAACACTAGCCTGCATCAACTCATCGATCTTGGCTAAATTACTGGCTGAATAAATGGCCTAGGGCCGTAATGGTGAACCTATGACACGCGAAGCAGAGGTGGCACACAGTGCCCTCTCTGTGGGCACACAAGCCGTCGCCCCAGCTCAGTTGTACCGCGCATGCGTGTGCGCCTCCCACCAGCCAGCTGGTTTTGGGTCTCTGCCGCACTTGTGTGGAGAAGGGGTGGGGAGCCACATGTGCATGTGTGCGGGGGCAGAGTGCATGCATGGGGGCTGCACACATTGCATTTTGGGGGTGCAAGCATGCATGCTTTGCGCACTCGGTCTGGAAAAGGTTAGCCATCACTGGCCTAGGCCAATATAGTCTAGCCCATAGTTAGGAGCTCCTGATATCATCACAACTCTATATATCCTGACTTCTTATCAGGCCTTTTTAAGTTGGGTCTAAAATGTGTCTCTAGGTATTAGATGAGAATAAGCTGTTTCCCATTTCTACAGTATTTACTGGATCTGCTATCAGATGCAGGTTCCTAGAAAGGGGCTGCAGTTGCTTTGGGGTTCTGTTTTTGAGCTACTAATTTTAATAGTTGTTTTTTAATTGTCTTGTCACTTGTGTTATGTATGCCACCTTGGAAGAGCCCTCAATTAAACAGGATCTACAATAAAATATCTTTGTTGGACCATGATTTATTAACTATGGAAGGTGAATTGTACAGTAGTCTAAAGTCCAACAAATCTCAATATGGCTTTGCATAAGTTGCAAAGGAATTGTTCAGTGCATCGATGCAGACCCAAGCATTAAATATCATCTTCACTAGCTGCCAGCAGCTTTGTTGGATCTGAAGCTGAATCTGCCCTTTAGGTCGTGGGACATGAAATATTTTCTGAATAGGCAGCAACAGTGATTCAGTTTCTGCTTACAAAAAAAATTGAGTGATGGACATCTCCCACCTTTCAATGTGATCTTTGCTTTAACAGTTGCATTCCTATTCTTCCATTTCTGCAGAATCTGAGCACAGTGGTCAGCGCAGCAAGTAAACTTGCTCAGCTCCGGTGTCTTTGGCAGACTAGAGATTCTGAACAAGTGAGTGCCACAACTTGGGGATTAGCCATATACACCTGTGCAGGTAAGCGATATCTATCCTACTGACATGTTTGTGGAATTTCTCAGTATATGTTTTTTTTCCCATTCGGTTCAGTTGTGTCCAATTCTCAGAGACTACCTGAAGTTTTTTTCAGAAGTGGTTTGCCATTCCCTTTCTTCTAAGTCTGAGAGAAAGTGGCTGGCCCAATGTCACCCAGTGTTCTGCCCCCCTCAACCCCCCCCCCCAGAAGACACACGAGCTGACTATATTTGCCAGCAATTTATTCTTGCTACAGATCTCAGCTCTGGCAACAAACCTGCGATTGCCTGCCAAGTCCTCCTTATCTCTTCAATGCTACTGCGGTCTGTTGCTGGAGCAACCCAGAGTTCAGAAGTAAACAGACGTCCAAAAAGCCAATTCCTGAGTCTCGCAATAAAGCAGCCAGTTTCCAAAAGTCAGTTTTTGTCCGTCATGGAGCCCAAAGGCAGCTCCACTCACTTTTATACTCTGTGGGGTGTGGCTCCGTGACTCAGCACTCCCTGGGCCAGCCCCTTCCTTTCTTTTGCTGCGCACGCTTCACTCGGTGTTGCTGTCTTGCATCTAGCCACGATTGATCCTCCTCAGCTGGCTCTTGGGGCGTTGTCAGGGAGGAGGAGGAGGGGTCGAGGGAAAGAGGCCGTGTCAGCTCCTCCTCCTCCACCTGGCCTGCCTCTGGAATCTGGAGTGGAGCCAGAGAGGAAGGTTCCGCAGAGGGAAGCCCTGTTGGCTCTTCCCCTTCACTCTCCGAGTCACTCTCTGCCAGGAAGCCCGGCTCGGGGCCCGCAGACACAACACCCAGTTGGCTTTGAGCCTCAGCTAGGATTAGAACTCCTGATAGTCTGTGTTTAGCCTGATGCCTTAACCACTGGACCAAATAGAATGAAATTTAAAATTATTGGAAGAATTTCAACGTTAACGTTTATGAGCTAATGTTAAATGCAGTTTGTTGAAATGAGGTTTTAAGTCCTGCAAAAATTGCTGAGAAAATGAAAACAAATACCTGAAAGATACTATTTTTTGTTGAAAGCTTATCTTATGGAAGGAGCAGTGGTGGGATTCAGCCAGTTCGCACCACTTCGGGAGAACCAGTTGTTAACTTTCTGAGCAGTTTGGTGAACTGCTTGTTGGAAGAAATCATTAGGGCAGAGAACCGGTTGTTAAATTACTTGAATCCCACCACTGGGGAAGGAGTGAGTGCATACCAAAAGTGGGTGGGGGGAGGAACATTTCAAGCAGATGCTCGACAAGATTTCTCCCTCAGGCATGATAACGGTTCTGCCTATCTTATTTGCCAGGATTGAAAGAGAATGGAAAGAGAATTGTCAGCTAAAATATGAAGCTCATTTATTTAAAATCTGCTAACTTTCAAAATCTCTCGCTTTCTCCCAATTAAAGCCAGAATATTGACAACATTAATGACTACAAAGGATTCTACAGGTAATGTTACATTGTTATTGGGGAGTCTTTTAGCAGGGGTTTTAAATATATTCTCCAGAAAAAGTGGAAGTGTAGAGGAAGGTAGAGATAACATTGGCAAAGGATGCAAGAACTGTTAGCAGTCAACAGTATCACAGCTCTGGGGAAAGTGGGTACCTAAGAGAAAGACTCAAAATACCCCTGCTATGATCTTCGAAGGGACAAGAGGCTTTCAGATTTTATTATACTCTATAACAATAAAATACCAGTACAGGTAGTCCTAGGTTATTAACCACTTCCTCAGCAACTGAAATTACAGTGGCCCTCAATGAGAGGTAGTTATCACTGGTCCTTGATGTTTCAGCCCTCCCAGCACCCCCACAGTCACATGATCTCAATCTGGCACTTGACAGTCGGTTCACTCTTACAACAATTGTAGCATCTCAGAGTCACAGGATTGCCGTTTGTAGCCTTCCCTGCTTTGCTTCCCACAAGCAAAGCCAATGGAGAAGCCGGCAGGGAAGGTTGAAAGTCACTCCCACCCAGCAATAGTTACCTCAACCCTTGTTGGACTCATAATAGGGCACACCAGCCCCACTGAAACACACCCTCCCCCACCTGGCAGCAGCCACTCCTACTCTTGATGTGCTTGCAGCATCCTGTGCTGACCCCTCATGTATCCTTCCCCACCTGCTAGCACTTACCAGCCTCCTTGTCAGCCGACCAGCGCTTGGAACTGATTTTCGCACTGTGGTTGCTGGAAGCTAGCAGGAAATTATGTGGAGGTCCTTGCTTAATGACCTGTGAACCTCTCTTAAGGACAGCAGCGGGGACTGCCAAGATTGGTAAATGATGCAGTCTCGTGATGATGTGGTTTATGTCCGTATCGCTTTGTGGACTACTTGTAGTCCTTGCAGTATCTGTCCTCCTTTGGAGGATGCTTCAATACTACCCATATGTCCTTACTGGCTATGGAAGACAAGAGAAGAATAACTAGGAAAGAGCTGTCATTAGAATAAAGGGCTCAATAGAATAACACAAACTTTCCCATTCACAAGTCACTTTTCTTTAAGAATCAAAAGGAAGGTGTGAAGCGAAAACTCTCTATGATTGACCTCACCCCATTCCTAAGAGGTCTATAAGGGGCGTGCATAAGAGCACAAACGTGCCTACCGTTCCCTGTCCTATTGTTCTTCTTTATTATATCCAATTAATATAGTTATTACATACTTATGTTCATATATAAGCTTATATATTATATAGTTATTTCATGTTAATGCTTATATATACTGTTATGACAAAATAAATTAAATTAAAAAAAGAAGCAAGGAATCCTTGACTGCAAATTTTAGTCATGTTTGAGCAGTTGAAACAGGCGGAGAAGGGTATGGGGGAACACACTCATTCAGTGGAGGACTCTGCTGGATTTGCAAAGCATTCTGTAAAACCTGGGAGGTTCCTTCAGGGGGTGAAAGAAGGATTCAACCCCATAAGCATCTCATTAGCATTTCATCCTCCAAAGCTTTGAGTAGGAGCGTTGAAGGAGTTCTCTTTGCAATTATGATCAGAACAGGAAATTTGCCTTCCCTGTAGAGATTGAATTATGCATGCTTACATGCAGACAAATAATGTATATTTTTCTGGAAAGACAGGCTTTAGGTTTTTTATTAATTCCTTCTATTTGGGGAAAAAAATGTAATTTTGCAAATGCCTGATCGAGGCAGAAAGGATTTCTTTACCTGTATGTGCTGAGATGATGATACAGCTTTATGAGAGCTGACTTTAAATACTGTGATTGTGAGGGATTCTGTGTAAGTGACAGAAGAATCTACGTAAGCCGTGGGAATTCCTCCTATAATCTAGTCAAAGAGTGGTCGGGTAAGCATCTGTCATCAATGTCCTTATGTTCCTAGTTACAAAGTAATTGAGAAATGTGGTTGATTCCCAAACTGCCCTTTGAAGTGAATCAGGCCATAAAATGGGAATCACTAGGAATCCTGGAATGCACTTTTAATATAGTGTAGGTGTTGTAACAGAATCTTGAAAGCCTATCAAAAATTCTCTTTACTTCCACTTGTACCTAATCCAGTCACAGCGTTGGTTTGAATTTCTTTCTTACACTTTCTACTTTCCCAGAACTCAAACATATTTCTTTGTAATGGTCTGATATTGCTTTTTTCCTTCTCTAAGTCAGATTCACATTCCCACTGTATTACAAGGTTTGGTGTGCAGAAATTTATTTCTGGGAAAAAGACATCGCCTTACTGAAGGGCTTGTTTTCAATTTGAGACTTCTCTTGTGCCCTTCTTGAAACACAAAGTTAAGTAGGACTGAAAGTTCTTTTGTGGAAGGAAGAAGGAATTAAATTTAAGTCTATAAACCGCTCCAAAATGTCACTTCTTTTAAAGAAGCTACAAACTTCAAAAAAAGTTTTTTTTTGGGGAAAAAAAAAGCTACAAACTACAAAAAAAGTTTGGAAGGAATGTGGGGGGGGTGGAGGAACAGTGTAATGATTTGTATTCAGGAGTTTCTCTTCTCCTAGCATAGGTATTGTGCTATCATTTTGAAAGCTATTGAAGCTATTTCCTGTTTAAAATTGATTTGCTTGTTTTATTTCAAGGTATGTAATTGCTAATAAGTATTCTTTCCTCCTCTTTCTAGTTCTGATCCGTTTTGTAGTCATGATGGTTCTCAATATTTGGGTCATCACTACTATATTGGAATACCGGAAGGCTAAGAAGCAAGACTAAAATGCAGACCCTCCCCCCCTTTTTTAAACAACATGGACTAAAATGAGACATTCCATTAAAGGAGAGCTGATGTTTACATACTGTATATGTACCTGACATTCCGTGCCAACACCTCAGGTGCATTGTGATGTTTACGCTTACTGTTTGTAAAAAAAATAATTGGCTAGATGAACAAAGTATTTCATTTTATATGAGCAGATTGCATCTCAAATTGGTTGATTTTTATTTGTTGGTTATCTCCGTGGACAATCCCACCCTTTTAGCACAGTAGGACCAACAACAGTTCAAGACAACAGAAAACTAATGTTTTATATTTATTGAGTTGCTGGCTTTTCAGAACTGCACTTCTGGCAACTGTTATCTGTGGGGGTTTTTTCATTAAGGTGAAATTTATCCTCCAAAGATAAACTAGCCTATGAGGAAATCTTTCTCTGATTTCCTCATGCTAAATTTCTTCTAAATCTTCCTCTTAAAAAAAGACCTGTGTATTTTATTTAGTTAAGGGTATTTCAAAACAGCTTCAACCAGAAAATTTTTTTAAAAAATCCTTTTATTTCAGTTCCTGCACTTTAAATATGTTAAACTTGATACTTTGTTTGGGTTTATGTGTCAGTCTATATTTTTTGAACCAAATTTGTATCACTATTTTGAGTAGCTGTTAACTGTTATACTTTGGTTCCAAATATAAACAAATACATGAAACCTGAAGAACATCAACAATATTTCAGCAATTCTTTGAACTTGGTTTAGTGTCCCACTAGGTTTCAAGAAGTATAAACGTATCATTAGTGCTTAATTCTGAAAGCTACTTCAGCAATAAAGAACGGCGGCATTTCAAAAAAATATTAGTAAAGCTCTGTGTCTATTCTTTGAACTAAATATGCAGCTTTCTGCAATTAAACTTAATTAAGGAAATAAAGTGCTTTTGTTTAATGTTAAGTACAGTATCTTAATTACATTTTCAAAATTTCTTTAACTCTTGAATAATTGTGCATGTCACATGGGAATAATATATATATGACCTGCTCTATTATGTGGGAAATTATCTGCAGAGAAATTAAGTATTTATGAGTTCAGCTTGTCCTGGTAAAGGATTTTTGTCAAATTAGAGATGCAACAGATTTTATTACGGAGGTGGCCAAGCTACATTTTATTTAGCCTGGTTTGTCAGGATTTTTGTAAGGATTAAAAGAAAAAAACATCTACATGCATTCCATCTGAGATGACATAAAGATTAAACATTTTAAATTACAATACCACGTAAGTTAATGTCTGTTGTGAGTGTTTGTGTGTGTACCTTCGAGTCAATATGGACTCCTAGCGGCTATTTGGATTAGTCCCTGCAGTATTTTGGACAAAGTTTTGTGGAAGAGGTTTGCCATTGCATCCTTCCTAGGACTGAGAGGGATTGACTGGCCCAAGGTCAATCAATTGGCTTTGTGCCTAAAGTGGGACTAGAATTCAGAATCGCCTCCTCCTCACCTGGTGCCTTAACGGACTAGACCAAAGTGGGTGTGCGTTTATGTGTATATATGCAGTGCATTCAGAAAGTATTCAGACCCCCTTCACTGATTTTACAAATGACAATGTGAAAACAATGTTAGAAATATCAGTACATTTATTTAAAGAAAAAAACTGAAATATCACATTGGTGTAAGCATTCAGACCCTTCACTTATGACTTCGTTGAAGCACCTTAGGCAGCAATTAGAGCCTTGAGTCTTTTGGGGTATGACGCCATAAGCTTTGCATACCTGGATTGGGGGATTTTTTGCCATTCTTCCTTTCAAATCCTCACAAGCTCAGGTTGGATGGTTCGGTGGACAGCTAATTTTAGGGATGTTCAATAGGGTTCAAGTCAGGGCTCTGGCTGGGCCACTCTAGGATGGGTCCCCAAGCTGTGGACTGTGGCCCACTACCAGTCCGCAGCCTATTTGCAACCATGCTGCGTGAGTGGCCGGTTGGTGTGTCCATCCGCATGCATAGCCCCATTTGTGAGCATTGCAGGGGCTCGCGGCACAACTTGTGTGTCAGCACTTATGGCCCCACTTGCACGAGTGTCGGCGCTTGTGGCCCCACTTGCACGAGTATCACAGGTGCTTGCAGCTCCACTCGTGTGAGCATCATGGGCCTGCAATTACTGCAGGTTCGAGCCCGGCCCAAGGTTGACTCAGCCTTCCATCCTTTATAAGGTAGGTAAAATGAGGACCCAGATTGTTGGGGCGGCAATAAGTTGACTTTGTAAAAATATACAAATAGAATGAGACTATTGCCTTATACACTGTAAGCCGCCCTGAGTCTTCGGAGAAGGGCGGGGTATAAATGTAAACAAAAAACAAACAAAAAAAACTTGGGGCCTCACATGAGCATTGTGGGCACTTTCAGCCTCACAAGCAATGGGTGCATATGCCCCTGCCCCTTACACAAAACCATCCTTCTGTCCTGTCCCCTCCCAACCACAACCAAAAAGACACGCGAGCTGACTATCTTTGCCAGCAATTTACTTCGACGACAGATAACAATTCTGGCAACGAACCTGCGATTGCCAGCCAAGTTCTCCTCAGACCAGCATAATTGCAGTTCAGAAATAAACATAAGCCAAAGTCTTAATCACAAAATAGCACAGCCAAAGCTCCCAAAAGTCTGTTTTTTGTCCATCAGGAAGCCCAATGGCAGCTCCACCCCCTTTTATATCCTGTGGGGTGTGGCTCCGTTACTCAGCCCTCCCTGGGCCGGCCCCTTCCTTCCTTTTGCTGCTCACACTTCACTCGGCGTTGCTGCCTTGCATCTAGCCATGATTGATTCTCCTCAGCTGGCTCTTGGAGCCCTGCCAGGGAGGAGGAGGAGGGGTCGAGGGAAAGGGCCATGTCAGGTCCTCCTCCTCCACCTGGCCTGCCTCTGGGACCTGGAGCGGAGCCAGAGAGGGAGGTCCTGCAGAGGGAAGCCCTGTCGGCTCTTCCCCCTCACACTCTCTGAGTCACTCTCAGCCAGGAGGCCCAGCTCGGAGGCTGCAGCAGACACAACACCTTCTTTCCCTCCCCTCCAAGCTAGGCCACCAACCTGCAAAGATTGGGGAACTGCTCTAGGATATTCAGAGTTGTCCCTAAGCCACTCCTGTGTTGCCTTGACTGTGTGCTTAAGGATCGTCATGTTGAAAAGTGAACCTTCAACCCAGTCTGAGGTCCTGAGTGCTGTGGAACAGGTTTTTATTGAGCATATCCCTGTACTTTGCTGCATTCAGCTTTCCCTCAACCCTGAGCAGTCTCCCAATCCCTGCTGCTGAAAGTCACTTTTGTTGTTGCCACTTTCCTTAATACTGTCCTAGGGAGGTAATGAATCTGTAAGGGACAAAAGCCAGGGTCCAACAGGCAAGACTTCTCTAAATTACGATCTATAGTAACAAATCCCACAGCTGAGTAAAATCCTGTATCATTGGATTGGTCAGATTAAAGTAGGACATAGTTCTTGTTTAGTGATCACAACTGGAACCAGCAGCTTTGTCATTAAGTGAAGCTGTCACTTAGTGAAAAATCACATGACTGACTGCATCCCTTTCTCCACCCTTTGGAATGTTCAATTCAGTACTGAGATAATTATCAAGACAGGAATTGTTGGTATTTGGAGAGGAAGAGATGAGAGACAGTAGGGAATATTTTTTAAAAAATGTAGTAGGGCCCACATCTTAGAAGGGGTCTGGGAGTGTATTATACAAACAACCAAGTGTATTCTCCATTGTGTGTCTGCTCACTCTCTTGTACTCTGTGCTTTTGGGGGGGGGGGAAGAAGAAAAAACATGAGCCAGCCACAAGAGATTGCCTGCAGAAATCACATAGATGATCACATGACCTCGGGACCCTGCAACCTCCCCCCTCATAGAAAGCAAGGGAAGGGATTACAAGAGAGTAAGTGGACCTCTCTCTAATATTTTCATCCGGAACTTCCAAAATCACACTATATCTCAAGCAGATGACTTTCTCAATTCCTATACATCTAAATCATCCAATTCTCTTTCCAACTCTTTATCTCGGACCTCAGATTTACTTTCTAGAATTTCCACTCTTATTTTGTTTTATATTGTCAGATAATTTTTCAATGTCTTTCTGTCTTAATTTTCCTAATCTTTCATCCATTCATTTCTCAAAATCATCATTTCCCCCCCTGGAGAATTGCTTCTGGTGGGTAACGGCAACCTAACTTACTCTGTATCTTTTATCTCTCCGGATCAAAGGAAGATTGTGGAATTAAACATGTGTTCTGGACAGAATTTCCTTCCAATTGAACTAGGAAAAAATTTGCAGCTACTCTCGATTTTTAATCTCTGCTCCCAACTGCAACAGAGCTAATATGGATATTTACAGCTTTGCTTTCTCCATCTCTTAACTATTTAAGAAGCAATTAATTATAGATGCAGCAAAGAAAAGATTTTTCTTTGAAGATGTTTGAAACATCTTCAAAGGAAAAGAGAAAAAATTGCAGACTACAGGAACCAGGAGCACTACTCAGGTGACCCTGAGGACACACATAAACCTCCAATGACCCTCTAAAAGGATACAAATGACCAGCTGTCTGCAAGGAATATAAATCATTCCTTTCCCCAATATCCTGTCAGAGCTGAAGAAGCTTCTTCAATGAGAAGCGAAACGTCTTCAAAAAAAAAACAACCATGGAAATTCAGTTTCCTCCTGTAAAGCATGTTTGGGACTTAGATCAACTTATGGCAAAACATGGTGTTCTGAACCAAAACAATTGTTCCTGGATGAAATGTTAACTGAAGAAATCTTAAGATTTAAGATTTAGTTTCACATTAACTGATATAGTGAACCTTGCCAAGGTGGTTTGAATAGTTCATGTCTATGGATGAATTGTGTCTGATAGAGCAAAGTAAAGTTTAAAAATGTCTATCAACTGTGCAACTCATGGTCAGTTTCAGAAGCGTATGTGGCAGACAGCAAGGAATGATCCTGTATTTTATTTTTATTTTTTTAAATCATTTTTATTGTAAGATCTTTGATTGTTATGATTTGCAGAGTCCTTGGGAGTTGGGTGGCTTTTAAGTTTAATAATAACATGAACACTTAAGACTTAGGTATGAACATCAGCAAAAAAGTCTTACATTTTTTCTTACTTTGGAATTGATGGGACACTTTTCTGACAGCAAAATTCATGCAGAATTCCCTTCATAAAGATCTTGATAAGCTTAAACTAATTATTTTGGATAAAAAGGAAATCATGCTCAGGCTTCTTTCTAAAACCAAAGTTCTGATCTGCATTTAAAAAGCCTGAAAGTCACTAAATATAGATTTTCACATAACCATGTAAGAGTCAACTGAATCTATATACAATGCTGGTTTCAAGTACAGTGCAGTTATTCACATTATTTTTTTAAAAAAAATCAACTTGCTAATATTAGTATCTTACTCAAATAGTTTATTTAAAAAAAATATATTTCTTCCAATTCAGATCATCCCACAAATAACAATTTATAATATAAAATATGTATGCCATTAGTGAATTGAAACAAGGTTTATTGTTTACATTTTTTAAACAGTAAGTTTTGTATGCAAAATATGCATTTCTTAAAATATTTTGTTGTACACTCACTGTTCAGAGCAAGCACACAAGACAATATTCTTTCACCGTGTCATGAAGTTGTAAAAATTAACCAAAATAGAAGTATATTTAAATGTGCAAGCTAGATTATCTATTATTAGACCCTTTTATAGGTACATGATTTTCAGTCTGTGTCAGTGGAAGCAGCCATGTTATAGGTCCAAGTGAATTGAAATTTCTTGTGCGTGATCTACTGAAGTGAACTCCTAATAAGGGAGGCTTGAATGAGCCAATCTCAGCATGTGATGAGCTCAGACATAACCACATACAACTGCACAAACAAACGGAAAATATGTAGGACTTCTGCTTGGTGAATTCTACACCAATTCCAATTTTTATGAGGGTGGATGCCATATAGTTCCTGGTCCTCTCGTTTTAAATACCCAATTTCTGTTACTGAAATAAAAACAAAATCTAGTGAAATGTATCAGTCCCTTTCTTCAAATAATAGATTCTACATTCCATTGTTATTATCATACAACGCCTGTGCATATATATGCATACATTTTTTTAAAAAAAGTCCCAAAGTAGTTTCCAATATTTCTTTTCTTTTTCTTATTCTCATTGTGTTTAACATAGCATCTTGTAGTTCTATATAAAACATGCATTTGTGGGATAAATTATGGACATGGCATGAATGAGTTTACAAATTATATTCTGTACAACATAAAAAAAATAGATTAAGTGCCTCCGTGGCGCCTTTTCCTTCCACAAATTCTCAAACACACAAAACTGAGATTATTTTTCCTGTTGCTAAAGCTATGTGCTTAGAGAATAGGGCTGAAAGGTTTAAAATACATCTACAGTATTTTTCAGTTATTGTAAAATTCCTTAAACATTGTGCGATGAAAATGTAAAAATAGTTATATTTTTCCAGAAATAAAACACACAGCTAGGATAGTATGCCAAAAAAAAAAAAAAAAAAGTGAAAATCATAGCACTTAGTAAGGAGAATACAAAATCTGTGACTAATACTGAGAATTGAACAAAGAACTGATTTCAAAATACCTATGCATGAAAGTTATATATTAGTTCTAATACTACCAGTTCATTGTTTTCGGAAGCAATGTTTAGCTGATTCCCCCCTCCCCTCCCCTCCCCTCTCAAACCTATTAGGTACACATTCATATAGACTTGACATTGATATAAACTATTACATGTAAACATAGTGCACTATTATTCTGCAACAAAGCAAAATTGCATTTAAGAGCTGGTAAACCTCTGCATTCTTTTATCTCTTAAATATCAGGAATGAGCATAAACTTTAAGGGGACAAAATTAATTTAAGGCATTCACAACTGATAAAACAAGACTTGGGACTGCTTGTTAGGCAATAAGTACATACCTGGGACTTTTCATTATATTTAACTGCTGAGTGCAGACATGCTGAATAAACAAGTATGAATGATATAAATGTCAACCTTATGGCTTTATACAAGTGCATAGTTGCAAACTGTAGTAATGGAATATGAATAAATGTATAAAAATAAAATGAAAAAAAAATTAAAAAAACACTTTTGCAGCATTACAATACAATGTGTTTATTTTAAACACCAAAATACATACAACACACAGTATAATGGTCACTTTTTAAAATGCAGTCTTCATCAATCTGATATGACCCTGCCACTCATGGCTTTCTTTTGGCAAAGTTGCTGGTAGCGTTTCTCTCCAGAAGCTGAACAAAGATGGATTCTTCACGACTCATCATTTTGATCCCTGCTGAGTCTTTGTGGAAAGAGCTTCAAGAGAATCTCTCCCCCCCCCACCCCCAATGTTTAAATATATTTTTATTTCAAGAGGTCTGTGAGTGAGACGTTCTTGCTCTGGAGACATTTTGTTGTTTTGGCTGCAGACTAGGAGTGTCGTTCACCCGAAGAAGCTGGTTTTTACACACAAAGATGGTGATGGAGACACGTTGGAGAAAAGAGTAAGCCACGACTTCTAGGTTTTTCACGGAAGCCAGATTTATATCTTTCTCGTATGAGAGAAGCCGGCAAAAGGGACAGGTGAAGGCAGGGAGAGGAGCTGGGGTGGGGGTGGGGGGGAAACATGTGAAGAACAGACAGCAAACATCACAGTAGCTCAGGCACAATATAGCAACAAAAGAGAGCAGATAATAAAACCAAAGCTCTGATTTTTATTAAGCGTATTTGGAAACAAAAGACCTGGCAGCTGCTCCTGTTTGGCCAGATGGAATATACTGACCTTGGCAGGCAAGGCCGCTGTCCAAAGCACACTTGATGTCTTCCTCCTGGGCGTTCTTGAGGTTTTCTTTTCTTACCATTCCAGGCCTTGAGGGCAGAAGCTTGCAGGGCACGAAGATCAGAGAAGGTCAAGGCCCACGGCTTGTGCAGAGGGCATTCCAACTGATGGAAGTCTCTTCCTTGCTTTGATCTCCAGAAGGAAAGGGATATCAGGCACTGCTGGAGGCACGGGGAGGTGCGGTGCAGTGCAGTAACAGTGGTGAAAGGGATTTCTTCATATTTGGTGATACAGGAGAATCTTTGTAATGCAAGTAGTCATTGAGTTACGTCTGCAGTTGGGAGCGGGGTTGTGAGATGTGATAAAGCACGATGCCACATGATTGCTTGGTGACCATAATCACTAAGTCCTGGTTGTCCCTAGTAGTAAATAGCCCAAAACGCAGTCTTGCAGATCATTAAGTGGGAAGCAGAGGGAGTCCCAGGTAAGGAGTGCAGGGGTGCTGTGGAGGGGAAGTGGGGGAGCCCTGGGTAACCCGGAGTAGGCCACATGTGAGTTGGGGATGGGGTGCTTTGTGTGGTGCAATTTCAGAAGGCCAGGGAATGAAGGCAAGGTATATGCAATCACAGGGAAGGAGGCCATGGAAACAGGGCACAGGGAGCTTGTGTATGTGTGTGCACATGTACAAGCTCAGGGGGGGCTTAGAAAATGGGTGCAGAGTGCACCTTTCCTTGGCCTCCCTGTGATTGCATGCAGCCTGCACCTCTTTTCACGGCCTTCCTCTAATCACATGCACTCCACACCTGCCCCCTACCCACCTGACTCCTGTGCCGGGCCTCCCCCCTGCGGCATATCCTCCACTTCCTTTCCTGGGCCTCCTTCTGCTTCCCATGAGTCTTGGGCTGCCTTGGTGTCAACGGCAGTCATAACTCAAGGTACGATGTTTCAGTCTTATTTCAGAGGGATGAAGAACACCTTGAAAACTGCATTCCCAGAAGGCAGTTAGCTGGGGAAAAAAAAGAAAGAAAAGACCTCAGTCAGTATAAATATAGTAAATTCAAGTTCATCGTCTGTGGGCTCTAAGGAAATAGAGGTAGGCAACGAGGCAATGCTGGATCTCTTAGCAAGTCTGGTTCACATTAGCAAAGCGAAAGATTTCTCTTTGTATATTTATCTTAAGGAGCAGTTAATTTCTTTCCTTCAGATACACAGCATCTTGTCACTCTCATTTCAAACTGATTGTCACAACTCACTTTGTTGCTGGAGGGAACAGAATAATAAAGCTGTTTCAGGATCAGAGATAAGAATGATGCAAAATGGGGCAAAATTTAGAACTGTCAATCATAGATACTCTTGGTCAAGAGCAAAGCAGCCCAAATTGTACCACAGAAAGTCCGAAAATCTTTAGTGAAAAAAGTTGTTAATTCTGGCCGATTGTGTGATGGGTATTAGAATAGAATCTAGTTTACATTTCATTTATTTATTTAAAACATTTATATATCTGACTATCTTTCTCCCAATCAAAAAATGATTCAAAGGAAAGGTTATATTCCCCTCAAAGGTGATTTGGAAATTAGGAAATCCAGCCTAATCTTAAATAATTTGTCGGGGGATGGAGACAAGACATTCTATCATTCCTATGCTGATGATCTATTCTCGCGTAATATATTTGCAAAGCAAGTTATACCACACTTTAGTATGACGAAGGTACACCAAAGCACGGGAAATCACGTTTTTACCTTGTCACCTACATATGAGCTTGCAGCAACGTGACATAACAAAGAATAGATCTGAATGTTCAAAAGGCACAAAGGCAGCCATACATGGCAAGTCTACTATAAGAAGCACATGTAAATATATAAGGGATTTTGACATTATAATTTCAAGGCAATAAAAATCATGCATGGATCAAATTATTATTATTATTATTAGATTTTAAGCCAGCACACATGGCTTAAAACATGCTGTAATAAAACCAATGCATTCTCCTGCAGATATTCATCCATTTACCTCTTTAGAATAAACACATTGTTATCATCATCGCTATCATCAAGATCGTCCTCAGCATCATCAATATTAAAATCAACATCAAAATCAATATCACCAAATGACCAATCCCAGTCTCTACATGCCATATCAATCAATCTGGAAAATGAGGTTTTATTAATGAGCCAAGTTAAGGACAATTCTGAATATCAAAACTACTGAAACATTCATTGGTTTTCTTGTGCATGGATTACCATTTCTGATATTGGTTAAAATGTAAGAATCGTATGCACAAGTCTTATGTACATTCTTAAAATTAACTCCTGGATGTCAAAGGGTGTCTCATAATGTATGGAATGCATGGTATTTCCCAGCACAAAATGATCCAGGGTTTTCATTTATTGTCAGTGCTCACAAACTGGAATGAAGAATTGGCACTCATAAATCTTGCAGAATCACCTCATCTTACTTCTGAAAGTATTTTGCTAATGTTTCAGAATTTTTCCAAGGAGGCAGAAATGAGGGGAAAAAGCAGCCATTTCTTTGGAATATAACTTCCTGGCCATAAAACTTTAGACAAATACTACCACCTAAAGACAAAAGTTTGACAGAAATATATGATTTAACAACATGTGCTTTTCATCTCTGTTGTAGGGTGTATACAAATTAAAAAGCGTATGCAAGTTAAGTTTAAGTACTTCACACTGACCTTACCCTACAAATGTAGACTTGCGGCAATTTTATGTGTCAAAATAAGAAGAAAAAACCCAAAACCCAACATCTAAGATGTAGAAACAAATGGATGGCTTTGTGTGATTAAAGCAACTATGTGAATGTTGTGTTAGTCTTGCATATCTGCTTATCTCAGATGTAATGCTAAATGGTTTAGTTCTAAGTAAATGAATCTAAAGTTCAGTTACTCCTGTGTGTCCTTCAAATTTTACTCTGATCATACAGAATTCCTCATAGTGGTTCTTCCTGCAGCATAGCTCAGTTGGGTGTAAGTTATCTCTGTCCCTAATCTCCATTGTGGCATCGTGTGGTGGCATCTCAATTCATATGGGGCAACTGGGAGAAGAAGAACAAAACAACTGTCCATTCTGCCGGCTCTAAAGCAGAATAAGACCGAGGAACCTTTCATGAGATTTTGATGGAAAGTTCAACAAAGAGGAATTGACGTGCACCTTGGTAAATCAGAAAAACCGTGTTTCCCTGAAAATAAGAGCCTGTCTTATATTTTTTTGAACCCTGAAATAAGCGCTTGGCCTTATTGTCATGCACTCAACAGCCTGATTGGGCTTATTATCAGGGGCTGTCTTATTTTGGGGGAAATAGGGTATTCAAGGATCAAGGGCATTCGTGATGATCTCATTGTGTAAATCTATCAATGAAGTCTCCAACAGATATGTCATCCTCTTCAAAATTAAAGCCTGCCCTCTCTATTTTTTGTAAAGCTATCTGTGGCTTTTGTTTTTGCTTTTTCAGATGCTGATTAGTTAACCAATACTACTTGAATGTGAATCAGAATATTTTAAAATGTTGCTATATCAGCAGAGCTGTGCTGTCAAAACATACCAACTGCCTTTGTAAGTTCCACTACTGAACTATAAACTAAAATGCATTTGGCAGTCAAAATGAAAGAACATCTCTATTATATCTGTATAAAATCAACCTTTTATCCACCTTTTTTTGGAATGTTACATTGCTGTTTATCATATTAATCTATGAAGGAACAAGCTAAACTTAAAGCATACTTCCTTAATAAGAAATATATCCCCCAAAACTTTAATATTTAAGTTGCAGTTCATATCATTTGTATTATGCACATCATGTATACATTGTGTAGCATTACACACATAGGATTCTATAGTTATGCATACACACACTTGCACACATTGGGGTGCTATTGCAAATGGGAAAGCCCACCAGTTACCCTGAGACTAAGATAGGAGGTAAGCTAGATCTATCCTGTAAGGGTAGTGGGATAAACTGTGGACGATGTGCCCTCTGAGGCAAAATGTTAGGTGCAACCATTTAAGTTGCTGTCAAATAACTGTTTCAGTCACTGAATGTAGAATAACATGGTGCAGGAGAAGGTTCAGCATGACCCAGGAGGAAATGGGACTTTCTAGATTTCTCTGGAACTTTCTGTTCCTGGATTGATTTTACAGATCTCTACTTCCTGCCTCAATCTTTAATTATGACTACGTGGAGAATACTGATCTTAGCATTACTAGTAAAACTAAAGGTGCAGATTCAAGAAGAGAACTGTAATACTTTAAAGCCACTTCATAATTTAAAACGGATTTAAAAGTATAATTTTCTCTGGATTAAATTAGAACACTTTACTCCATTATTTTTAGTTTTTTCCTGACATCAAAAGGAATTATCTATGCTTCTTCAATAATTTATATGCAACAAATAGAAAAAAACAGGGCAAAGCATGAAATGCACACAAAATGCTTTTCACGCCGTTAAACATACTCAAAACTGGTTTGTTGTTAAATGACAATATTTTGGTTTTAGATTACGGCTCCCTAATGAAGCATGGGCCATTGTAGGTAATAGCAGTTGGGTAATGCAAATGTAATACATTTTAAACTGCTTAGTATTTTGAATAAACTATTGAGCTAATTATTATACAAATACTGCATATTTCAAAATATTGTCATTTATGCTTTGTAGCCAAATTCTCACAGTTAGTTCTCACTTAACATGCATCTGTACTTCAATCATAATTCCCTATTACTTACTCTTGATATATTAATAAAAGAATATAGTATAGAAAAAACACAATTCAGTGAAGAATAATTCGCAGGGCAGGCTCAGTACTAAAAAATAAAATAAAACTGTGATGAAGTAGTGGAACCCAAAACATATCATGTCTTGATATACTTTTAAAAAATGAACGTGGGCTAATATTTCCTATTAGGTTCAGATCTACAGGTACTTATTGATGCCTTTCTAAGATGGGTGAAATTCCATGGATGATTTATTCTACACTGTTACCATGAATTGAAAAACTGAGGAGGAAGGATTGGCCCATCCAATAGGAATAACAAGCCAAGGAAAACTGTAAATCAATTTGGCAGTAGGGCACCTGCGGCATGATTTTAGAGAAGATGCAGCTGTTTCCATTTGTTGCAGGGAGGTGCTATCTCTGCACTCCCAGTCCTTTTAGATATTGCACATGGACTGTGCAGCCCTATTTATCTGTATACCGCAGACTCCAAATAAGCAACCTAGTTTTTGCTAATAAAATCAATACTTGTCTCAATCTTCCTAGAGTTATTATTAACCTAGCATTCCATTGCTATGGATACATTTTAAGGTACGTATGTCTTCTTAACTGAGTCACAAAACTCCCACTTCTGTCACAAAGGTAAAAGAAGGTATCATGTCAATCCTAGATCCTATTTTAGTACAAATGCTAAGTGAAATGTTAATATATATTGCTAGTTCATGTATGATATACCATATGCTAAATAAATAAAATAAAAATGCAGACCTGGAACTTCTAAGATTTAAATTTCACCTTCTAAATCAAATAATCTTACTATAAAGGAGAGCTGTATAAACCAATAACTTTTCATTCCCTCAGACACTGGATAAGAGAAGCAAAGGATCCATGGTTCCTAAGATCTAAATCCACAGGTCTATAGGATTCAGCCGTAAGAGAGTAACTACATACCCTAATATATGGGCAGTAGAAGACTTTCACAGGTGGATACATCTCATCAAAGAAATATTTGGCATGACTCCCTCAAGTGCCCTGGACAGTGTTCTAAAAAGTTATCACAATTTTGTACATGTAACTTTTTACCTTGGGGGAAAGCTTTCTTTTTTATTTGGTGGAAGCTGTTTGCTTGGCCGCCTGAGAGACTGGCTCGGCTGGACCTTCATGGAAGTTCTGGGTGAAGATCGTGCAAAAGGATCTGGTGCTGGAGGCTTTTTGGGAATTTTTTTTCCTAGGCGGTTCACCCATTTTTGCTGTTCCTCTGTAGAATTAGCTAACAGTAATAGATTCTTTGCAGTTGAAATATCATAATTCACTGAAATATATTAAAAACAAATACTTTAGAACAGAATCGTATTAGTGCAATACACTGTATTTGAAGAGAAACCACATCTTATTTTGAAAAATAAAAGTACTTTTTTTAAAAAAAAAAAACCAACACATTAAATAGCATTTTTGTCCAATCAAAACTAGTCAAGTTGATAGAGATACTGATATAAAAAAGCTGTTATTCGTGGAAATTTTTTGTTATGTTGTTGTTGTTGTTTTGTTTTTTTCTTTCTATGTTGTATTTTTGTACCATGTTTCAAATGTTGGAACTTCAATAAATACTATTTTAAAAAGAACTAGTCAAGTTGAAAGGGCAGAAGTTTAAGCTGATGTGCAACTTTCCAGCTGAAATCGAGGTAGAATTTTAGCAAGATTTTTTATAGCATTAGCCTTTGAACAATTCAGCCAATTATAGTCAAGATAAGCCATCTAAATTTTATTACATTCTCTAATTTTATGTACACTGAGAGCATATGCACCAAGACAAATTCCTTGTGTGTCCAATCACACTTGGCCAATAAAAATTCTATTCTATATTCTATTCTATTCTAATGCCACAAAAGAGTACATTTTGTCTAAAATCTCTTATTTTTTGCCTGAATGATACAGCCTAATTAAAGGACATCCTTGTCTCTTGTGCATCTCTGTGGTAGATTGCTACAGAATTTGAAAACCTGCATATTCTTCTGGGTCATTTTAATCTTAAGAAATTTTAATCTAGCTATGGACTCTGAAATTTTCTAAGGATCAATTAGCAATCAACTTGGATTTTATTTATTTTAAACTTATCTTCAAAGGAGAATATGTGTAGCTCAAGGTTGATCATCACTGATAGTGTTACCACTGATGGGTAATGAAACATCTGCAAGAACACAACCCAGCTCAGAGAACGCTAAGGAACCCTCAAGCTTACCTTTGCAAGGTGCTATTATTTCTTCTTTTTTATCCATGTGATCTTTATGGCATTTGATATGGCAACGGCGACATTCAAGAGCAGGAGGAGGTTTGAACATGTTCCACAAAGGCTTCATGCAAGCTTCACAGTTGGTTGGAAAATGATAAAGGGTAGGTATAAACTCATGTCCCTTGTGGCAAATATAATTTGATTTTTCCCCTGATGATTCTACAGGAAACTCTTGTTCTTTTTTACTTTCTCCTTCATTATCGTACAGGATCTGGAATTGGGAAAAAAGTCAGTCATACTGATAGAGAAAACATATATCTAATGACAAAAGATTAGTTATGGAAAAGTTTCAAATGCTTCTTAAATATTCCTCCTCCCCACAGTAATTCTTAGCAAGGTTTTTCTTCTATGTTGTATTTTTGTACCATGTTTCAAATGTTGGAACTTCAATAAATACTATTTTAAAAAGAACTAGTCAAGTTGAAAGGGCAGAAGTTTAAGCTGATGTGCAACTTTCCAGCTGAAATTGAGGTAGAATTTTAGCAAGATTTTTTATAGCATTAGCCTTTGAACAATTCAGCCAATTATAGTCAAGATAAGCCATCTAAATTTTATTACATTCTCTAATTTTATGTACACTGAGAGCATATGCACCAAGACAAATTCCTTGTGTGTCCAATCACACTTGGCCAATAAAAATTCTATTCTATATTCTATTCTATTCTAATGCCACAAAAGAGTACATTTTGTCTAAAATCTCTTATTTTTTGCCTGAATGATACAGCCTAATTAAAGGACATCCTTGTCTCTTGTGCATCTCTGTGGTAGATTGCTACAGAATTTGAAAACCTGCATATTCTTCTGGGTCATTTTAATCTTAAGGAATTTTAATCTAGCTATGGACTCTGAAATTTTCTAAGGATCAATTAGCAATCAACTTGGATTTTATTTATTTTAAACTTATCTTCAAAGGAGAATATGTGTAGCTCAAGGCTGATCATCACTGATAGTGTTACCACTGATGGGTAATGAAACATCTGCAAGAAAACAACCCCGCTCAGGGAACGCTAAGGAACCCTCAAGCTTACCTTTGCAAGGTGCTATTATTTCTTCTTTTTTATCCATGTGATCTTTATGGCATTTGATATGGCAACGGCGACATTCAAGAGCAGGAGGAGGTTTGAACATGTTCCACAAAGGCTTCATGCAAGCTTCACAGTTGGTTGGAAAATGATAAAGGGTAGGTATAAACTCATGTCCCTTGTGGCAAATATAATTTGATTTTTCCCCTGATGATTCTACAGGAAACTCTTGTTCTTTTTTACTTTCTCCTTCATTATCGTACAGGATCTGGAATTGGGAAAAAAGTCCGTCATACTGATAGAGAAAACATATATCTAATGACAAAAGATTAGTTATGGAAAAGTTTCAAATGCTTCTTAAATATTCCTCCTCCCCACAGTAATTCTTAGCAAGGTTTTTCTTCTATTCTTAACGTGGGAAAACAGTGATTTTCATCACCTAATTTGACAGCATGCATATGATTATAATTATTATAAAGTGGTTATAAAATAACTTATTTCTGCTGAAGAAAAAATATGATTCTCAGTAAAAGATACGATGCCTCACAAAACATTTGGAAAAATTCAGACAGAAAAGCTTTCCCCCACTTTTTTCTTTGCAAGATTTTTTGAGGAAAAAAAATCCTATAGAACAATTGCCTCTGTGTGTTTATTTCATGTTTGTCTAATAAACATGGCATCTCATCCTTGTCTACATTATATTTGTTTAAAAGTTTTTTAATAGGGATACCTGGAAAATCCTGGGAATATCTTTAGAATCTGCTCTGTACACATCCGTTTGTGTGACAGGTCGAACATGGAACAGTTTGCTATAGTAGCAGAAATGCAGATATGAAACAAAAATTTAAGTTAATTAACCATGAATCGCTTAAACATGAAGCCTTAATGTAGCAATATTTCTAGAAGTTTTCCCATTTACTTCATAGCGCTCATCTTGGACTTTAAATAAGATTTTAATTGTGCTCCTAATCCAACCTTTGATTTTTAAAGCTTTCTCAAGGTTCCACCCACTTAAAATATGTCTGTCTGTAGAATGGATTCTTCCCCATGCATCCATTTTGGACTAATATTCTAAATTTGATTAATGGAATACCCATTAAAATTTATTAAATTTATGACCATTTAAAATTATAAAACCCTAAAAACACTGTATTTTAATGACACAAATTTCAAATTTGCTAAAGTTGCTCTGCTTGACTCAATAGGTTGGTAGAGTATAGAATATTTACAAATTCATCAAAGGGATCTGATTTATTTTAATTAATTCACCATATTGAAAGATGGACTTTGTTAACAGGATTCCAGAATCACAAAAATATTGATCATATTCAGAATGTTAAAAAAAATCGCAATACTTACTCTATGTCCAGTACCATGTATGGATTGGATTGTTCCTTATCTTGTTCATTATGATAGAATAGTATCTTCTTGCTGCTGACTATTATATACTGTTAAACAATACAAATATAAGTTGCAAATTGATTTTATTTATATAATCAATTTTTGTATGGCAACTTCTTGACAAAATGAAAGTATGTAAAACGTTATTTTAATAATGAAATGTAAGGACCAGATATCTTCCAGTTTGGCTAGAAATATGTTTTGTAGGAAGAAGGGCTATTCTCTTATATTTTATAAGAGAATAGCCCTTCTTCCTACAAAACATATTTCATCTTAAACTTCAAACAAAATATCGTAGTTTTTAGTTATTTATTAATTATATTTCTATGCCACTGCAATAAAAACAACTATCAGCAGCTTCCATAGAAAAAAATTAGCATGAAACAAAACCAGTACAAAAAATTTAAAATACAACAATGTACAATGTAAAAATGAAATTTTAAAAAATGAGAGGATAAGTAATTTGATACTTGCATAAGTTATATGCAACAATCAACGTATTACCTTACCACTGATCTCTAAGTTAGGACAACTTAAAACTGAACATCTGGATGGAAGGCTGTTATGTGCCTTTTTCTGCTACACAGCTTTTAACCTACTACCCCTAGCACTCCCTATTGAAAATTTACCCAAGTAAAAGAAAGCCAACAAACAAAAATAAAAAACTCTCTGGGACTGTGTATGCTTATCTCATAGCACAACAGCTACAAGGTAATAGCTTCTTCACTAACAGCTTCTTATGCTATTGGTGAATAGGTCTTTTGACTGTAATACATAGCCAGGCCCATAATTTCTTAAAAACAGCACAATTGCAGAAACAATGGTTTGATTCTTTTGTTTTTGAATAGCACCTAGTGGTGCATATCATGTCAAAGTAACATCCAGAAAACTGTATTATTTACCCTTTTTACCCAACCAAATTTCTTCGTGTTGTTTCTAGCAGGCAATGATAGCCATCCTTCAAGTCGTGACTCTGAAAAGGATTGAATTAATATTTTAAAACAGTATTATACAGATATCCCGTTGTTTTAATGTTATGCCTCATTAAGAAAAATGGCATTTATTACACATTGTATTAACCTATAAACTTACAAGCAATAAAAACAGCTAAAATTTACAAGCAAAACAAGCAACATTCTCTTACAGTTATGCCACATCATGTAACTATGTCACATTCTTATTAGTGAATATATTACGTCCCAGAGCAGAAATACACAAAGCATTATTATTGTTGCCATCCACTCATTTTTACAAAAAATTAAAGAGAGCACATATTTTGTTTTGGAAGATATCCTGCAAGGGTTCTCAGTGCATCACTTGCCTGGCCTTCAGCTTGGGAGTTCGAATAGGGCCACCTGGTTATTAGTTCAATATAGAAAATTAAAATACTTTCCTGTTTGGAACAGTGCAATTAGATTTCAGGATTGTGAGGAGCATCGTATTTAACATACAGAGTGTAATGTGCTTTCTTCCAAAACCAATCACACCAATTTTTGTTTAACATTATTATTTAGGATGAAGCACATTAAAATCAAATAAGCATGTCTGACTTCTTTAAGGAATTGTTGCTTTTATAGATCTTTCTCAAAGTGCAGCACTGGAAATATAGCTGGAATTTAAAATGTATTGAATGTTTTGGAGAGATATTAATATTTAAACTGACATGTTTTGCACAATTATGTACTAATGACTACATGTGATTGCTAAGATGCATAAATTAATCTTGCAAATGAATATAGAGGATGAATATGTTAAAGACTTATGATCAAATGGACAAGAAACTTTGGTAATAACATAACACTTGATCAGCTGGAGAACATGTGGGGTAAAGGATTGAAATTTGCATAGAATTATAACTTGAATGAGGACTTTGTACCATAAAAGATGTATAGTAAAGGTAAAGGTTCCCTTCGCACATACGTGCTAGTCGTTCCCAACTCTAGGGGGCGGTGCTCATCTCCGTTTCAAAGCCAAAGAGCCAGCGCTGTCCGAAGACGTCTCCATGGTCATGTGGCTGGCATGACTCAACGCCAAAGGCGCACGGAACACTGTTACCTTCCCATCAAAGGTGGTCCCTATTTTTTCTACTTGCATTTTTATGTGCTTTGGAACTGCTAGGTTGGCAGAAGCTGGGACAAGTAATGGGAGCTCACCCCCTTACATGGCAGCACTAGGGATTCGAACCGCTGAACTGCCGACCTTTCGATTGACAAGCTCAGCGTCTTAGCCCCTGAGCCACCGCGTCCCTATAAAAATGTATAAGGAAGTGTCAAATATATGTTGGAAATACAATCAATGTGAAGGTAGTTTTTATCATCTTTGGTGAATATGTAAAAAAGTTAATATATTTAGATCAGATATTTACTTTAATTCAGAGAATTCTTAAGTGTACAATTGAAACCAGAGGGTTTTTCTTTTAAGCTTGATGGACAAACAGATTAAAAAAAACACACACCATGGAACTAATATATGACAACAGTAAGACCTCACTATATGCAAAGGTGGAATGACTCAAATATGCCC
Source organism: Ahaetulla prasina (assembly GCF_028640845.1). NCBI lineage: Eukaryota > Metazoa > Chordata > Lepidosauria > Squamata > Colubridae > Ahaetulla > Ahaetulla prasina. The sequence goes on from NC_080539.1 coordinate 154,189,655, forward strand.
AGAATGATAGAATGGATGGTGAAACTAATGGAATTGGTGGAGATTGTGAAACTGATTGCTTTGATTAAAGAAAATACTTTATCTAACTTCCTTTCTACTTGGGAGCCACTCTTGGATTTTTTTGTTTGAAACTGAAAAAAATGAAATTTTAACCTTGGATTTTGGTGATTAGACTTTAAGATGATAAAAGTACTGTCTGTTATGGTTTATTCTACTTCAAAGAATCATTGATTTTTTTATTTCTATCTGTATTGATGAAAGGCAGAAATTATTTTTTCGATAGCTTGTTTGTTTCCAAACAAAAAAAAGTGTATGCACTCTCCAATTTTGCTTTTTTTCCTACCCCCCCTCCCCACTTTCTCTTTCTAATTATTTTTTCTCTATTTTTTTGCGCTTTATACTTTTTTGACATTTAATAAAATTTTGGGGCAGGGAAAGGTTGAGGGACTGGGAGACCAAGACTTAAATGAAGAAGATTTGGATAAATATATACTTAGATGCAATTTATTTATTTTTCATATTTTTGAACTGCCCATCTGCCTCAGAGAACGACTCTGGATAGTGTACAAAAAGTGTTAAAATATAAAAGCAATATATAAAGGTTAAAAAATTAAGAGGAGGCAAGGATTATTACGGAAAATTGTCATAAAAATCTTGGACTGGAGAATATCCTCTTACCATGTCCTTCTGTTTCTTATAGAGCAATTTTTGAGGAGAGATACATGATTCTAGTTCAGGAGGGATTTTTTGTTGTTGTTCAAAATCTGAACACCCTTGCCACAGTACTTTATCTGAAAAAAGTTCTATCACCACAATCTAAGTCTAAATTTACTCATTATTTGGCGTTCAAATGACTATATTGAAAGGATTTTCATACTAAAGTCTCAACTTAGACTTTGGGCTTTTGGAGAGAGTAAAATATTACAGAAAGTGCGACAGTTTGAAATACAAAGCTACAATTAGATGGACTAATTTAATCCGTACTTCTAATTGAAATTTCCCCTCACTAAATGGTCAGATCCCACTTTTCAGTGGAACAATTAAAGGGCCTCATTTATACAAAATACAGTTAGGTTAAAATTAGAAATATGTATGTGTTTGAATAACATTTGTATTAGACAAGTATAGAATTATAATTGTTTACTGTTATAATGTATAATATGTTTTTATTGTATTTTTCACTTTTTGCCAAAGCACTTTATTTTATTTTATTTTGGTCAATGTATGCATCAATGTCACTATTATTTTAATGCTTTCCTTTTTTGTTTTTTATATTAACTAAATAGCAATATATAAAGTAAATTATTAAAAAGCTTGTTGTCCTAACTTTTTTCCGTCATATGCATAGAGGATCTGCAGATAAAGGGAAAACATGCATATCTCATGCACCAATATGAATGCAACATCCACAGAATCTAAGATTAAAGATTAATATTAGTTGCTGCTCCTTTCTCATGCGGGACATTTCTCCTTGGTATCTACTGTCCTCAGTGTTAGTAATGGAAAATAGGCAACAGCGTTTCGTCACTACACATTTTCTGGAAGGTCACCTGGATCGTCAGGTTCTGAAGGGGGTTGTGGAGAAGACACTGGTTCTTCCTCAGAGTCAGAATCAGAATTGAGAAACACACAAGAGCTGGAAGGTTTAGTAGCAATACTGACAGAGGTGGAAGAGCGTTGGTAGGTAAAAGACATAGATTCTGAAGTGTGGGACTGAGTGATACGAACTGAGCACCCAACAGAAAGAGGAGGGGGGGAAATGCAGAAAGGATTAATGAAGAATAGTTTTTTTTTAAAAAAAACACCTCCCAACTGCTTATTTTGAAATAGAATAATACAACAGAACTGGATTTGCGTAAGAACTATAACCTACTTTTGACTTATTCAAAGGTAGCCTGATAAGAAAGGGTTAAACATTTTAACGACAGAAAGACGAAGAGATGACATTCCCAACTGTAACTTCCCAAAATAGAGTCATTAATTGTAAATATGTCTCCTTTCTTCCAAAAAAGAGAAGGATGAATCTTACCAGGGAAACTATCATCCGTTTCTACTTCACTAGGGCCACATATGCTGCTGTTGTCTAGGCCAATATGTATTGTTTGGAGTTGACACCGAAGTTGTTCTATGTCGCTATCTTTGCTGTCCAGAGCCATTTGTAGTTCAATTCGTATCTGGCTCTCTTCTGCTATTTGCTGTAAAAGAAGATTCACGAAGCACAATCAGAATTAATCTTTAATGCATGATGAAGTCTTGCTTACAGAGATGGTTCTGACAGCAATCTCTTAACTCAAACCACTAAAAGCGAACTACCATGGGAATTGAAGAAAATAAAGACAATTAAATAGCTCCTATTTCAGTACAGCTGGGTGAAATAGTGAAATTGGGAACTAGAAAAAGGTGAAACAAAGCCTCCTCAGATGTTTTAAACTGTCATCAACCCCTGCCTCGTAACCACCAGTATCACTCGCCACTGGAAGATTATTAGACATTCTCTAATGATTTTCAAGAATACAAGAAAAATTAAGTTAAAGAATAACTATGTCAAATAAATTTGTAAATACCTGAAACTTTCATGTAGTTTTTTCAACAACTATGCAATAGTTTTTTACTACTATGTAAGATACTTACAGCTTGCATTTCATTGATTTCTTTCTGATATTTAATCATCATCTGAGTTAATTTCTCCCGTTCAGTTTTCAACTCCATATGCAGTTTCCTGTTCTCCTTTTCTTTTCTTCGGACATCTGTGTCAGCTCCTCGTTGGATGGGATTTTTTCGATTCATAACTTCTGCTAACTTATTCACAGCCTGAGTATAAGAGAAGAATAAATGGACATCTTCTTTATGTGATTAGAATTAAATACATTCCCGTCACTCCTTCGTTATGTATAATATCGCAGTGATAACTGTGGTCACTTTCTCATTTATACGTTACCTGAGTTTTCATTGTTCTCTCATAAGCCAGCTGTTTTTCAAACTGAGTCCTTAGCAATCCAAGATCATTTTCTTCTTCATTCAGATGGGCAAGCCCTGTCAATAAATAACAAAATAGGTAGCACTTGTGAAGCTAACATGAAATCAAGCGCTTTTATTTTTAAATTTAAATACTCACTTTCTTGAATTTCCTTCAGTTTGTTATTCAGCTCTTCCTTCTCATTTGCAAGGTTTGCCACATCACTAGTCAAAGTTCTATTTGCTTCTTCCAACTAAGATACAGAAATTATAAGAAGCGTAGGTCAGTCATAGAACAGAAACAACCCAACCAAGCATTTAAGTAGGAGTTGAGATTCCAAGTGAGGATGGGGGAAGAGGCAGAAGCTCCCAGCAAAGGAGCTCATGGCAGCGGTGTGGGAAACAGACCAAAACAGAAGCTTAAAAACAGGACTGTAAGGGAAACGTATCTAACAGTAGTAGAGTTTAAAGGTAAAACTAAGTAACAGGGCTCAAAAAATTTAGCACAGCTTGAATTTAGAAAGCGAAGTCACTTGCATCAGAAACCATCAGCACATCTATGCTAGGAAAAAAATGGTTAAACTAGAATCCCTCTAAACTACTTAAAAATATACTGTGCTGTCAAAACATTATTATACACTCTGATGATCATGTGACACAAGTACTGAAATCTATAAAAGGTCTTATTGCAAATTCTTGGACAAAGAAATTAAATTTATGGTATGGAACATTTCAGATGCCATAGTACGTCTAGCCAAATTCAGAGCCAAAGCATCAGTGACTGCTGTATAACATTATACTTGGTATATTTACGGGACAGTCTGTAAATAAGTTTGGTCCCTGGAGGTTTTAAGTATTGCTGTTAGTTGCAATTTCTCATGCAGTTGTTTAAAAAAAAAAACCAGGAACGTTTCATGTAAGGGACAAATTTGTACAGATTGACAAGCCTACTTCGCAGTTTCGAGTGAATCACTTACTGATCCTATCGTGGCATCTTTTTCAGCAAGCTCCTGTTTGTGCCTTGCCATCATTTCTTTGATCTCCAGTTCTTTCATGATCTTCTCTTTTTCCAGGTCAGAATACTGTTCCTCAGCAATAGAGCGAGCTAACTGTTCAGAGTCTGCTTTTGTTAATGTGATCTCCAGTTGTGCTGCCAAGGAATCCCTGTAATAAATTAAAATTAGTATCATAATAAATTAGTGTTAGGACCAAAGATGCTATATAGGAGTTTTCTTATTGGCTACTATTATTCAAGCTGTTATCTTCTCACCTCTCTTCTTGTAACTCTTGTATCTTTTGCTGTATTTCTTTACAAAGTTTGGCCTTTTCTTCACATTCTTCTTTAAGTTCCCGAACTTGTGTTTTATACAGTGTCTGAAATGTTTTACAAGAGAACAGCAATATAGATATTATAGCCTTGGTGAAATCAGATAAATGGAGAGAAGTTGTGTTAGAAAAACTGCCTGTTTTAAATTTAAGATACGGAATCTTCATAATATTTTTGCCAGGATTAAAATATATGTAAAATAAGGTTTTGTCAATATTACACACAATGACCAGATAATTATCAGTTGTCAATATTATAAATAGTCAAAGCTATCAAATATTCTACTTCAGTAAATTAATCCATATATTAATATTTATTATTGTAAAAGGTAAAGGTTTCCCTTATGAAGTCATTTCTAACTCTAGGGGGCAGTGTTCATCTCCGTTTCTTAGCCAATGTTATCCATAGACAATTTCCGTGGTCATGTGGTATGACTAGACATATCCTTAAAATAAAATATATTAGAAATATGACAGCCAGTATGATGTAATGATTAACGACCCAAACTAATAGTGGAAAAAGCCTTTCAACTGAAGAGACTTTCATCCTTCAGTGTATTGATTTGGGCTGAGATGGTAATGATAGGATTGTTACATCTTTCACGTCAGCAATCATTTTATAACAAGTCATACCACTGAGCTAACTTTGATTTTCAAAAGATATTCAGAGTTGTTCCTAACTAATAACTGGAGAGATTTTTATCAGGCTGATAAAAAGGCAGTGTTTTATTATTGCCAAAGAACCAAACTGAATAGGAAGTGAATCTTGCAGATATAAACTAAATCTAGTAACTTGAGGGCCACCACAATATATCCGTGCTGATAATGGTGCTTTATGCACTAATGAAAAACAGTATGTGATAAGATACTAGGTCAACTTTTTAGAAAAATATAATGCACAGTGACTAATAAACCAACAAATCCCAGAATATTACAACTGTGTGATAAACCCAAAAGATACATAAGGCTTAACCATTTAAAAACAACACTGAGTATGTTAATATTCTACATACCGAAAAATATTGTTCTGCTTCAAGTTGGTCTTGAATTTCTTTCATCTGCCCATCTGCATCTTGACGCTCTCTGACAGAGAATAAAATAAATGCAATTTTAAAGTAATACTACTTCTATGACAAATTTTGCTGGAATGAACTATTAGCTTCCTCCTTCTTGATTGCCAAGGCCAAGTAAAAAAAGTTAATCTTGTCAAAGTTTTGTCAGGTCACACTTCATTAAATGAGGAATTCGAAGGAAGACAATGAGACTGTTGGATGCTTGCGGAGGGGAAGAGAGTATTAGTCATGTCCTTTCAGATTCCTTGCTATACGATGTTGGTCAAGATCTATGGTTGCAGGACTGTCTGACCCAAATGCACACATTCCTTCTTTAAGACACAAAGTAAGTAAAAAACCTGCTTTAATCTTTTGGATAGTTTTGAACACTCTGGATTTTCTGATTTATTTGGAGTAACTGAAGGTAGAGTTTCCCCTGGCAGAAAGGGCAGGCAGGGCCTATTATGTTGTTGCTTCACCATTATCTCAAGAAAAGAAAACCAGAAGCTAGCTCTGAAAAGGTTTTCCCTTTCACCCAGGATTGACTAAAGGTAATCCTTGCTTTACCACCAGAATGGAGTCTGGAATTATGACCGTAAATCATTCTGGTTGTTAAACAGGCCACCGCATAACTGCACCCAATTTTACGACCTCTATAGCGGCAGTCATTAAGCAAATGCCATGGTTGATAAGTGAATATTGCGATTGTTAAAAAAAACTCATTTTAGCCAATGGGTGTTTTTTCTGGCAAAAAATAAATAAATCATAAACTGCAGTCATGGGAAACGCAAACAGTCTGACGTAGGTTACTTGCCAAGAACCAAAAATGCAACCATGTGATTGGGGGGGAGGGAGAGAACAGTTGAAACCAAATCGTAAGTAGCACTGGGGAGATCTGTCATAACTTCAAAGTTTGAACAGGTTGCTAAGTGGCCAATCATAGAGGATTATTTATATTTGACCCCAGACTGTTCCTTGTTCTTTTCTTGTACCTCTCTTGCTGTTTTGGCTGAATAGTAGATCTTGAGTCTCCACTTCACCTCCTACCTAATCCTTACTGGGCTGAAAGAAAAAGAGGGAAACATAACAAATCCTATCTGTCTACCAAGCACAGTAACTCTTTATTTTTTCCTGGACAGGATCAAGTGAAGTGATTTTCTGTCCGTTGCAGCATGAAGAAAAGTGCTCTTTATGATATGAGGTTAAAAAAAGGCAGAGTTTTCCTATTTTGTTATACTTGGGTAGATGTTCCCGACGCACGAATAAACAGGGAGACACACTTTCCACCTGTTCCTACACGGGGAAACAAATGACCTCAATGGATGGATTTTGTTCAGAAATGTCCTTTGTTGTCCTAAAGCTCCATCTCTGACTTTATCTGGCCTACAGGGCTGATGGGAGAACAAACCCAGATTCTTTTTATTCCCTAAGCAGATGCGCAGCCACAGAACTGCCTGTGTTGATGAGGTTTTAAACTATAATTTTTCCATAGCAATTTATGATACAGGTACATGCCAACTAGGCCTCAGAAGGAGCAAAAGCAAAATATAAAAAAAAATACGCATTATTGAGATTTTATTGTCATTTTTTGACTTATGGCTGTGAATTGAAGTCAAAAACTCCCCAGTATATCTTTCAGAATCATTGTGCAGTCACAAAAGACCCAAATCTAGCCATAAACTCCCACCCATGAATTCTGTTAACCCGTCTCCTGGTTTCATGGCGTGACACCAGGCGACTTCCCTGGGAGAGGGGGGGGTGGCACTTTCCCTCTCCATCCAAAGTCCAGACTCTACACCTTTGGTGGCCTTGCAAGGAATGGTCCAAGACAAAGCCCACACACCCCTGCCCTGCTTTTTGGCTTGTTGGAAACCTATTCAGCCCCAACGTTGTCACAGGAAAGTCAGAGCCAAGCAAGCAGGGAGGAGAACCATGTTCACTGCAGTGATCGTTGGAGGACTCCAAAAACGGAAAGTAAAGATGCTAATTGTATTGATTAGGCGCTTACTTGCGCCTGACTGCGGTTTATCCTTAGAATATGTCCCTGTGAAACACCTTATCTTCAGAGTTGAGAACTACTCTCACCTTTTCGGTCTTCCTGAAGATTATTAAAACTTGGCTTTGGGCCCCTGAAGCGGCACTCACCACTGGAGGTGGCTGATGGGGTAAGAAACCTCATCCCCATGCTGGCCCATCTCTTGGGCCTACATGTTGAATAATTTTAAATTTGCATATATTTAATATTTTAATTGCTTTTATATTTATGGTTTTTAGGATCTGTAAGCCGCTCATTTAAGAAACAATAATAATAGTATCAACGCTGCTGAAGAATTGACTGAAACCCTATGTGTCGATACGGCAGAATTTAGCATTCCACAGCTCAGTTTTGAGTCACAATCAACTGTAATGGAACAGAACATTTATTGCTGAACTTACTTGCGTAGCTCGTTATTTTGCTTTTCTAGGCTTAGTTTAATTTCAATAAGATGGTTATTCTCTTGTTTTATCTGCTTCTCTGACACCCTCAGTGCATTCAACTGCTGGCTTTGCATTTTGAAATCATTTTGGATGAGGCAGCGCTTTTGCGTTTCTTGTTCAATTTTCAGTGTCAGATTTTCTACCTGCAAAACAGATTGATACTTTGTAGACAGACTTTTATGACTACACGCATGGAAAATAATGTATTTCATGTTTGTGTAAATTACATGATGTCAATTTTTTAAATAACTGGACAATCCTTCTCAAATACCAGCTGCTTTGAAATATAACCTATTGGTCCTATATAAAGAATAATTTTAGTCAAGGATTTTCTCCTAGTTTATTGATTTTTGATCCAGCTGCAGAGTAGAATAAATTGTCTCTTAACAGAAACTATAAACAAAAGCTTTACAGCCATAATGGAAGATTTTATTACAAAATTAATATTCCATTCCTAATTGAAAGCCAATCCCATTCTCTAGTCAAACTTCAAGAGCCCTATAGATGTGTCCTTTCAGAACTAGTCTTACAGCCCAATTTTATAGATATTTACTCAGAACTAATTGTCAATGCCCAGTGGGACTTATACCCAAAGCTAAGTTTAAGTCATTTTTATCATGCATGATTTGAAAGCTAGTATAATCAGTATTAAACATTCTACCTTGAACTGGAGAATTTTGAAACAAGTAAATGAAAATGGGTATTCGAAACCATACATTAATATTCAATAAAATATTTTCGCACTATAGGGGATGAAAGTGGGAATTTTTAATGTGTAGCCAAATGTTTTGATTAACATTTCTGAAGTACAAATAGTTTTTGTTTTTCATTTAAAATTTTCACATTTCAAAATTACTTATAGAATGGGGGAATAAGAAAACCAAAATATTCCATGTAGGAATACAATATATCTTGTATTCTCTAGAATACATTTCCCTGATTTTTAACCTTTCTCAGCTGCATCCTCTGACCCCATGCTCAAGTACTGTGATCATGAAAAGAGGCACCTTGGTGCATGATGTACTGCTAGCATTTGACAAAGAAAGTAGGTACAGGTAGTCCTTGAGTTACAACCATTCATTTAGTGACCATTCAAAGTTACAACAGCGCAGACTTATGACCATTTTTTGCGCTTACAACTGTTGTGTCACGTTATCAAAACCGAGACCCTTGGCAACTGACTCATATTTATGACGGTTGCAACATCCCAGGGTCATGTGATCCCCTTTTGCAATCTTCTGACAAGCAAAGTCAATGGGGAAGCCAGATTCACTTCACAACCGTGTCACTAAGTTAACAACTACAGTGATTCACTTAACAATTGTGGTAAAAAAAAGATTGTAAAATGGGGTAAAACTCACTTAACAACTGTCTCACTGAGAACAGAAAATTTGGGTTCAATTGTGGTTGTATGTCGAACACATATCTCTATGTGCTTAAAATTATCTGTAGAACACTTCAGATCCATTGATCCCCTCAATCTAGTCCACACTTGGTTTTGATAAAAAGTTTAGTAAATATAAATTATAAAAATGGAACAAAAACATAGAACTTTATAGAGAATTGTTTATCGTAAATGTAACAAAAGATGGGGAAAGCTGTAAGTAGATGTAGTGTAGCGAACATTAAAACTGATTTTTTTTAAAAAAAAGTTTATACTTACATCTTCATTTAGTTTATCTTTCTGTTTAAGCAGCTCATTTATTTTCTGCTGGGATTGCTTCAGATCGCAGTCTAACATAGAACACTGCTTTTCAACCTCCAGTAAACAGTTTTCTACTTTTTGCTTTGTAGTTCTTTCTTCTGAAAGTTTCTTTTCCATTTCTGCGAAAGGAGAAAAACCAGCTATTTTGCTATTTGGAAATTCATATTTGCATATAATAACCAATTTTAAATAAACAATTCTTTGCTTAAAATATATTCACATTTTTGTAGAATTTGAGACCTAAGCTAATGCACACAACCAAGGATGAAATATCTCTGAGAGGAAAATGATAGAACTTAAGAAAGGATCTGCATATTAATAGTCTACTGAATCAGATAAAAGTTCTGTGAACTGTCCATTTTGGTCAAAAAGCTTGAAATGAACAACTATTTTAGTATTTTATGCAGGTCTCCCAACCTTCCAATACATAATAAGCTTTTCTTTCCCCCCCCCTAATACATTTTGTTTACTGTTTCACATATTCTCAATATTGCTTTAAAATATACATATACATATATATAATGAGCACGCTTTGATTAAGCAAGCCCATAAATCTTTTTGTGCAAAACAAGTTAAAATATATACATTATTTGATCAAGAGATTTCATATATTATCTTTGCTAAATAATTTAAGATTTTTATGAAAAGTATTATACAATTTATGAAATGGTTAGCAGCAGAATTCTCTAACTGATTCAAGAATCAGTTCTACTGCCCGGTTTAATGTTTGTAGAAATGAAGTTCCAGTCAGGTGAGTTATATTTCGCCTAGTTCTCCCCATTCCAATTCCCAATATAGATGCAGACATATGTCTGAAACTAAGCAAAATTAACCTAGAACATTTTTAAGAGAGCTTAGAGAAACTTCTGAAAAAAGTGCTCCACGAAAGAGCAAGAGCGTGAACAAAGGAGCTCTGTTAGAAGGCCTTCTATTGCATTGATCATGTCAAGCTATAAAATGTGCTTAGAATAGGAATCCCAGAGCTTTTTATGCCAATCCTCAGGCCAATCCTATATACTGGTCATTCCTATATACTGGTCAGGAAGCCACAATACAGAGAGAACACAGAAAAACAGACTGGCTACAGGATGGAAAATGAATGAGACAGGATTGTATACTCTACTTTATTTATTAAACCTATGTGATGAATGAAAGGAAGCTGGTTTGGAAATAGCCAAGACTGGTTTTAAAACCAGAGAAAGAAGCATCAATTACTTGGTTCCGTGGCTGAAATGCAAAAGATCTGCAAGTTCTAGTAATAAAAGTCAAAGAGCATAGTGCAAAAATGGGACTAAAATTAAATATTAAAAAGACCAAGCTAATCACAGCAGGTAAAAGAATCACCATTAGAATTGACAGTGAAGAAAGATACTGAAATCCTGGATAGCTTGTCTTTTTGGAGAGATGATAACTGTAAAGGATCCATCAGCCAATAAATATGTCACAGATTAGCACTTGGCAAAGCAGCCATGAAGGCCGTGGAAAAGATATTCAAATGCTCTTGATATGTCTATACCCCTGATGGCGAACCTATGGCACGCATGTCGGAAGTGGCACACAAAGCCATCTCTTCGGGCACGCCAGCCGTCACCCATTGCTCTTCTGGGTCTTTGCACTTGCGGGAGCACCGGAAACTGGAAAGCAGCTCCCTAGCATGCATGTGCGCACCGAGAAGCTGAGTTTCTGGTTTCCAGCATGCACATGCGCACCAGCCAGCTGGTCTTTGCGCGCGCATGCGTTCCAGAAACTGGAAGACCAGGTGATCTTCCAGTTTCTGCTGTTTCGGTTTCCAACACTGCTTTCCAAATGCTTTTCAACTGCCCTTCTGGTTTCTGGCGCTCCCGTACACTCGTGCTGGGGAGCTGCTCTTCCAGTTCCTGTGCTCCCCCCTGCGAGGGCCCTCCCATTTCAGCACTCGGTGCGAAAAAGGTTCGCCAACACTGGTCTATAGCATAAAGATTATAATAGTGCAAACTATTATAGTGTCTTTATGACACTCCATGAAAGTGAAAGTTGGACTTTGAAGATGCAGGATGGGAAAAATATAGATGTTTTTGAACTCTGGTGTTGAAAAAGACTCCACAGAATACCTTAGACAGACAAGAAAATAAATCAAGGGATCATTGAACAAGTCAACCCAGAGTTCTCACTTAAGGCACAAATGACCAGACTATACTACTATTGCTGGTAGTATATATATATATATATGTATATAGTGTGTGTGTGTGTGTGTGCATGTGTGTATGTTTTCTGAGGTTTTCATGGGTGTTTGTATGTAGGTCTTTGGTTGTTCGGGTTTTCTCCCGTGTAAAATTGGAAGTGTCTTGGCGACGTTTCGACGAAGTCTCATTCGTCATCTTCAGGCTTCAGCTTCGTGCTTCTGGGAGCACGAAGCTGAAGCCTGAAGATGATATATATATATACTATTATATTACTTTGGACACATCATGTGAAGACTTAGGAAACTGGAGCAGGCTCTAATGCTGGGAAAGGTGGCAGGAAAGAGAGGAAGCGGATGGACAGCAACTAACAGCAAGATGGACTCAATTGCAGTGGCATAGGTAAACTGTTGGAAGAAGAACTGGATTAGGGACAGATTATTATGGAGAAAAATTATGTGGTCACTAATAGTTGACTCTGACTTGATGGCACATAGTTCAATCAATCAATCAATGAATCAATCAAATAAACAAACAAACCAAAGTTTTAAATTAAGATTAACTTCTGGGTTATAATAGTGAAATATACTGATTTATATGTAGGTCTTTCTCAATCTTCCTTCTGTTCCTGAACTGACAGTATAACCTTAATCTAAGAATTATTTCTCTGTTATTATTTCATCCTGAAGCTAAACTGTCACATTAATTTTTTTGAATAGGAGGATGAATATAAATATTTTAAATGAAGTTATGAACATGTGAGATTAAATGCATACCTTTCATAGCTTCAGACTTAGCTTCCTCAATCGATTTATATATTTTGTTTTTGTCTGCTAGTCGGGCTTTTGTTCCTTTATGTTCAACCTCTTCTTGCTCCAAATTTTGTTGCATGACTTTAAGCTTGTAAGTCATATCTATTTCCATGTTGCTCTTCTCCTGTTAGGCATAAATCAAAATATCTCATAATTAATATGAACCCCATGTAAAAGAACTATTGTTGTAGACGGAAAAAATGTCTACATTTTTACCTAGTCTGCTACTTTAATTATTATGCAAGCAAACCAGTATTAAAACTATGTTGAAATGCCTAATATGAGAAGATAGAAGTCACTGGTCACAGCAGCATGTTAAATTGGATCAAAACCAAAAGAAACAGTGCTGTGCAGAGAATGAGGATACCCCACACCCACATACAAACATATCTAGTTACATATAAATTTTTGTTTTTCTATTAGTATTCTGGTGTGGACAACTATGCAACTCTGTTTAATCTAGTTACAATAAATCCCACCCAGCTTCTCCCTAAAACCTACAATCAAGGTATAGTTCATTAACATGGATGTGCAAAATGTTTTGCCCTCACAATAACTATTAAAAGTATTCTGAAGATTTTATTTAAACCTCAGTATAAAACTTGGATATTTCCAAGTTTCTCTTAGCAAACAAGGACATTTTGACAGTGAAATGTTGACAGGGAAGGTAACCACATGCCCAAATACAACATGACTGTTTACAGTTGTATCAGGGGTGAAATACTACCGGTTCAGCCAAACTAGTAGCGATGGTGGCAGGTGGTTTGGAGAATCGGTAGCGACTGCAGCACGAGGCTCCGCCCACCCCGCCCAGTCATTGTTACTTCCTGGTTTTAACCAGGAAGTAACCTGTTTTTACCCTCTGTGCATGCACAGAAGGGTTTGTGCATGCGCAGAAGGTCTGAGCACGCACATGATGCGTGTGCACTTCCGAACCGGTAGGGAAGGTAAGTAGATTTTACCCCTGAGCTGTATGTATGCCATTCTGCCTCTTAAGTTTTTTTAAGAGATTCTGTGGGTAGATTGCAGTTAAGAGTTCATATTGGCATCTGTGTTGTGTGCTACTTTTACTTTGCAGTTGGAAACTGCAAATATGTGTGCACGCTTTAGTATATTTTACAACCACACAATGTTATTGATAATGAGGTTTTGTAAATGCTCAGACTATCACAATCTAGGGTTGGTTGATCTGTCTTGGGACAGATCAATGCATTGTGCGCATTTGGGACACAAATGCATTGTGTGCATGGACTTATGCTTCAAGCCTGTTGCTGTTCTTGAACTTTATTTAAAAACTGTTGCTTTGAGATTTTTGGCGAATTCTGCTGGCTTCTGCAGTCCTTGCACTGCATTTCATTTTGGCTTTTATTTTGTTCCAAGTTCAAAGCAAAGATGTTATGAACCCAATATTCACGGAAAACCACCACCCAGTTCACTGTGTGGTTAGGACTCAAAATCTGGGCATTCATTTAGCATCTGTCAATAACTCTTTACAGAAGCTGCATCTTTTCCAAACTGGTGTAGCTTGATTAGAGGATCTGCTGACTCTGAATCATGTTTTCCCCTTCAAATCTGGAGTGCTGTAGAATTCTATTTGTAATGCTATGAATAGGACCTTGTTTTATTAGCTCAACTGAACAATATAATTTTTTTTTAAGTTTACCTTTTCCAGATCCGTCAATTTGTCCTGTAATTGTCTTTTCTCTGCCTCCATTTTAGCTATTGTATTCTTCCCATTTTTTACTTCTTCTTCCAAATTAAGCACTCGACCTAGGAATATTTAAAAGATTTTAACAAGGAAAAGAGCATTATCTACATATCAATTAAAGTGTAACCTGTTACATGCTTTGATTACAAAATCAAATCATTGATGATACATTCTTAAGGCAGAAGGAAAGTTTGAATAATTCCTGTGAATGTTGACATGTTGATAAATTACATATTTAACGCATCTAAAATCCCAATTAAAATGGATAATAAAATGGATAATCACAGTAAATTGCCCCTATGATATGAAAATCACTTTCTAAGAGACTGGTTTTCATACCCTGTAGATCATGGATAATTTCTGATCCATTATTCCGATCTCTTCTTTCAGATTCTAGAGCTGACTGCAGATTCAGAAATTCCTTCTCCAGTCGGAGCTTTGTATTCTCTAAGGCACAGTTTTTATCCTGCAGATCTCTGTTGTTAGCTTCTAGCTGCTGAATTTGCTTTGTACTTTCTGTTTGGTTCTTTCTCAACCTGGCTGCTGTATCAGACTCCGTGCGCAGCAAGGCATTGGCTTCATCCAGCTATTGAGACACAAAAATACATCACAGCATTACATACAAACTAAAAAAATAAGCTCATTTTAACAGACACTACCATCCATTTACTGTAGCAAAGCATAACATAGTTTTTAATTATGAAGTTGCTCAGAAATTAAAAGTCTTTAAGTACCATTAGGAGTCTAATTTAAAACAGAATGGTAACTTGCCTGTCTTTGTAGCTGAGTAATTTTTTCATTTGATATTTGGGAGTTTTGATTCCTCTTTTTCATATCCTCAAGTTGATCCTTTAAACTGTTCACTGAAAGAAAAACAAAGCGCTAATCCCACCATACGGGTTTCATAATAGTATGTCACAAGTTATTCCAAGCAGCAAAGGCAGAATGGGATTCATCAATGCTCTTCTCCCTGATGCCACAAATAATGTAGTTTTTCTTTATTGTTTCTGGAGAACATACCATCGTTTTCTAGATTGCGTTTTCTATCTGCTTCGTGTTCTGCCTTCCGCTGGTATTCTGCATTCTTATGCTGAAGAAGAGCCTTTTCCCTTTCCAGCTGTCTGAAAGAAGATTCTAGATGTTTCCTTGAAGATGTCTAGGAAAATCATGAAGGAAGAGAAACATATGATGGGGACAATTTTCTAAAATTACAGTAAGGAGCCCAACAAATTTTTTTAATGCAAAAATCAAAAACATTTCTCATTTGACTGCAGTAAATATACAATATAACGCTCAGCAGATGGGATTGTGCCAAATTGCTTCCAAATAGCAGAGCGGTCACACAGTTCCATGTGTTAGAGCACTAGAATTTGAAAGCATAAAAGTAAGCAAAATAGATTTCTATCTACACAAGCAATAGAAGGAGTCCTCACTTAACAACAGCAGTCAGAATCAGAATTTCTGTTACTAAGTGACATGGTCATAAGGCATAACTTCATGCAACAGCACAGCTTAGCAACAGCAATTCCAGCACTTTTGGTTGCTGTCATTAAGTGAATCCTGCAATGTTGTTAAGCATATTATGCAATCACCATTTGCAACCTCCAGCCAGTTTCTCCATTGATTTGTTGAAAGGCAGCAATGAAAATCGTACATGACGATCACGTGAATGGGAGTGTTGGACCATTGTAAGTACAAGGACTAGTTATAAGTCCCACTTGTCCAGTGCTGTCATAAATTTGAATAGTTGCTCAACGAGTGATTGCTAAGTGATTGTCAGTTCTCTTAACAATTCTCTCTGTTAATATAATGCTTCATTTAATTCATTCTGAATGATCAGCCTCATTGGTAGAGGATGCAGAGGACTGATTTCTAGAAAAGATTATCAGGAAAGAACTCAACTTTCTCACATTTGTCTGGTTTGCACAGTATATGAAAATATAATATACAGACTACAAAGGCCAGTCTCAGGAAACATACTGAGCCAAAACCAAGCAATCTACAACATAACAGAGCATGTACTGTACTGCATTTTTAAAAAGTGCAAATGATGGAGGGTTACTTGCAGAAGCTGTTTCTAGCACTAGTAACGAAAATCCCACTATAGTGAGACCTAGCTAGGTGCATCAACACAATGATTGATGGTGCCCAAGGTATAAGAGACAGAGAATAATCAATTCAGTGTACTTCATTTTCAGGACTGGCTACATCACTAATAACAAAAGAGCTATTTGGCATGATAAAAAAATACCTCCTTTAAACTGACCTTGCCTACTGGAGGCTTTATAGGCAGGTCCATGAAACAAGAATGCAGAAAAGATCTGCCACTGCCTTATTTTGCTATGTTTTTCAACTTCCTTGTGTAGCCATGGAAAATCCCATCCAAGCACTAGCTAAGGCCAACCCTGCTTAGCTTCTGAGGCCAAATAAGTCCAGCTAAGTATTGCCACGCAGCTGAGAGATAGAACTGCCCCATGGTACATTGCAAAGAGAATCTTTGCCTAGTTCTCATTAGTAAGCAACTGTCCAAAAGCTAAATATCACATAAAAGATTGGCCTTTACTTGATTTCCTACCAAAACAAAAAACAAAAACAAAAAAACAGATAAGTAACATATATCTTTTGTGCCGTTAAAAAGAATTTTTTTTTTATAGCTTGGCCTGAGGAACATCTATTGTATGCTTTTTGCATACAGTGCCACTGCCTCAAATGTAAAGAAAACATGCCAAAGTAGAAGTGTAAATAAAATACATAGATAATCAAGTCTGAATTCGATCCGCCTAAGTTCCAGGAGACTGCCCTTCCCTTCCCAGATACATTTCCTGTGGTATCAGGTAGCTTATTGCCTCACCTGTTATTTATCCTTTTAAACCTTTTAATTTATTTTTTTTAGAAAGAAAAGAGTTAAAAATAATCCGGTATACATCCCCAATGTTCAGAAGACAGTGCTATGTCTATACTCTATTAAAGGCCAAATAAAAATACTGTAACTTAGTCAATAAATTGTGTGACTTTGGGGTTTTCCAAGTAAGAGTTTATACCCAAGATGCATTAAAGTGCCACAAAATAATTGATGTTCCCCCCTCAAAAGAGGCCCTGCACAAATTTTGAGACTAAGTAAACATCCTTCTCAAAATTTTCACGTATGTAAGTTCAAATGCTGGCTATATGCAAAATAGTTTATTTTATTTTCATAATCTTCCATAGTAGTAACTTAATTTTTATTTTTATTTATTTACCATTATGCATCTCTACGTAATGATAAATAAATAAATAAGTTAAAGAACCACAAATTCATTAACTTTTTTTCAGAATACACTCAGTGCCTCAAATTAAAATGATAAAATTCAAAAATTCAAAACAAGGTATTTAATATACACTCAAAATATAAAGCATATTATTCATTTACCTCCTCATCCAATTCCTTCATTATTTTCTCTAGACGATTGTTAATAGCTCTGTAGAATAATTAATGTAAGTATGAGAGAGGCACAGAATTATAGATGGAAAGATTTTTTTGAGCATAAAATCTTCCCCACAGCAAAAATTTAACCATTTAGAAGTGCTCAACTAAATACGATTCTTACACAATTCTCTTGGGCAAGGTTTATTAAGAGGGGTAGAATGAAGTCAGATTTCCAACAATTCTTATAGTTTGCAGGTGGCTCTTTAAATAATGATCTCTTGAATTTCTATCAGTCCAGGAACCAACTCTTATATATGCAGCTACTAATTTTCCGATGGATTTAAACTTTCCAAATTTGCCTCAAAATTCACATTAGCTAAATTGTCTAAACATTGGACATAATCCTATATTAAATAAGACATGAACAGCTTGCAAAACCTAAAGGAACAAGCAAAGAGAGCAATGTGGTCTACAAAAAGAAAAACTTGATGCTTTTCTGTTCTCTATTTACTATTTGTTCATGTAACGACAATGTATATGCTACCTATAGAACAGCAAAAAGAAGAATTTGGAAGAAGAGAAAGCATCCATACTTAATAATTCAGTCTTGTTTGTTAATTTTGGAGATTTGGGTTAGATATAGTAGGACCTGCTAATTGAACAAATCCCTATTCAACCTTATTTAATACAGGATTATGTCCAATTTTTAGACATAGTTTTCTGCAATAGCAATAGCACTTAGACTTACAGTATATACCTCTTCACAGTGCTTTACGGTGGTTTACAAAGTCAGCCTATTGCCCCCCAACAATCTGGGTCCTCATTTTACTGACCTCGGAAGGATGGACAGTTGAGTCAACCTTGAGCCAGTGCGACTCAAACTGCCAAATTGCAGTCAGCTGGCAGTCAGCAGAAATAGCCTGCAATACTGGATTCTAACCACTGTGCCACCACAGCTCTTAACTACTGTATTACCAAAGCCTGAAAATCTTCAGGCCCTAGGACCCTCTTTGATCCCCTCAGTATATTTTCCTGTCATTTTGTGTAAGTGCAAAAATAGGTTTTACTGAGTTGAACCCCTTCACAAAAAATCCTTGGCAATAGTACCCCTCCATAACCCTCGAAAACAAAGCCCAAGGTTCAAACAAGTGTCATATCCTTACCTATTGTAAACCCTCAACATCTCCCCTCCCCATTTTATATGCTGTCTCCCAGCAAGCATGACGCTGCCCAGCTTTGCTCTGTGTTTCTACCCTCCAACTAAAAAAAAAAATCACTACATACCAATACACAGTAGCGCTTAAAACTTGTGAACACTTTTGGATTTTTAGCATTTCTGCATAAATGTGACCTAAAGAGTGATGTATTCTCTGCAAAAGTCCTAAAACCAGATAAAGAGAACTCAAATTAAACAAATGAATTTAAACATTATACTTGTTTGTTTATTTAGTGAAGAAAATGATACAAAACAACGTATTTATGTTTGGGAAAAGTATGTGAACCTCTAGTATTAACAGTTCATTTGAGGGAGAAATTTAAGAGCTAGCGTAGGCCATCCTGCCTTACTTAAAAGATAGAATTCTAGGCATTCACTATCACAGTCTGATCTTTACAACTTAGGGATGTAAAAGGACAAAACAAAAGAGATTTCTGAGGGCTTCTGAAAAGCAGTTTTGATATTCACCAGGCTGGAAACAGTTACAAAATTATTTGTAAAGATTTAGGACTCCACCAGTCCACTGTCAGGCAGACTATATACAAATAGAGGCAATTAAACACCATTATTACCTTCTGAAGTAGTGGTCAGTTGAGCAATTTCACACCAAGATCAAGGCATGGAATACTCCAGATGACCTCAAACCCCAGGGTAACATCTAAGTAGTGAACTAAAGGCCTCTTTTGCACTGGCAAATGTCAATATTTGTAAGTCCATCCCCAGAATACTAAATTTTAAATTTTAAGGGTTTGCTTGGCAGAATGTCAAAGAAAGCCAATACTCTCCAAAAAGAACATTGCTACCCCTCTGCAGTTTGTGAAAGACCACATGGGTAAAGCCAGAAAGTTACTGGAAGAACGTGAAGGGAAAAATTTTAAACATAACTTTTTTCTTCCTTGAATAAAAACGCCATGTTTAGCAAAAAGCAAACCCTGCATTCTAGCACAAAAACTTTGCGCCATCTGTGAAGCCTGGTAGTATTGTGGCTTGGGCCTGCTTTGCAGCCTCTCAACCAGGCCAACTTGCTATTATTGATGGGAAGATGAATTTTGACTTATACCAGCAAATTCTACAGGAAAGTGTCAGGATACCTGTCTATGAACTGAACCTATGAGAAAGCTAAACCAGAAGAAAGTTAATGTTTTGGAAAGGCCGAATCAAAACCCCTTAATCCTTCAGAAATGTTGTTGAAGGACCCGAAGTTGAAGCTGTTCTGTAAGAAGGAATGGATTAAACTTTCTCCAAGCCCGATGCACATGAATGATCAACAGCTATCAGAAACATTTAGTTGTCATTATTTCTGTCCAAGGGAGGCACACCGGTTACTGACAGCAAAATATATTTTTGCCACGGAAATATGTTTCTTTGGTTCATTTTCGTCAAAGAATAAACAAACAATATAATGTTTTTAACTTAATCGTTCTCTTCATCTAGTTTTAGAACTTGTGTGGAAAACAGATTGCATTTTAGGTTGGATTTTTAGGTCATATTACTCTTTTTGTCTTCCCAGTGGCTTTCAATTCCATTTATCATGGTATCTGTTGAGACCAGTTCTGGAATTAAAGGTGGGCTGATTTCAGTCGGTACTGATGGGCGAGAAAATCCAGTCCTATTGGCCGCTACTTTGTAGGGTGCAACAGGACTGAGGATTTTCTCCTCTCCTAACATCCACATGAGGCCACTGGGTGGTATCATCCAATGTTTTTGGGTGATGTTATCACTAAAATGCTTATGATACCTAGCTTTATATTTCTCCCCAGGGCTACTTGAATGATGTCATGGATACCTGGTCCCAATTTCTAGAGGCTGTGAGGACCTGGATATGGTGCTATAAGCTTTGACTTAACCTTATTCTATGTTCAAGCAAGGTTGAGGAGCATTCAGAAGATTTAACTGGGGCAGAATGCAGCAGCATGGGCTCCTGTTACTTGGCACGTGTAATACCACTACTCCATGATTGCCTTTGGTTGACTGTGTGCTTCTGGATGCAATTTGAGGTGTTGGTTATCACCTTTAAACCCTTCGTGGCTCAACTGGTCACAGGGACCTACTTCCTGGTTGTATTAGTGAATTGTTGTTTTCAATTTTATTTTCAATTTTATATTGTTTTCATTATATTTTAATTCTGTTTGTCACCCAGAATCACTTGTTAGATGGGCAGCCACATAAATTGGATAGGCAAACAAAAAATATTTATGCAGAGTTATTAAAAATTCAAAAGGGTTCACAAACTTGTAAACACCACTGTATATAAAGTGTAAAATATAACAGCTTTTTGATATTACAGCTTTTAATATAGGAAAAATTCTTCATTTATAGTACATGTATTTTTAAAGAGCAGGTTTGGTCTATGTCTATATATTTTAACAAACTAAAATTATATTTTTAAGAGTTTCTAATTTTTATAAAGAGAATAAAGTTATACCTGTATTTTTGCTCGAGGTCATCTTTGGTTTGTATTTCATTACGGAGCTGATCTTCTAATTTGTTTATTTTTTCCTGAAATTGTATAAGCTGACAGAAAAAAATCCCCTGATTTTTAGGCATTTATAAGTGACAGAATTTAGAAAGTTAGCACATAAAAATACCCCTATTTATATAGCTTACATCAGAAGTTCCTAAACTGGGATGGCATGAAGAATTTGGGAGTGGTGTTGGTAGTGAGTATGTGAATTTTTTACAAAAGGTATCATTGTAAAAAACAATGCAGTAATTTTCAAATGAAGGTCTAATAATCCAAGGACAAGTTGATGAGATGATGGAAATGCTGAAGGTCAGTGGGTGAATAACATAAACATCAATGCTGGACAAGATGATGTAAAGAAGGAGTTAGAGATCAATAATTATATTTACTTAGGCAAAATGAAGGACAGATCTAACATTATTCATGTAGAGGCAAGATGTCTCCAAAATATAAAAAGGGCTTTTGGTGTTAAAAATCTGGGAATACCTGATTTATACTGATCATTTCTTTGCTAGTTATTTGCCAAGGTGAAAGTAAATTGTTTTTATGATAATATACAAAACATACTGAACTTGCTGAAACAAATGATAATGAATATAAATAGAATAGAATAGAATAGAATTTTATTGGCCAAGTGTGATTGGACACACAAGGAATTTGTCTTGGTGCATATGCTCTCAGTGTACATAAAAGAAAAGATACGTTCATCAAGGTACAACAAATTAATATTTCAGTCAAAATCTTACAGATTTTTCATATCATCATTGCCCTTAAATTACACTGTGGTGTTACACTGTGTATTTTAAATTTATTTTTTAACTTTTAAAGCAGCAAGTTTACAATATTAAATGTGAAGCCTTTCCTAAATTATTCCGTATTTCCTAAATTAAAACCAACCCAAATTTGCTAAAAAAATTGCATACAGACACAAATCCGATGTTATGAAATGACCATTTACAAAGGTTTTTTAAAAAAATTCTTAAACTAAGATATCTGATAATTCATGGAAAGAGAGAAAGAGAATATTGTATGAATGTGTATCATGTAGCAATACATATTGACAAAAAATCTTCAGAATAATGTGCTTACCTCTTCACCATCCTGTAAAAAATAAAAATCAGATACATGCTTAAAAACAGGATACATTTCCATTTTTCCCCAATAATCTATATTGCTTGATTTAAATTATCCTTAAAAATCTACTTATCTAAAGCTTAAATCATACATCTTTTTATTAAAGTGGATAATTCACAAGCAGTTCTAGATTTGTGCAATTAATTAACTACTGATGCATACATTTCCATACATACGAAATAAATATTTAGCACATTAAAATATGAGTACTTACCTCATTTTTCCTAAATTCGTTTTTCTTTGTCCCATTGTTCTTACAGGGTTCAACTTTCTTACCGAGCTCAGGAAAGTCACTTAGCAACCTGTTCAAAACAGAAGTTTTCAAAAACTCTGGCCACTGTGCCAATCAACTCATTTTAATCAATTCTGTCTAGTCCTAATCCCACTAGTCTGTGCTCAGAATGAAGGCATTTATTTAGCGTTAGCTCTATTAACAGACAATGGGGCTTTTTGGTTAATGGGGGAGGAGCCTAAGAGCTTCTTAAACCCATTTTAAATAGAAAGCTTCAAAAAAAAATATTTGCAAGCAGATATATTGGTAAATGAAATGCAGGTCAGCATAACTGACTATTAGAACAATGCCTCTATTTTGTGTGTATTATATTCTTCCCTGTCCTTCCCCGGAAAATGCAGTAATAAACATTTCGGCAATTATAAAAACATAATCCAATGGCATGCATACATACATGCATACATAGATGTGTAACACACATACACAAGTAAAATCACTGCTGAAAAGTCAGGTTAATTGGTATGTATATTTTTACACATATGCTACATACAGATTCTCTCTAAAGTAAGTAAATCCAATGAAAGGCAGTTGGTTTCCAACAAATGCTTTCGGGACTGGAAAAGTTTCAACATCTCCTTTGTCATCTTCAATATCATCAAAATTGCTGCTATCTATATCACTACTCAATTCGGGTACAACTGGTGCAGCAGCTAAAAAAAAAAAGTAGATACCTGTATTAGAACAAAATTCAATGTTCTTATATTAAAACAGCATTTTTCTTTTGCCTTTAAGGTTTAATTCTGTATCATATGTCAGGACCAGGGTCTCAATTGTTACTCTATAAGGAAACTCATCTAAATGGAAATTGTCTCCTATTCTCTCAAAGCCTCCATAATGTTTAATCCATTGTAGAAGGCCAGAATGCCTCTCACTGTATTTTATAGTTTCAAAATAAGAGGATTATTTTAATTCAATGTGCAATTAACACTATTTTGATTCCGATCAATCAAACAGCAAGGTTGCTTATTCCAACCTGGGACAAAATTTAAATTATTTCAGAACCCTTATTAAACAAATTAATCAATGTTATATATTAAGAATAAATGTTTGACTATACAAAGCTGACACAATAGATGTGTAATTCCAAAAAGAATAGTGTCTAAGATAAAATATGTAAAAAATTTAAGTTTCATTTAGGGTCCCATAATCTGTCCCTTTCAAAAAGCTTTCAAGTTGGAAGTTGACTGCTTTATCCCAAAGGTGTTTTTCCAAAAGAAAAAATGGATTTCTTTTCTTTTCACCTTTTGGAAAAGCACCTTTAGCTCAACCATGACATGTATGATTGAGAATCCCCATAGACATTTGTTGCTTTAAGAATGGAACACATCACAATAGATTATGAAAATGAAAAACTTCATAAATAAACAAATATCTGCATTGTAGATTCTCTCTCTCCCTGAACCACATGGCTATTAAGATGGTTTGCAAAAAAGTTTGAAATCTATG
The DNA here is from genome assembly GCF_028640845.1 of Ahaetulla prasina. Taxonomy (NCBI): domain Eukaryota; kingdom Metazoa; phylum Chordata; class Lepidosauria; order Squamata; family Colubridae; genus Ahaetulla; species Ahaetulla prasina. The sequence goes on from NC_080539.1 coordinate 154,213,808, forward strand.
AGTTAGTACATTCCAGGGTCCCTTTAAGCACTTTATAATCACCCACCCCTATCACTAATCTCTTCCCCAATCCAATTTTTCCGTAAGCGCAGAGAACATGACAATGTTTATGGATCTTTTGCTACCTTGTAAAGGCAAGGCCTCTGAACGTAATGGAAAAGCCTGACCTTTCAAGTGCATTAGACTGTTAGAAATGAGATTTGCACTAAATGAAATATTTACTGCAAGAAATATGCAAAAAAAACAACGAAACACCAAAGCTGATTTTAGGAGCATTTCACCAACTTCCAATCTAGAAACCTTACTATGGCATTTAGTTGTAAGGAATCGTAAAAGCTTTCACATTTGCTGAAAAGTGCAATTTTAAAGAACTAAAGTTTTTACATAGTAAATATCTTACATTTTAAAATCACATTAAACTAGTTTAGGCACACACATGTACACAAAAGGAAAATGCATTTTTTAAAATTTTAAGATACTTACTGTCTCGAATGTTATTCCAATCCCATTGATCATTCTTAAAGAATAGATGAGATTTAATTTCTTCAACTCCACTCCTCCCTAGCCGCACATCCCTAAACATGGCAATTAAAGTCAAATTTTATTGAAAGATCCGCAATTTTCAATTCTGAGGCAACCTATTCGCAGTTTTTATTTCAATGCCAGGGTTGCCTAAATGTGTAAGACAAGCTACAATTTTTAGCTATTCATTAACATTAACATTGCAACCTGAATCCTCCCCATGCATTTGCTACTAAATTTCTTGATACTCTCACATATACTGGATGAAATAACTGGAATTTTCGATCTGCCACGTGTGGAGTAAGACATAATTCCAACTGCACTCAGTAAAAAAGGAATGCTGGAAAAAAGCTCTTTTAAAAAAACCCACCCTACAAGTTTGCCAAACCACAGTGCAAATATTTCAACGTAAGTTGACAGAAGACCTGGCTTCCTAACACAGAAAGTTATTCAAACTTTACTGAAATAAGTATTTCAAAGATCACATCCTTTAAACTCAGCCATACCCATATTCATATTTTCCCCAATAATGTATAATGAACCCATTATATAAGCAGCAAACTCATTTCTTTTTAACATAACATTTTTGTGTTCCTAACAGCACCTCAGGAAATATTTCTGTATCAAAATTAGTCAGATAACTAATAATAAGTATTACCTTGGTGACATACATATATACACATACACACAACTATATAAAATACACAAACAGGCCTACATCATAGTAGAAAGGAATATAAACTCAGAGTTGTCCTCTTTAAAACTTCAAAATATTTTACTTCCTCGTGTATTTTTTTACTCCTTGCCCTCACAAGGGGACAGAAAGTTATACAAAATGAAGGTCTTAAACTGTAGGTTTAAGCACAATAATTTGTCTAATAATATGTGTACACAATTATTAGGCAAGTTGTATTTTGGAGGAATAATTTTATTACTGAACAACTATAATGGTCTTGGTCAATCCAAATTGTTAATAAACCTCAAATCTGAATATTAAAGAAAGCAAAAGTTAGGTTTTGGCTTTCTTAGGAGAATATCCATGTGTGCAGAATTATTATGCAATTAAATGAAAAATGAAAATTTGCCTGTCTCACTCGTTTATTTGCATCTGTTAAAGTGAAAATAATAAACAAACAACTCAAAATGTACAAATAAATATTTCTGACATTTAAAAACAAAAAAAATCAGTGACCAATATAGGCACCCTTCTTTTCAAGAACACTAATAAGTTCATGGAGTCTGTCAGTTTCTTGATCTGTTGATGACTAGCTTTTTGTGCAGCAGCAACCACAGCGTCCTAGTCACTGTTCAGAGAGGTGCACTGTTTTCCTTCACCGTAAATCTCCCATTTAAGAAGGGCCCACAACTTCTCAATAGGGTTTAGGTCAGGTGAGGAAGGGGGCCATATCATTATTCTTTCATCTTTAAGGCCTTTACTGGCTAGCCACGCAATACTTCAATACATGTGATGGAACATTGTCCTGAATAAAAATCACAGTCTTCTTGAAAGATGCAGACTTTTTCCTGTACCACTGCTTGAAGAAAGTGTCTTCTAAAAACTGGCAATAGGTTTGGGAGTTGATTTTGAGTCCATCTTTAACCAGAAAAGGTCCAACTAGCTCATCTTTAATAATACCAACCCATACCAGTACCCTACCTTCACCTTGCTGGCTTTTGAGTGTGCCTGTTACTGATTCAGTCATGGGCCCATCCATCTGGTCTGTCAAAAGTCACTCTCATGTCATCAGTCCATAAAAACTTTGAAAAATCTGTCTTCAGATTTCTTAGCTCAGTCTTGCTGTTTCAACTTATGTGTCTTTTTCACTGGTGGTCAGGTTTCAGCCTTCTTTACTTTGGCCATGTCCCTGAGCCATGTCTCTCGCCCATGTCTTTGTATTTCTGGACACTCCAGATAGGTTGCATTTATGGAATATAACAGCACTGAAGGATAATGGGTTCCTGGTAGCTTCACATTTGATTCTTCTCAAATCTTTGGCAGTTAATGTACATCTTTTTTTCTCAACACGTTTCCTGCAACCCTGTTGACTATTTGCAACAAAAAATTTGATGGTTCAGTGATCACGCCCCAATATCTTAGCAATTTCAAGATCCCTCTGAAAGACTTTTTAAAATTTTTAACTTTTCAGAGTCAGTTAAATTTCTTTTTTGGCCCATTTGCCTGAAGAAAAGAAGCTGCCTAATGATTATGCAACCCTTGATATAAGGTGTTTATCTCCTTAGGTCACACCCTCCCTCATTACACAAATATACATCACCTGATGTGCTTATATCCACTAAGCATTCAAGTTAATACAGCTTGGAGGTAGAAAATATGCATAAAAATGATACAGTCAAAATACTCACTTGCCTAATAATTGTGTACACAGTGTAATTTCTATCAGTTCATATAGCCCCCAAGAGAATCAAGAAAATCAGGGTCATTTAACCTATCTTGAATATTAATATTAGTTAGAACAGAAGCTGAAGGAAATCAATTTTGCTTATACTACCAATATATAAACTTGGTTTGTATTGTCCCTGACACTAATAAATGCAAACTGGGTGGCAGGACAAGTAGGAGACAACTTCTAGCATGAACAAGTAAGATGTACAGTATGTCTGGTGAAACATAATGGCTGGTGAGGGTTCCTTTTTACCTACACTCTTTCCAAATGCAGTGAGATATTTATAAGCTGGTAAACCTAATTGCTATTATGAGCTGTGGTGGCGCATGGTTAGAATGCAGTATTGCAGGCTAATTCTGCCAGCAGTTCAATTCTCACCACCTTAAGATTGACTCAGCCTTCCATCCTGCTGAGGTTGGTAAAATGAGGGCCCAGATTGTTGGGAACAATAGGCTGATTCTGTAAGCCACTTAGAGAGGGCTATAAAGCTCTATGAAGTGGTATATAAGTCTAAGTGCTATTGCTATTGTTATCCTGTATGATTCCCAGGAGAACCTGATAAGTACTTTCTAGGAGAAAAGTACTTCTCCTAACCATGAGGGGCTCGATCTAATGAAATTTGTCATAATTAAGCCAAGTTGAAAACACTGCCTAAACTAATGACAAATTTAAGTTGGGTTTTGTCTACAAATGGAAAGATTGTATTCACAAATTATATCAGTGAAAATCTCCCAAATGCCAGTTTGGACAGAATAGTTTCCAATAATAAATCCACCCCAGTAAGGAAAAAAGTATGTTTACAAACCTGTCTGTTAAAAAAGCACAGATAAGGTCCTTTGCCTGCTTTGAAATTTCTACATCTTCTGGGAAATGCAATGAGTTCTTGTGATCCATTATTTTACTGTATGTTCCCACCAACGAATCAGCATAAAACGGAGTATCTCCTAAAAATTCAAAATGTACAGGCATTATTGTTGTGGTTGAATCTTAAAGATTAACATAGCATTTAAGATGGTAAATTGAGCATCCAGTGCTTAAAGATTCAAAACATAAACTTGGTCTTCTTCAGATTTGAACTGGGCCTCTATAATCTTCTTCCTCCCCCGCCTCTGCTTCTGCCTCTGCCAAGAATAAGTGACATTAAAGGTTTTTCTTTCCCTTCTCTTTTAAAAATTAAGTAGAAAAATGTCTGGAAAGCTCATAATTTATATACCTCCCATTTCAACAAATCCAGAGTCAGATTATGGTTTATAATTCTGATATGTTCAAAACTGTAAGTTGAAATTAAATGTTTTGTTGGTAACATATCAAAATAGTGGTTCCCCTTTCTTTCCTTCCACCCAAAATACCTCAAATTCCCTCAATGTCCTTTGCAAAAGCAGATCTTGTAGAGGCATTGGGGAAAAAGAAAAAGAGAAAAGAAGCATTCCATTCTATCAAGAGAAAATGCTCCTCTTCATGCAATATATCATTTAGGTTCCAAGTTGTACCCGAGTCTGGGCATAATGAGCAATCCTGCTTAGTTTCACAGCAGAAACTGTTTTTGACTACTTTATTTCAATCGTTCAAGAGATGAGGGAGAAACTGCAAGTACTAGCTTCATGAAAACTGTACGGCCTTAACCTCAACCAAGATTTATCTTTTGCTGAAACTCACATGACAATTGTTTCTAGTATGCATAAATTGTATTTCCTAGTGCTTCAAAACAATGAGTCTAACTGTATACAACATTCCTTATATTGGCTTATGTATTTAATTACAGTATCACTAACTTTTATACAAATATTTAAAGAAAACATGTTACATCATAGAGAAGAGAATTTGCTACTGAGAATGGACAATTTGCTGTCATCAATCTTCTATCTCAAAAATGCCTAGGGGGAGAGAATTATTGTGCAATTTATCTATGAGTATCTATAAAAATTCCTAAATTAAGCAACAATTGTTTCAAAATTTTCCAACATATCAATGGCATTTTCCACTTCTTGAAAAATCACAACTAATTTCAATTTTTCTGAATATATACTTTGGAATTACAATACTTAGTCTCATGTAACTAGATACTTGGTGGCCTTTTCTAAAAACAATGACATATAATTAAAGATAATATCATATATAATGCATGTGCCATTCTAAAATCTGAATGGTATTGGTATAATCAATATGTAACACCAACGAATTAGATAGCCATCTGGGCCAGTAGGTTCTTATTTACATTGGTTTAATGGTATCAAATATTTCTCAGTAAGATAAAGGGGCAACTAAGTCATGTATAATCTTGAAAACAGCTATAATATATAAAAATTAATTAAATTTGTTCAGGGTTAAATGTATCACAATATTGTACAATCAAGAATTTAAATAGATTGCTGATTTACCGAATCACTATATTCTTAAACCGGACATCCTAAATAGGAAACATACTTATATTGCTGCAATGGTTTGAACCAATAAATCACATTTTTATCTCATTGTCAATATCTGTTTAGTGAATATTCTGCTTTGATAAAGTTCCTGTATATCACTCATAGATGCTTTATCTTAGTAGAATTTTTCATATTGAGTAGCAGAGTTGAAAGGGACCCTGGAGGTCTTTTAGGAAACCCTTTACCATTTCTAAACTCTACGTGCATTAGTTTCTTGAACATTTCTCCCACTGTAATCTTTTGATTTTCTATAAAGAATAAGCTATAATGCAATAGGCATTAAAATATGAATGTAGAATATATACTTATAAAAAAAATTCACATTTTTGCAAAAAATCTATTTATATTAATGTAAGAAAAATTTATGTTGTACCTTTTATAAATCACAGTCTCTTTTGTAAAGATAATAAAGTAATACTTAAATACCATCAATAAAAAAGATGCGATACTTCCTATAGTAACTGTTAATTTTACTTGGGCACAGTCTGACATTGCTATCAAACCTATATTACATATATTAATACATTTATCTAGAACTAGAATACTAGAAACTAAACTAGTTTAGAATAACTCTACATGAAACTTTTAAAAGGTATATTCTTCTTGCAAAGGATTGAAAGGTTGTGATACATCGTGTCAATCAATTAGTTCATAGATATTCTAGGAACATCCTTAAAATAGAAGTATTTTCTGAAATGTGTAAATGAATTTTTAAAAAATGTTTTATCACTATTTAGAATTCCTCCTTTTGTATTTTGCATACATACAAGTTTGAAATGTTTAGAGAAAATTAGATTGTAATGAACTGTATCCTAATTGAAAAAGAGTTTATTTAATAACATGACCTAATAAAACGATGTCCAAAACATCTATATAAATTTCATAAATACTATACCTGAAAAGTTCCTAGTAGAACCATAATGATTATTAAATTTATTAAAGCAGCTTCATCACGAATATTTAAAGCAACTTTTTGAAACATTCATTTCTTGCTCCATTATAAATTTTGAGCATTTGTTAATCAAACTCCTAATTTTTGACCAACCACCCCTAGTAATTTTCTTCCTCTTGAGAAAGAATGTGATTTCCTTCTAATTCAAAAGGGCCCACTTGCCACGACAAATGTAGATTATGGGGAGGGGGGGAACCCTTGTAATTTTAGGACTAGGTTTTTGAACCAAGTGAAAAAGAAATCCTGATAAGTAGCTTCAATTTCAAAATTATGCAATGGCTGAAGAAATCAGATATTCATTTTTCCTCTGAAGCAGTCATAGGTTGCAAATATAATATATTCTAATGTTTAGCTAAAATAATATGTAGAGAAATAGTGTGTTCTCTCTCTCTCTCTCTCTCTCTCTCTCTCTCTCTCTCTCATCTATCTAGCTATATCATCTCTGTCCTCCTCTCCCCCCCCCTGCGTAATTGCTATATAAACTCTGCAGCCAGATAATCTCATCCTGAAGAACTTTGTTTCTAAAGTATTTGCCATTTCTATGTAAAGTTGTTTATCAGAATTTTTAAGCTGAGTAACTATTTCATGTAACTTTACAACCAGCCTTTGTCTCTATTTTTTTTAATCTAAAGCATCAAATACCTCCTTAAAAAGCTCTAATTTCTCCTTTTAATTATTTTAACAAGATTTTTATACACATAAACCAGTCATTATAAAACTTTATATATAATTGGAAAGAGCCTTTAAAGTGGTGAGAGGCCTATTTTTGTTTCCTTTCCTTTTGGATTTGGGCTGGACCCAGTAGAGTCCAAAAAAATAAAACTGATTTTCTAAGAAAATAACTCAGAAATAATTGAAGTTGCACTGTTCAGCATGTTAGAAAGAAGTGCCAATTTTCCATGATATTTAGGGAAGTTCATTTTATAAGAATCTAAAAAGCATTACTAAAAACCTGATTCGTTTTGGAACCAGTATCAGGAGCAGCAGCAGCAAGAGCATGTGAGCACACATACACACCTCGCAGATAGAGCAAATCTATATTATATATTTGCAGCAATTATATCACTAGAACATATTAAGTATTATCAAGACAAAAATCCATATACATGCAAGGAAAAAACAACAACACTACTTACCAACAAGCATTTCAAACAGAAAAACTCCGACAGACCACCAATCACATTCCCGTCCATAGTATCCATCACCCCCTTGTGATTTTAATACTTCAGGTGATATATAATCTGGTGTTCCAACAGCTGTATCACAACGCACCATGCCAGTCTATTCAACCACATAAACAATGACAATTAAAAAACATTTTGATAGTTAACACTAAGCACATTTTTTTTTCATTTTTTCCCCTATTCTTTTTTTCCCCTTTTCTTTTTTTTCATTTTAACCATACTATTTTTAACCAATATGCCTTGTGCTTCTTTTACATGAAGCTTAGGGCCCAAGTATAAAAAATTCCTGTTCACTGAAGTGAAGGAGTTAAGCTTAAAGTTAACAAAGTCAGACAAAGTAAACAAAAGCTGAGAATGTATGCTATGTCCAGTTAATGCCTCACAGAATCAACTGGTTTGCAATAAATTTCAAGAGAATTTTGGAGCTGCTCCTAAAATAACAGAAAACAATATATAGTCACACCTCTTTTCAGTGTAACTTAGTGGTTGCAAGCATTCCAGTTATGGAGTATAGCCCATATAAATCTATAAAGAAAACATATTTTTCTGATAGCTTATCTATGTTCCAAACTGTAGTGCAATAAAAGCTGTGAAGCAGAAGTTCCAGGTTCAAATCTTATTTTACTTGCCTGCACATTATCTGTTATATTTAACACTAAAAAATATAACCTGTTAGTATAGTGATCCATCCTGAAAGAAATATATATTTTAAAGACTTATAGTGGCAAATAATGTGCAACTCTTTGCTTTGGACATTAATATGACACAAGAATTACATAAATCAGATTTGTTCATCGCTTTCATACTAGAACAATTAAAAACCACATTAATTCATAACTCAGAACTGTGTAAACCAGCCTACTAAAACCTGCAGCTGTCCTTGAAGAATATTTGGAAGCTTCCGATGGTGCAAAATGTGGTGGCCCATGGGCAGCTATGGTTGCCAGCCATTTAGCACATGTCATACCTGCTTTACGAACTGCATTGCTACTGTTATGCTTCTGGGTACAATTCAAAGTGCTAATGCTCACTTTTAAAACTCTTCAAGGCCTGGCAGCAGATTACTTATAAGAGCATCTCTCCTCAGGGTATCCACTCAGGGTATCTACTCATCTGGTATATGAGTAGACAGGCATGCTCTGGGTCCCGTCTGTGAGAGAGTGCCATCTGACTGCACCCAGAAGAGGGCCTTTTCTGCCATGGCTCCCACTCTTTGGAACACAATCACTCTTCGAGATCAGAATTGTTCTAATCCCATTGGTTTATGCAAGGCATTAATACGTGAGTGGCTCAGACTGCTAAAACAGTCTGTTATTAACAGCAGCTGCTTGCAATTACTGCAGGTTCAAGTCCCACCAGGCCCAAGGTTGACTCAGCCTTCCATCCTTTATAAGGTAGGTAAAATGAAGACCCAGATTGTTGGGGGCAATAAGTTGACTTTGTAGATAATATACAAATTTGTATATAATATACAAATATACAGATGAAGACTATTGCTTAACATAGTGTAAGCTGCCCTGAGTCTTCGGAGAAGGGCGGGATATAAATGCAAATAAAAAAAAATTATCTTGGCTCTACCATTAAGCCTGGATCTCTAATAGTTTTGGGTGCATTTGTTTATGGGTTATATAGCTAGTCCTTGATATAAAACCATAATGGAGCCTGGCCATTATTGTTATATATCAGAAGAGTAGTAAAATGGGTCAGTCATGTGACCCACCTGATTTTGTGACGGTTGTTAAGAGAACAAAAGGTTCGCTATGGGTGTAGTTTTGTGTAAATGTGGCCATTTTGCCAATACCTGAAATTCAGTCATGTAACGGCAGAGGAGGCCTGACTATTGGATCTTCAAATATGGAACATAAGCCCCACTTTTCAGGTTGATCATGCAGGTTTCCATGTGCCAGTGGGCACCGGACCTGTCAAGGACTCCCCCAACCCCTGCGGCATGCGTGCAATGGGAAGAGCTTGGATTGCAGTTGTTGAATAAAGCAGACATGTAGGGGCCTCGTGTAATGACCGTTACGACTTACGATCAAAATTCCATCCTCAGTTGTAGTCATAAGTCAAGGACTACCTATATTTGCAAACAGTAGCATCACCTTAACAGCTATTGTTAAATTAAATTAGATATAGGGAGGCTTATCTGGAAGGAGAGATAAGATTCTGCATTATTTTACCACACTGTTTAGGGGCCGCGGTGTGGCTCAGGCTGTAAGAAGCCTGTTATTAAAACACAGCTGCCTGCAATTACTGCAGGTTCTAGTCCCACCAGGTCCAAGGTTGACTCAGTCTTCCATCCTTTATAAGGTAGGTAAAATGAGGACCCAGATTGTTGGTGGGGGCAATAAGTTGACTTTGTAAATATACAAATAGAATGAGACTATTGCCTTACACACTGTAAGCCGCCCTGAGTCTTCGGAGAAGGGCGGGATATAAATGTAAATAAATAAATAAAAAAAGTGTCTAGTGAAAAGCCTGGAAAGAATAATTATTATGATTATAATCAAAACTTATCATAGCAACCATGCATGTATTTATGGATCTGCAAAACTATTTTAGGAAAATATGAAGCTTTAATGGTTGGCCATGAAAGGGATACAACAAAAGAATTGTTACAAAGTTATGGGTCAGACAGAGGAAGGCTGAGGTGACAAGAAGTTATTATTATTATTATTATTATTATTTGTACCTCTTAAGTGGAACAAATTTACTCATTTAAGGGTAGGATGCCAACTTCTAAAATATATATTTAAGCATTGCTAGCTTTTCAACGGAAGAATGAAGTCCAAGTCTAAACAAGAGTCTGTATCTATATTTTACTTTTCATCTAGAAAATACAGAACCGTAGCATGGCACAGCCTAGGTAACAGAGACAAAAGAAATGGTACAATGTATTCAGCTATAGGCAGAGGAACTGCTTATATTTCTATCAAAAGGTTAAGCATAATTTAAGATGCATGAAAGTTTCAAATAAGCTTGCAGAAAGAGAATCTTCTCTAATTAGGACTAGCAAATTAACTGTCCATTGTACAAGTATCCTTTATCTGTTAGTTTCAACCTGTTTTAGCAGGTTTTTTTTAAAATAAATCAGTAACTGTATTAGGTAATCATGAAGTTTTAATGTACTGTACTTAGTTCATTTCAAAATTGACTCAAATATAAAAATATTTTTCCTCATAAATTTTAATGGATGCATACTGCTCTCTGATATGTGGAATCACAACTCCCTTTTAACAAGGTCAGTGGTAAAGAACTATTCAAAATATAAAATGTTTTAAGTGTTTATTGGAGATTAAACAACCCATTTCCTACTGAGTCATTGTTTCAGAGATCTTTCTTCCCAGATTCCCCAATGCCTTCAACACTGACAGAGCTTTTAATGTACTTGAAAAGTACTTTAAAAAAATTCATGGAAATATTCAGATGCATTTGCCTTGAAAGTAGTCCATGTTGAAATGTATACTGCAGTCAAACATCAGAAGTTGATGCACAAGTACAATGCACAATTACTCCCAACTGAAAGTTTTGCATGGAGAAATATGAGAGTTTTAGTAATATAGAGATTAAAATTTAATACATTCTCTCACAGGACAGGAAATGTTTTCACAGTTGATAGACATATTTCTGGCAACCTAGATATACACAAAGCCCAAAGGATGGGATTTCTGCCGATTTGGAGGGGGAGGTGTTCATATTTTTAGATCTGTTAAGCCCTTCCAAGTTTATGTCTTTTCAAATTTTTGCCAAAAATGGCATGATTAAATATTTTAATAATTTATAAAAGCAAAAAGACACAGGAAAATCCATCCACTGTACAAAGTTCACTGATTACTTCAATAAATATAGTAGGCAAATAGCATCTTTATTTTAGAACAATGATATCTGCAAATCAAAACTTACATATTCTAGCATAGAAAGAATTTTTTTATTCCAAAATGACCTATTTGGTTAATTTTAAAGTAAACCAAAAAGCCACTAGGGGATGCTAAGGGATGCTTCTGAGTAGGAAATACATGATAGATATTGCTTTTATTAATCAACAAGCATTTATGAAAGAGGTTTTTAAAGTACTGAAAGTATATTTCTCAATAACCTTTCTCAACCTGTTGTCCTTCCACACATATATGTAAGAACCTTAATAAAAATATCATATCCGTTCCAGAGGAAAAAATCACAGTTTGGAGAGAGTTCTGAAAAGCAGAATGAATACCACAAAGGAATGAAGAGCTAGCAAATAGACCAGGTCTTCAATAATTCCTCTCCAGGTAAGGAAAGAAGATTGAGTTACTCACAAGTACTTCAGACAAGTACTGCTCATCCCAAGGCAACTGCCTAGTTTAGGTGAATTTAGAGCTCCGGGAGACTAGCCATCTTGCTCAAACTGCAGTCAATGCCTTTGAAAGGACACAAAGTTTGCATACTTCCTTTTCTAATCATTTTTAGCTATTGTTAACTGCTTTTCAGCTATCAGAAAGCACTGGATGATCTCTGTTATTACATTATTTTCATATAGGAGTTGGTGAACAATCTGAAACTTCATGAAGGGCTCAATGAGCTGAAGAATTTGGGGTTCTGGCATAGTAACAAAAAAGAATTTCTCATGTTTGCAGGTGAGAGTTTGTTCTAGTGAGAGATGTGTGTGTGTAGGAGGGGTTTATCATCATGAGCAGCAATAACTGTTTCCCTTAAGTCATTGCGTCTGTAAAATATAACTGGCCATGAGCATGGAGAAATGTGTTTATGAATCCTTTTAAAGTGCCCACTGTACACAAACAACTGATTTAGAGTTAATACACCCACTCTTTAGTTTGATAAACTCCACTTATGATGAGGAGATTGAGATATTCTTACTAAACAACCAATACCCAGGTGTTTTGAAGGCAGCAGCAAATTTTTTATCCGTAGCTTTAGCTTATAGGAACCAATTGGACCCTTCTATGCAATTTTAACTTTATAGGGATTCTCAGGTAGAGTGCTCTATGTTTTAAATTCTATGACTTGATATTGGAGAGTAAAATATTTTTTAAAGAAAAAAGGAAGATATTCATAATGGTTGAATCAAAATACTATTCTAATTCATTAACGCTACAAAAATTTAGTGACCATTAGAATGATTTGTAAAAGAGATGCGGCGATTCAGTGGTTAAGACACTGAGCTTATCAATCGAAAGGTCAGCAGTTCAGCAGTTCGAATCCCTAGTGCCGTGTAACGGGGTGACCTCCCATTACTTGTCCCAGCTTCTGCCAACCTAGCAGTTCGAAAACACATTAAAAATGCAATTAGAAAAATAGGGACCACCTTTGGTAGGAAGGTAACAGTGTTCCGTGCGCCTTTGGTTTTGAGTCATGCCAGCCACATGACCACGGAGACGTCTTCGGACAGTGCTGGCTCTTCAGCTTTGAAATGGAGTGAGCACCACCGCCTAGAGTCAGGAATGATTAGCACATATGTGTGAGGGGAACCTTTACCTTTAGAATGGTTTGTATCTTTTTATGACAGGTATTACTCTTCCTAGGTTTTGCAGTTCAAATATGGTACTGCTAAATTAACCACCCTGTTTCCCCCCCAAAAATACATCCCCTTCTAATAAGCCCAATCGGACTTTTGAGCACATGGCAATAAGGCCAAGCACTTATTTCAGGGTTCAAAATAATATAAGAAAGAGTCTTATTTTCAGGGAAACACGGTAGTGAGGGTCTTGTGTTAAAGATTCCCAAATGTGTAACTAATAACATTGAACAGAATATAAAGAGACACAGAATTTCCACATCAGCTCCACACTGAATGTCATCTTAGCTTTATCATCCTTGCAGCTTCTCTAAAGCTCACCCTGATTTCTGTTCCTGTTGGAATAAATTTATAAGTCACTGCCTGGCAAATTGTATTAATACAACTAAGGAAAGTGGGCAAGAAGAAAAGATGGGTCAGAATGAAAGAAAAAAGAGGCGGCTGTTGCAGCCTCAAACAATTTAGAAGGGAGAAAGTCTACAACTCATCCAAATGCTGTCAAGCTATCCATCTGTGGGTTTCCCCCCTCCCCATGAATAGAAATATACATGTAATATGAGTATATTTTTCTACATATATGGAGTGCGGGGTATAAGCAACGTTTCTATTTCACCAGCTGCAAATAATTCATCCTCCCTACACTGAGGTAAATTTGTATGGGAGAGAATGTCTGCCTTCAGCTATCTCCAAATTTTATGGGTGACTAGACATTGCAATCCGCATCACTCTAACACAGGGGGGTCAAACTCACACTGTCACAGCGGCATCACATGACTTATCAGGACTTGTTTCCCCTTTGCTAAACGTGGGCATGGCCAGCACGTGACGCATCTGGCCCACGGGCCGGGAGCTTGACAGCCCTGCCCTAACACATCTAGACTAACTACCAGACCACACTGGCCCAAAATACAATTGTTCATTCACCAGGATTAACCATTTCAACCTACTTCAATGTGTTGGCAACTTGTTTAGTAAGGAACATAAACCATGGTTTCAAGGGCTACATACAATGTTTTCAGGTGTTCTTCCTCTCCTCCTGCTTCCATCTGACTATACTGTAGAAACCTCTTACATTTGACAAGTTCCTTCTGAAAATAAGGGAAGCCTGAAAACTAGATTTTCATATAAGTTACAGATCAAACCATTCTGAAAGAAATCTAAGTGAGAAGTAATGCTATGTGCAATCACTGGATCGTCATAGAAACACTGTCTGTTTTCAATGTCATTATTTTTTAGGGTATTCTGAAAACTAGTAATAAAGAAGCAGAGTGTTTGATAAACCCTTCCTTACAACCATTATTGACAGCATAACGAAGTTAGAACTTTACAGCATGGTATGTATATTAGAGCACAGCAACACGTTATCTGCCAGATTAGGGTTACATCTGTATTATTTTTACTTTTTTAGATTTTGTAATTTTGTCTTTATTGTTTTTATAAATAACTTAAGGCAAGGAACATGTCCCGTCCCCCTCCCCACTATTCTCCCCAGAAAAACAAACCAGGAAGGTAGACTGTGCTTAGAGAGAGTGGTTGGATCAAATTCATCCAGCTACTTTTTCATGCCTGAAGCAGAACTATAACTCACCATCTGCTGGTTTCTAGCCTTCAACACTAGACCAAACTGACTTTCAGGTTTTATTAGCTTGAACCACAGAACTATGATCTAATTCCTCAACTTTATACATCTATCTATCAACTTTAGTTCCCTTTTAGTTTTCAAAATAGATGATTACATTACAATACACTTTACATTTTCCTATCTCTCTTGAGAGTAGGTGTGAGACTGAATCGATTTGTAATACAGAATGATATCCCAAACTAGCAGTTCAACCTCAATGTAACAAACAAAACAAACAAGCAAGCAAATGGAATGCTGAGCAAGTACCTTAAACCAATACCAAAAATACTTAATGTGATAGAAACACACTCAAGCAACAGAAAAGTATAATTTTAACATAAAGAAGTTTAATGTTACATAGTACAGATAAAAGGCAACAGCTGAAAAACAGTAGCTTGGTTCAAGAAACCAGGTTAATTTATTACAATAGCAAGCACTGAACCACAAATCTTCACATTAAGTATCTCAGCCACCGCACTATGTTCAATATTAACCATGGCATAATTAAAATCCTTTCATTAATATTCACATGCTGCCCAATAACATTGAGGTTTTTTGGATTGTACACACTGTTTTTGAAATGAACATGATGACCAGATACTTACATCATCCATTTTCATACAAGTACCAAAATCTGCCAGCTTCAGATGTCCGTATTTATCCAAAAGCATATTATCAGGTTTCACATCTCTGTGTATCAAGCCCATGGAATGAATTGCATCGAGAGCAAGGACCACTTCAGCTGTGTAAAATTTGGCCCACTTCTCAGGCACATCATAATTGCTCATGAGGTTGACAAGATCACCACCTGGCATGTATTCCATTACCATGTATAGGTATCGGTCATCTTGAAAGGCACTAAAAAGCTGTTTCCAAAAGAAAGAACAGTTCTAAAGACTGCCGACATGTTAAACACTCAGCAAAAATATTGGATTTTAAGCTTTTCCCCTTAAGCCTCTAAAGAACAGTTTTAATAAGATATGCCTACTGTTGTAAGATTTTATGAGTTCCAGAATAATTTAGTTTACCATCAACGAAATAAAGGTATTATGTGCCATTAAACATTTCAGCGGAAAATAAAGTATTAATAAGTTTTTTCCCTCTATGTGAAGCAATAACTACAACTGAGGTGGGTTTCAGCAGGTTCTGACCGGTTCTGGAGAAACGGTAGCAGAAATTTTGAATAGTTCGGAGAACCGGTAGTAAAAATTCTGACTGGCCCCACCCCCATCTATTCTCTGCCTCCTGAGTCCCAGCTGACCAGGAGGAAATGGGGATTTTGCAGTAACCTTCCCCTGCTATGCTCGCCAAGCCACGCCTACAGACCTGGTAGTAAAAAATTTTGAAACCCACCACTGAACTACAAATATCATTGGCTAGGATGAAAAGTGACAGCCATTTAGAGAATTATTAGATAAGAATCTGTATTATAATTATAGCTTTCAGTGTTATGTTGTAATACAAGATTCTTGTTAATAGCAAAAATGTTAAAATTTCTGCTAGTTCAAGCCTTATTTTCTCCTTTTCTAAGAAAAAATGTCACTTTACTTCATGAGCTACTTGATATGGTTTTTGAAGGGATAGGAAATTCCTAAATCCTAGGATTTGGGTAAACTAATGGAAGACTGTCTTTCAAAAACTAACAGTGCACAGGAATGTGTGTATTTTAAATCAAGGAATTATATGAGAAGCTTACTATATATTTATATCAAATTCTAAACCCATCAGGTATCAAAACATAAAAATTGCTATTGTACCTATTTATATTTTCCCCATTTATTTACATTTCCCTTAAATTATCACCGAACTTTGTACGCAAGAAATATCCATACCTGAACTACCCATGGACTATTGGCAAAGGCCATTATATCTCTCTCTTCCCAGAAGAAAGCTGAATCTGACCTTTTTAACATCTCAAATTTACTTAGCAGCTTCATGGCATACGCTTTCTGTGTTATTTTATGGCGAACCTGTTAAAAGAAAAAAGCAGGATTTAAATAATATAGAAAGTTGGATATGGAAAACCAATAATAAATACCAGAGAACAATCCTCTAAGCTTATCTGAACGCTGAAAAGCAATAGCCTTCAATAAATAGAATTAAAAGACCAGAAACCTGAAGGGTAAAACTCTTAGAAAGAAAATATGATTAAATCAACAGCCAAAGGGAAAACACTTTTAGAAGATGGTCAGCCACATACACACACCCTCTTTATTTTAAAAAAAGCAGTTATTACAAAACAAAATAAATGTCCATGACGGGACAATCAGTGCTGGTACCATCATCAAGAGGACAGATCTAGCATCCAATTGGCACAGAAACAAAAATTGTTTTTGTGGCAATTCCTTCCATCTCTCCTTAAGCAGAAAAGATTAGAAAGAGACAAAAAGATATTCTAGAAAAAAGCCCATTCTTCAAGCCATTTATTACAGAACCATTGAAAAAATGTTTCTCTTGATGATGGTACCAGCACTGATTGTCCCATCATGGACATTTATTTTGTTTTGTAATAACTGCTTTTTTTAAAAATAAAGAGGGTGTGTGTATGTGGCTGACCATCTTCTAAAAGTGTTTTCCCTTTGGCTGTTGATTTAATCATATTTTCTTTCTAAGAGTTTTACCCTTCAGGTTTCTGGTCTTTTAATTCTATTTCTTGAAGGTTATTGCTTTTCAGCGTTCAGATAAGCTTGTCCATTTTGCATATAGACGTTTATAATTCCCAAGCACCAACAACTGTGTTAGCACCATCTTTAGAACAGAAACACTTCTGATGTTAATAGTTAGAATTTGGCTCTCTCCTATGGACCAAGTAAATTAAAGCCCCAAAACAGCTTCAATACACCTTTCAGACCCATGATAAAACATGTGCTTCATTCTGAAGAATTCTGGCAACAACTGTATCGTATTCATGTCTCAAAAATCTGTAACGTCTAATAATAACATAACATTCTGATTTGCCAGTCTTCTACATAAAAATATAAAACAGCCTTGCTGAATTTGACCACAGACCTGTATTGTCCAACAGTGTTTTTCCATAGTGGCCAAAAAAATGCCAACAGGAACCACAAAACAAAACAGAAACGCACAAACACACCAATACTCTCTCATAACTGGAATCAATAAACCAATGCTTCCATTACTGGAGATAATATGCAATCATCATGGCAACAGGCCACTAATTCCCTCATCATCCTCACAATTTATCCAATATAGCAAGGTTGTTGGCCATCCTTAAATTTTGTAACAGATTCCATGTCAAGGCACTACATAAAGTCATACTTTCTTTTATCTGCCTATCTAATTATCTAGAAATGTTTTTTTTTCTTTTTAAAAAATGGCCATTCACTATTCTGTAATCTTCACAAACTTTCTATTAACCCACTGATAACCTATAATTAGATCATACTTATCAGTGTAAATTAAATATGCACTTCTGCTCCAAAACACATTATTTATATTTGCCTATGTTTTAATTTACTTTATTTATTCATAACTTTAAATTATTCTGAGATTACCTACTAACCCAAGAAACTTAATATGAAGCAGTGTGGCCATAAAGACAAACATTATTCTTAAGAGTGGAATGGAATGTTTTATGTGGATATTAAGTTCTTACCAGCTGTACCACACCAAATGCACCTCTTCCAATCACTTTAACAACATCATAATCTTCCACTTTCATTTGAAGATCACGAATTTTTTGTACAATTTTTTCATCTGAAAAAGTTTAAAGAAAAATATTTGTGCTATTAAAATAATATCCACGAAGGACAATACACATTAAGCCACTAACAATACAGAAATTTAAGACTAGTAATTACAAATGGCATAGACCATTTAATCTGCAATGTCAGGTTGTATTTTCGGTGCAATGCACAAAGAAAACAGATCCTTTTAAAAAGTACAGTGCAAAGTATTATCTTTGTAAAATAAGAAAAAACGGGCCTTAAATCCATAAATACAGGTAGATCTAAACTTATGACCATAACTGACCCCAAAATTTATTCTGTAAGCAAGACAGTTATTAAGTAAGTCGTGCCCCCTTTTGCCACCTTTTTTGAGAGGATTGTTAAGTGAATCGTGGATGTTAAACGAATCTGGCTTCCCCATTAACTTTGCTTGTCAGAGGCTCCCTAAGAAAGTTGCAAATGACAATCCCAGAACCCTGGGATGCTGCAACTATTGTAAATATATATGCCAATTGCCAAGCACCCAAAGTTTGATCATATGACTATGAGAATACTGCAATAGTCATAAGCGTGAAAATTGGGTCATGTCACTGTTTTCTGTGCTGCTGTAACTCTGAATGGTCATTAAATGAATGGCTGTAAGTCAAGGACAACCTGTCTACATAAATAGCAAAACAAAATAAAACCATGTTTGTTAAAACAGCATTAGTTGTTAACTTTACCCATCATAATCAGGAATACTTTAACCATGAAATTTAATTATAAGAAATATATCATGTTTAAATATCTTATTTTAACTTTTTTTTATCATTGACCCTTGATATCAAATCATACTATTTTGGATTCTCTCCACACACACCTCTATCTGCTTCAAGTTAGTCTTGACACCTGGCAACTGCCTGGACAAGTCCATTCAGCTTTCTTAGCAAAATTATCTTTCAGAAGTGGTTTGTCACTGCCTGTTTTTCAGAGCTGAGTGTGTGTGATGGCCCCACGTCACCCAGCTGGCTTTATGCCCGAGGCAAGGCCAGAACTCACATCTCCTGATTTCTAGCATAATATCTTTAACCACCACACCAACTTCTCCCATTTTGTTGAGAACTAAATACGTAGTTTCAGAGTTCCAGAATATGATAATATTAAATTACTATTGATAGAGTCCATTATCATAATATCGTGACAGCAAATCTATTTTAGAAATGAGAGGCAAGCTTATGTGGATTAAGCAAATAAAAATGTTACATAAAACATATAAAAATAGTCTTCTTCTACACAGGGATATTTATATATAAGAAAAACTTACATCTGTTAAGGAAATTATCTATGTTTTTGTTCTTCCTCAGTGCTGGATAATCCAGATCAAGGACTAAGGACTTTAAACCATCCTAGAAAAAAAGAAAAAATGGAGAAAAGGTAAAAAACAAAGGAAGAGTATTTTACAAATTTCAGTTTCCCTTACTCGATGAATATTTGAATATATATAGAACCATGAGATTCCAAACACACAAGCTTCCCATTTGCATGATGTTTATCCATATTTTAGGAACAAATATTTCAGAATGGAATTTATCTTCTTATATTTTACATAGTTGTATGTTCTACATTTCACTTACTATAGTTCGTATTATATATACTTTAGGCCAGTGATGGCAAACCTTTTTTTCCTCGGGTGCCGAAAATGCGTATGCACGTGGCAGCGTGCGCACACGTGCTGACATCCCTAATGCAATGCCCCCCTGCAGGCCCAGCCACCACCTATACGCGCGTAACCCCCTTGCGCAACCCCATTTTTGTGCTAGCAGGCCTCCCTGAAGCCTCCTGGAACCAAAAACAGGGTGGGGGGTGCCGCACCCCCCCAACCCTCCCATGCATGCACGCACGACCCCCCATCCTGTGCATGCGCGCACATATCCCAGCAGAGACCAGAAAATCAGCTGGCCGGTGGGAGGCATGTGGGCATGCGCGGTGGAGCTGACCTGGGCGTTGGCTCTCGTCCCTGCAGAGATGGCTCCGCATGCCACCTGTGGCACACATGCCATAGGTTCACCATCACAGCTTTAGGCTATCAAAAAGGAAAATTAGTCAACTTCTGCTTGCACAGCAAGACATTCCTTATCATTTTTATTGCTGCACCTTTTCAATACTACCTCTGATGTATTCTGGCACAGATTTTGAAGGGCACTGGATGGGAATGAAATCTGCTGATGGATATCATTTGACTGCCAAATAAATACCATTGGATATATTGTCATGTTTACTAGGAAGCAATTCCTATAACATTCCTATTTACTCTAAGATAAATACAGGTTTGTAATTACAAAAATATATTCCCGCTGTAGATCAGGTTGACCCTGATCCTGCTGGGTTTTTGTAAGTCCTTAAAGACCTGATTCTTTAACTGGGGCTGGTCCCTGATGTATGTAAAAACCTGGTGTGTTTTTTTAAATTAGTGATTATAATGTATGATATTTTCTCTGGTGCTATGTATTTTAATTTTGGTATTACTGTATTTACTTCACTTTATTTTTAATTTTTTTCACTATCCAGAGTCACTTATGGACATGGGGAGCGGAGTCACACAAATGGAACAAATGAATAAATCAATACATTTACTGCCATGTTTTCATTGGGACCCATTTCCAGTTAATGAGATTGTTTCAGATTATGAAAACTTCAAAATCCATCCCATTTATTTCAGAGCCACAGCTAAAGCCTGTGTACATCATTTTGAATCTTCTCACTTTCACCTAAACTATCAGCCACTTTTCAAGGTTTGTTCATCTGTATATTTTATAAGCCTTTCCAACAATTCCAACATTTGCATCACTAATTAAAAATATATATGAAAACTACAGAGTCTTTTAGCACTCCATGGCGTCTGGATCATTCAAACAGTGCTGGCACTCAAACACCTAACAAAAACTCACTTTTGTAGGAGAATACCTTTCTTCTTTACATTCTAGATTTCCCTTCCCGAAAGGAAAATAAAGATCCTTTCTGACAGTATCATCATCACTAGGCACCAATGCAATGTGCTGATTCTCTACTCAGGCAACAGGAAGTTGATTCTAGTTCTTTTAAACCTAGATGTGAAATCATGCTGTTCATCACAAAGTCCACATTTCCCCCCTCCAAAATATCTAGCAGATTTGCACACGTAAAGATAGGGGGCAGTGGTGGGAGTCAAATAATTCAACAACCGGTTCTCTGCCCTAATGATTTCTTACAACAACCAGTTCACCAAACTGCTCAGAAAATTAACAACCAGTTCTCCCGAAGTGGTGCGAAGTGGCTGATTCCCACCACTGGTAGGGGGAGAACTTGAAATTTTCTTTCACGTTATGGCTCATTTGCGGGAAAGCAATGCAAGTATTAGAAGAATGCACAGTCTTGTAGGGGAGAGGTTTATAATGTTCCCAGGTATTCATTAAGTGTTTGGTTATGAGTGAAAATTTATATTAAAATTAATTGATAATATTTAAAATGCTTTTTTTGGTTGTTTGTTTTTGCTTTGAAAGACTAATAGGGGTACCCTCCTGTTTCTGAAAGGTCTTACAAAATTTGCAAACTTCTGCGCAGAATTTAGAATGATTGACTTGGGTGATACTTACTTCCCTTTTTTGTGTTTTATATCAGAGTAGTTAATGTATTTACCTGAGATTAGAAGAATATTTGTTATGGTTCATGATGAAGCTGACAAATGTCATAACTAAAAATACTTTAATTGATTTATATTGCTTTTACTACTCTTTTCCTCCTCCAGAAAGAGCAAGATATTCAGAGTTTCATTAATAAAGTGGGTTGAAAGAGAATTGAATAAAGTGACAGAAATGTCAGCAATTCGATTTTCCCTTTGGAAGGGACTTCCTCAGCCACTCAGCTCCTGGGAAAACTGGTGAGGAGGCTATTTTCTTAACAGGTAATAAAAGAATGTCCAAGAGAGTTAGGATGAGAATTTCTCACAATTATAGAACGATAGATCTATTACAAGAAAGATTACCAATATGAGAGCAAAACCTTGAATATCTGATAACTATCCTAAAGCCTATTTCAATGGCCTAACCAATTTATAGAAAAATAACTATTTTAGCTCTGATGCTGTTGAAATTTGGGAGGAATTGAGCATATCCTCAAAATGACAAATAAAACAAATTCAGCAAATTCATCTCCAGCTTATTTTCTTGCCAACATTCTCAGTTAAACAATCAATATACTTAACAAAGTTTTTTTTTTAATTTGAATTTATATCCCGTCCTTCTCCGAAGACTCAGGGCGGCTTACACTGTGTTAAGCAATAGTCTTCATCCATTTGTATATTATATACAAAGTCAACTTTTATTGCCCCCAACAATCTGGGTCCTCATTTTACCTACCTTATAAAGGATGGAAGGCTGAGTCAATCTTGGGCCTGGTGGGACTTGAACTTGCAGTAATTGCAAGCAGCTGTGTTAATAACAGACAGACTTAGTCTGCTGAGCCACCAGAGGCATAGTATAGGGGTTAGTTAGCTTTAAACCAGCCTGTCAACAATCATCCTTCAAATATATCAGGGACCAAGGTTGGAGATCCCTGATATATATCAAATATTTTTCATTGGTTTTTTTATTCCACTGATATACTGCCTTCTCAATCACAGACTGAGGCAGTTTACAGTAACAATCAATACTAATATAGCCACTATATGCAAGTAATAGAGGTACTCCTCGATTTATGACTACAACTGAGCCCAACATTTCCATTCGTAAGCAAGACAGTTAAGTGACTTTTACCCCATCACTGCAGTTGTTAATAACAAGGCTGTTAGGTGAATCTGGCTTCCCCACTGACTTTGCTTGTCAGATGGTCACAAAAGGAGATCACTGCAACTGTCATAAATACATGCCAGTTGCCAAGTATCCAAATTCTGATCACATGACCATGGGGATGCTACACCTGTGGTTAAGGGAAAACCGTTGGAAGTCACTTTTTTTCAGTCCCTTTGTCACTTCAGTTACTAAACAAGTTGTGGTACGTTGAGGACTACCTGTGTATGGGTCATAATAGAAGTGTAGGATGATAGCATTATAAATGGAACAAATTTAACAGTTAAAGTTTAATTTGAAGTGGAAACTATTCCACAGGATTGGGGCAACAACAGAAAATCAGCCATCTTGTGGCTTTAATTCCCCTCAGTTTATATGAACATAATGAACAGGGTGATCGGGTAGGAGCAGCAGGTCTTGTAAGCATCCAGGTGTCAAGCCAGATATGCCTTTATAAGTGAAAACCATCATGGTGAATTATATCCAGAAACCAAGTGGTGACTAATGTAGAGCACTGAAATACAGGTGTAACATGCTCTTGGCAGGTTATGCCTGCCAAGAATCAGACTGTTGTTTTTTATACTAGTTGCAGTTTTCAAAAACATTCTTCAAATTTCAGAAACCTTTACAGTAGATTAAATTACAGTAGAAATCATGACCAACCTTTAACAGCAATACCATGGTGTAAAAGGAGTATTTCTTATTTGCAGTAACTAAATAAATACCATATTACAGATTTGGGAACCGATAAAACAGGAAAGCCTGTCTTTGCTTTTCATCTATGAAAAAAATTATGAAGATTGAACTGACCAGCCACCCAATGCTTTATTTTCCAAACCATCCACAACAATTAATTAAACTGGAGCTGATTTTATAACTGTGCATCTGTTTCCTTAGTACCAAGATCATTATTCCATTTTTGTTAGATTTACTTGTGGAGGGGACTAACAAATTGCTTTATATGTTATATATTTTTCAAAACTGAACTATGTTTCTCTTGAAGTACCACAAAGCATATGTTCAGGTTATAATAAGCAACAAGAATGCATTTAGAAATTATTATGGAACCTTCTTCACTAGTGCATAAATCACTATTTAAATTGAACAGAACAGAACAATAGAGCTGGAAGGGAGCTTCTATTACAATCTCCTGCTCAGGCAGAAAATGCTATACCTATTCAGACAAATGGTTATCCAATCTCTTCTTTAAAACTTCCAGTATTGGAGCATTCACAACTTCTGTAGGTAAGTCATTCCACTGATTAATTGTTCTAACTGTCAGGAAATTTCTCCTTAGTTCTAGGTTGCTTCTCTCCTTGATTAGTATCCATCCATTACTTCTTGAAATCAAAATTAAAATTAGATTTAAATAGTTAAATTTTGAAGGCCAGAAAATCAGATATATCCCACTATAACTAGAGAACTATGTTGTGGTCAAAGCAATGATATAGCAGGGAAATCAGGAAAAAAAAGTGTCCTTATTTAAGAGATCTGGGCAGTATTTTGTTCCCCGAACACAATACATGGTGTCTTCAAAGTTATAAATGGATTGAGGTCTGGGACTGAGGTATCTTGCAGATCATTTTCTCCTCTGTGTCTATCATCATATGATCTATTCATCATTTAAGGCCCTGTTCCAAATTCCTCAGATGTCAGAGACTTGATGGGCAGCAACAACTACGGCTTTTCCATAGGAAACACCCTATGGAATAACATTTGTCATAGCCTGACAGAGACAACGCTGTTTCTGTTTCCAGCTGTGATCTATCATTTGGCTGGGTTTTTTTGTATTTGGTGTGGGATGGAGTTTTGGGTTTTGTTTTGTTTTTCAGGGGATGTTAAGTATTCAAAACCTTTTAAAATAATAACGGGATGAATGATGAAACATTAAAAATGATGCTAACATAACTCCATCATTAGCAAGAAGCAGGAAACGGTTCCATTTAGAATTGTATATAATACAATGTATGTCATTTTATAATTGCAGTCCACTTCTTTGCATGTTAATCAGGAAGGTTCTGGGTGGTTCATATTGTTCAAAAGGCACTCTGCAAAGTGCCTTTGAACAAATTGACTGAAATTGCCTACTGCTCCTCCCTGAAGCAGACACATCCTTTCCCAGAGGCAGCATGGCTACCTCAACGGCTTTTCCAGGTTGTTTGCACATGTGTACAGATGCACAGGCAGTGCTTTCTGCCAGGACAAAATGAAGCAGCCTTATAGGAACACATATATGCAAATGAACTCTTGAAGTAACCATGCCTAGCAACCTGAAATGTGGCTGCCTCAAAAAAAGAAACACAGCACGCTCACCAACATACTTAGCATAGCGACCTTGCAAATATTTAAAAAAGCTTAATAAGACTTCCCCCCCCTCCATTTTTATTTCCAGGTTTGATTTCCTATCTTCCTCTGGGCCATACAATCATACTCAGATACTATTGTACAACCGCCTTAAAAGAAAGAAGTGTTCATTCCTCCTTGCTTAAATCCTATTCAAATGGATATCTGGAAGAATTTATGTGGTAAAAATGAATATATTACTCAGAATAATGTTTATAATAATGATGCACCTTTTAAGCAATGGTTGAAAAGTTAACTTTTCCATCAGTGTTGTAACTGCTAAATGAGTTAGTTAAATGAGGCAAGTGCTAAATGAGGACTGCCTGTTACTTTAAGTAGATATCTTAACAATAAAAATTAAACAAAATGTGCTTCTTACTTACCGCTATTTTTTTCAGCAGAGAATGTATGACCAACAAGTTAAATTTAAACCTAAGTCCCTCCTGGAAAAGAATTGATCAATCAGTATTAGCTATATAGTTGTGGCTTAAGAATTTCTAAGATTGCTATATTCCCTCGACACCCCAAGCGGTAGAAGAGGAAGTAAAGAAGACTCGAAACCATAATCATATACATCTTTTTCACATGTTTACATGACGCTTAGTACCCATGTTACATATAAAATGGGACTGCACAACTCGTAGTATGGAAAGCAGCCATACTCTCCCATTAAAAATAATCAAGGACCACAAAGGAATAGCTGGCATGCCCATTACCCATTCAGCAACACTGTGGCAACAGCGATGGAGCTACCAGTTTTGGCAGCTATGAAAAACTAGGTGGTGGCCGCAGATCTTTTCCAGTAGCATGATATTTGGTGACAATCAATTGTTGAGTTTTCAAAAAATGCTGGTGAACCACACAATGCTGTTTGGCAGGCTACATGCCTATATGTTGTGTAGGCATGTTATTATGTATTTAAAATTACTGCCAAAACTTAGAAAGCAACGATTTTAGGATTATGGCTCCTTCTGTGCTATGGTTCTGAACCCCGATGAATGAAGGGCATGGGGGAGAGAGTATACACTGCAACAGACCATCAATACTGAAGATAACTACCGTATATACTCGAGTATAAGCCGAGTTTTTCAGCACATTTTTTGTGCTGAAAAACGTCCCCTCGGCTTATACTCGGGTCTATACGGCTTATACTCGAGTTTTTTTTTTAAGCCCTCGCTTATACTCGAGTATATACGGCTTATACTCGAGGTTTTTTCTTTTTCACATTTTACGGACTGAAGCCCTGCCGGTGCAGTGAGAGGCGGGCGGGGAGCCGCCAGCCTTCTCAGCTGAGGGAGGAGGGTTTCAACCGGTAGGTGCCTCATTTCCCACCCTCGGCTTATACTCGAGTCCCCAGTTTACCCCAGTTTTTGGGGTAAAATTGGGGACCTCGGCTTATACTCGGATCGGCTTATATTCGAGTATATACGGTAATCCAGGAAATGACATATTCTCTGTCTAGGCCTCATAGATAGAAAACACTTCACGTAGAAAATATGTTATTAAAGTGATTTCACTGTTGACTTCCTCTTATCCCTTTTTGCAGTAGTTTGAAGTCTGCCAAAACTAAAAATAGCTTTATCTAACAAAACACATCCACAGGGTCAGCACAATTATATGCACAAGAATGTCCTTAGTCCTCTCAGCCAAGGTATCTTTTTTTTTTTTGTCCCCACAATATCTGAACTAGACTGTTCTGTTTATTTACAGTATGCTGCTGGAATCCCCTGTGTTTTGGGAGAGAAACCTTACTAGGTTTAGCCACAGTGCAAAAATATTTGCTGCGATTTAACAGCCCCAAGTGAGGGCCTACTCTAAATATTAAGTGTTTCCAGAAAAATCCCCAGGACATAAGAAATGTTCACTAGGAACAAAAATCTGCAACCATCCTTTTCTGTGGCTCAACGTAAATTTTGGAAATGACTAAACCAGTAATAAATTGACTGAAAGTTTATGGTGGAAAGACTATCAGGCATTTCAACTTCAGATTTAAAAATGATAAAGAGTTAAGCTACTTGCCATCTTAGTAGATTCAGGGCCATCTATAATTTTGATTTGTAGCCTAATTAACCTTATGTTATACTTACATTATACTGAGATAGAGATACACTGACCCAAGCACACACCCTTGTGTGAAGGATATCTGTTTCAACGTCCATACTTGTAATATACAAAAAATATTAAATTAGGGTAGGAACTTCTTGAAAGCTGCAGTCTAAAACTGGAGAATATTTCACATTAGAAAATGTTAGCTTAAACAGTCACTAAAAATCATTAATGTATTTAATATTTAAATGTATGTTGAATATATACTTATTTAGCCTCCCATCCGTGAATCTGGGGGTGGGGTGAGAGGAACCATACCTACAAATAATAAAAATCCTAAAATACTCAAACATAAATATATAAGAGATGAAACATTAAAAAACCCAATTAGTGAGAAAACAGTTATCACACCACCACTTTGGTGTCTCTTCATGGGATCCCCAGAGTTCCAGAAGGCAAGTGGGGATGGGGACAATTTCACCTCAGAAATGAATAAACCAGACAGTTTTGCAAGAATGTAATCCATAGTTGGCTGGCAAAACTCCCACCTGTTGCAGAATTACATAAAAGTAGAATCTCAACCTATAGGCAACTGAAATAACTCAACCTACATTCAACCATGAGTTCCATAAATCTCTTTACCAATAACTGTGCTTGGGGGGGAGGGGGGGCTGATGGAAGTTGTTCAGAGCTATGTTGGTTCTCAAATTGCTAATCAGGACATTGTTATCTTCAAGGCAGTAAGAAGTCAGTCATTCTTTATAATTTTCTTTCTGTAACTAATTGCCAAGAACAGAAAACATTTTAACAAAGGTATCCATTTTTTCTTCTGAGATTCTTCTTGCTATCATTAAAAAAAAGTGGCACAGGGAAGTTGCACAAATGTGTGCAAATATATTCAGACGCTATGTGCATGGATTTGTTTTGATCCGTTTCATTATCCCCGAACATTGAAATTAAACCTCAAACCAAAGAATAATATTTTCTGTGCATTGAGAAATACTGGATACAAACATATTACCCCAATAAAAAATGCTAGTGATAATTTTAATGTAACTATATATTTAAGTAGAAATAACTCTTCAGATTTTAGGTGTCTTCATTTCTCACATCCCACAGTCCATCTGCTGTCTTTCTTCTTTTCACAGTCAAGAAGCGTATGACAAATTTTCTGTCTATGCTGCAGAAGTCACAAAGTCTTAATTAGCTAATGTAATTTGTTCCAAGAAGCAAGTAACTATTTACAGATTATCTGACTGTTTTTAATACTTTGAACGGTTTATTGAAGAACTGTATGGAGAATTATATTTTGTTTTGAAAGATGAAATATTTTTCTCCCATTTACTACATTTCTCAAGAAGCCACATCTTACTCAGTAAGGATGGTTTTGCAGATCTGTATTCACTCTTCTTCAGTAAAATATGGGACATAACTTATACCTAAAAAGTAGTTATGTTAATCAAAGGTAGAATATGCTATAATTGTCTGATTACCCTACTAAGATTCAGAATTCTCTCTTTAGGGATATATACAAAATCTATCACAGATTTCTTACAAAGTCTTATTTGTTAGTTCTGACTGTCATGGCATTGAAAGTTGTAAAACGTGCAGTCCATGGCATCTCTTGTTCTTTTTTCCAAGCTTCTATTCTAAATAGCATATATCCGGGAAAATTCTAAATACGTTAAGAAATATGCAAGCAAGAGAAATCCACAATGTGTCCTATACAAACATACTATCTTGCTCTTTTCCAAAACAGAACTGCAAAACGATGCCAACAATAATCTGCTGATATATCTCTGGATTCCTGTAATGGAAAATCAAGAAGTCAACAACTCAAGTTATAGACATGATGTGGGGTGCAAATCTGACTCAACTTAGCATGAATCTGCAAGAAACCATACTGAGTCTTCTATGATTCTGACAGAAGAGTCAATAGGAATCAAGATTATAAGGTAAACAGCATATCCTCTCCCACTCTCTCCCTCTCTTCCCCGCCCCCCCCCCCCCTGCCTCTCTCTCATTAGGTTCAGCCACCTTCTCTTCTCATGTAGACTGTGCATGGGGCAACCAGGGTGGAGCTTCTCTCTTCCTTTCTGAAGAAAGAAAAAAAATCTTTGTATCTGTTTCACTCTGTCACAAAGCCAGGAATTTTTTTTAAAAAAAATGAAGGAAAGTGAGAGAAAGCAAAGAGGGCAAGACCCTCTTTTCCCCTGACCCTAGCAAGGACAAACAACTAACAAAGAGATAAGTGTGACAAGGGAGTTATGTGGGACAGCTGATGGAAGAGTATGCTCTGGGTAGAACAATTGGTGGCAATGGTGAGAAAATGCAGATGGATGGGGGCATAAAGGAAGAAGCAGCCACGAGCAAGAATGAAAAACTCTTCCTCTCCAAATGTGAAAAGGCTTCCTTGCACAAGAACAATTCTATTTACAGCTGCAACTTATCAAACAGAGGCTGTTCGCACTTGCCTCCAAAATACCTTTCTTGACCTTTGGCTGCGCAGGACAAGTCTGGCCAAGGACAGGTCCTCCCTGCCCAACCTATGGGAACATTTTCAGTAATGCCTCCAAAATTCAGCAAGAAATACAACGGCTTTAGAAGCAATACCCAAGGGGCCTTGGGAAGATCTTTTCTGAGAAATTAATCCATGGTCCTCCTTCATCTGGAAATACCATTAGTTGTACTTAAGTTTTAAATTTAGCATCAAGGTTTTTAAAATCAATTGAAGCCTATTCCCAATTCCATAATAGGAGGAGGACATCAGGAAAGAACAGAATTTTAGCTCATTGATTTGTACCCAGTGTTTATTTCAGTTTAGAAGAAATGTTGTTTCATAACTTTGTGGCCTTTCATTACTGTAATTTTTAAAGATAAAAATTTAGGAACAATGTTATACAGTATACACTTTGGTTATATCCAACATTTGAAAAGGAAAACTATATTTGATTGATTTGTTCATATATTAACAAAACTGCATATATTTTGTTCCTGGTTTCTCAGATCTAGCTAGAAAACAAGCCACCGAAATTAAGCAAAATGCATTTTTCAGTGCTTAAGCTTCACTATAAAAATATGGATGACAAGCAGTATATAGAGAATGTTACACATGTAGATACACACAAATGATCAGCTCACTTGCAAATCACACACACAAATATGCCAATGTGTAAGTTTTGTTTTATTTCATTATGTTTCACTAGACTATGCTTCCAATGGCCAAAGTGATGCCATATTTTGGATAGCCACTCCCTTTGCATGAGTTAATTCTAATTACAATGCTGGTGATAAAAGAAATTATGGATACTATTTGAAAAAAAACCAGGCTCCTGGATTATTTTAAATCTTTCCAAAAATCACTATTTTCTCATTTCACAGAAATTCACGAATTGCCTTGATCATCAGTTATAAATATTCATGTGCTTATCAAAGGGATAGGTAGTGTCACAATCTGACAAATAAAAGACCTAGAGGCTACAGATGGCTAATAAGTTTTGGGATTCCCCAACTTTGATCTAGATTCCTCCACATTCTGTATCCTTACAGAGAGGGAAAATTCTGCTAAGTGTACAGGTAGTCTTTGACTTACAACCACAACTGAGCACAAAATTTATCTTGCTAAGTGAGACATTTATTAAGTGAATTTTGGCCCATTTTATGATTTTTCTTGCCACAGTTGTTAAGTGAATCACTGCAGTTAAGTTAGTAACACAGTTGTTAAGTGATTCTGGCTTTCCCATTGACTTTGTGTTAGAAATTTATATATAGCACCACAGAGCAAACAAAGAGTATAGTAACCATGTGCTTTACTGCTCAATTGTTATAACTGTAACAGGAAACAGGAAACTCTACTTTGAGCAAAAGAGCATAGAGTATATACCATAGATCCAAACCTGTAAATACTGGCTGAATACTGAATTCTATTGTACTTGTTGCATAGAAATACATTCCAACAATGAATTCCAACACTTTTTTTTAATTAGAAGGTTGCAAAAAGTATTACATGATCCCAGGACACTGCAACCATTATAAAACTGAACTAGTTGCCAAGTAGCCAAAGTTTGATCATGTGACCATGGAGATGCTGCAATGGTTGTGTGAAAAATGGTCCTATATGATTTTTTTCAGTGCTGTTGTAACTTCGAACAATCACTAAATGAACTGTTGTAAGTTGAGGACTGCCTGCATTTACTATCACTTTACAATTTCATCTGGCAGTAGCAGAAAATAAAATAAAATTCCTCCTGCTAATAGTTCTTACATACCTATTTCCTACCACCTCTCCTATTACTTTTAATGAAAGTGACAAACTGAGAAATAATTGTTTAGAATTATAAATCAGAACCCTACAGCAATTCATTTAAAACCTATGGAAATATCAGTTTCACATACATTCAACCATCCTGAACTGGGAAAAATGGCTTTAGCAACTGACAGTCAGGAAGGAATAGGTCTTTCCTTGCAGATTTAAAGCTGAGTTTACTACTATATATAAAATTAGCATACTCATCATTTGCTAAAAATATAAGCACGAGTATTCTGCAGCATATCTTAGTGATTAAAAAGTCACATCTTATTTTGGCAGTATATACTTAATCCAAAGTATATTTGTAATCAACTATTTTAAGTCATATAACCTTAGTAGAAATCATTCTCCTGATCCGTAAATAGGATTTCTAGGAATAAGTAATTAAACTGACTCATAACCTGAACCTATAACCTGAATCTTTCTTTGAAAGCACATATCTATATTAATCACGGAGTCATGATACAAGAATTTGATTTTTATCATCCAAAACTCAGAACATTTTCTTTCAAAAACATCTGCCTCACCTATCTTCAGTCATCAAAATGTGTAAGATAACTGTATTATCAATTTACCATTGGGGTTGCTTTGCTGATTTTAAGCAAGTTGTTTTAACTCATACAGGTCGTTTGTGAGCTTATACACTGAAAACTTTATACTGTCTAGCTAGCTAAATCCCTTAAGAGGAAACTTGGGACTTTCATGCCTTCAGAAGAAGCTTTTTTGCCCTCAGTCCTCTGCACCACTGCAAAGAACACTCTGTATTATGTTGCTACAATCTAGCACTTTGCTTATGTTCCCAGCCTTTCCAAAGCATTCTTCTGAGCCTGAATTTGAAGCCATGCACAGTCCTAGTAAGTGATCCAGTTTTCCTTCCTCTGAGGAAAGAATATTGTTCAAAGAGATGGAAGCTAATGGCTGCCTAAGATGCATATCTATCTATTTATCTCTCTCTTCTATCTATCTATCTATCTATCTATCTATCTATCTATCTATCTATCTATCTATCTATCTATCATTTATCTATCCATCCATCCATTTATTCATCCATCCACCCATCAATCATCTATCTATCCACCATCCATCAATTTATATATGAAGACCCTAATGAAATTTGTAGCTCCCCTTGTACCTTCGGAACAGAATTATTCACTAACATAAAAAAGAATAAATTATATTGATTTTATAAATATTCCTACTACAAAGGGATAATATATTTTATGATTAGAATGTTTGTGTGCTACTTATGATTACTGCTTTTATAGTTTCACTGGCTTTCCTCTTTTTTTTAAAAATGAGGCTTTTTATTAACTAAGAACAAAAAGTCATTATTAAAAATAGGAAAAAAGATCTATATTTACATAAATCAGTAAAGTGAAGCCATAATTCATTAATTTTGATAAACTCATACTAGATGATTTGAATTACTGAGTAGGCTGAAAAGAGAAAGTCACCTTTGAGTTGTGCTTGATTCTTGGTGACTTCATCAATATGCCCATGTAACTGTCATGTTTTTTCTGCTATTCAGTTCAGTCTACAATTGTGGGATTTCTTGGTGGTCTCCTATCCAAGTTCTAAGCAAGTACAACTCTGTTGTCTAGTCCTGTTAAAGGCCCATTACCACAGCACTATAAAACTTGATCTACTGGCATAGGAAATAGGGAGAAGACTTAGCAAGGCACATTCCTGCCCTACGCCCAATAGATACCCAATCTGTTTTTAAAAGCCAGGAATACAACTCTAAAATAGCAGGATTCATACAATTAATGTTACAGTATTTCTTCACACATTTCCAATTGCTTGGATCCTAAGAAGAGAATACCCATTGAATGAGTTTTCTTGTGCTCACCTCTTCACTACAGCTTCCTACTATACTATCACCAAAAAAACCCACTACCACTCAAGACTTATTGGACATTGGAAGTGGCAGTAGAAGAGGTTTTTGCAGGTGGCAGAAAAACAGCAAACTACAAAACTTAAGAAAACTCCTGCTGGATTAGTCACTGCAGACCAATGACCAGAATATGTCTTTAAGAAGCCCACCAACCCAGTATATGATGTCGTCTTCTCCTGTTCAAAGGCAATCTGCTACTGATCTGCAGGTGACATGCAGTCACAAAGATGACTTTATATAAACAGATGTGCTCTCTACCTCATTATAGGAAAATCCTGAGATACAAACCTCTGCTTGCTTAGGGATAACTTAAACTGCAAGACTCAGAACAGATTCTCATGCAGCATTCTCAAATATTTTTTTTAAATGTTTCAATGTCTCTAGATTTGCATTTCAGGTTTAACGTATGCAGGATTTCACACAAAGACCTGGCAATGAATATATGGAATTTCTTTCAAAATATAACCAGTTTGTTTAAAGTAGATTTGTATGTGTATGTGTGTCTAGAAGAGGTCTCTTGACTTTCCTGCAACTAATCTCTGAAAGTATTTCTCAACTGAAGATTTTCTGTGAGAAGAGGCTACGTGGCAGCTATTGTTTGCATTTGTTCGTGTTTTATTTGCACAACAAATACAGTACTGTAATATTACTTTTATGTATTCACACCTCACCCGTCTGTACATAGTGTATGTAAAACTTAAAGACAGAATATAAAATATTATGAGAAAGCAAAATTAAAGTAAAATATTGTATAAAGTATCATATTCTACATAATAGAACAGATCTAAGTAATTTATTACCTACTTGGATGGTGATAAAAGAAATAGAATTGATTATTGATAATTAAATGTGGATTCCTGCTTTAAATATTCTGGAAAGTAACTTAAATTAAAATACTGTTTGATGGTGGCATCAGAAGAGCTTTAGGACTTTACTTAGTAAGGCATTTAGCTGTTCATCTCTAACACATTTTCCAAATTTCTCAAGCAATTAGAACAACAATCCAAAAGAAGAACTTGTTCTGAAGTCTGCATACCCTATTCTTGGGATAAAATGTAGCTTTTATCAGTAATCTGATCCCTAACAGAACACTTCAAAAATATCTTGATTCAATTCCCTTCTGTCTAAAGTTTAAAATACCTAAAAACTTTCAGGAATGGAATCTGCCTTAAACAAAGAGCTAAATACTATTAAATAACCCATGTTTTTCAAACTCATAAAATTGTAGACATTCCTATGCCCACCCCCAGTACCACCACCACCCATTCTATATAGTGGGAAATACAGTTGAAGTTCTTAGCCTTCATTAATAGATGTAATGGAAAATATTTTTTGCATTAGATACCAAAGTTAACTCATAGTCCCAATTCCAGAAAGGAAGTTTGTCATTCCAATATTTTTAACACAAGCTGATCATTTTTAGAGCAAACAATTCCTTTCTTCTTAAACAGAAATATTTGTGGCTGGAAAGATGAACTATTTATATCACAGCAAGTCTCCAAAAACCTATACCTAATTCTAACAACTTTTCTCAAAATTAAGCCTCATTGTTTTCATTTACCTTAAGGATATAGCTTATGAAATTGTGATTACAGTACATTTCTCGATTACACACATAGATGCACATGCACACTGAAAGCTAGATAGTGCCTTTTAGTCAATGTTGACTCCTGGAGACTGCTTAGCTAGTTCCTAAAGTTTTCTTGGCAACCTTTTCTGAAGTGTTTGCTCTTGCTTCCTAGGGCTGAGAGAGAAGATAGGCCCAAGCTCACCCAGTTGGCTTTTCACCTAAGGTAGGATTAAAAGTCACGGTGTCCCAGTTTCTAATCTGCTGCCTAAAGTGCTACACCACCTTTTTTTGGCACACAATCACAGGATTTAGCAATCTGTTTGTAGCCATGAGCGACATCTTTTAAAGAGCTCCAAGATAGTTTAAAAAAGTCGCCACAAAGGACAGAGCCACCTTTTTCTGTGCTCTGAAAAATAAGATAAAAACAGGATGGGACAACTTGCCACAGCCAATTCGCCATGGACATCTTACCATGGCTCCACATCCATTTGCACCGCTCAGGTGCCTTGATGACACAGTTAAACCTCCATATGGCCCTGAGGTGGTTTTCAGCAGGTTCTGACCAATTCTGGAGAACCAGTAGCGGAAATTTTGAGTAGTTCAGAGAACTGGTAGAAAAAATTCTGACTGACCCCTCCCCCATCTATTCTCTGCCTCCCGAGTCCCAGCTGATCGGGAAGAAATGGGGATTTTGCAGTAACCTTCCCCTGGATTGGGGAGGGAATGGAGATTTTACAGTATCCTTCCCCTGCCACGCCCACCAAGCCACACCCACCAAGCCACACCCACAAAACCGGTAGTAAAAACATTTGAAACCCACCACTGATGTGGCCTCAATGACTCGCTAAAAGAATGCAAATGACCAGCTGTTTGCAAGGAGTATAGGTCCTTCCATTCCTCACCATCCAGTCAGAGCTGAAAAAGCTTCTTGAATGAGAAGCAAAACATCTTCAAAGAAAAAAACAAGAAAGCCCAGTTGCCTCTTGAAAAAAGGCACCTTTGGGTCAACCATGACCTGGATGACTGAAAATCTCCATGGACATTTACATTTTTTTGGTTCAATCACTAAGATGTGTCCAACTCTTTGCGACCCCATGTACCACAGCATGCCAGCCCCCACCGGTCCTCCACTGTCTCCCACAGCTTGC
This sequence comes from Ahaetulla prasina, assembly GCF_028640845.1. Lineage (NCBI taxonomy): Eukaryota > Metazoa > Chordata > Lepidosauria > Squamata > Colubridae > Ahaetulla > Ahaetulla prasina. Next base: position 154,250,231 of record NC_080539.1, read on the forward strand.
CCAAAATGTTCATTGCTTCAATAACATTGTCTAAGCATCTCATCCTCTGCCATCCCCTTCACCTTTTGTCTTCAATCTTTCCCAGGGTGTTTTACAATAAGTCTTCTCTTCTCATTAGTTGGCCATTAAGTATTTAAGCTTCAGCTTCAGTATCTGTCCTTCCAAAGAACAGTCAGGGTTTATTTCTTTTAGGATTGACTGATTTGATCTCCTTGCAGTCTAAAGGACTCTTTAAGAGTCTTCTCGAACACCACAATTCAAAAGCATTAATTCTTTGGCCCTCAGTCTTCCCTATGGTCAAACTCTCACAGCTTCTGGACTTCCAACTTTAGCATTCCAATCCCCTATGATGAAACTATTCACAGAAGCTATTGCCAATAGCCTTAAGTGCTACATACACTGTAGTCAGTTTGCAGATAAGTCTATTGCAACATACTACAGCATTTATTTGACACGCTCAAATTGAAAAGAGGTAACATAAAATGTGTCTTGTTTTTCAAATGCCTTTCTGTGGTATCCACTCAGCAAAACTGCACCACTCTGAATTTTTGTTATTGTTATCAATAACAAAGTACTTTTCCAATTCTACAGCCTAAGTACTATAACTTGATTTTAACCTTCCAGTTTATTTATCCCAACTAAATGCTAATAGTTGCACTTTGAGAGTACCAATATTATCACAATTTCATAATATTTTATTGATCTTTAGATCAAAAGATGTATTTAAAGTGTGTTAGACTCTCCAATTAATGTATCTGAAAGAATGGACCTCAGATTTTTCAAAATTTGGAAGTATAAAAATTGAGCCATATCATATGGTCATGGGATCATTTAGTACATGCCAGGCTAGTATATTAATGTATATATGCAGATTATGGAAAACCTTTCAATGTGAAATATGTTAAAATAATGTTGAATTATATGCCAAAGATTTGGAATTTGGCTGTTTATCGGATATTATGGTTGGATTGGGGGAGGGCGGGAGGAAATGGGACAAATACATTTAACTGAAAATCTACTTTCTTAAGCTTCAAATCTAAAGTTTAAAATGTTTTTAAGTACTTTGATATGCTTGCTAATTAATTGCATATTTTAAAAATCCCCAAACTGATATCACCTTTGTTTGAACTGCTATAAACTTTCAGTAATCAACTACCAATATTTGGTTGACTTAAGTTCTGGGAGAGCGGTTTTCAAGGGGAAAGCAAACTACAAGTGGTTTATTTTTGTGTTTTCCTGCCGTAAGACTCAGGAACAAGCAGAAGGGAGAAAACTAAAAAAAGTCACATCCTGAAGCAGAATGAACAAATAAGGCTTTCTGGTTCTCTCAGACTTTCTCACATCACAACTGGAAGTAGTCCAACAGTTTACACATAAATTTAAAGTCAATATTCTTCTTATCCAACTCGGAATGAAATAAGCATAATATATCATGATAAAGAATCAATGTCCTGTATTTAACTTAAAAGGAGTATTAATTATTTACTTAAAAGTTCAAGGGCTACGTCAAGATGTTTTCTGCACATTAAAAAAATATTTGGTAGTGCAAAGTCAAACACATGATTCAATCACAGATAATTTCTGCATGATTTCTGCAATCACAATACCGTATATACTCGAGTATAAGCCGACCCGAATATAAGCCGAGGTACCTAATTTTACCACAAAAACTGGGAAAAACTATTGACTCGAGTATAAGCCGAGGGTGGGAAATGAGGCAGCTACTGGTCAATGTAAAAAATAAAGATAGAGCCAAGTAAAATAACATGAATATTTATTTGAACGAAAAACAATAAAAGTGCAAAAGGGGGAAGGAGGATTCCCAGCTTTAGAAAATTTAGAACTACGCCGCCTTTGGTATGACCTGAGCATAGCTCATAAAATTATCTGCTACAATGTACTTCCTATCAATGACTACTTCAGCTTCAACCACAACAATACACGAGAACACAATAGATTCAAACTTAAAGTGAACCTCCAATCTAGATTGCAGAAAATGTGACTTCAGTAACAGAGTTGTTAATGCCTGAATGTGCTACCTGACTCTGTGGTCTCTTCCCAAAATCCCCAAAGCCTTAACCAAAGACTATCTAGTATTGACCTCACCCCATTCCTAAGAGGTCTGTAAGGGGCGTGCATAAGAGCACCAGCGTGCCTACCGTCCCTGTCCTAATGTTCCCTTTAGTTGTATTCCTTTTATGTATTCAATTCATGCTTATATTTATATAATTATTTAATATGTATTTGACAAAATAAAATGAATAGAATAGAATAGAATAGAATAGAATAGAATAGAATAGAATAGAATAGAATAGAATAGAATAGAATTTTTATTGGCCAAGTGTGATTGGACACACAAGGAATGAATGAATGAATGAATGAGTGAGTGAATAGAATAGAATAGAATAGAATAGAATAGAATAGAATAGAATAGAATTTTTATTGGCCAAGTGTGATTGGACACACAAGGATCTACCACTTCTTTGGATGCCCTTCCCAAATTGAACACTGCAAGCATGAAAATGAGTCCTCCTTTAGCTTCCAAGGGACCAGGGTGCCTCTGAAGGTCAGTGCTCTAAGTACTAAGAACCCAGCACAAATCTAAGCCTGTATGCACACCAACAGTGAAAATACCCTGCACAGTGTCTCTTGGAAGAGAAGGTTAATTTTCATAGACGTTGGGGTGGCTCTTTTTTTTTTTTTTTTGGCAGGGCAATAAGGGTCTCTAATATCATTAAACCCACTTTAGAAGTCTCTCTGTGTGTGTGTGTGTGTGAGAGAGAGAGAGAGAGAGAGAGAGGGAGGCTCCGGCTGAGCAAAGCGGCGGCGGGGAGGCCGCGGGGGAAACGCGGGAAGTAGTCGGAGATCTGCTTGATGGGGCGGATGGGACCTGGGCAGACGTCGATGGCCATGTGCTCCTGGATGCTGATGGGCGGCTTGTCGCCTTTGCGGTGGCTCATGCAGGTGGCGCCCGGGGAAGGAGGCGGCTGCGGGGGCTGCTGCGGGAGCCGCTGGTGCTGCTGGTGCTGTTGGTGCTGCTGCCGCCGTTGCTGCCGCCAGGAGCCCGGAGAGGCCGCCGCCAGCCCGGCCCTGCCGCGCCGAGCGCCCCGGCCACGCTGCTGGCTGCTGGAGGAGGGCGGAGGGAGGGACGGGAGGCGAGCAGCGGCGGCGGGCGGCGGACGGCGGACGGCAACGGGTGGGCGGTGGAGGGTGATGTCACCGGCTCTGCCCAGCCCTGCCCAGGCGAGGCCAGCAAAGGGCGGGCGAAGGGCGACCGAGGCGGGGCTCGCAGCCCAGCTGAGCCGCTACGGAGGGAGGAGGCGGGGCCGGCTAGGCCCGGAAGGCAAAAGCAGGAGGCGTTCGTCCACGGGATAGACTGCTGGGATCCACCGGGATAGACTGCTGCTGGAGCTGGAGGCTCAAGGAAAGGGAAGGGAGAGGGGTGGTGGAGCTCAAGGTTCTTTAGCCCTAGACACCTGCCCGCTAGAGAAGGGAGGAGATCGGGCCGCCAGTCTCCGGGAAGGTAGACGGGCCGGATTCTTACCGGGATAGACTGCTGCTGGAGCTGGAGGCTCAAGGAAGGGAAGGGAGGTGGCTGAGGACGGGCTCGTTTAAGGCTCTTCCAAAGCAGCCCTGCTGAACCGCTACGGAGGGAGGGAGAGCGGGCCGGCTAGGCTCCAGGAAGGCAAATGGGAGGCGTTCGTCACGGGATAGACTGCTGCTGGAGCTGGAGGCTCGAAGGAAGGGAAGGGAGGGTGGCTGAGGACGGGCTCGTTTAAGGCTCTTCCAAAGCAGCCCTGCTAAACCGCCACGGAAGGGAGGGAGAGCGGGCCGCAGTAACTGAGAAAAGCCTGGCGAGGCGGCTGGGCTACCTTCTGGCCTCGCGAGTCGGCCGTCCGTCCGTCCGTCACTTCTCGGCTCGGCAGCCGGTTTTGAAAAAGGTTCCGTCGCTGGGTTTCGGGACTTTTGTTTTTAAAAACACCACCTTCCTTTCTCCCTAGTTGGGCGTTTTCCCAGTTCCTGTTTTTTTTCCGCCCTTGCCTGTTGAGTTTTACCTGACAAGTTTCTTGCGCTTCCCCTCGACCTCCCCTCCCTCCCTCCGTCCCTTTCCCCTTCCCCCCTCCCCTCCCCTCCCCTGTCTTGTTTGTAGCCCCAGCGTCCCCTTTCGGTTGTATTTAAATCCAGAGCTTGAAACCTCCTCAGTGGGAGGAGAGGAAGCGTCTTGATTTGGCAGCTGACCGCACTTGCACGGGCTGGGTAAGGAGAGCCCTAGGCGGCCTGCGGCGCCGGGGAGGAGAAAAGAAGAAGCAGCCAAGAAAAAGGGGTGGGGTGGGGTGGGGAAATGAATTTAGGAGGCGGCGTGTGTGTGTGTGTGTGTGTGTGTGTGTGTGTGTGTGTGTCTGCGCCCGTCCGCCCCGAGGAATGCCAGCTATTTCTTTGAAGGCGGTGTGTAGCCAGGCGCCTCCTTCCTTCGCTTGAAACCGGGAGGTTTCACTCTTCGCTCCCTGCGTGTGTATTTGTCAACAATTATAACTCTTGATTGGGGTCCCTTGCCTTGCCTCGCCTCTCCCTCGTGCCCTCTCTGTCAACGCTGTCAACAATTATAACTAACGCGGGTAATTGTGCGTGAGGGGTGTCTTGGCGTGTGTCCACATAGGAATAAGTACGCATGCGCGCGCACTAACGAGAGCTAGCTGCCTGCGGTAGAAAGGACTCGCTGCAAGAGGAAGGGCTGAACGGCTTGGCTCGAGTATAAGCCGAGGGGGCGCTTTTCAGCACAAAAAACGTGCTGAAAAACTCGGCTTATACTCGAGTATATACGGTACCCTTTTTTTAAAACAGCCAACCATGGAAATCATTGCTAGATGATAGGAGTACTAATTGTCATTACTTCTGTCATTTCACAAAGGAAGTCTGAGAATATTTTGCATTTGCCTATTGCACAAACTATGGAAGGATCAAATGTCAGCCATCTACCACTCTAAGTCACACTGCTAAAACTATCTTTGTTTAATTTTGCTTTAAAATAGACTTTCAGGGTTTGATTCCAACACAAAGATTACCTTTAAAAACAAATACCAAATTATTTTTTTTAATTAAGTTACTAATAGCACGTTGCTAATAAAGCAAATTAAAACAGATTTTCTTACCAGTCATATTTTTTTTAAAAAAGAGGAGGGTAGGATTGCCATGTGAATAGTTATTAATAAGCTTTTGTTTCCATATGACTCAATAAATAGAATATTTGTTTGCTTTATGTTCTATTTTATTGAAGAAGACAGGTCAATTAGGGCAGGTCATTATCAAACTATATTCTTGGATCAGCAATATAATTATCTTCTGGTGCAATGCTAAGTAATTGAATTCCAACTTTCATCTGATTATATCTTCATTATGTTCAAGTGGTAAAACTTTTCCTAATTCTACCAATAAAGAAGGGGGGGGGAATAGAGAAAGAAAGAAAGGAAGGAAGGAAGGAAGGAAGGAAGGAAGGAAGGAAGGAAGGAAGCAGGCAGGCAGGCAGGCAGGCATCTTGACTACCCTTATTCCAAATATAGTATTTTAGACTTTGTTACCTTTAGAGATATTTCACTTCCAGAGCAGCTGCATCTATAAGGTTTGTTTTTAACCTTAAGTGCCCTTAGAGAATACAAAATAAATTGTGTTTCATATATGAATAGAACTGAGTAACTGAAACACTTGGGGAAAGAGCACTTGTCATTCTGCTATTCTGATGCAGACAGGCAGAAAATAAAAACTTTAAAAAGGTATCTTGCTTTCTATGGCAAATTATCGCGTTACAAGAAGCAAATATCTTTATGCAACTGAATAAACTGTTCATTCCAAAGTTGAAAAATGCAGCCATACCTGCGTTTGACTGCGACTGCTTTAATTCTAGGCTGTATTTGGGACAAAAGCTTTCCTTCAGACCAAACATACAAGTTTTCTGCATACAACTAACTGCACAATATGCAGGCTTCACACAGCAACTTTGTTTTTAGCAGAAATTCATAAAGAATATCCATGCAGCATCCCTAGCCCAGCCTCACTCTGGTAGTAACTCCTATCTCTTTAATTCTGGCAGTGTGTCTTGCTGGAAAGAATGGCAAAACCATTGTGAGGCTTAAGCCAACAACTGTTTCACTCATCACTGCTGTTTGTCCATGCTGCCATTTGGATGCTATGGAATGTGAATAGCACTTTGCTTAATCAGCTGATATAAAGCAAAGTCCCTCAGTTATCTGGTAGCAAAGGGAGTCTGACACAAACCACCTGGAGAACAGAGAGAAAAATCCAGTGTTGGACAAATTCATACTTTTTCCTTGAAAATAAAACAAAATATGATAGCATTCTGAATACACCTCTGAAGTTGGCCTCCAAAATCTTGGGTAGCTTTGGACCAGGAAGTGAATGGGGACAAGATATCGCATTCAGCCCTTTCCATTCCTGCCCTCCATGCATTCATTCATTTGGACGTTTGGAAAAAAAAAGTGTTCTTGCATTGAAATTCATGTATAGATCTCTGCAAAATCTGGATCACATGGAACATTATATTGTAAACTACTGTAAACTAATGTAAACATTATTGCTTATTTTCAGACTTCAGGCAAAATGTACTAATCAAGTAGATAAGGGCAGCTCTTCCTATCCCAAACCCTCCACACGTGAAGCTAAACACCTTGGGAAGGATATACACCATGAGAACATTAGGTTTCTCTTTTCCTCTCAATAGGGACAGGTAGCAAAAAAGGCACTTTATTTATTTTATTTAGGAACGCAAGCCAAAATAATCAAGAAAATGGTAAAAGAATGCCTATCTACTCTAGATGAATTCAAATCATCAGGACCAGATGTATTATACCCCAAAATTCTGAAGGAAATGGCAGACATGATCTCAGAACCCCTGGGGAACTACCAGATAATAGGAAAAGGGCTGATGTAGTCAGGGGTGGGTTTCACTTACCTTTGCTACCAGTTCACAACAGGAGTGCGTGCATGTGCGCGTTTGCTTTGCTTGCATGTGGCACTTCTGCGCATGCGCAGAGCGTCCGTGATGATGTCCAGACGGGTGGGCGGAGCCTCCCACCACTGTTACTACTGGTTCGCAAGATCTGGACCGAACCGGTAGCAACCCACCACTGGATGTAGTTCCCATCTTCAAAAAAAAAAGGGGGGGGGAATGGATCCAGAAAACATAGACCTATCAAACTGACATCAATACTTAGGAAGATTCTGGAAAAGATAATCAAGCAACAAATCTGCAAACATATACAGGCAAAGAACGTCATAACTGGAAGCCAACATGCGTTTGTCAAAAACAGATCATGCCAGACAAATCTTATTGCATTATCTGACAAAGTGACAAAATCGGTGAACTGGAGGAACACTATGGATATAATTTACTTGGATTTCAGTATGGCATTTGATAAAATAGACCATAACCTAGTACTTGATAAGATAGAAAAGTATGGGTTAGACAGCATCACCACCAGATGGATTCGTAAGTGTCTGACCAATCACATTCAACATGTAGTCCTTAACGGAATGGCCTCTACATGGAGGGAAGTATTCAGTGAGGTACATCAAAGCTCTGTCTTAGGCCAGTACTCTTCAATATTTTCATCAATGATTTAGACAAGGGGATAGAAGGGGAACTCATCAAATTTGCAGGCAACATCAAGCTGGCAGAAATAGCTAACATTCCAGAAGATAGGCTCAAGATACAGAAGGATCTTGACAGACTTAAACACTGGGCCCTATCTAACAAAATGAAATCCAATGGTAAGAAAAGCAAGATTCTACATTTAGGCAATAAAAAACAAATGCAGGTATAGAATAGGTGGCACCTGGCTGAATAGTAGTTAGCGAGTGGATCTTGGAATTCTAGTGGATAATCACTTAAATATAAGCAGCAGTGTGGTGCATCTGCAGGAAAAATAAACAGTCCAAGGCTGCATTAACAGAGGGGTAGACTCAAGATCACATGAAGTGTTAATACCATTTTATAATGCCTTGGTAAGATCACACCAGGAATATTGCATCCACAAGTTGTTACCAAAATGTACAGGTAAAAAGATGTTGAGATTCTAGAAAGAATGAAAAAAAGCAACAAAAATGATATGGCAACTGGAAATTAAAGCATATGAAGAATGATTGAGGAATTGGATATCTCTAGTTTAATGAAAAGAAGGACTAGGGGTGACATGATGTCAGTGTTCCAATATCTAAGGGGCTGCCACAAAGAAGAGGGGATCAACCTATTTTCCAAAGCATAAGAAGGCAGGGCAAGAAGCAATACATAGAAACTAATCAGGGAGATAACCAACCTAGAACTAAGGAGAAATTTCCTGACAGTTAGAACAGTTAATCAGTGGAACAACTTGCCTCCAGAAGTTGTGGGTGCGCCTATACTAGAAGTTTTTAAGAAGAAATTGGACAACCATTTGTCTGAAAAGGTATATGATTTTCTACTTGAGCAGGGGATTGGACTAGAAGATCTCCAAGGTCCCTTCCAACTCATTATTCTGTTTATTCTAGAAACCCTTCTTTCTCATGAGGCAATGAGACATTCTGCACCTAAAAACAGAGCACAAAGTGTGTGGCTAATTCCTATTGGTATGTTCTTCTATTAATGGATACTGACTTAACCACAGCAGGTGAACACATTGCAGCCTAAGTTTTTAAAAACTTTTAACAAGAGGAAACAGAAGCAACAGGTTTTTTTAGGGCATTTTGATTCTGAATTATAGAACAAGTTATATTTTTATTCTAATCTGACTATACTAAGACTACTGATTTATCCACTTTAGCAGACTCTCAATATTCCAATAGCCTTAAAGGTTTGACACAGTTAGACCTATTCAGATGAGAGAAACAAGGAATGCCAAAGTTGCAGACAAAGGTAAAAAGTGGAAAAATATTCCAGAACGTGGCACTACCAAATCTTTCCCATACTGGTGGTAAGAAAACTAGATGGAAATCATCAGATATCAAGCACAATTAAAATGAGATTTTCCTATTAATTCAGCAATAAGTAGCACCAAGCTAACCTTGGTTGTTCTCAAATGCTTGGTTAAGGTTTAGTCTGGTTAGTCAGGTTTAGTCAGGTCTACCGTGTTTCCCCGAAAACAAGTGCTTGGCCTTATTGCCAAGCGCTCAAAAGCCTGATTGGGCTTATTATCAGGGGATGTCTTATTTTGGGGAAAACAGGGTAGTGGAGAGACAACCAGGAAATCCCAGGGTTCTAGGTCAGACTGAGAAATCAAAACAGAGCCTGAAGAAAGCAATGTCAAAGCATATCAATAAAGTTGCAAAGAAAACTACATGGAACTATCCAAGAAATAATCAGGAGCCAAGCTCAGCTTGAAGTAAATTTTACCTTCATCATCATGGGAACAGTATTCATCAAGTACAATTAAAAGCTAATCCCTATTGCTTTAAAAGCATTAACCACTGTATAATAAATAAGGCACTATTAGCTCTACTTTATATACATCATAAACTATGATTTACTAAGTACTACATTCAGATCATAAGCTAAGCCAAAAGTGAATGTCATATTAGGAAATAGTGTGATGTGTACATCAGTCCATTGTATCTTATTGCCCATGCTTTTATGCATTGGTTGCTATAGGACGAGATTAAAAGATAGGGATTTCATTCAGAATTGCCCGCTGGTGAAGCCTTAACAAATATCACACTGTGGTCATTATTCCCTTTTACATTTGTAAACACTATGAATTACTAATAACTGTAGTCTACTAAGACCACTGGGAATATGAAATATACCACATTCTATCACTACTTAATACTTGGCATGTTCTTTGTCTGAGGTTCCAAGATTAATATGTTTATTTTTCTTCTGTCAGTGATCCAAAGCCCTAATGGAGAAAAAGATGGGATTCTTATCCCCAAAGCAAGTTACCCTTCATTATCTCAAACATAAAGCATTGATATATCCACATTTCCAAGGAAATTTTAAAAAATATAATAGAAAGCCACTGTTTCTTCAAAATCTGCACTGTTTTGTTCAATTGAGTTTTCCAAAATTCTCAACATGATATACATGGAACTTTAAATAAACACAGATCTATACATATCCCGTTAGAAACACTTCCACTTCTCTCGGTTAAATTTTCCTTAGAAACACCTCCACCTCCCTTGACTAACTGAATATAGGATTGCAGTCAACGCTATGTTTCATTTGAACAAGGAACTAGCTTGTTGTGGTCTGCCAGCAGCCTGCGGAGCTGGCAGCGGAGTTGGACAGTGAGGAGGCTGGAGAGGACAATGGGTCAGTCCTGGAGTCGGAGAAGGCCCAGACGAGGGCTCTGCATCAGAGGCAGAGATGGGGCCAGGGCCATCAGGGAGTGAGGTACGGACTCCAGAGCCTCCAGAGGCTGACAGTAGTGAGGCAGAGGAACAGGAGGAGCCTGTTCCTAGTGCACGCATGCAAAGAGCTGCCAGAAGACAAGAGCAGCTAAAACAAAAGGGACAACTCAGGAGTAAGGCCAGATGATTGGCCCCTCCCATAAGGCTTAAAAGACCAACAATAGCTCAAGGGGTTCTTGCCAAGAAAAGCCTTTGGCAGGGTGGCAAAGAAGGCAAAGGTTTGTGATAAGGCCGAAGGATTTTTTCTGAAGGACTTTGTTTTGGAATTAATTTGGACTATGCTGAGAATGAAGTAATTCTGGGCTGTTCTAATAAAATATGTTTGTTTAGGACGGATTGTATCTGGTAATAACTACTTGGGCCTAGGTCACAACATAGCTGTCTGATTTTTTTAAAAAAAATTATCTAACAGGATGAAGAAAGAATTAACAGATCAGATTTTCAAATTTTCTAACCAGGAACTAACCAAGCAGAACATCTGATTAGAGATGGGGTGTTTGCTTTCATTTTGCTTACCTGTTCACATGGGGACTCCTTATCAACTATGGCTAGCAGACAAGATTTTAAATAAAGGCTTGCTTTCAAAATCAAAGCCGAAAAAGTAACTCTACCGTGTTCAGCTTAGAGTAGTTTCACTCATGCAAATCAAACATTAATTTTAATAGAAAACAGGACTGCTCTTGTCCTTGTATTGCTTGTGACACAACTGTGATACTAACCTCTGTGCGCTTCAAAGCAGAGCTACTACTATTAACGTTATGAAAATCGGACTTCTGGATTCTGAAGGCTCATTGCATAATATATTTGACTAAAGATTTCACGCACTGTTTACTAACTCAAATCCTGCTAGAAAACACACTTCTTTCAAGCCTTACTAAAACAAATATTTATCCTGAAACAACTTTAACTCTAGCACTATGTTTTCATGAGGTAAATCAAGACCGCCATTTCATCTTTTGCACTAGGACAAGAGCAGACCAGCACTAATGCATAATCTGAGAAAACTTCTCACTTACTATGTCAGTAAAAATTATAGAAAAATCCCATAGAATACAGCAAATGTAAAATAGATATCCCCAACCTGCTGTCCTCTTGATTCCTTAGACTAAATTATTTTATCAATTCTAACCTGCCTGTTCCTGGCCTTTCTAGTTACCCTGGACTGGCAGAGAAGCAGGCTGTATGTAGTTCAACATCTAGCTAATAGATAGAATGTAAAGTCTTATTTTTTTCCCATCTACGTATCACTACAAAGGTTAGAAAAAGTACTGAATAGAAGGCATAGAAAGAATGCCTTCTAAAAAGGTATTTAATGTTTTAGTAGCCATATCACACCGCTCACTCATATTCAGTTTCCAATGACTGTTATCACAAAACCTTTTTCACAATCTCAACTATCTCATATTCTAAACTAACACATTTGAGTTTTCCTATGCATTTCTATTGATTTTTAAACAGTCAGCTTCCTTAACATCTCATAATCATTTTCAATTGTTAGCCATCCCACATTTTTGTATTATTTGCAAACATGAAAAGCAGTATTTCTATTCCTTTCTGTATATTGTTAATGAAAACGTTAAAGAAGCACTTGACCCAGGAGTGAATGTTGTAGCATACCAGATGAATAAAGTGTGATGTCTTTACAAACCATATTGGCTGTACTGATGTATCATTCTAACCCAAAATAAAGCTTGTCACATCATGGCTAAGTATGCAATAAACACTTCTAAAAAAAAACAAATGGAGGTATTTTCTCCCCCTCTTTTGTTGCTATCCTGTTACTGACAACAAAAACTTTAACTATGGCTGGAGTTGCACAACACACACTTTAGCCTAACTTATCAGCCTGTGTGATGAGTTTATGGCTCAACGTGCTATGTAAATCTAGAAAATTGGACTAAGTAAGTCACAGTGAAATGAAACAGCTTATAATGGAAATGTAGCCTAACATATTGAACAGAACAGTGTTCTAATCAAAAAGTAATCAGCTTATTCACAGAACAAGACAGGCAACCCATAAATTGCCATTTAAATGAGCACTAGAAATAACTATTATGTGTAAGTATTATGGTCCATCAGTATTTGTCAGGCCCACTGTTGTGCAAGGCTGTGGTTGTGGGGATAGAAGTGGAACAAGAAATCCTAAGTGTTTTACTTCAAACTTATGGAGAAAAGACAGGATATAAACCTACAAGATAAATCAGCACTTTAATAAATACATACTGTTTAAGAGAGGCACAGATGCTGATAGAATTATAATTCCATCCTGCTCTGCCAGAGGTACCTTTGTTTTATCTTTAACAGAAGACAGAATAAAGGCAACCACTAAGCTGGAACAATCCAGAGTTTTAAAGTGTTAGATTTGAGCATAACCTTCTATGTGTTTAACCACTCTGACTAATAACCATATAAAATAGCAATAAATGATAACAGGAAAGGGAAGTCACATACATATCAGGAAAAAGTGTACATTCCCTGTAACACTCCTGTAACTAATTATTCTGAAGTTTTAAATCTTAAATTATTAAAAATACACAAAATAATCACCATTAATTTACTCCACTGAGTTAACATTCATTTTTGAAAGCACAAACAAAACTAAATGCTGAATACTATTATTTCCAGCACTCTAATGATGTTCAGCAGAAAAATATTCTCCTTCAACTTCTGATTTGAACCAATTGATTGTTCATTTGATTGGTTGTTATTAAAACATATGGAGTAATTGTTAAGATTCTTCCCATTATGGAAACTGCTATAGATAGAGCTCATTCATTAATTCCTCAACAAATGTGGATAAATACATATATAGGAAAAAACCCTTTAAATAAAATCCTATTTGCTGTTTTAATATTAACAAGTACTAAATTGTATATAATTTGCAACTATTATTAAATATACCAAGCTATTTATTAATCATGACTGTAATCACTACCTACTTTGTTGTAAAAACTGCTAATCTCAATGAAATTTGAAATCTATCAACTTTTACAAATCTTTCACACATTGAATTGTCAAGTAACAAAAAAGAAGGCTTTTTACTTTCTGGAGTCTGAGTAAAAAGATACATTTAATTGTATCTTAAAAATATGTATGTAAACATCCATACTTAATCGATTTATTTTATATAGAATATGGGGACTCTCCACGCGTCCCAGACCGGCTTACTTCAGGGCCCCCACAAGCAGGCCATCCATGCCCCAATACCTGCCTTGCCTTGTGACACCGGCCCAGATCTTTTCCCGGCACTGGCATGGCACCGGAGCAGGAGGTTGAGCGATGGCGCTGTGGCTACAAGACAAGGCAGTTGTCGGGGCTTGATGGCCTGGCTACGGGCCCCCGAGATAAGCCGGTGCACATGCGTGGAACAGCTCCCTCCGCCTCGTGACTGGCGCATCGCTCAGCCTCCTATTCTGGTGCCACGTTGGTGCTGGAAGAAGTGGGCCACCTGCCACATGAGCTCCTGCTGCACATGGCTGTAGGTGCTGCTGCTGCGAGGCACTTGTTGGGGCATGGGGGCCCTGGGGGTTCTGAGGTAAGCTGGTGTGCATGTGGGGCAATTCCACTCCTCCTTGCCTCACTCCATGTCAGCAGCACCGTGAGCAATCAGATGAAATGGGTAGGTGGGCGGCGGCCCAAATGCTTAAATAGGGCTTATTTGGGGGGTAGGGTTTATATTGGGCGCACATGCAGAAAACATGCTAGGTCTTATTTTCGGGACAGGTCTTATTTTCAGGGAAACATGGTATTATATGACTCCAATTAACTAAGCAAACTAGACTTTACCGAAAAACTGAATAATTTTACTCAGCAGTTATCACAATTTTTGCAAGGTAATGTCGCTCTTCCCAAATGTAATAAGAATTTCATAAATTGAACTACTATTACTCTTCCTTCTCCACATCCCAAAAACACACAACACAAAAGATAAGATTAAATTTTAAGAGCTGAATAAGAATTCATTTTACTAAACCTTACTGACACTGCAATCTTTTTATAAAAACAAAGCTGAATTGTTTCTCAATTTCTGTTCTAATTACATGACTGAAATACTAAGATACATCAAACATGAAATTATTGTTGTAAAGGACATGTTTTCTTATGAACAAGATTACAATAAAAATGAAAGTTCTTCAAATTTTCCTTAAAAATCAGTGAAGTTTTATTTCAAGTAGATATTTATCATATCTTCTGTCCTATGTGTATGTATTCAAAGAACGCAGTCACTAAAAAATTAACCTATTTTACTTAAACAAAAGTTGTGCAATCATGCCATCTGCTACAAAATCAGTAAACAGCAAAATATATTTTTCACAAAAGCAGAAAAAATCTGACACACTACCAACTTTTCTTGGTGAAATTACTTCAAATCAATTGTACAGTACTAATATAAATAATAGGACAATTATGTGCTGTTAAAAAACGGTTCAAAATAAATACTTCAGCCTTTGTGCGAGCATGGCATTTCTGCTAATCGTTAAAAAAGCTTTTTTTAAAAGTCCCAAATCAGTCCAAAAACAATACCTCTGCTTTAAAGATCCAACTCAGTAATGCTTCTCTTAAAGCAGTTAAAAGTTTTTAGAGACTTATGCAGAGGCCTGCTTTAAAAAACAGAGAAGACTTGCCATGTTAATGAGAAGTCATTCAAAGCTATAATTTTTACTACAGAACAACTGAAAGGAAACATCAGATCAGAATTAAGTATTTGCCTGATTTTTTATTTTTTTTTTTGTTATCTACTGTATTTATTCTAGATACTCTTTCCTTCAAAGGCTAAAATGTAATAGTGCTGGTAACAGGGTTATTTTCTTATGGGTACAAGCACTGAAATGTTTTGAAATATTTCTAACTATTATTCCTAGCAAAATTCTCCAGTTTGATGTCTTCTAGGAGTACCTAATTAGTTTTCCCAATGAAGATGATAACTGGCTATAGTGTAAGAAGGGTAAACCAAATCTAGGAAGAAACCAGCATGGTTCTCTTGCACTGTCTGGGAAATAGTGTAATTCAAGATGATGTTCTTCAAGTAATGGAAAGCCAAACCTAATAAAGAAAAAAGAGGCCAAATTCTGGGAAAAAAGCATGACAATAAAGAAAGAGGAGCATCAATATACTCCTATTAGATGAGGAGTATATCTCCAAAAACAGATTAAGGAGAAATGATAAAATCCTAAATTGAAACAGAATTGGATAATTAAATATCAACTGATAGGAACAATGCTCAAGAAGGATATGAAAATAACAAAAAACTGGATGAATTCTTTGTCTCTAATGTATAATAGAAAGATACCCCAGTCAGTTTGTATTAACTTTCTCAGAAAAAAATTTATACCGAGAAAATTGAGTAACAGTCAACAGTATCTTGAGAGATGACACAATAACAAATCACCAAGTCATGATCGCATCCATCTGGGAGTTTTTAAAAACTCAAAGGTGAAATTGCTGACAGACTGGCAAAAATATGCAACTTGTCTTTCAATCAGACTTAGTGCAAAATTGTATCCAAATATGACTGCACAACTTTTAAAAAGATGATCCAAGGGAGATTTGGGAAATTATAGATAGACCAGTCCACTTAAGATCTGTTCCATTCAAATAGACAGAAATGATAAATTACAAAATGGAAGAATATGCTGTACAGATATATTGCTAATATATTTTGTAAGTAAATATACAAAATAATTGATTTAAAAAATAGAAATTAAGAGTAAAAATGCATAATTTTTTCAATGAAGCAAAATAAAGAGTCCTTTAAATACCTTGTCTGTAATAATGACATGAAGGTCGGCAGCTCAGCGGTTCGAATCCCTAGTGCTGCCGTGTAACGGGGTAAGCTCCCGTTACTAGTCCCAGCTTCTGCCGACCTAGCAGTTTCGAAAGCACGTAAAAATGCAAGTAGAAAAAATAGGGACCACCTTTGGTGGGAAGGTAACAGCGTTCCGTGCGCCTTTGGCGTTGAGTCATGTTGGCCACATGACCACGGAGACGTCTTCGGACAGCGCTGGCTCTTCGGCTTTGAAACGGAGATGAGCACCACCCCCTAGAGTCGGCAAGGACTAGCACATATGTGCGAGGGGAACCTTTATCTTTTTAATAAGGTAAGCCGAGGGAGACCACTGTTCCTCAGATTGCCGGTTTTGAATCCCTCTTTGTGAAGTGGGGCCATAGATGTCAGTTGGGCTTGTTAGTCACGTACCTGGCTCCTTGCTGCGTGACCACAGCCCTGCCCGAGTTGTTGGATGTGCTTGCTGGGGTGGCGGTTGAGACCCCTAGACTTATGGTCATGGGGGACTTTAACCTGCCATCTACCGGCATGTCATCAACGTCAGCTCGGGAGTTCATGGCCTCCATGACGGCCTTGGACCTGACGCAAGTAGTGGATGGCCCTACGCACATCGGGGGAGGCACACTGGATTTGATTTTCATCTCTGGACAGTGGATGAGTGATCTGGTTTTGGGAGATGTAGTCATTGAGCCGTTGTCATGGTCAGATCACTCTCTCCTCTGCCTGGACTTTCAGACCGCCACCCACCACCGCAGGAAGACGGGACCAATACGGTGGTTCCGTCCCAGGCGCCTGATGGACCCAGAGAGGTTTCTGACGGAGCTTGGGCCATTCCCTGAGGATCTTGCCCACGACACGGCTGAAGAACTAGTCGCGGCTTGGGAACTGGCCGCAGCTGGGGCTCTTGACCGTGTCGTGCCTTTGTGGCCTCTGACCCGGCGTAGGTCTCAACCAGCTCCTTGGTTCTCTGAGGAGCTGAGGGAGATGAAATGCCGGAGAAGATGCCTAGAGACTGCCTGGAGATCTAGCCGTTCAGAAGCTGATCGGACACTAGTTAGGTCCTTTAGTAGGACCTACCTAGTAGCACTGAGGGAAGCGAGGCGTTTTTACGTCTCCTCCCTCATTGCGTCGGCAGATAACCGCCCGGCTGCCCTGTTTTCAGTGACCCGCTCCCTTCTTCAACAGGGGATGCGGGATGACCCGTTGCAGGGACGTGCCGAGGAGTTTAGTGGTTATCTATATGATAAAATTGCTCAGCTTCGGGATGGTTTGGATCAAAGTTGGGTGGATCCAGGTGAGATGTCGGAGACACGTCTTGTTGAGACTGTTTGGGATGGATTTGATCCTGTGGCTCCCGAGGACATGGACAGGTTACTGGGGAGGTTGAATGCCACCACATGTTTACTGGACCCGTGCCCCTCCTGGTTGGTGCTGTGGCCACACAGGAAGTGACACGAGGCTGGCTCCAGGGGATTATAAATGCTTCATTGTTGGACGGGGTCATCCCTGCTGCCTTGAAAGAGGCGGTAGTGAGACCCCTCCTCAAGAAGCCTTCCCTGGACCCGGCTGTTTTAGGTAATTATCGTCCGGTCTCCAACCTTCGCTTTGTGGCGAAGGTTGTAATGTAGAGAGTGTGGTGGCATGTCAACTTCCCTGGTACCTGGATGAAACTGTCTATCTAGACCCGTTCCAGTCCAGCTTTCGACCCGGATATAGCACGGAGACGGCTTTGGTCGCATTGGTTGATGATCTCTGGAGGGCCAGGGATAGGGGTTATTCCTCTGCCCTGGTCCTATTAGACCTCTCAGCGGTTTTTGATACCATCGACCATGGTATCCTGCTGCACTGATTGGAGGGATTGGGAGTGGGAGGCACCGTTTATCGGTGGTTCTCCTCCTATCTCTCCGATCGGTCGCAGACGGTGTTGGCAGGGGGGCAGAGGTCAGCCCCGAGGCACCTCACTTGTGGGATGCCACAGGGGTCGATTCTCTCGCCCCTCCTGTTCAACATCTATATGAAGCCGCTGGGTGATATCATCAGTGGCTTTGGGGTGAGGTACCATCTGTACGCGGATGACACTCAGCTGTACTTTTCCACCCCGGGCCACCCCAACGAAGCTATCGAAGTGCTGTCCCGGTGTCTGGAAGCCGTACGGGTCTGGATGGGGAGAAAAAGGCTCAAGCTCAATCCCTCCAAGATGGAGTGGCTGTGGATGCCGGCACCCCGGTACAGTCAGCTGCACCCACAGCTGACTGTTGGGGGCGAGTTATTGGCCCCGATGGAAAGGGTGCACAACTTGGGCGTTCTCCTGGATGGACGGCTGTCTTTTGAAGACCATTTGACGGCCGTCTCCAGGAGAGCTTTTTACCAGGTTCGCCTGGTCCGCCAGTTGCGCCCCTTCCTAGACCAGGATGCCTTATGCACGGTCACTCATGCGCTCGTGACATCTCGCTTGGATTACTGCAACGCTCTCTACATGGGGCTCCCCTTGAAGGGCATCCGGAGGCTGCAGTTGGTTCAGAATGCAGCTGCGCAGGTGATAGAGGGAGCCCCTCGTGGCTCCCATGTTACACCAATCCTGTGCAGACTGCACTGGCTACCTGTGGCCTTTCGGGTGCGCTTCAAGGTTTTGGTTACCATCTTTAAAGCGCTCCATGGCATAGGGCCGGGTTATTTACGGGATCGCCTACTGCCACCGATTGCCTCCCACCAACCCGTACGCTCTCACAGAGAGGACTCCTTAGGGTGCCGTCCGCCAGGCAGTGCCGACTGGCGACACCCAGAGGAAGGGCTTTCTCTGTGGGGGCTCCCACCCTCTGGAACGAGCTTCCTCCAGGGCTGCACCAACTTCCCGACCTCCGAGCCTTCCGCCGCGAGCTTAAGACACATCTATTCATTTGCGCAGGGCTAGCTTAGGGTTTTTAGTTTTAAAGTTAGTTTTAATGGGGTTTTATACTATTTTAGTGATATTTTAATTTCGGCCTAATTAATAAGTTTTTTAATTGTTGTTTTTACTTGTATTATTCTTATGTTTTTATTTGGCTGTACACCGCCCTGAGTCCTTTGGGAGATAGGGCGGTATAAAAATTTGAATAAATAAATAAATAATGACATAACAGTAATTAGCTGTCAAATTTCCAGGCAGGTGGTAAAATCCAAGTGATTGTTCCAGAAAGAGCTCTTTCAACTGGCAGAATGGTGAGCCTAACAGTAAATGCAGCTCAATTAAATTAAGTGTAATGTGATACATTTTAGTGCCCAAAACTCTTAACTCCATATATTCACTGATGTGGTTTGAACTGTCTGTAACTATCCAGGAAAAGGATGTTAAGGTCACAGACAATAATTCAATGAAATGTTGAATCATTTCATGGTAGCTGTGAAAAAGGCAACATCCATGCTAGGGATCATTAGCAAAGCAACTGAAAATAAAATTGCCAACACGGCAATGTCTTTATACAAATGTATGTTATACCCGCATCTAGAATATTGTATATGGTTCTGCTTGCTGACTTTGAAAAAAAATAACTGAGTTTCAAAAAATGCAAAATGAATAGAGGAGTTTTATAACAGCTTCCTTTTGAAATAAACACATACTATCTAGAACTGTTTAGCTTGGAAAAAGAGTGACTGAGCAGGGCTAATAATCAAAGCATGTAAAGTGAATTTGACATGCATAAAGTGGAAGATTTTTCTCCGCTCTTAAAATTCTAGGGCCAGGTGTTATCCAGTAAAGCTGAATAAAAGGATATTAAAACAGACAAGAAAATGTTTTTTTTATACAGCACATAATTAACCTGTGTAAATCAGTACCATAAGACGTGATGAGGGCGATAAGTTTTAATGATTTTAAAGGAGGGGGGGTTGGATAAATTCATACATAATCAATCAATCAAGCCTTAGATCTTAAAGAGCCAATTTCAACTCTACATTGGGAAAATATGCCTCTAAATGCCAAATGCAAGAAAACAATGGGGAGAAAGAAAGATTCTCCTGCTTCTAAGCACCCCAAAGGCATTTGAGTAGAAAAGAAAATACTGGACTATCCAGATCTTACCCTGGTCCACAATCATAGTATACTCTGAATACTGCACACCTGTATGGGGAAGTTGTCATACTAACAAGATTAATGTTCACCTTAATGACACTATGAGAACAATATCTGGAATCTTTACATCCACACTCCTCTCAAATGTTCTTTCTAATATTGCCCCTCCTAATCTCAGATGACAACAGACAGTCCAAGAGTGGAATAAGACAAATACATCATTGACTCCTAGGGATCTTTCAATACATAAAATATTAGACACTCTATCTCTCACCAGGCTTAAGTCTAGAAAACCAATTTGGGATAACATACCCATCTTAGGATCTAGATGAAGAATGGCGATTAAGATGGGCAACTTTTAATAACCATAACCAAACAAACCATGCAGATCCAACAAGCTAATTCCAGGAATACAGCTGCCCTGAAAAATATGGAACCCACTGAAGAGAATCGGGACAGGCCATGGAAGAACTAAGGCAAATCTCTTTAAGCAGGGAATGGCTGAGAGCCCAAAGTGTGACTGTTATGCTCTGGAACCAACTATAACATATATAGCTCAAGAATGTCTCCTCAGGAAATTTCAAGGCACCTGTGATGATCTCATCACAGCCACACCAGAAACAGTTACAACCTCAAGATATTGAATTATAACATCTATCCCAGTACAATTCTATAGCCCCATATTATGTTTATTTTATTATGGTTTTATCACAATTTTTATTCCTATATTATATTATCCACATATCATAGATTTTATTTAAACTATATTTGTATATCAGTGATTGCATGACTTCTGTAGATGTAATGTGATAAATAAACCGTAATCCAGCATGGCTATTCTTAAAATGAGGCAAAGCAAGAATTCTAAATCTTATAGTACTAACGCTACAGAAAAGAACCAGATTGGTAAAAACTATCCTGTAGTAAGCATGTATTGTAGCACAGAGATGCCCATATTGTTTAGTCAGTTCCTGTATTTTGGCCAAATAGAACTGAATCATTTTTGCAGATGGTTCCAGCTGCTCTCCCCCCTCCAAAAAAAATGCCTGCAGGATAAAACTCTTGGGGGGGGCAATTCTTTTTCTCCAACCTTGGTGTGAGGTCACTGCTATCTCAAAATATAGACAGCATACTGAGCTCACTACTTCATATTCAGAACTGGAAGAATTTCAAATGGTATTCCTTAATAAGCTTTCTAGTAGAAATGAAGTGTTCTTTGTAAACAAACATCTGTCATGAAAGTTTCTCATTTTTTTGTGCAGCTAATAAAGTTAATCATTCCTCCTGAATCTACCTTCCCAAGATATACTGTTTCATGAAGTATCACCATAATTTCTAAAGTGCCTTCACAGAGCATGCAACAAGTCAATATTAGTTCCCCATTAACAGAAATCAAGTTCACTACAGCATCACTGAAAAACAAGAATCTGAACTGAAAAGTTAGCGGCAAAGACTGGACCTCTCAATACAAGCAGCTTAAACACGGACAATGTCTAAATAATTGAACAAAAACATCCACAATCAAAAGTAAATTTTAAGAACTCTTAAAAAGACTCCTGGGTTTTGACTCCCAAATCGCAAAATTCTGGGAAGAGGCAAGGGACAAGCCTACACTATGCAAAACATTATTTTACACCACACACAACGTTTTTGTTCCAGAAATCTTATCTATCCTCTCACTGGGACTTCACTTCAGGGATGGGGAGGGAAGGGGCAGAATCCTTCAATAGGACCACCCCTTCCCCTTTTCATCATGTCAACACACTTCCGTGAGAAAAAAAAAAGAGTGTTCTTCATCGTTGCCTCGTCCACTCAATCCAGACTCTCAAATAAAAATTCCTTCAGTGTTGAGCGTTTCCGAGCGCAGGGAGGGGGCAGAGCACAGGACGGGCATTGTATTTTAGACACAAACGTCTACTAAATAGTTAAGTCTCTCCGGCCCTCCAGTCAGAAGTATTCAAACTCTCCATATTGAGAAACTGTACTGGTGTACAGAAACTGTACATCTTCCTCTCCCCGCCCAGCGCTTCCAAGGCAAAAAGTGGGAGCAGGCTCCGGTCTTCCCACCCAAGTCCTGAGCTATTCTCTCCTCTTTTCCCACCAAAGACGGAAAACGCGGGAGGTGTGGATTCTTCCAAGTATAATGTAGCTTTAAAACACCTCAAAGGAGATACCGCTTTGCCCGTATCCTTGCTTGCCCTCAATCTCAGAATTATTATTTTTTTGCACCTTTCTCTAATACACACACACACACACAGCCGCCATCAGCTGAACTCACCAACAAACTTTCCACATTGACCGGAGATCTGGGGTCCCGGATCATGGACTCCAACTTCCTCTGCCGGCTCGCCAAATGCCCTTCCCCGGATACCGGCGGCGGAGAGGCAGACATTTTCGTTGCCTGTCTCGGCTGCTGGTGGTTCATTTTCACGTCCGCGGCGGATCTCTCACCGCCTTTTTGTCCCGCTGGGTTCCCGGGCGCCAAAGCAGAACCGGAGACCGTCGCTTGATTGGAAACGGAGGAGGAGGAGGAGGAGGAGGCGGCAGCAGGAGCGGGCGGAGACTCTCTGCCGTCTCCAGCCCCGCCGATTGCTCTCCACTTCGGGGCCTGCCGAGTTTGGGGGCAAAGGAAGCAAACGATCCGCCGGGCGGAGAAAAACGGGGCTCAGTCCCGGCCTCACCCGGCCAGGCCTCTCTCCGGAGGAGCAGCCAGAGAGGGGCAAGCGGACGACCTCCTCCTCCTCCTCCCCCTCGCCTCCCGATTGGGGCGGGCACTGCTGCCGCTGCTCCACCCGCCCGCTTCCCAGGCATGAACAACCCAGAAAGGGGGAAGGTGGGCGCCTGGAAGGAGAAGGGAAAGGGAAGCCGCCTCGGGAAGCCCCGCCGCGGCCTTTCCGTTTCTCTCCTTGGTCTCTTCTTCTGCAGCGACGAGGCGGGAAAGGAAGGCAGGCAAGTTATGACCGAGCCCCCCACGCTGCCTCGGCCATTTTGCACCAGGTCACTCACTACCCGTCGGGGAGAAGACAAGGGAAGGAGGGAGGGAAAGCGGCGGCGGCGCCCGACTTCCTCCCTCCTCCTCTTCCTCTGTGGCTAGAAGGATGGGAGGGAGTGCGGCTGGGCCCGCCTCGCTGGGTCTTTCTCTTGCTCTCTCTCTCTGGAGGCGTTTCTCTCAAGGGAGCGGGCTGCCCCGCGCTGACCTCTGCCAGTTGCCGCTTCGTCGGCCGAACGAGTGATTGGAGCTTCTGCCTCCTCTTCCTTCCCCGCCCCCCCCCCGCCACTTTTAATTGCAATTGCAAGCTTATTTTGCAATTATTTTGGCGGCAGCGGCACGGCTACTACTACAGCCATGGCTTCCTCCTCCTCCTCGTTACCCACAAGCCTTCGCTGGCAGAAGGATCCCCCACCAAGAGGCGGCCAGGCAAGCGAGGAGCAGCAACGGGAAAGAGGGAACAACAGGACGGGGGAAAAGCGCTTTCTCTCTCTCTCTCTCTCTCTCTCCTCGGGGCTCGCTATAGAAGTCCCTTAGCTCGCAACCCGGGAAAGGCTGTGCAATTGGTGGGGCCGGGCTGGTGCTTATTCGCCTTAGTTCCCCCCACCCCCCTTCAAGGGACTTGTTGACTGAGCTCCAGGAATGGCACGCGCGACGGGAGGCACAGACGTCTATAGGTGCGTGCCTTCCTCGAGATATAAGCTGCCCTCAGGCCATCCAAAATAAGCGGGTGACTCCCTTGCATGCCGCCCTCTCTAGCCCAGCCACCTCCCGCCGCCAATCGGCTGATAGCAAAAGCGGGGAGGGAAAACAACGCGATAGCAACCGAAGTGGAGCGATTAGCCTCAAGAGGCGGACCGGCCGGTGATGCTTGCGGGATGGCACGCAGACCATATAAAGCTCTGAGGGCGACTGAAAGGCGGGATGGATGGATGGGTGGGTGGGCTTAAAACTCCCGGCTGCAGCAGCCCTTGAATCAGTTCGCCGGTTGTTTGTGGAGGGGGGGGGTGGTGGTTGGCCATGTAAGGTGGCTTGGGTTCGTCATGACAACAGCTAAGGTGCATGTGCGGCATCTCCCTGAAGGCTAAGCCAGGGAAAGCCATCCTTAGCTGAAGTGACGCCATCAACTTCTATCCTGATGGGAAAGCCGATGTTTATGACCTTTGTTATGGGAGATAAACGCTGATGAAGAAGCAGCGGAAACCTTCTGCCTTGAATATCCAAATCAATAGGACCGCAGTACCACAATATTCATTCCTGTTATGTCTTCTGGCTGGGGTGGGGTTTGATTTGGTGGTGGTGGTTGTTTTTTTCTTCTTCTCGATTTTGCAGAACTGTGGCACACCATTCACAGTTCATGCCTGTTACTTTGATTGCATGCTGGCCTCTGCCCTTCACCCCCCTCCCCAACGTAATATATTGTGTTTGGATTTCAAAACATCTTCCTTTCTGCTCATAGCAAAGGGTGGTTGTGAGCATGCATAGAATGTTTTATTCACCTGCAGTAGGGCCCCCTGCTAAAAAAACCTACCCCCTAATTAGAATTAATGACATTCCAAAATTAAAAGGACACATACAGTGTTCTGGATAATGAAAGATTACCTGTTAGCGCCACAGCGGGAAGCAGGTTCCGATCCAATGAGTATACTTTGTGCCCCAAAGCCTTTTTCAAGCCAGATGATACTAAAGGGAGAGGCTGAGAGAAAGGAAGCCACATCTGTCTCGCCTGACCCTCTCAGATATGACATTTCTTTCTTCTGCTATGTAGACCTGTATTTTTCAAACCTGGCATGTTCAGGTTGGGTGAAGTTCAACTCCGGAATTCCCCAGGTTGCATGTTGGCTGGGAAATTCTGATAGTTGAAGTCCACGCATCTTAAAATAATTGCTAAATGTGAAAAATACTGATATTGCTAAATGTGAAAAATACTGAGCTCTCCAGAATAAAAACTGTAAATGTCCAGCACAAAAGGATGTCCTGCCTTTCCCGAGAAAGAAACTACAATGTGGCAGCAGCTAGCAGCTAGTTTTGGTTTGAAGTGATTCCAGAAGATTTGTTTAAAAAATCAGGGCCTGGATACCAAAAGAATGGAAGATGCTCTGGAGCTACAACATAATACAACATAATAACCTTTGGGGAATTTTGCAGCAAACTGACTAATGCAATAATCTGTAACACAGATGTTATATTGAAATCTTTCAATGAAATGCATTTAATGCTAGGTAAGGTCTAGTTAAATTTTCAAGGATAATATTATATGCAGGTATGGCCTAAAAGAACTCATATAGAAATGGTGCATTGAAGTTGTTATCATCCTATCTTTTTCATCTGCTTTCAAGTCTTGCCTATTTAATCTAATGTAAGAACATGCTTTCTCATTAAAAGTTCCTGAAAACTAAAATAGCACCGTAGTAAAGATTCCTCATCAAGTATTAATAGCATTTCCCCTCAAGTACCAGCTATGCCTTCTTTCCTTTTATATGAAAAGAAAAAAGAAAAATGTGAATATCAGAAGCCAAGAGAAATCTAAATTAAGTTTTAAATCTTCAGAAATCTGTATTTATTGAAATCAATGTGACAGAAAACATGGAAGGCATTAAAGGTGGAACCGTCAAATGAGAGAGATGATCTCATTGCTAGTTTTATTGTGCAAAATTTTTGGAGGGAAAAAAAATTCCTGATTTCAAATTACCGGTACCGGTTAATTGCCAGCATTAAGCAATAACTACATGTACTAATTTCAGTGGTGAAATCTGAACCGGTTTATTACCGGTTCACTGTGCATGCGCACTGCATGCCAAATGCGTACATGCACAGTGCGCACCATGCACCAATGCAAGGTGCACGCAGTGCACACCAAAAGGAGGCATGGGGTAAGCTGAACAGTGCACGGGGTGGGGTGTGATTAGCTGTGGTGTGCAATCTTTTTTTAACCTTTAAAAGCGTTTTTTACAACCTATTCAGCAGAATAGGTTGTTAAAAAATGCTTTTAAAAGGTAAAAAAAAGGCTCTGCCGATCACACGGGAGACAGCTGTAATCGTCGGAGTCTCTTTTTTACTTTTTTAAAGCATTTTTACTACAGCCACATATCACTCCACCACTGCCGTCATTCTTTATCAGCTTGATTTCATCAGGGAGCAAGAGTTGGGCTGGGGGAATAATCAAGAGGAAGGATGGCAACAAGATGCCACAGCATGTTGATCACAGGAGGGGAGAAATGCCAAAAGTTAGGAGGCAGGACAAGACAGGAGTTTCCATCAATAAGTTTTGTAGTTCCAAAACTCTCACACCGCTGCATTTCTTCTGGAGGAGATGAGCTGATGGCTAATCAAATTAGCTTCCAAGCCTTGTAGTGCTGCATCCATCACAGTGCTGCACTAGTTGCATGTGAAAAGATGCTAAATAGCAAGTGGGAGGACTTGTGTATTTTTGAGACAATCCATTATTGAATTCTGGCTGTAAACCCAACTCTGGTTGTAAGGTAACATGAATCGCGTTACCCAAAGTTATTGTGGTGTCTCAGAGGAGATATCTCCTTGCCATGGATATGTATGTTTTATGGTGACTTACAGCAATATTACCTCATCTTGGTGAGAAGAAAGTTCATTCTGTTAGGTCCTGCTTATGCCTGGACATCTGAGATGAAAAAAAGAATGGCTGATTCCTTAACTTACATGCCACTGCAATTAAATTTCTCATAACAATAAAAAAACTTCATATGGCACTGCATTTTAGGCAGTGCAGGGTGGAGATGGTAAGCCCAGAAATGTTCTACAAACTCGACGCTGTAGCTCCATGCTAATGTTGGCCAGATCTAAAATCTCATATATTTATAACTTGTTATCTATGTGCATATTTTCCCCCATTTTAAAGGGAGTTCAGAACTTTTATAACTCCCAAAGACGGCAATTCTTAAACAGCCTGAGGTTTTCTTAAGAGAAATCTTGCAGTGTTCTCTGTTCCATTTCCTTTCCTCCAAAATTTCAAGGCTTTTTAAACAGTAAGGTCAAGTGTGGTGCAGAGGAAAGATTGTTCTTCTATCCCCACTCTTGCCCCAGATTCTCACACAAAAATGGTGGTTACTCACTGTTCTCTTTGCTTTTAATTTCTGGAGATAGATGTGCCAAAAGAAGACATTTTGAACACCTGAGGGAAACCAATTAGATGAGGAGAGTACACTAACTATTATAAATGGCAACATAGGTACAAGCCATACTGTCTCAAGACTCATTTAGGATTCCAAAATAATACCTGAAGAACATTTACTTTTTAGATTCATGGGCATAATTTGAAATACCAAACTGCCTTTGTCTCTTCCTGACATTTCCTAGTGTTGAATAGCTCTTTATAAAGCTCTTTAACAAGTTTATTCCCCAAAAGAGCAATCACCAGTAGATATAATTTATAATAGTGTAAAACAGATTTGTATGTATTACCTCATAGGTGAATTTTCTAACAGAATAGAATATGAATCTTACAATCATCACAATAATATAGCAATCACTTTTATCAAAACTGAATTTTTTTAAAAAAAAATGCTGATTTGGAAAAGAAAAATTACCAGAGAGACAAACATTTACCAAGTTCTTAGTCAGTTGTCAATTCCAATAACAGAAAGATAAAAGTAAGTTCATCTATCTTCCAAAACTATTGAGCAAGCATGATGTCACACTATATTTACAAAGAGAAAGTCAATTTGTGATGGTGTGCTTGAAGTCTCGGGACACTATAAACTTTGTAATCAAAATAACTGCTTTGTGAGAACAGCAGACATGGGAGTGTAACCAAGAGACCAGATAAACAACATGGCCAGCTTTTGTTTCTTTAAAAGAAAACTGATCTGCAGAAATCTACCCATTTGTTCTTTGTATGAATTAAACTCACTCTAGATCAAATTTATTAAAACAAAAGCTATGAGACCCTTTCCTCCCCCTCCAAAAAAAGACCACAGTCTCACATCAGCCCTGATCCATGTAAACATTTGTCTGCATGAGCATAATATGAAACCATGAACATAGGTCAAACATACTGTCTAGTGCTCTTCATGAGCCAAAATCATGAGGTTATGATGTGCCATCCTGCCTGCCTATCTACCAAAAGGATTTTATATTCATCTAGTTAACATTCTCTTAATACAAGTTCCTCAATGAAAGATGCAAGCCTACTTCAAGAATTCCACCAAAGAAAAATTCACCAACTTCTAGGATTCCACACACTCATGCTATTTTTATCATTAGAAAGTTTCTCCTAAATTTGCCAAAACCAGCAGCTTTGCAGTCTCAACTCATTTACTATAATCCAGCCTTTTGGAAATCTGCTTCTTTTTCTGCTACTATCCTGCATATTTGAAAGCAGCTGTCAAGTCTTCTCTTAATCTTCTCCAAGATACATACATGCATAACATTTTTGCATAGAAGTTTGAAAGAGACCGATAATGATGGAGACAGCTTTATTCTTGGCTGGTGTCATACCCATTGCAATATGTTTTGGCTGCATTCTGCCTATTTGCTGTAAAGTACTTCACAGTACAAGTAGTCCTTGACAGTTCGCTTAGTGACTGTTCAAAGTTACAACAGCACTGAAAAGAGTAACTTATGACCGTTTTTCACAGTTATGATCTTTCCAGCATCCCCATGTGATCAAAATTCAGATGCCTGGCAACTGGTTTGTATTTATGATCGTTCACCCCACACATCTCTCCAGGACCCACACCACTTGGGCCTGATCCCCACACACCCATCTCACTTGCCTTTTGAAATTTCTGGGCCCCATGTTGGGAAAAGAGGGCAGGCCACAAGTCTCTGGCCCATGCAGCACACAACCCGGCCTCCATTTCCTCCCTGCCCACTTGTGGGCAGGGAGAAAATGGCAGGTCCCAAACTGTTTTGTGTTGCTGTTTAGCAAGGTCAGCACAGCGCTGTGTAGACCTCATCAAGGCAGCAAAACAAAGCGGTTTGTCTCTTGGCCATACAGTGGTGTCCCGAATGAGGCCACCGTTTTTGGGGGTGGTATAAAATGGGGGCTGCTTCTGGGATCGCCCCATTCAATCACACAAAGAAACAATCCATTGCAGCAATCTGGAAGACCTTAGAGGTCTTCAAAGACAAGTGAGGAGGGTGTTTGGGCGGGGGGCGGGGAATTAAACCTACAGTAAGAACCTGGTGGGAGTGGGACCCAGTGGAAAGGCCTATGGGGACCCAATGGACAGGAAACAGAATATGCGGTGTCTTCTAGTGTGGGGAACACCTTGGGGGGGCAGGGATGGCGGGCCTGAGCCCATCCTAGGGCTCTAAGGGCTTCCCCCACCCGAGGCATCCCATACTCCACTTAATGACCAGCACATGCATCTACCGATTCATTGGGGTGACCAGGCAAGTGAGAATGCTTCCCCTAAGGACTCTCGCAACATACGGTCTTAATGAGCAGGCTCCATTACAGTCGTATCTCGAGAACTACCTGCATAGCACCCTTGTGATAGCCTAACTCTTCGTAGTGCAGCCAGTTTCATCATCTAGCTGGGTGGAAAGAAACCCGTTTGTCTGCCATTTTGCTTGGGATGCTCCTTTTGTGTAACTGCCGTTGAGAAATCAGGATGCTGACAAGAGAGTAAAAGGTATGGAAACCATTGTTTTCTATTCTTTCTTTCGTTCCCATTTTTGGCTCTGCCTGTTTTTTCCATTGGGGATTTTGCAATTTTCCTCTTTCCTTTGTTATTTGTCTATTTTTCTTTGGTTGTTCCTCATTTTTTTTCATACTGCCCTCCTTGCCATGTGTCTTTTTACTTTCCCCTCGTTTTAAAATCTTTTTGTTTCCTTGTCCATCTTCACCTTTTTTTGTAGAGGGAGACCTGGCAACACCTGGCTGATCTTTTCTAGATTGAACACCCAGCAGAATTGGAGGAGAGATATCATACTAGAATTGTTTGCTTGACTGAGCAATAAAAATAGAAACAGAAATTTTGGAAGACAGCAGCAAGCCATTTCTGTACCGTTGCCATGAAAACTACAAGGCTGTATATTTGACCCCAAAATTGAAGGATAAATTATTTTTTTATTTAAATCTGAGGGTTTTCTTACTCCTTGAGGTGGCAGAAGAGTTGTAAAAATGAATGAGGACAAAGCAATTCTATTTAGATCTACTTAGAAGTATCCCTGAATTGAATTGAATTGCAATCATAAAATTGCAAATCTAAGAGTTGGGGGAACGGGTTGAGAGGAAGACAGGACTCACGCTAGCATTCTAAATTAAAATATTTAATAAAGGTGGGATAAAAATAAAATGCTTTCAGTTGTCCCCTCAAGCAGCAAACTATCTTGGATTGGTAAACTAACCTCTTATTGTTTCCTCACCTCTTCCACTTGGGATAGTGAACATTGGGCCTATTTTGAGCCATTATGAAAAGAGTGCAGTGGCAAGGCAAACAATCCAGGTAGTCCTCAACTAATGACCACAATTGGGACTAGAACTTCAATCGCTAAGCAGTGCAATCATTAAATAAGCACCGGATCTAATGACCTTTCTGCTGCTGTCATTAAAATGAATTACCTGTTCGTTAAGTGAGCCCACCTTCCCCCACTGATTTTACCTGGAAGATCCCTGGGAAGGTCACAAATGAAGGTCATGTGACGCTGCAATGCTGCAACCATCGTAAAACCTGCCAGTTGCCAAGCGCCCAAATTTTGTTCACTGCAATGGTCCCAAAGTCACTTTTTTCCGTGCTGTTGTTACTTTAAATGGTTGTTAAATGAATGGTTGTAACTGGAGGACTACCTATGGCCTAAATACATGGCCTGCTGCTGAACTCTCTTAGGGCATCTCCAAAGTGAATGTGCAGTTGTGATTTTACGCTTTTTATTATTGTTATTGCCATTCTTGAAGAAGGTGTTTGGGTTTTTGAAGTTATGGATTGGCGCCATTTTTCTAACCCAGGATCAGGAAAGGCCCATCTGCAGAAGTGCAGAAACAAAAAAGTGAAAGCCTTCAAAGAAATCAGGAGGGCACTTTTAATAGATACACAAGTCTGGGGACAGTTTTGTTCCTGGACATATGATGCATGTGGCTCAACATTGGCAATTTCAAAGGCTTGGGTACCTGTTTTTTAATATTCTCGGTCAAGATGTGTTTTTTCAATGTTTATCAGCTGTGGAATTATCTATTAGCTGTCCCATATGACACTGAGCAGGTCAGGTGGTAACATCTTCTGCACAGAACACGGAAATTAAAGACAAGTACATTAATTTTTTGGAACTTCTATCAGGAATACCATACCAGTTAAATTTGGAACTGCACTTCTGTGGCGTTTTATTTGCCAGGATAGCAATTTAATTAATGTATTCTTGTACTTGATCAGATTCCACTCACAAAAGAATCAGATGAAGATATATATGGCTCCTCAAATTTAGTGCCACTATTTAATGGAGATGGAGGGAGGAAGGGAAACCCTTTAGTGACTAGAGGACGGTGATACAGTGGTTAGAGTGCAGTACTGCAGGCTACATCTGCTGACTGCTGACTGACTGCAATTTGGCAGTTCAAATCTCATCAGGCTCAAGGTTGACTCAGCCTTCCATCCTTCCGAGGTGGGTAAAATGAGGAACTAAATTGTTGGGGGCCATATGCTGACTCTGTAAACTGCTTAGAGAGCAGTTTAAAGTGCAATGTTTAGAGTAAAGCACTGTAAAGTGGTATATATGTCTAAGTATACCTGCTTCCATGAATTCTTGTGACAGCAGGTGTTGATGGTGGCCAATGTTTTCTTTTAGATGTCTTTTGACTCCACAACTCAGCCAAAGTCCTAATATTCCCTGGAGATTCCCATCCAAATACAAATGAATCCACATATATTGCATATATTGCATTGTCCACATCCTGGAAGGTTTCTGCTCCACCTTATCCCAGTCAAGGCCTCCAGTTCAGGCAATCCCTTGACACTGGGAGGAAAGGGCTTGTGCCAACAGAGTTGGGGACAAGAACTTGCTTAGCTCCAGTTGGTCAGACAGGTCTGCTGTGGGACCGTCTCTTTCTGTCTGGTTCTGGGGCTTGGTACCTGTTCTACAAGATGGACTGGCAGCAAGGAAGACTGGCTTCTGCAGTCACCTTGTCCTTTTTAACTGGGTTGCTTGACTCCTTCACAGGCGACCTAGAAATGGACTGGCCCATCCCTGCTTTAGAGATTGTAATTAGAAATGCAATTGAAAGGAGTCAGTTCTTGCATTTTCCTGCATAGCGGGCAATTCCCTTCACAGTCATCTTGATCCTCATTTCGTGTCGTAATATAATGTTCATAGGATAGTGTATAGCTGTGGGGTCATTGGTGCTCTCTGAGCTTGATGATTTTCTTGCAGATATTTCATTATAGCACAATCCTTTCTCTGTTTCCAGCTCTTCAACAAGACAGGTTCAAAATTAGCAGCTAGCCCTGAATCTTTTGTACTTCTTTTATTGTAATCATTAAATGATTTCAACAACTTTTCTTCTTTTGTGCTAGCATTGATGATTTATTTTGTTGTTTTGAATGTGGATTAACTGCCAAGAAGAGTGAAGATATGTAAAAGAGGCTTGGATAGGCTTCTACTTCACTGCAATGAGGCTGTATAGTACTATTCCAAGTCTAAGATCCTCATATTTTCCCAACATCCCATATCATCAAATAGAACAACTCACCCACCCAACAAATCTCAACCTTTAAATACCTAGGAGTGGTTTCACAAGTTTTCGGAGCCCAAAATGCCCATCAGGATTATGTATCCCAAAGGGCACAGAAGTCAGCCTCAGCAATGAAGTTCTTTTATTTTAATCCAAATAGTTCATTCCAGCTGTTCTTAAGTTATTTACAGTTTTGCCTAGTTCAATTAGATTTCTACCATGAGACGGCAACATGAATTCAGAAGAGCTTTATCCTTGGCTCATTTTAACCACAAGTACACAGTTAGAAGGAAAGCACAAGAAAATCTTGTCAAACCATGGCATCTTTATGAGGCAGGTGCAAATTTTTATGAGTCTATTATTTAAGAAAACCTGCAGCCTGTGTTTTGTTATGCAGCCAGTTCTACAGGAACATGTCTTTGCAATTGATTTTCCTCCTTTTCACAAAATTCCCAGAGTATTCTTACTCATTTTACTTACATCACCTATTAAGCAACACAGACATGTTTTCTTTAAGTGCTGCTGAGTTTTGTTATGTGGCGTGTAAATTCCACCTACTGTGAGTCTTAATGGTTAATGGTTATGCACTGCTTAATATACTTTTTTTTCTGACTGTGACCATAATGAAGTCTAGCCTAATCTAATCTTAGGATAATGACAATCTGAACATGTTTTAAGCAAATTTATTTAAAGATATGATTAATGTTTATAATTACATAACACATGTGTCTTTCCAACTGCAGCCCTGAATTGTAAGAGGAACATGCTAGAAAGAGAAACACAAACTTTTTGGTCTCTCCAGACTTGAAATAGGGATAGGTTGCAACAGTTCAGAGTTTTTCCTTCTTTTTATGTTGTGCTAATATATCTTCTCGCTTTCAATTGCTAGCAAATTCCACTTTTCTTCTCGTATGTGGGTCCTGAATATGGAATTAAATGTAAGAAAAGAGTTTAATGGAAAATTATTGCAGTATTCTCAGCAGATGGTTAGATGCTTCCCTGGAGGTTTAAATAAATATATTCAGTTATATTAATAGAATGCTCGTGCTACAAATATCAGAAAGAAATATGCTACGTTTGGCAGAATTTCCCTGTTATAGAAAAGAATGATTACAGATAGCAATGTAAATAGATTTAACAGGAACAGAAGTTCCATGGATCCCATATGCTAATTTTGTTGAACTATTTCAAATGAATCAAATCAGATTCAGACTTGAATCTCTTACTATTTCAAGAGTCTCCAAAATCAGATGCACTGGAGTTGTATTTGTGTATTAAGTACCTCAGTCTCTCTATGTCTGCATTGAGTTCCCATATGGGGAACTAATTTCCAGGTAAGAACAAAGAGTACTGTGTCCTGCTAATAACCTGATTCCCCAAGCAGGAGACTGGAACAAGTTTAGTCATGGCAATGTGTCCAAAATCAGTGCATCTATAAAATTATGCTATTCTTTCCTTGAAGCTCTATTACTCTATCACAGAAAAATCACATGCTAGTGCAATAGATCAAGGGCATACATGCTATGCCAAAGACTAAGTAAGAACAGAACAAAAATTAAATTTTGATTTAATTTAAATTAAGAGCCATGGTGGCACAGTGGTTAGATTGCAGTACTGCAAGCTACTTCTGCTGCCTGCTGGCTGCCTGCAATTTAGCAGTTCAAATCTCACCAAGGTATTCAGTCTTCCATTCTTCCGAGGTGGGTAAAATGAGGACCCAGATTGTTGGGGGCAATAGGCTGACTCTGTAAACCACTTAGAGAGGGCTGTAAAGCACTGTGAAGCTGTATATAAGTCTAAATGCTATGCTATTGCTATTAAAGTGACTCCTCTGTGTTTTAATGTACAGATCTCATATTAAAAATTACAGTTTGGTGAGACATCAGTTTTTGTGAACTTCAGTGATAATTTCTCATTCTGGGTAATTTTTAATTGTAATAGAGAGGAAGTTGCAATGAAACAAACCTCCAATTTTGATTACTTCAATTTTATCACTGACAGAAGTAATATCCATACCTATGAACACTGCATATATCGTGATCATGAAAATCACTTCCCTGGTTCAGCTCCCTGGGCCCCATCATTGTATATACCATATAGCACTGCATCCTGATTCATCTAAGGCCTTTCAACTCCATGGTCTATATGTCGTGAGATTAAGAGCCAGAAAGCATATGCAGATGCATTTGTCCACATCCTATATAATATATACATTAACACCTCAAGGAGAGACAGTGGGAGGGAGGAAGGAAAAGAATGAGTGATGAACCTAGTTTTCCTACCCTCTCAACAATTCTGCCTCCAGACTTCAAGTTTCCCATAGTGGGTGACCCTGATGTCACCATGCCAAGAACAAGCATTACAGGCAAATGTCTGTAGTTCAGTCATTTCTGGGGGATAAAAAAACAAAATTATGGCCACCGAGCAATTTCCCAGTCAACACACATGCAATTTGGAGAAGTAATAAATATTGAGATGCTAGTCTATAAGACTTGCACAGCTATAACTATCTGCTTTTATAGGAAAAAGAATCGAAGTACAGTCTCAAGGAGCATTTGTTAGGAGATGAGCTCAGAAGAATGCAAAACCAAGGCCATGTCAATAATAGCAAAATTGTGGATAATAGGATATTGATATATAAGAAAACAGTGATTCTTACCTTTTAGGATGGAGTGAATTACTTACTACCCCACTCAACATAAGTGTGTTTATTGAAGTCTTTTTTTCTAGATCTGAATTCATTATTCGATTTAACTACACTTCTGCTTTATACAATGTGCCACCCCAAGAATTATCTTGTGCATAAAACAGAAACATTTAGAAGTCTGAGAGAGAGAAAATAGCACAAGTCTGCCACCTGGAGTGACAAAGTAAAGTTTTCAATACAGCCAAACAATGACTGTGGTATCATGCAAAGGGCTGTATGACACACCTTGCCACGTACATCAAAATCCTATGGTATATCTATGGGCATTTCACATGGAAGCCAACGGATCTTTCCCTCAAGATCTTTCCCTCAAGTTGTTTAATTTTGCAATACAAAAGAAGAAAAAAAGGGGGGCGATGTAGGACTGATCTCTGCACAAAAGAAGGGATGGACGAAGTGAGTACTGTCTTAAAGGAAAACAACTATTTAATCTTTCTTTCATATTCAGAGGAGTTGTTCAATTTAACAATGTATTTATTTGGCGTTGGCGCTGTTCAATCACCTTTCAGAGAAGGGAAACAAGATTCTACTTTGATGTTTTTGAAGGAGTTCTTTAGCAAGGGCTTCCTTGCAAGTTAAATATCTTTGAAGGTGCCACTGGTTCCTATCAAATATGGATTCTTTTTTTTTTTTTTTGTCCTGTCCTGAGCTCATGCAAAATACAGGGCTGACCAGAAATCAGTCAGTGCATCCCATGCGAAGCTCATGTGAGTTTTGGGAAGATGAATTTATTAATTAACACTAAGACCAGTGGTGGGATTCAGCCAGTTCGCACCTATTCGGGAGAACCGGTTGTTAATTTTCTAAGCAGTTCGGAGAACTGGTTGTTGTAAGAAATCTTATTTTGTTTATTTCCACTTAACAGGGCTAATCCTGTAAGGAAGGCAGGAAGGAAACATTCTGGTCAGGGGTGAAATCCAGCAGGTTCTGACAGGTTCTGGAGAACCGGTAGCGGAAATTTTGAATAGTTCGGAGAACCGGCAAATACCACCTCTGGCTGGCCCCAGAGTTGGGTGGGAATGGAGATTTTGCAATATCCTTCCCCCAGGAGTGGGGAGGGAATGGGGATTTTGCAATATCCTTCTCCTGCCATGCCCACCAAGCCTAAAGTGACCAGATTTCAGCGATGACAAAGCGGGACACCATTGACCGGGGAGTGGGGGTGGGCTGCGCATGCGCGCTGAGTCTTGCCACCTGCCTGAAGGAGGAGGAGCGGCGACTGCTTCTCCGCTCTTCCAGGCAGGCTCGGCTCTCCTCTTGGCTCTTCCAGGCAGGCTCGGCTCTCCTTGGCTCTCCTCTCGGCTCTTCTCTTCCTCTCGGGTGAAGTCAAGCGGCGTCTCTCCTCCCTCTCATGCCCCCTTCTCTGCCACTCCCCCTTCTCCGCCTCCTCCTCTTGCGTTGCCGCCTCCCATTTTCAGAATTGGGACTTTTTGGAATTGCCGCAGGACACGGGACAAATTATTAAAAAGCGGGACTGTCTCCCAAAAGCGGGACGTCTGGTCACTATAAGTCCAAGCCATGCCCACAAAACTGGTAGTAAAAAAATGTGGATTTCACCACAGATTCTGGTATTGTTTCTAGCCTAATCTTTATTGCCCTGCTTACAGAAAGTGTCTCTCTGGTTAACCCATATTACATTGTAACAGCTAAGGCAAAGTGCCCATCGACGTGAATGACATTGAGTTGGCCACGCCCATATGGTAACATGACCACCAAGCCATGCCTACCCAGTTGGTCATTAGGGCAGA
The DNA here is from genome assembly GCF_028640845.1 of Ahaetulla prasina. Classification (NCBI taxonomy): domain Eukaryota; kingdom Metazoa; phylum Chordata; class Lepidosauria; order Squamata; family Colubridae; genus Ahaetulla; species Ahaetulla prasina. Next base: position 154,287,546 of record NC_080539.1, read on the forward strand.
GAACCGGCTGTTATATTATTTGAATCCCACCACTGGCTAAGACTACTCTATTTTTTCTGGATGTACGGTTTTCCATTGGAAGGAGGCCTCTCTTCACACCTCCTGGAACTTTCTCCTCCTTCCTGTAGTGAAAGAGGCCTCCATTTTTTTTAAGGAACAGCTATGCTGCTTCCTCTGCACAGTGGCTATAGGCAGTCCTCCACTTATAAGCATTTGTTTAATGATCCAAGTTACAATGGCACTTGAAAAAAGGTGGTATGACCATTTTTCACACGTATGACTGTTGCAGCATCCCCATGGTCACATGACCAAAATTCAAATGCTTGGTAGCTGGCATGTATTTATGATGGTTGAAGTGTCCTGGGGATCACCTATTTGCGACCTTCTGACAAGTAAACTCAATGGGGAAGCCAGATTCACTTAACAACCATGTTACTTAACTGCACTATTTAACAACTGTGGCAAGAAAGGTCATAAAATGGCGCAAAGCTCATTAACAACTGCCTTGCTTAGCGATGGAAATTTGGGGCTCAGTTGTGGTCATAAGTAGAAGACTACCTGTATCAGAAGGAAACTGGTACATGCAGAATGAGGACAGAGGGGATGTCACCTGGTGGTTGATTGTTTTGCGCGTGCGCACACACCCACCCACCCACACACACACACTTAGCCATCTAGAGCAGGGGTCTGCAACCTTAAATACTCCAAGAGCCATTTGGACCCATTTCCCACAGAAAACACCGGGAGCCACAAAACCTGGGTGGGCGTGGCCAACTCAGTGTCACTCACTTCCACCAGTCACATGACACACCCCCACAGCCACGCTTACCCAGCCGGTCATTAGGGCAGAGAGCCAGTTGTTAAAAAAAAATCGGAACCACAAAATCCTTTTGACACATCTCTCTCTCCCCTCCCTACCCCCCTCTCCTTCTCTCTCTGTATTTATGTCTCTCTCTCTCCCCCTCTCTCTGTATCTCTCCGTCTCTGCCCCCGCCATCCCCCGCCATCGCCCTTCTCAGGCCAGGCGAGGAGTGACTAGGAGGGGAGGGCCAGCCAGTGGTGGGATCACCTGACAGGGAGCCACAGCAGAGGGCTCCAGATCTGCAGGTTGCTGACCCCTGATCTAGAGAGAGGCTGACCAGCTCAAAAGATGGAATTCTGAAGATGAGGATAATGACTGTATGGAAATATTAAAAATATTTTTAAAAAATATATGACATTTAAAAGAGGCAAGTGATGTTAAAAAATAATTAAAAGGCAGGAGAAGGGAGTTCAGGATGCTAACCACACTAATGATTGCTTCCTTCTTTCTGCACTCCAAACAAGGTTACAGAGCCATGTCTTCATGCCTTTCTGGAAGGCTATGCTAGAGATATGTTTAAAATAGAACATATTAAGAGAATTAACCAAGACAAGGCCTGCAAGAAGATATATATATATATATATTTAAAAAATAGCTAAATTCAAAAGTCACAAATTATGAAAAATTATTCTGAGGCTATTCTAATGTTTGCTTGTCACTAAATTCCTTTGTTGATTTCTGTTTTCTTTTTATTATTATTTATTTAATGTTACCTTTTTGAATCCTAATTTAATCCTAATACAAAGCGTGTTCATCCCGACCTGTAACCAGTCCTTCCACACCTGAAGTGATACAAAACGAAGAGGAGGAGGAAGGGGAAGAAGGAGGAGGAGGAAGAAGGGGGAGGAGGAAGAAGAGGAGGAGAAATCAAAGCAGCAAAAAGTTTATTCATTTATTTTTAATCTCCTGCCTTTTCCTTATAATCTCTTACTCTGTTCTGTGCTTTTGTAATATTGCTCACCTGATTGGAAGTGCCACGATGGGCATCTATGTATTTCCGATTATTGCATTATTACGGCTAAAAATGTTCTTCGGCATATGTTCCTACTCTAAAATGGTATGTGTCTTAAGTTTAACTTTTACAGTCAATCATATGAAGAGGGCTAACAAAAAGGGAAGAACTTGATTTCTAAGCTTCAACTTTGTGGATTTTTCAAGATGTAAATCGCTGCATCAACAGGTGTTCGTCATAAGTGAAAAGAGAATGAAATCAGGGGCTCCATGTTCAATACCCGGAGAGGAAATGTACCACAAAACAAGTACAGGATGTAAGGCTGTAAAAACTATGTGTTATGCTGAGGCTCATAATAATCCAAGTAGTCTTTTGAGGTATGACTATAAATGACTCCAAATTACACTGGCAAAATCATGTCATTGGTTAAGCACGTCACATGCAGGCCACATCCACCCCAGTTCCGTGAAGAGGAAAAACGTTGCAAAAGATCATGTGATGTACTAACATGATGCGGCGAGTTTGACACCTGTGCTATATCGTAATGAGAGAATAGACAATGTCAGCAAGCCTATGACTTGCTCTTTTCTGCCCAATAAGATTGTGTGACATATTTCAATGGTTGGCCAACGTTTTCTTTCACATTTATTTTGAGAAAAAGTAAAGGAGGCATTTCTGGGAAATTATACTTCCAAGGATTTTCTTCAGATCAATTTTTACTATTAATCTTATAAACTCTAACTAGATTTAACTAAAATCAATATTAATCTTGTGTCTAATCCCTATAATTCTTCTAAGAAATTATGATCTCTCAAAGCTATAATCTGGAAGGAACTATATTAAATTTTATTTGAATTCTAAATATTAATAAATTTCTGGATATGTTGCTACTTGGAAATAATCATAGCATAGGCCAAGAAAAATCACTGGGATATACATTCGTGAAAATGGTTCATTTTTACCGGCTCTACTTCTGCAGCTAGCAGCACATAATAAATTGTTTTCTGTAAAGTTAAATCAGGCTGATAAGAGCTAAAACTAAATTTCCTGGGGATTCTATTTATTTCTATGTTCATTTATGGGGGGGAGGGGCATGTCTGTGTTGAAGTCAGTGTAAGAGAAAAATAGCAGATTTCCAAAGGCTACATGGTTTGCCAAATTGAATGCATTTTTAAAGTATATTATTTCTAACGTTCTACGTCAGTGATGGCTAACCTTTTCATTATTGTGTGCCGAACGTGCGTGTGCACCCATACCCATAATGCAATGCGCATGCACCCCCACCCCATGCGCACGATCTGCCCCTGCGCATGCACATACACGCATGACCCCCGCACTCCCCCCACCCCGTGCATGCGCACGTGACCCCTGCGCTCCCCTGCCCTCCACCCATGCACATGCGACCCCATGCATGCACGCATGACCCTCTGCACATGCATGCACATCTCCCGCATGCGCCCCACCCCCGTGCATGTGCAGCAGAGACCTGAAAATCAGCTGGCCGGTGGGAGGCGCACATGCATGTGCGGTGGAGCTGAGTTGGGACGATGGCTCACGTGCCCGCAGAGAGGACTCTTCATGCCACCTGTGGCATGTGCATATATTGAAAATGGTGAAGTCCACACGTTAAGGGACCGATGTCCTGGGGTTACGATTTCAAAGCAGCTGCTTGTCTTTGCTTATTTGCTTTGCCATCTTTCCAGAAGTCAAATTCACTAAAAATCAACATAGCTCCTCATTTATGTAAAACAAAATGTTTCAGATTTGAACATAACAGGCTGTCTCTGTATAACCAAACAAGAAGAACTAGCAGCACATCCTGTCTCTGGCCTTCACCAAACACATCAACTCTGAGGACAGATGCATTAAGTTCACAAGGGAAGATATTAAGGAAAACAGTCTGGCTTTCCTGGAGAGATCAGTATTTATATTTTGATTCTCATTGCCCACTGGAGCACAAAATAGGAGTGATCAGAACCCTACATGAGTGGGCTGAAAGTTTGTCTACCAGTAAAAAGGGAAAAGGAAAAGAACCAAAATATGTCAAGAAATCTGTCAGAACTTGTGATTATCTTGACTCCTCATCAAATTAAAAAAAAAAGACCCAGCAGAAGCTCCTCCATTATAGACAAGAGGACAACAAATGTAGCAACATTGTCATTTCATATATGTTGCAGGAATATCTGAAAAGCTCAGTAGGATTTTCAACCAAGACAAATACATGTAGATTTTAAACCCAAGAATACACAAGTCAGAAGCTTGTGAAACACCCAGACACAAAGTGAGCAATGTGATATATGCAATACAATGCAGGGAGACATATGCAGATTTGTACATTGGTGAAACAAAACAACCACAAGTGCATGCCACAATATAGGACATCAAATCCAAATAAAGAGATAAGAAGATAAATCCCCAAGTGGCTTCAAGAGCTCTGAGAGAGAGTGTAAACAACAAGTGACTGCAATGAAATACAATCCTTCCATTTCCCTTCCCACAGCCCCATCAAAACCTATTATTCCATCTTCCCATCATCCAGTCTCAAGTGTCAGTATTTATCCTTCCATCCCCCCCCCCACCATCCAATCTCAACTACATGTCCATCTCCCCACACACACACACCATCACAACTGATGAAGCTTCTTGGGAAGCTCAAGCGTTCCTTGAGATGTGAAACTTTTTCTTCTTCTCCCTCAAGGAAAAACAATCCAGTTGCCTTTTGAAGAAAAAAGCAACTTTGACTGAGAATCTCCACAGACATTTAGCCATACACTTTGTGATGAACGCCCTTTGAATGGTGCAGGAGTATGAACGGATTTACAGAAAACTTGCAGATTACAGGAACCATTTGGACTTCAATTTGAGATGCAGACAATACAGCCTCAATCCCATCAGCCTACGGCGGTGTTCAACAGTGAAAGGCTATGGGACAGAAAACCTCCTACAGAAAGCACAGCTCCAACTTCTTAATGAAAGAATTAGATTAATTTTACAATTGAGGTTTTGAAAGAGAGTGGAATACAAACTTCAAGAGCTGAAATCACTTCTTTCAACAGAAGTATTGGCAGAGGTCACAGAATTTAGAGAGAAGGCACAACTCTGGCATAACATAACAAGGGTAAAGAAAGAAAGAAAGGCAAATGTCCCATCCTACAGTTTAGACAAGGACAAAAAACAGAAGAATCAATCCAGATGAGTGTGTGACATATCTCAGAGAACTGACTGACAGGTGAGAAGTCCGTTTGACAGAGAATCTACGCAAACAGAAAAGAACTGAAGGACTGAAATTTGCAGTAACACCAGAATAGCTACCAAATGTAGATCTCCTCACAGCCACAGAGTCAGCCATCAGGAACAATAAATTGGCAGAACCAAGGCAGAACAATTATGAAGGTATCCGACAACCCTTGCCAATGCCAAAACACCCCCCCCAACCTCACAGTTCAAGAAAGGAGAGCAGTGAAAACCCTAGGAAGAGACCCAAATATCACCAACTTGGCAGCTGATAAAGGAAGATGCACGGTTATCCTGAAACAGATGACTGCAGTGCCAAGATGGACACTTTTCTAAAGGACACTGCTACATATGAGACTCTGAAGAGAGATCCTATCAGCAGTTACAAGAAAAAGATCATCAATTTCCTGCAACAACTACTGAAGGACAACATCATTTACCCCAGGGAAGCCACTCCATGCATAGAACGGACTCCTCAAAATCCACGAACAGGGAACTCCATCATCAACTGTGTCACCTATAACACTGCAAAATACTTAACCCCCTTATTAGCTCTTCTGGTTGACATCAGCATCGTTCACATTAACAATTCACAGGACTTTGTCAGCAAGGTTTGTAAACTAAAATTGGATCCTGACAAAACTATGGTTTCTTATAATGCGACTTCACTCTTCATCTGCATTCCAACAACTAACATTTGCGAACCAGTAGGGAAGGTAAGTGAATTCCACCTCTGCTGCTAGCTGTTGTTATCACAGGCCAGAGATAATGTCCATCGAGGAAGACACTGCTGGTATTTCTGGGCTCTCAACTTCACTCCATGTTTCTGCCATGTTTTACCAGGGACCTCTGTGATTTACATTTCCTTCACCTACACTCGAACGTTGCCATGTCAGGTCGTGGCTGGTGCTGCCTCCTGATACTGGCAGTCATTGGGCATGGTTGCAGTGTGTGCAATGTACCGTGACAAATACACAGTTCGGCACTTCGGAAATATGGTCATTTGGGCCCTCAATTGACCCAACAGACTATTCCCCCTGCTTAAAATGGACATTTGAGAAGGAAGGACTCACTGGAGAAGAGCCTAATGCTGGGAGAGATTGAGGGCAAAAGGACGACAGAGAATGAGGTGGCTGGATGGAGTCACTGAAGCAGTAGGCATGAGTTTAAATGGACTCCAGAGGATGGTAGAGGATAGGAAGGCCTGGAGGAACGTTGTCCATGGGGTCGCGATGGGTCAGACACGACTTTGCAAGTAACAACAACAAAATGGACATTTATAAATATATAACATTCATTTTATATCAAATACGTATTTAGTGAAAACATTTTAGTGTCCATACTACTAGCTATATTCATATAAACTGAGTCATGATGGTGCCATTATTTAATTCATACAACACACCGAATCTTAATTATACAGGATGGGTTTATGTAACAATTTGGATTTGTGTTTATTAGCTATAGCAATAGCACTTAGACTTATATACCTCTTCACAGTGCTTTTACAGCCCTCTCTAAGCAGTTTACAGAGTCAGCATATTGACCCCAACAACCTGGGTCCTATTAGCTAGTTTGAGGGACAGCATATGATATTGTGTTGAGACCTCACCATACATATGCTGCCCAACCCATACCAAGTTAGGGAAGTCTTGATGACCTATGATAGCCTGAACTGTTTTTTTAAGTTATTGTTAACTGAATTGGGGAAAAAAATAACAAAAATATAAAAGGCTTGTCAGCAGCCACCTTATGCTCACTTGTGCCTTGCTATGATGTGGGGACAGTCTGCCATGAACTGTGAGGCAGGGGAATGAAGGGAAGGAGTTGCTTAGGAGAAAACAAAAGTAGAAGCCACCTCAAGACCCTGCTCCAAGGTCACCCAGCTAGGAGAAAGAGGGACCGCATACCAACCTGGGCTTAGAATGGAAACATCTCCCAGGAACCTGATTGATGGGCAGTGAAAGGCAGGCAGGGGCGGGAGTAGAACTTAAGTGATTTTGGATTGCGAATCTCAGTTCTGACTTTGCATTACTGCTTTACACTTGACCTGTAATGAAATTATCTCTTTCTCAACAAATGGAGCTAAGGATTATTTTTTTTTTTAGGATTAAGCTGTTACAGCTCTGACAGCAGAGGTTGGTTTCAACAGGTTCTGACCAGTTCTGACCAGCGGAAATTTTGAGTAGTTCGGAGAACCAGTAGTAAAAATTCTGACTGGCCCTGCCCCCATCTATTCTCTGCCTCCCGAGTCCCAGTTGATTGGGAGGAAATGAGGATTTTGCAGTAACCTTTCCCTGGAGTGGGGTGAGAATGGAGATTTTACAGTATCCTTCCCCTGCCACGCCCACCAAGCCATGCCCACCAAGCCACACCCACAGAACCGGTAGTAAAAATTTTTGAAACCCACCACTGTCTGACAAGAGCTGAGCGCCCTGCAATGGGTTTGAGCACCCATTTCTTGCCCCAGCTTCTGCCAACCTAGCAGTTTGAAAACATGCAAATCTGAGTAAATAAATAGGTACCACTTTGGTGGGAAGGTAACAGCACTCCATGCGCTTATCCTATAGTCATGCAGGGGTCCCCAAACTTGGCAGCTTTAAGACTTGTGAACTTCAACTCCCAGAATTCTATGCTGGCTGGAGAATTCTGGGAGTTGAAGTCCACAAGTCTTAAAGCGGCCAAGTTTGAAGATCTCTGTGCTAGTCACATAATCCAGGAGTCTTCTGACAATGCGGGCTCCCCTCTGCTAGGAAACGGCGATGAGCACTTACCTAGTTAGGGTAATCATTACCCGGTAATGAAACGTTTGCAAGAAAACTTCAGAGAGCACCAAGAACCCCTCACTTCAACCATGAGCTGCAAACATTCTCCTTCATTCACAAGCCTTCTGATTCCAAGCCCGCTTTCTTTATCCAAAAGTTAAAACAAAACAATAAAATAACAACACTGCGTCCCCAATAACAAATGAGTTCATTTCCAAACATCGTTTGTTGTCGAAAAGCTTGTGTAACCTTTATTACCGGCTAAGACATGCAAGCAAAAAAAAGAAAAGAAAGAAGAATCGCACGTACATATTTAAAGAATTTTTTTAAAAATTTAAAAAAGCAAAGCAAACCAAAGGAATTTTAAAAAATCATAACGAGAGCATTCTTTGAAGCAGTTCTCCCTGGAGAAACCTTGAAAACTCCTAACTTGGAAGAGTCCCGCAGGCGAGGCGAGATGGCGGCGGCAGCCCCCAGACCCGAGCCCGACCCTTGCCGCCCATAGCAGAGCAACCCTGAGCGGCTCCTCGACGCCTCCTGATCCGAAAACCAAGGTCGGAAGGGGCGCCTTCAACTCCTCCCGTTTTGCCCTGAGCATACGGAGGTTCTCCGGGGGTTAAAGCAGGGGTTTCCAACCTTAGTAACTTTAAGGCTTGTGGACTTCAACTCCCAGAGTTCCTCAGCCAGCTTCGCAGCCTGGTTCCCCAATTAGTCTCGAAGCTTTGCTGGCTGAGGAACTCTGGGAATTGAAGTCCACAAACCTTAAAGTTACTAAGGTTGGAGACCCCTGGGTTAAAGAACAGAACAGAACAGAATTCTTTATTGGCCAAGTGTGATTGGACGCACAAGGAATTTGTCTTGGTGCATTTGCTTTCAGTGTATATAAAAGAAAAGATACGTTCATAAACCTCCCGCTCGGGAATCCGGCAAACGGCACGGCCCAATGAAAACGCCATAAAGCAGGGGTCTCCAACCTTGGTCCCATTAAGACTTGTGGACTTCAACTCCCAGAGTTCTTGAAGTTGTTGAAGTTCTTGAAGCTTTGCTGGCTGAGGGACTCTGGGAGTTGAAGTCCACAAGTCTTAAAGGGACCAAGGTTGGAGACCCCTGCTATAAAGCGGCAGCCGAAGAGGCTCCCCGGAGGAGGAGCAGAAAGCAGGCGGTGCTTTGCTGTCTCTCCCTCTTCCGCCCCACCTTTATTGAGGCGGAGAAAGGCCAAGAGCGCCGCCGAGGGAGAGGCTGGGCCAAGATGGCCGCCCTGGCGTTGGGCCGGAGCCCCGGCCGAGAGTAGGAGCGGCACCTGCGGCTCCCGTCACCTTCCTTGGATTTGCTACCAGTGAGTGAAGCAGCGGGTGGGCCAAAGCAGTCCCCGGGGCTTCTGAAGGCCTCTCTCTTTGCCTTGCGCGGATAGGAGAAAGGACCGAGGTGGACTGGCTTGGCTGGGCTGGGTGGGTGGTTGCCAAGGCGGCGAGTTGGGGGGAGCCCCAACAGGCGGTGTCGGGGCTGAGGAAGGAATAGAATAGAGGAGGCTCGGAGAAGAGGTGGTCGGGAAGAGGAAGGAAGGGCCGGAGGAAGGCGCTTTTGAAGGCGGCTCTTTCGGCTTCTCTTAAAGGGGCCTTGAGAACGAGATTAGGGCGGGGCGAAGGGAGGGGAGTTCCCGGGCTCCGTCTGCCGTCTGAACCCCCTTCGCGTTTTCTGGGGGTTCCTCAGTTCGTCTCGAAGTTCGAGTCTTGGGGGTCCTCGGGCCCGATGGGATAGTGGGGCAGTCGCCCTTGGTGGTCGGCCCTCAGAAAGATACCGGTGTGTGTGAAACGCAATGAGGAATTTCTCTTTGCGTTATTAGCCAGGCTTAGTTCCTAGAGGTCCAAAAGCGTTGGGCTTGTTGCTACAAGTCGGTTCTCGACTTAACGACGGTTCGTTTAGTGACCGGTCAAAGTTACAATGGCGCTGAAAAGAGTGACTTATGATTGTTACCCTTACAGACCCTTGCAGCATTTTGATCAAAATGGTCAAAATTGGGACGCTTGACAGCTGATTTGTATTTATGGTGGTTGCAGTGCCCTGGAGTCAGGTGATTCCCTTTTTTGCTACCTCCCGACAAGCAAATTCAATGGGAAAGCCAGATTCATTTAGCCACCCTGTTATAACTTAAACGCTGCAATGGTTCACTTAGCAACTGTGGCAAGAAAGGTCGTAAAAGGAGCAACACTAATTTAACAAATGTCTTGCTTAGCAACATAAATTTTGGGCTCACTTGTGGTCGTAAGTCGAGGACTACCTGCATTGGCTGCCAGGGTCCAGAATTTTGTGACTGCAGAGTTGCTGCAGTAGTTGTAAATCCAAGGACTGAAAGTAAGTCATTTTTTTTCAATGCCATGGTAACTATTGTAATGCTATTGGTAAGCCTTTTAATGAATTGAGTGGTTTCTGGGTGGTTTGTTTTTAACTTCCGCTTAAATCTTTTAACTCTGTGAGAGATGCTCAGAGAGGAAATCCTTTTTTTTTTTCTCCAACCCCGATTTTTACTGAGGTGCCATCAAGAGGTCAGCATTTTGTGTTGAGGTTCATCTAAGATCTGCAAACCAATGCCTTTTTTGTTTTTATTTTTTTTAATACATTTATATGGTTGCTCATCTTACTGAACATGGCTCTGGTCAGTGTACAAAACCAACAACTTATTGCTTGTATCATATCTTTCTGGAAGTGATTCAGTTAGGAAGTAGAAACAATATGCATGAATGGGAGTGGTAATCTTTTGAGAGACATTAGATATTTAATCATGTGTTTTGATTGGATGTTGGAGGACTTATTTTGAGGTAACAGGGTAATTATGTCAAGGGAAAATGTTGTTGTGCTGTTTTTCTTTAAAACTTCTCTTATCTACCAAACACATCACATTTGCTGTAAGATTATTCACATAGCCAGACTATCACGAGATTAGTTTTTATTGTATTTGCACACTGCATCATTCTTTTGTGCTCTTAAATAAAGTACTAGACACTACATAGACATATACAAATATTGAAAATGAAGGTGAAGAATAGTTATGGGTAGCCATAAAATAATGAAGGTGGAGCCTTTACAAAACTTAAAAATTCTTATTTTCTCATTAACATTTTGTATTGATACATATGTATGTATAAAGTTTTAAAAACAACTAATGCAAAGTAATTATAATAAGGAATGAAAAAAATCAAAGAAAGCTAAAACTGCAAGAAAGAAAGAAAAGCTAAAGGAAAAATAGAATAGAAAAAAAAATACAAAGAAGTGGTTTCCGATCTTTATAGCATTTATAAGTACAATTATAAATTTATCTCTTTAAAGTTATCTTGTGACTCTACCCTATCTAATAATCAAAATCATAAATCATACATTTATTTTTTCTCTTTTATGCAAAAAGTCCATCAGGGTTTCTAATTGGCAATGTAGATATTATTTTTTCTCTGATCAAACAGGTGAATTTGGCCATCTCACCTTAAGGATGACGTCATACTATGGCAATACTGGATCAGAAATGTCAGTAAACAGCACCTGTTGATAAAACAGCACAGCACAAGTTCATGTTTGCCAATAATTGAAATATATCTATATATGGTTCCATATGAATTTGAGCTTTTTTTAATCTGAAAGGTAATGTGTTTTGCTTAAGGAATGAACTTTTTAGAGGCAGTGCAAATATGTTTCATTATTGAACTGGTGCCTGTTAGCTAGAGTGATTAGCTCAAAAGCTCTTGATGACAAATGTGAGAAGTTTTCCATGTTACAACCCTGTTATAGTAGATTAATCTGTATTTTTATTTAAACCTATGCAGAATCAATGAAAGGCAGAAAGCCCCGTTATGATGGGTCTCTGGTTCAGCTGACCAGAAGATTCATGGATCTTGTCAAAGCTGCTCCAGAAGGAGTCCTGGATTTGAATGAAGTATCTCGTTTGCTAGGAGTACGGAAGCGAAGAGTGTATGATATTACAAATGTGTTGGATGGAATACATCTCGTTCAGAAAAGATCCAAGAATCATATTCAATGGGTGTAAGTCAGCTCTTTTTTTCTAATGTTTGTATTTGAGATCCTGAATATTGAAATATGATGTGGCACATTATTTCAAACTATTAATTATTAAGAGTCTGATACAACTTGGAAGTCTTCTTGGACACAAATTCATTATTTTAAATTAATAGCCTTGTTCCCTACCTCTGCTATGGATAAAAGGATACAGGATTGACCTAAGGATTTCCACAATTGTATATGTAAATATTTGAGTTTGGTCTATGTTCTAAGCATCATAATACTGTAATTTGAGTATCAAGCTATTGAGACGGAGAAACTTCCTTGCTTCAGCTCTTACCGCAATACAATCTCAAGTGGAAATAATCTCCAATAATGATGCAGAGCTTCTTATATATAAATATTAATGTAAGACTTGTAAAGATCTTGGATTGTGTAAAAATGTACACAAAAGTATGTATACAATTTACACAACCTGGTTTACAGTGTTAAGTCTGCACAGGAATAGACTATTAGTATGTATGTATGTATGTATGTATGTATGTATGTATGTATGTATGTATGTATGTAGTCCCACGAAATGTGTAGCTGATTTTAGAAGTTTAGACAACCTTGCCCTGTTGGGTCGTCGTTTAAGAGAGATTTCATTACTTAAACAGCAAAATGACATGCAAGGTGCTGTGCAAGTTAGGGAGGGTGCGCAAATGGAAACCGTAAGTCAAGAAAGTGCCTGGGGGTTGCAGGGATGTGCAAGAGTTGCTGCATGGGTTGGGAAAGGTGATTGGGAGGGCAGTTGGGGCCAAGAAGGGTATTGCAGGGTTCATTTCTCATTGTTCCTCCTTCCCTTTCCTACTTCTTTTCCCAGAAGGTAGGTATGTAGATTCTGCTGACTGGGGGAGGGAGCAAGGGATTACATAAGTGTCACCAAATGTTTAAAATGAGGATTATGTGACCCCAGCAGTCTGGCAGCACTGAAGCAGCCACAGCTTTCTCAAATTTCATTTCCTTGGGAGTAAAGAGTCCCAGCATAAGATATTCCATTTGAGGTATCTTTGTTGACAAAGTTTTGATATACCATTTTGCCCAGTTCAAGGTTACAGACACAAGAGTTTTAGTAGTGTACAGACATTTTTATGCTTTGATTAAATATGATTTTGGTATCGATAAAATGATACATTGCTACCTATACGTTTAAGCTTAAACCTTCTATAATTTTTTTTAAAAATTATCTTAGGGGTTCAGATATTAAGCATATTACTAAACGAACACCGGAGCAACAGAAGTTAAAAGATGAACTCTGTGATTTGACTACAATGGAAGAAGCATTGGATGAATTAATCAAAGATTGCGCTCATCAGTTGTTTGACTTAACAGATGATAAAGAAAATGCAAAATATCCTTTTTCCTTAACATTGACAAATATTCAGAGCTGCTGGAATTGAACAATATTAGGTTTTTGTGTAATTATAATACTTTAATAATCACATTGTATATATTAAAAGTAAACCATAGTTTCTGCTACTGCTGTTAAAATTTCTTAACTGTTGCATACATTAGCTTATGTGACCTATCAAGATATCAATAACATTCAGACATTTCAAGAACAGATTATTATTGCAATTAAGGCTCCAGAAGGAACCAGGATGGAAGTACCCCCTCCTAAAGAAGTAGGTACTGCTTGACTTGATTTGAATTACTGGCATTTGATTGGATGGATCGATGTACAAAAGATCTACCTACAAAGACCAACAGTGAAGTTTTCATTTTTATTTTAAATGTCACAGAAGGGGATTTGCCTCATATGTTTGTAAATTAACATACTTGTTGAAAATTTAACTATAGCTTAAGCTGCCAGCTTCTTCTACATGGAAATGAAATTACACACATTTTTGGTTTCTCACTCGAAAGTACCTCATTCTGAAGTTTCAAAGGTATCTGAGCTGATTTCATTCGGATCAAACTGTAATGATTTGAAATTAAAATGATTTTGTCCCACTGCTCTTAAGCCAAAACCCTAAATAAGAAGCTTATGAAGACTGGGAGACACATACATACCCATTGCTAGTTTCAGAGTTCAAAGCGATATGTAAATTAGCAGCGTAAAGTTTTTGGGACCTTTCCTGAACTGCTTACCTGGAAATTCTTGTTACATGCTGGGGAATTAGAACTCTTTCCTGTGAATATGCTGGCACATTTTGAGTTTTGAAATACAATGAAATCTATGCACCATTCATCTATTGAATACTTGTCATACTGTAATTTGTTATTTAATCTCGAAAACATATTGGTCTTTTTCAGGACTGCATAGAAGTACACGTTAGAAGCACAAAAGGCCCCATTGACATTTACTTATGTGAGGTGTCGTTAGATAATCCAGATGTTAAAACTTCGGAAAATACAGATGAACTTTCATGCGAAAGCACATAGGCCGATTTGCTGGAGGTAAAGTACTGAACTGAAAAGAGATAGTAGAGATGTGGGAAAAGAACTAGGCTCAAGGTAAGGAGTCTAATGTCAAGAAATAATAGGTACAATTCATCCCCCCCCCCTTTTTTTTTAGTTAAATGATTAAAATGGGATTGACATTTTGACAGAAGTCCTACAAACAAGTAAAATGTTTATATAAGCTACTCGTTACTAGAGCATTTTGCTTTTTTCTTGAGGCTGTGTTAGAATTGCATGTCGCAATCTGATAGCATTGTGTGAGGATAAAAAAAAATCCAAATTGGAAACAGGTTGAATGAACTTTCTAGCACTAGCTATTAGCACTAGCACTAGCCTCCCACCGACCCGTACGCTCCCACAGAGAGGGACTTCTCAGGGTGCCGTCCGCCAAACAATGTCGGCTGGCGGCCCCCAGGGGAAGGGCCTTCTCTGTGGGGGCTCCCACTCTGGAGCAGCGTCCCCGGGTTTACGCCAAATACCTGACCTTCGGACATTTCGTCGCGAACTCAAGACTCATCTTTTTATCCGCGCGGGGCTGGCTTAAATCGGGATTTTAATGTTAAATTTATTAATTTTAAACGGGGTTTTAGTATGGTAAATTTTAATCACTGGGCTAATTTAAATAAGTTTTTTAAATCGTATTTTAAATCTGTATATTGTATTGTCGGTTTTTTATTATGCCTGTACACCGCCCTGAGTCCTTCGGGAGAAGGGCGGTATAAAAATCAAATAAAATAAATAAAATAAATAAATATAACCTTACTACAAAAAAGATAACACTATATAATTTACATCAGTGGTTCTCAACCTGTGGTCCACAAACCCCTGGAGGCCTCCCAGTGTCCTCACAGGGGGTCTGTGAAGTCTTGAAGAAATTTTATGGTTTAAATCTTGAGTTAAGTCTTGGGTGTCTGTGGCCATAATCCATGGCCACAAAAGGTATTTAAAGGGGGTCCATGGTGAAGAAAAGATTGAGAACCACTGATTTACATGATACCATTAGGTTGTCAATACATCTCCCCAAGGACCATTGTTAAGAGAGGGTGGAAAGTTTGCGTTCTTGAATAGGTAGTCTGCCTTACAACAGTGGTAGATGCAGGCCAGTTCTTGAGTATTTGAAATCCGGTCACAAGTCCACAGGGAAGTCAGTCAATCAGAGCAAGGTCGTAAATGTCTTTTGGAGGGTCTGTCATAACTGAACAGTCACTAAAAGACGGGTCATAAGTTGAGACTACCTGTTTCGGTGTTGAGTTTTGGTGCTTCAAGTAGATAAATTCTATCGGACATTAACTCTACAAATGAACTTGCTTTCTCTCATTCCCACATAAAAGAAGATTATCTTTATTATTGAATATTGAATTTGTGATCATCACATTAAAGGTTTTAGTTATAAAACTAGAGATTTGTTTGCTTGAAAGCATATGATACAGTTTAATTGTATGTTCATTGTCCATGCACATTATTTTAGTTGTACCTAAAGTAAGAGTTCCTTTATAACCCATTTCTAAATATATGTATACAATTTAAGAGGCAAACAATGTGTTTAATAGTAGCTTCTTTACATTTAAAAAAGTGAGAGTAGGTTTTCAGGAGAAATATCAAAGGAAGTTGAATGCAATGGGAATGAGATCCTTAAATAAAACAGAAAGAGAGAATATAAAATGAATGGTGAGTGAGTGAGTGAGTGAGTGAGTGAGTGAATGAATGAATGAATGAATGAATGAATGAATGAATGAATGAAAATTATGTACAAAACTGAGTGACCCAAAGTTGTCTGGTCATGTAGAGTGAATTAATGTGGATTGGATCACCCACCTAGATTTGTTCAGATGAGATAGGCAGTCATAGAAATTGAATTGATGATAATCACAGAAGAAGCAGAAACAGAATATTTTCATTTTTGTGTTATTTTGGTTAATCTCCTGCCTTTTTCTTACAACCTCTCACCTTGTTTTGTACTTCCATAACTTTGCTTACTTA
The DNA here is from genome assembly GCF_028640845.1 of Ahaetulla prasina. NCBI lineage: Eukaryota > Metazoa > Chordata > Lepidosauria > Squamata > Colubridae > Ahaetulla > Ahaetulla prasina. The sequence goes on from NC_080539.1 coordinate 154,303,789, forward strand.
AGCAGAAGTACTGCAATATGTATGCATGTATTGATATTATTGCATTGCTGTGGTTAAATACTTCTCCAGTATATGATCCTATTCTAAAATAGTATTTATCTCAATTTTAACTTTTGCAGTGAATCATGAAGAGTGGAAGAAAAAGTGAAGGATTTAATTTCTAAATTTCAGATTCAAGGATTTTCCAAGATTTGAATCACTATGGACCAATGCAGAGATAACAGGTGTTTCTCTTAATTTTTTTTAAAGAATGAAATTGTGGACACCTCACCTGAGAACTTGCTTCCTGTTTCAGGCATTCCCAATGGCATAAAAGAGAAGAATTAAATGAACATATTTCGTATTTCTATATCGGATCCAAAGTTTATTTACGCTGGAAAAGTGACAGTTAACACCACACAAATGCAGAGACATATACTAAGGAATACTGTTTAAGCAAGTCAGGCTTAAGTTTTACAAAAGTGGCTTAGGTTTGTCTTCTGATACAAAGTTCATAAGTCCACATAGTACCTGCCGTAATTTATTTCATGTAAGTGGCTTCTTTTGCAGCTCAATGAATAGTAGCATTTGGATTACTTTTACTGCTCTTTCAAAAGATAGCTCTTTGAAATTGAAGAAATGCATTAACGCTTGCTTGCACAACAGTTGCTCCAAGGTTGTTTTTAACATGGAATAAAATATAAAAATCCAAAAGGGGAAATGTTTTATACAAGAAAACTAGAGTAGAAGAAATAAGGTTTTAAAAAACAAGTCTGAAGAAATTGAAATTGCGTGGACCCAGCATCATGTTTAAATGGTCATTAAATAAAATTTGGGAGGCAGAACTGCACTCCTGAATCTGTACAGCAACTAATAATAAAAGTGTAAATATGAAAATAATTGACTTTTGTCTTCTGTAATTGAATGGAACTTTAAAGTAAAAACCTTTGTATTTACAGTACATCTATGCTGCAGTCTTACTATTTATTAGCATTAAATTTGAACTGAATTACCAACTCAGTTGTGAATATCCATGCAGCTGCTGAAATCTTGGCTGTCTGGAGTGACAGAATTATAGAAGGCTATTGAATCCAACCCCTACTTAGTGCAGAAATCCAAAGACACTCTGGGACTCGACACATCTAGTAAAGGAGAATCACATTACCTGTGGGGAAGTGATTCTACTGTGAACTGCACTTGCAGGTCAGACATTTGTTCATTTGTTTTGCTAATAAGTCATAATTTGCCATTATTTTAGATCTGGCACTCTGGAATTAGTGGGACCATGTTTTGTTTTTCCATCTGACATCTTTTCAAGGATTTGAAAAGTGTTGCCATAATTCTACACATTTTCAAAATTCATTACGCAGTAATATATTTAATACAGTTTATTAAAAGTGACACTAAACTATTGAATACAGTTTGTTAAAAGGACACAAAAGAAAACCTGTACCACAAAAATCAATTGTCTGGGGCTTTTTAAATAGCAGTATAAATAAGCTATAATTGTGGATCCATCTTCCTCTTCCATGTCCACTTCCTGCAAATGCTTCTCTTTTCTTGGATTTGACTTTTGATTTAACACCAACCAGCAGAGTATTAAAGGGGAAACTGTTAGAATAAAAAGTATGATGATATACCTTTGAATGCTCAAAATCTCCAATTGGACAGGTTATCTTTTCTGCAAATTCATTTTTACAGCTTTTAAGATGGGTATTGAAAAAAACAGCAGGGTGTCTTTGGGCCATTACTCACCAGCCCACTTCACAGGTTTGTGGCGAAAGGAGGAGGAAGAAGTATTAGATACGTTACTTATGAAAAAAAAATAAAAGAAGAATAAAAATAAACATAGAATCGATGCTGGCATCCATTCCTGCTCAATGTATCCATTCAATTTATCAATTCAGTGGTCTCATGTTTGTGACTTTCATAAGAAATTGCACAAGTTTCACGGTGGCAAAGTAAACGGGCTCAACTTGAAGTGGCTGAAGCAGAGACTACTGGCCTTGACAACGAGAAGCCAAAGGTACGTAAAGAAAGAATAATAAAAAAATGAGCTTGGCAGAGCAGTTTTTCAAAATGGAAGCAGGTAGGCTGCTTCCATTATGAAGAGAGGCTATTGGCATGTTGAAAGAATGCTCAGGGAATGGCCGGAAGCACCGTCGGAATGTGTAACCCACTACACTTTCTTAGAATATTCGGAAACCTGGCATTTCCATGTTCAATTGACGCTAGCAGCAAAAGAATGATGTATCTATTCTGAAATAATTGGTAATGGGATGAAATCTGATTTCCATCTGGACAGTTTGTCGTAAATAGTTGCTAGTTGTACCTACTTCATAATTGTTAGGAATGGCATTATTTTAATTTTCATTTCCCACTAGAGGGCAGTGATTACATTCCCTAACAACATCTCAGTTCCTTATAGGGCAGGGGTCTCCAACCTTGGTCCCTTTTAAGACTTGTGGACTTTGCTGGCTGAGGGACTCTGGGAGTTGAAGTCCACAAGTCTTAAAGGGACCAAGGTTGGAGACTCATGTTATAGGGGAATCATAGACCTGTTCACTTGCAAGCTCAACATGTCAATTGACATCTGCCCAGTAGGTCCCAATAATTTAAGCATTTCCTTCCGGAATGACTTAGAAATTCTATTCAATTCAAGGGTGGGATAAGCCATATAAATGCTATTTGTAACCCTATTCAAGCATCATATTGACCCCAACAAAAACATTTTTCTCATACCAAAAGTAGACAAAATTGTTCCTTAGAAGCATTTTGGATGTGAGAGAGTGTTTTATTCGTCTCTTGTAGAACATAACAATCCAGGGGGGAAAAAACTATTACAAATACTGGTTCTGCAACCCAACAAGACAAACACAGACTTCAGAGGATAATTAGAACTGCAGAAAAAACAATTGCTACCAACCTGCCTTCCATTGAGGACCTGTATACTGCACGAATCAAAAAGAGGGCTGTGAAAATATTTACAGATCCCTCACATCCTGGACATAAACTGTTTCAACTCCTACCCTCAAAACGATGCTACAGAGCACTGCACACCAGAACAACTAGACACAAGAACAGTTTTTCTCCAAACGCCATCAATCTGCAAAACAAATAATTTCCTCAACACGGTCAAACTATTTACTAAATATGCACCACTATTAATCTTCTCATCGTTCCCATCATCCGTCTCCTTCCACTTATGACTGTAACTTTGTTGCTTGTATCCTTATGATTTATACTGTAATTGATTGTTTCCTGATTGCTTAATTGTAGCCTATGACTATCATTAAGTGTTTTATCATTAAGTGTTAAATTTGTACCCTATGATTATCATTAAGTGTTGTATGTGTTGTACCTTGATGAAGGTATCTTTTCTTTTATGTACACTGAGAGCATATGCTCCAAGACAAATTCCTTGTGTGTCCAATCATACCTGGCCAATAAAAAAATTCTATTCTATTCTATTCAAAAATCCATTTTATAACCACATTGAGGAAATATCAAAATTACTTATCAAAATAATACACCAACTGAATCAAGATCCTAGCTTTTGTCTTCTTTAATACCTCAAGGGTTGGCGTTCTCAGATCCATTTACAGGAGATGCAGCAAGCTATTCTTCAGATTCAGATATAAGATTTAAGTTTTTGACTTTGTACATTTCCTGTAAGTTTTTATGCTGATCTATGACTCTAATAAAGATTGGATTTCTTCTGCTTAGTTTTAACTGAAATGAGCTGGTATCTGAGCATGGCAGTTTTGGAGCAGGATGGCATTCCGTGGATGAAAAGAAATTAGATGTGTTAAATCTGGGGGAAATGTAACGTATCTGTTATTGTTATTTCTGACCAGAAGTCAGTCAGTCAGACAGTCTCTGTCTCTATGTCTTTGTCTCTGTCTCACACACAATTACTGATATGGATGTTTTGCTGCTGTATTTCAGCAACACAGTCTCAACAAAATCATAAAAAAGAGATGAAAAAGAGGTAAACACGAGTAGCTGCTTGCCCATCCTTGTTAACAACAATTTGCTCAGGCAAAGAAAATGATTGGCTTATAAATGATTAGTCTATCTGACTATGTTTATTGGTCTTCACAAATCAGGATTCTTGGTAGTTCTGGCTTCACATTTACACAAATGTGGCTTTTGTTTTGACTACATATCAGTGCCGGAGAACAATGATGCATTTGTAGCTAGATTGTTTACAGACATTTGCAGGATGTTCTTTTTGAGCTGGAAACTCATCATTTTCCCCAATTGTCTGATGCAGTTTTCTAAGTTTGGGGGAAAAAACCCTCCTGATTATCCATCGTTTGTTTTACATAAGGACTTCAGCAAACCTATAAAATTAGAAGGGAATGCCCCTCCAATCAGTGGTATGTTTATCTTTGGAGTAACGGGGGAACATTTCCTAAGGACAAATTTTAAGCAACTTAAAAATTAAAATGTAGGAGAAGACTGAAGAAATTTAGGAGAGACTGCCCCCCCACACACACACATTATTTCTCCCTGGCAAAATGCTCACTATATAGACTTTGTCTTTTGCAGTGTTTTGTTTCATTAGAATAACGTTTTATTGGTTTCCTTTTTCCATTCAATTTGAGCATCCAGAATAGGATAAAAGAGTTATTTATAGGCATTGAAAATGAATGAGCAACACCGTACATTCTCCAAATGCATATTTTAATGAATGATGCACAATTTACCTTCTAGTTTATTACCAGCCATGACATATTTATGAGAATTGAGTATAGTTTAGAAAGTCCACAGATGGCTTCAGGATTGATGGTTTACCATCAATAAATAAGGTAGACATTCATTAAAAAAAAAGAGCAAGTAAAAATAAATATCTATTCACTATTAAGATACTAATAATGCTGCATCCAGAAATCTCTATTTTATCACTGGAAGAAGGAAAAAAAAATACAGGCATTTGAAAGCATCATTTAGCCTTGGGAATTACAAAATGTGAATCAGAAATTCATTCTAAATAAACTTTTCCCACTATTGTAATATATTGAGCACTTTTCATCCTCAATTTTTCCCTTCACATTGTGAGGAAAAATAGTGATGTATCTTACTGGATTGTTAGAAGCCACATTGAGGAATGTTCTTATAATTTCACTTTTTCCAACAATAGTAAAAACAGTCTGACAATTGGGATGCCTAAAGGCAGAGACGCTATGCCACAAAATAGCATATGAGAATTCCAGATAGTCAGGGGTGTTTTTCTCTAAAAGAACAATAGCGAGGGAAAAAGTACGTAGAAAGATAGATAGATTTTTTATTGGCCAAGTGTGATTGGACACACAAGGAATTTGTCTTGGAGCATATGCTCTCAGTGTGCATAAAAGAAAAGATACCTTCATCAAGGTACAACACTTACAACACTTAATGATAGTCACAGGGTACAAATTTAACACTTAATGATACAACACTTAATGATAGTCATAGGCTACAATTAAGCAATCAGAAAATAATCAATTACAGTATAATTCGTAAGGATACAAGCAACAAGTATCTTGATGAAGGTATCTTTTCTTTTATGTACACTGAGAGCATATGTACCAAGACAAATTCCTTGTGAGTCCAATCATACTTGGCCAATAAAATTCTATTCTATTCTATTCTATTCTATTCTATTCTATTCTATTCTATTCTATTCTATTCTATTCTATTCAATGGGGAACATAGAAAGTTGTAAGAAAGAAGAACTGGATTTATTAAGGAAGGGAAAGGGAGGGGGAATCACAAAACAGAGTTGATTTCATGATACATACATGTAATTATCTGATGGAAGAAGCTTGCTGCTGTCTTCTGGTATGTGTTGTCAACTTCTTGGTATTTCTTAGTGGTCTCCTATCCGAGAATTAACCATAACTGAACATTTTTAGCTTTCCAAGATCAGTCAAGATTAGTTAGATGCTTCCATCCAGCTGATGAAGAAAGAAGTGGTACCAGAAGCAGATTGACAGAAATCACAGTGATGGTAGGTGCTAGAAGGCCAAGTGTCCCTTTTTAGGGCTGTGTAGTGCTGTAGAGTAAAAAAACCCCCCAAAACCTCACTTTAAAGCAGCTGCATGTTTTTTCTGAGAGGATCTGGCTCCCCTTTGCAATAGCAGATCAGTCTGATGGGTTTAAGGAGTTGCACTAAGGTGAGGCATTTACTTGCATCCATGTATCCCAAAGCACCTTTGCTTTCAAATCCAAAGTGGTGAAGAGTATTTAATTTTTTTGCTTTTGATCTCATCTGCTCTCATCTGAATAAGACTCCAGAAGCTTTCCTCTCAGACTCTTAGAGCCCGTGTAATTATTTCTCCTCCACAACTGTTTTGATCTTTCCTATGGCATTTATGGGTAGTACTTGATTACCAACAGTAATTGGAACCAGAATTTCCGTCCCTAAGTGACACAGTCATAAAGTGCAATGTCACATGACCGCACCCTTTAGCTATGGCAATTCCAGCCCTTTTGGTTGCCGCTGTTATGTAAATCCCACGCCATCATTAAGCACAACATTAGGGGCCGGGATAGCTCAGGCAGTAGAGAAGCCTGTTATTAGAACACAGCAGCCTGCAATTACTGCAGGTTCGAGCCCGGCCCAAGGTTGACTCAGCCTTCCACCCTTTATAAGGTAGGTAAAATGAGGACCCAGATTGTTGGGGGGGCAATAAGTTGACTTTATAAAAAAAATATACAAATAGAATGAGATTATTGCCTTATACATTGTAAGCCGCCCTGAGTCTTCGGAGAAGGGCGGGGTATAAATGTAAACAAAAAACAACAACAACATAGTGCAGTCGCCATTTACAATCTCCCATGGGATTCCCCATTGACTTTGCTTGTCCAACATTGGCAAGGAAGACTGCAAATGGCAATCATATCACTGTGGGATGTTGCAATGTAGTAATTGTGAGCTGGTTATCGAGTGCCCAGATTGCAATTATGTGATTGCAGAGACATTGTAACAGCTGGAACTTCGATGGATATTTGAAATGCAAAACTATAAACATATAACATTAAAAAGCAAATCTGATATTAAACTCATTCTAAATAATGGATATGGATATGAATATGGATAGGGATAGGGATATATACATATACATATACATACATACACACACACACACACACACACACACACACATATATATATGTAGGTCTTTGGTCATTCGGGTTTTCTCCCGCGTAAAATTGGAAGTGTCTTGGCGACTTTTCGACGAGGTCTCATTCGTCATCTTCAGGCTTCAGCTTCGTGCTTCTGGAAGCAATGCTCCCAGAAGCACGAAGCTGAAGCCTGAAGATGACGAATGAGACTTCGTCGAAAAGTCACCAAGACACTTCCAATTTTACGCGGGAGAAAACCCGAATGACCAAAGACCTACATACAAACACCCGCAAAAACCTCAGAAAATATATATATATTTTCTGAGGTTTTATATATATGACAGTGTGTATAGTCAAGGCTATGGTTTTCCCAGTTGCAATGTATGGCTGTGAAAGTTGGACCATAAGGAAGGCTGAGTGCCAAAGAATTGAGGCCTTTGAACTCTGGTGCTGGAGAAGACTCCTGTGAGTCCCTTGGGCTGCAAGGCAAACAAACCGGTCAGTCCTAGAGGAGATCAACCCTGACTGCTCTTTAGAAGGCCAGATCCTGAAGATGAAACTCAAATACTTTGGCCACCTAATGAGAAGGAAGGACTCACTGGAGAAGAGCCTCATGCTGGGAAAGATTGAGGGCAAAAGAAGAAGGGGACGACAGAGAATGAGGTGGCTGGATGGAGTCACTGAGCTTAAATGAACTCCAGAGGATGGTAGAGGATTGGAAGGCCTGGAGGAATGTTGTCCATGGGGTCGTGATGGGTCGGACATGACTTCGCAACTAACAACAAAAAATAATGAATAGAACCTAATGTACCCAAGAGCATCATGATTTCTCAGAATTTTAAATGGACATTAGACATGATGTAACAGTTTTTCAAACGGCCATTGTTAGAGAATTAATTCCTATGCCAAAATAAAGACAGCTTGTAATTGAATTAACCAACTTGAGTACGTTTTATTCTTAGGGGCCAAAAAATCCCTGAATAGCCTGTATTATGTAGAAATGTTCAGAATTGGGGGCGGGGGACCTCTATATGCTTTCCCAATAATATAAGAATATTAAAATGAAAATACTAATATTGATACAATGCTAATATTTTTGTTCTCCATTTTGAAATAATGCTAAGCTAATTAGCTGTTACACTTGATGTATTCAATTTACATAGCGTAATTCCATGTAGGACAGCTTCAAGGCAGCTGAAGGATACCACATATCAAGAGACTGGAGGACATAATTATGGAAAAATTTGAAAATATGAAGGGCTGCAAATCTTTTAAAATATTCTGCTATCATACCACTAAAAGGGGTACAAATAAGCTACTTAAAAATAAATGCTTACAGATATTGTAAATGATTGTCAGGCTGCATAAGACAGTAGAACCGAAAACTTTGCGTCTGGTGAACAATAACGAAAGGGGAGAAATCATAAACATAAAGTGTTTGTAAAATAATGTATAAAATGTATAAAATCAATATTATGAGTGATAGAAATTATAGAGTAATAAGGGATAATGGGACAAGAAAGATATAAATATTATAAGGGAAAATGGGAGAAAATGTAAATATTAGAAGACAACTGCTACAAAAACAGTTGTAATAAAGGAATATATGTTATGTGTTTTGTGTTTGTCATATTGTGTTGTGTTATTAAAAAAAAAGACAGTAGAACTAAGGAAACCAGGCTTTGAACTACCACGTCAGCAATGGAGAATCTTGAATAGGATTTGTACCTCACCTGGCGTCTGCCAGGACTCTGAAAATGGAGTATAGTATCCTCCCCTCAATGTGACTGCAGGGTCCCACGTCAAACTGTAGATCATCTTTGTAAATTGAGAGCATATAGAGTATATATATATAAAATTTATATTTGCTGATAAAGAAATAAAGGGAGACTAGTATAGATCTATTTCAAGCTATTTAGCTCTCATCAGCTAGCCATACCCTTACTCGGATTCAAACTTGGGCTGCCTGCATGTTAGGCAGTTGTATTAACCTCTGAGCCACAAGTTCTCCTCCCTTAATCAATTTGAGCCAGGGGAGAGATTAAGTGTTTTTCTGTCGAAGCACCTGGTCTGCCCCAATATGGGAGGGAGCATACTGCTTCCCTTTCGCCTTTCAGCTCCAATCCAGGAGCTGAAAACCATATCTATCTATCTATCTATCTATCTATCTATCTATCTATCTATCTATCTATCTATCTATCTATCTATCTATCTATCTATCTATCTATCTATCTATCTATCTATCTATCTATCTATCTATCTATCTATCTATGATTTTTTAAAAATATAATGAGGCTGTGCTTCAATGGTTAGATGCCCTAGATATTGGTATTTGAACATAGATATTTTTAACATTTATATTTTATTGTGTTTTACTAATCTAGGTGAAATATTAATATATGCTAATCCATGTATGATACGCCATACACTAAATAAATAAATAACCAAGGAAACATTGCATTCAATGTCTATATTAAATTGTGCTCATGTGCCAATCAATGCATTGAGATAGTATCAGTCCTGGAGGCCATCTTTTTTTTTTTTTATCTTCAGGGCTACCACACTTAGTGCTGCGGGAAACTGAGAGGGGGGTTGTATGGAGTTGGTAGAGGTACATTCAGCCTGCACCTGGAGATTCATGACTGGGAGGCTTTTGCAGTTGGGATGGTGGATTGATTGGACCATGTGATGAACATATGGGTGCAGGGAAGGGACTTTGACTTTCCTTTGGGTGGGGGAAAACCTGGGAGCTTTCAGATTTGAGTTTTCCCAGATATGCCAATATGACATCTCTAATAAAATAGAACTTTGAGGAATTGCCTGCTTCGGAGTCTTCTTTGGTTGGGGGTGTTATTTGGAACCCTGACAGATAGCTTTTATTTTTTTCATTCTTCAATGTATTTAGCTGCTCTGAAGATACATGGGATGTTTAAGAGCCCTTGTTTCTTGCATTGCAGTTAGCATAATTTGCCTTCTGAATATCAGAAATCAGCCAAAAACAAACCAGCTCTCATTCAAGAGTTGGGGAAGATTGCCTTCATAGATTAAGAATTCATCTGAATAGGTGAGAATTCAGCAGACCCATTAGGGATTCTACCTCCTTAGAAATGGCATAAATGCTCTCTGCATTGTTATTTAAGAATTACAGACATTAACATTGGCGCAGAAGGCATTGTATAGGGACTTGGGACTTTCAGCCTCCATGACAACAATAGAGTTGCGTCAGTAGGGTTGACAAACCAGTACATTTTGGAGGACTTGTATTTAAGCTCCTGAAGGTCCAAACTTGGAGACATTTGATTTTATGGCATTTGCAATCAAAAACAACCTCTGCTTCTCACATTTTGTAGTACTGTCTGACTGAACAAGATTACAGATATGGACTGCACAGCAAATTATTTCAAAGAAGGTCAAGATGCCCTCAAATCAAGCTTGACATCTGTTGATCGAATCTTTCTCTTGGCAGTGTTAGAGATGTTTGCTATTGTCTTTTCCCAGATTGTTTCTTCTCCCTTCCCAATCTGGCCAACACCCTGGAATTCCAGGCAGTTCTAACCAAAGCTCTCCCTGCTAAGTTACCAACATTGCCAAGATCAGCTGGGTGTTGACACTTGCCAATACAGCATTTAAAAAAAAAAAAAAACAATAATCAAGGCTGATATTATCCGCAGTTATCACAGGAAATACACCATAACTTCATTCTTGGACTCATATGTGTGTTTATTAAAAAAATACTACAGAGTGCACTCATATCCATCTTTTATTCACAAATAATTCTTGTTGCTTAGCTTGAGGAAAACTGGCATAAGAAAATTGACATAGAAAGTGGCTGTTTTCACCTCCATGCTTCTTGCTGTGATACTGAGGCTTTGTGCCATCACATTAGAAGGCTGTTAGAATCTTGTTTAGTAATGAGTATAGTAATAGAGCTTCCTGAGCGGATCTGAAATCAATTTATTTACATATTCTAATTTCTCTGTGGCTTTCAAGCGGAGTCCCGTTGTCCCTGTCCCGCCCCATCAACTTTCAGGAAAATGCTTTGTGTTTTTCTAGCTGTGGTTGTCACACGAGGTCTGTGAAAGCTGGAAGAAATGTTATGATTTAAATCTTGAGTTAAGTCTTGGCGGTCCGTGGCCATGATTCGTGGCCACAAAAGATATTTAGAGGGGATCCATGGTGAAAAGGTTGAGAATCGCTGTTCTAGCCTATTTCTAGAGTCTGGAGAACCCCTGAGAAGGCCAAGCTGACAAAAAAGTGCTGAATGTGAATAATGCCTCTTGGATGGTCCAAAATCAGTATCAGATCTACCATGATTCCCAAAAGAAAATTATAATCACGAAAGGAGGAAGGCAAGCCCAACCCAAACGTTTCCTGCTGGCCCGCTTGATCAGAATTCATGGTTTTCCCCCCAAGCCAAGTCTTCATCTCATCTCCATTACTCTTCTTCAATCGATCAGCCCTCATTTTGCCTCATGATCAGAGAGCCCTGAAAGCCACTGGCAGGAAATAATTCGGAAAGGAGCTTTGAGATCCACTCCAAGCGGACCGAAAAGGCCGCTGCCGGTTGCAAAACCGACAGGAGCGGGCACCGGAGGCCTCGTGGGAAATTTGATCCCATGAACCAGAGGGCTCGGACTGACATTTTGCCCTCCCGGGGGTGGGGAAATTCCTAGGAGGGTCTCGCTGTGAGAGATAAGCGAGGAAACAAACAAGCAAACAAACGTCCAGAGGTATCAGTTCAAACGGGTTGGCGGAAGGGGCGAGCGGGTCAAGCAAGCGGGTGCGCGCGGGCGCATCCCCGCGTGTCAGGGTTTCTCGGGATGCTGTTGTAGCGTGGAGAGCGCGAGAGCTTGCAAACTTGTGCGGGTTTGAAAGCTGGAGATCAATGGTAGTGACTTAGAGCCGAAGGTCAGCCTGCGCTTTCTTTCAGAGGATGGGTGGGAGGGAGTTGTGGAGGAGGAGGAGGGTCGGACAGGAGGGAGGCGCGAGCATCCTTCTCCTTTTCTTTAGAGCACGCTGCTTTTAGGGAAAAGGAGGCGAATGCTTCCCTAACTAATTGTCATCCTTTCGGGCAACAAAGGCAGCCTTTCGAGGTAAGATTTCTTTTTCTCCCTTCTCTTCCCCTTAGGAAAATTCCGACCCCCCCTCCCCACTTTGCAAAGCCTAAGGAAGCGAAGGAGAAGCTAGAGCCACAAAGGAGAAAGAAATCAGAATATCCAGGAAGCAATGGGAACTGTAGTTTGTCTCCTCTCAACGGAGACTTGAGCACCATCCGTCCAGGACCAGCAAGAAAGGAATCTAGATTAGGGGGGGGAAAGAAAGAAAAAGAAAAGGAGTATATGTTATCATCTTCAATAAGTTCCCGGCAGAAAATATCACCACCACCCAATGATTTGGCACTTCCAGAAGAAAAAACAATTAGCCCATGGCTAATGTGGGGCTGACCTTCTTTTGGAAGGGAGTTGGCTGGCTCCCCTTAACTTTGTCAAACTGAAGTTTAAACTCTTATGGACACCCCACCCCCACCCCGTTGTTGTTTTTTTCAGCCACCTTTGGCAGCTATCACTGTTCAAACATTACTTGATGGAAAGCGTGAGCATCCATTAAGGGATTTGATTTGGGTTGAGTGAGTGGAGAAGGGTCTACAGTAGAATGAATCATGCAATGGACTTTGTTTCTTTTGGAACAAAGTTGTGGGCAGAATTCATATCCTTTTGCTCAGAAGAGTTTTTAACTCCAAAACCAAACCTTGAAAAAGATGGGAACTTCTATTGGGTAGGGGAGGCATTTTCAAATTTCCAGGGGTAATTCAGCAAGTCAAGTGGTAGTTGTGGTTCAGCAGGCAAGGTTTTTTTAGCATTTAGGGTTTCAGAAGCTTTGTGGACCTTTTAGGAGACCCTTTTCTATTTTTTTTTTACAGGAATAAACCATCTAAAGCAACTGCTATTATTTAATGCATGCATATAATTTGTGTCAGAGTGTGTATTGGTTTATTTCATTATGAATCTTTTCCAGTTGTGCGTGAGCATCCTTAAATAAATATAGGAGTTCTTCCTTTCAGTTCCTTTTTTAATTCTCCTTGCAAGTTTTTTCTTACAATATTTGTGGCAGGGCTAAGGTCATTGCCTCATTTTATGAAAGCAGTGAGAGTTTTGAATTCAGAACAAGTCATAAAACCAAGATAAAATATTGGCTTCTTCCTTCCTCAACATTAATGTGTCCTACTTTATCATATTTTGCTTATTTTGCAAGGCCAGGTAACTCAAAGACATTTTATTTTTGTGCTTCAAATTACTTTTCCATGGAAGTATGTGTGTGTGTGTGCATGTATGTGTGTGTAATATTTTACATAGAGTGAAAATAAGTGAGGGCAGGAGTGCCAGTTAAATTTCATTTGGTTTTTCTTTGTATTATTAATTTGAACACTAAGATAACCTACCCATCTCCCTCTATTAAAAATAACCGTGCCTGCTACTTTATTGTAAGGCTAACGTTATTCCCAAGAAAGCTTTGATAACTATTTCATTATTGCAGATAATACTCTAATCCTAAATTCTGGTGCAAGTATATCCATAAGAGATCCATGTTGTATGCTTACGATTTATTACATTTTTGACATCAATCCTATGTAAAGTTTCTACATACCAGATGAACTTCATAGCAAGACTCTGCAGAAGCTAAGCCAACAGTTGTTAGTGTGGCTATAGTGAGAGGTATTTGCAAGCTGAAATAAAAAAAAACCATGTCACTTCAGCCTGACTCTGATACCCTGTTGGTCATGCTCTTTGAATTTAGGCCTGAAAATTGTTTTCATCTCAACTGCAGTCTTGTCACAAGCCTGGCTTGTACAACAGCCTTTTATGCAATTAGTACTTTGAAAGAAAATGGGCACAATTTGTTCTTGCTGTGTTCTTTTTTCTTGTACAACTCTGTTTGGAATTTACTGAGAACCTTCTTTGGAGGCAGGAGCAGGGATGATAGTCTGTCTTTTCTACGTATGTAAAAGATTCTGCCTCCCTAGTTTACATAGTGGGGTATCATTTCTGAAATACCAGTTATCGTGAGAATTTGTGATACAACTTTGTTCGTTTTTTTTTAATATAGGAGCCTATTCAGTAGGGAAAAACATAAGAATAATATATATTCAAAATCATCATAAATACTGCTGAAGTTATACAAAAACACATAGCACCGCCATTTTGCTTGCCATACTTAGGTTCTTAAAAGCTCTGGGGGATGGAAAACTCTTCCTTTGATGGCAAAAAGCACTCAGAGAGAGCTATACATCTTCCTTGATTCAGAATAAAAAATGCAAATGCAAGTAGATTAACAGGTACCACTTCAGTGGGAAAGTAATAGTGTGTCTTTGGTGTATAGGCATGCTGGCCAAATGACCACAGAAATTATCTTCGGACAATCCTGGCTCCCTCAGCCAAGAAATGTAGATGAGCACAGTGCCCTAGAGTGAGACACTGACATGGAAACATGTACCTTTAAAGATGTCATCATAGAAAGAGTCCTCCAGAGCTAATTTCATTTTACTTCTGTTAAATGAGAAGCATGAAACAAGGATGCATATTTAAGAACTTTTTGAAATGTTCAGAGTCCAGATAACTAGTAAATAAGACTTATCGTCCTTAAAATATGCTTTGTAGAAGGTTAGCTGATAAACAGTTAAACTGATATTCTTTCGGCAACCCATCTTAAACTGGATCCTCCTCCCTACTAGCAAGGAACATTATATGGGATTTAAAGTCAACAATAATTGTTTTATTAAGGTGCCCTTAATCTAGGTTGTGATGTCAAGAAAAATAAATACATTTATTTATTACTTTTACAGGATGTTGTCCAATATAATCCCCTTTGAATGAAAGGAGGGGAACAAAAATATGAAAAATCTTTAAAAACATGAAAAATCTTTAATTCAGTGGTGCTTGAAAGGTTATCAATAATTTTTATAGTGAACCTTGGTCGTCTTTTTTTATTAGTCTTTAGTCTTCTTTCTTTTAGTTCCATGGTTAGCTCTTCTGCAGTCTCGTTAAATTAAATTATATAGAAAACATGATTTTTGAATCCAAACTATATATATACTGGTATCTAAATCTATTTTCACTGGTAAATTTTCAGTTACTATCTTGAGCATCTTAATGTTTGAGCTCCTCTATGAAATTTCAAATTCCTAATGTAAAATAAAAAGCATCCAAATATAATATGACATTCCAGTTAAAACACATATCACTGTAAAACAAAACATGCTAAAATCACAATTCTAATCACAGGTAAAACTACTGTGTATACAGTGATACTTACTCCCCAGTAAATACATCTAGTATTGTAGGCTCGAACTACATCTATGCTTGGCATTTTGCAAGATCCTCTTGAAACCAAAAAACAACCTCAGATAAAGAAACTCGTAAAGAGAGCGCTGTTATTATAGTAGGCAGAAGATTTGGAAGCAAAGTCATTGCTTTACTGATATGTTTTGTCTTCAAGACGCCTTAACTTCTTTATGTTGCTTTTGCTCCAGTAGATTAAAAAGGCCACTTTTCAAGAATTTACATCTTTGAAAAGTGAGACTTTAAAATGCTTTCTAAGCAGCAGGGTCAGTGACTCAAAATGCCTGAGGAGCTAAACCAAAGGGACAAAGGATTGCCTTAACTGTGAGGCTGTGAGAAAAGAACTAGCAATTTAGTGCCGTTATATAGCCTTAATTCTTGGAGGTAAAATGTGTATAGCTAGAATGGACAATTGCCTTCAAGAGATTAATTGTCTAGTAGTGCATTAGTGACAAAAATAAATATCATTTTCTAATTTGTCCTCTCTCTGTTTGGAATGAGCCCAAGTGATGCCCGTGCATTGAATGGGTTCAACTTTCACTCTTTCTGCTGAAAAAGAGTTCAGATTCAAGGATGAGAAAGACCTGCACTTCAGCTCTTGGAGTTGTTAATGAACATGATAGTTCTTGGCCTCTATGAATCAACAAATGTTGCAAGGCCGTGACCTTGATCTTTCCTTAGGAACAAAGGAATTGAGATTTTATTTTAACCTCTATGAGAACTTTTGTTTCATAAACTGAGCCTCTTGTTTTCCAGATCACGTTTATGAGCCATAAACCAACAGGTCATATTCTGTATTCCTTCAAACATTGTTAGCTTCTGTTTTCTATCCCTTGGCTTCTATGCTCTGTCTCTTTGCAATGACTGGGCTCACATGTAAATCTTAACTGTGGTTAGTGTAGCTAGCCAAAATGAGCAAATGAATGTTACGCTGTCACAAATCATCAGTAACAAACCAGTCTAACTGAGCATTCTCTTTAAGTCAAATATGGTTGAACATACCAATCAAATGAAATGTGATTCCAAATTCTGATGGATTCATTAGATGCTTAGCTCTCTGTAGACATCCAAGGAAGCTGATCTGAAAGCAACCTCCATGGCCACTGCACCCCTAAACCCTCATGGATCTATTTTCCTTTCTCTACCTTCAGGGTGGGTTCTACTTACCTCCGCTACTGGTTCACAATGGGAGCGTGCACATGCAGATTGTCTGTGATGACATCTGGCCGGATGGGCGGAGCCTCCCGCCGCTGTTAATACCGGTTCACAAGAACCGGAGCAAACCAGGAGCAACCCACCACTGTCTACCTTGTCTTCTCCTTTAGCTCAGCCTAGCAGAGGAAGGATCAAGATGGCCATGAAATGCCACTTATTTACTGCCATCGCAAGAAAAGTCAGCATTAAATGATGCTCTGGGTCTCAGCTGAGGGATAACAACATGGTCTCTGCATTTAAAAGTGATCAGCTGTAATTTATCCCCCAAGAAACAGTGATACTTTCTTATTAGACTTATTTATTGGAAGCTCTAACTGGCTGGGTCAATGGTGTCAAAATTGATTAATAGAAGAATGGAAGATTACAGCTGAGTTTTTGTTTTTTTTAAATAAAATGAGATTATTTTGAAGAAAGAGCTGAAGCAGCATTTTAACCTAAATTTATGGCTAAATGGTAGAGATCCACTGACTAATGAAGTTCAGGCAAAGTGGTTTGTTTTTTTTACTGTTTCTTCATGTGTTTTGGAAATTTTAAACATCATTTTTGTAGCTGCAGATGTTTATTTTCTAAAGTATAAAAATAAAGTTTATAAAGTGAGTTAAGTCAGACACAGAAGTGGGAGGTAGCTGTTTATTCTCACCCAGCTCTAATTTTGGGTATCTTCAGATATGATTTTCAAATCGTACCACGCAGTGCATTTGATGAAATTGTCATTGTATTATAGGAGACTGATACAGTGTCATGATTTTATCAGGTCAAAAATAGTGAGGGCACCTCTGTATTTTTAAGTGGATACAGTAATATAAAGACAAAACTCCAGAATTATAGAGTTGAACTTAGGGAGGAAAGCAAATGAGGAACTCAGTAGCAAACCCAGGATAGTTCCACATAAAGGAACCATATTTTTTAGAATCAGGAGGCAGCGGGCAGCTATTTGTTCTTTGCCTCCTTAATGGATTTTCTGCTGTAAAAGGAGTGGGAGCACATCCGCTCCATTCCCTCCTCACCTTTAAAATGAATAAAAAATATATAACTGCTAGCAGAAAAGTGGCAGGTAGTGTATAGCCTGTTGTAAGAGATGAATGTTTGTCCAAAGATATGAAAATGACTATATAGTGAGTGTCTGCCCACTTTGTTAAACAGAAGTAGGAACTGGGTAAATCAGGAGACACATAAAAATAAGTTGAATGCAGAGCAAATGGAATTTGCGTAAAGAAGCAAAAAGAGACAGGGTTGAGAACAAATGAGGATTCAATCCAATTTTTTTCACCAGTACAAAAGAAATGGAGGTAGTCCTCAATTTACAACAGTTCGTTTAGTGATCGTTCGAAAAAGATGAGAACCTACACGTGGTATATGAAGCAACATACAGGAGGGATAAAAGGAAAGATGACTTTGCAAGGATAGAAAGTTATGGAAAGGTAC
This sequence comes from Ahaetulla prasina, assembly GCF_028640845.1. NCBI lineage: Eukaryota > Metazoa > Chordata > Lepidosauria > Squamata > Colubridae > Ahaetulla > Ahaetulla prasina. The sequence goes on from NC_080539.1 coordinate 154,321,857, forward strand.
CATGAATGCTGTTGGTAGAAAGTAAGAACATAGAACATAGAATCAAAGGGACCTCGGAGGTCTTCTAGTCCAACTCCCACCTTATAGTGTCCTGGTTAAATGGTTGTCCAATCTGTTTTTGAACAAAAATTTGATTTTAGTTCAATTTCTTATTTCCCATGTTTTGTATTCAATTCATTTAGTCCACTCCTTTTCTGTGCTTTGAATTGTGTTACCTAAAAGAGCATAGTGTGATAGTCATTTATGTATGTAGGTATGTACTGAATATTCCACTACTAGTATGGATCATCTTTGTTAAGGGTCTCAGTTGTTTCGGCAACTGACACATATTGAAAAGACTGGTCATTTATAGTTGTTCCTTCCTACAAGAAGCTTGGCATACATGAGATCAACCTATTTTTTCTTCAACCTCTTTATCAAATAGATGTTGAACAGTAACAACTCATCTGAGCTCATCAGATTAGGAGAGAGATCAAAAGAGTACCTTGTGTTTCTATAACACATTGATCTCCAAAGTCAAGGTTAATTTGACCTTCCTCTCCTTTTGTTTCTTGGGCTGCTGTAAATTAAACGAGACCCCTGGGAACATTCTTCCTTCCCCAGTTTTCTTCCAAAGAAAGCTTTGTTCTTTTGCAGCTGCAATTTTTACAACTAGGAGTTGTCAGTTGTCATAGCCAGGAAAGCATTAAAATCTTTCCCTGAATCCTTCCCAGCTCTTCTTATGAACTGGCACAAAACCAGCCTGCCTGTTCTCCTGCTACTTCTTTGGCAATTATTTAAATAAATGTTATTGATTAAAAGTTTAATAAAGTTCAGAATTGATTCTTGTCTGTGGGAAATGTTTGGTATGCAAAATGAAACAAGAAAATTGTACAAAATCCAGGCTGGGTGGTGCTTATGCAGTAAAAAGATAGAACAGAAATTTGTGCATGCTGCATAATGTATTTATACAAGAATGTTTGATTGCATAATGTGTCACTAAGTATAAAGAAGGAAGTCCTACCCGATTAACAACTCTAAGGAATAGATGCAGTTGTTGATTGCATATGGAAAGAAACGGAAGGAAGGAAGGAAGGAAGGAAGGAAGGAAGGAAGGAAGGAAGGAAGGAAGGGAGAGAGAAAGAAAGAAAGAAAGAAAGAAAGAAAGAAAGAAAGAAAGAAAGAAAGAAAGAGAAAGAAAAATTTGAAACTAAATGGCATCTTAAAAAAGAGTAGCAGTGTGAGAAAAATAAAGAAATCCTTTGCTGGGTAGCTAGATTTGGAAAGAATTTTTGACATGGCTGATGGTTCTTCAAATGAGATCTTTGTGTCTAAGAGCAGAGGTCAGGGTATAGGACGCTTTGGAATATCAAAAGCTGGTGAGAAGAATGACGGGATTCCCAGCAACCCAAGAGCCTCTTTTGTATTCCTTGGTCAGTTGCTGAGGATGGTGCCTGTGGACATCAAAGTAACAGCTAAACGCTGTTATCTCATCCTCATCCTTTGCCCCCTGCCATGTAATTGGTCTCTTTTCAGGAGGGGGAAAAAAAAACCCTGGTTAAAGCTGAGAAAGTTTCTTAGGAATGTGACATTGTCTTCTTAATTTTTATAAGGGAGCAGATAACATTTCTCCTCCCCAATAAAATAGTCTCTGTCCTTTTGAAACCATTAAATCAAGGGAGCCTCTGTGTGCAAATAGACAATATAATTTATTTATTTTATTAGGCTTTTATGACTATGCTTACAAATAATTCAAGACAGCAAACACAAACAATACTCCCCTTTCCTCCTATTTTCCCCACAACCACCACCACTACCTGTGTGGTAGATTGGGCTGAGAGAGAATGACTCACCCAACTGACTTTTATACCTAAAACAGGACTAGAACTCACGATCTCTAGGCCAACACCTTCACCATTACATCATAATGATTCTCTTCTACCTGCATCCTATTCCAACAATGTGACAGTTTATATTTGCAAATGATTTAATCTAGTTTACTTCTACTCCACCTGAATTGGCAAGTAGCTGGTGAACTAAGAATCATTGTCATCTAGTTCAGGGGTCTCCAACCTTGGTCCCTTTAAGACTTGTGGACTTCAACTCCCAGAGTCCCTCAGCCAGCAAAGCTGGCTGAGGAACTCTGGGAGTTGAAGTCCACAAGTCTTAAAGGGACCAAGGTTGGAGACCCTTGATCTAGTTAGATTCCTCTTCAGATTTAGTCTGATAATCTTAAAACACTTCTACTTGAATGGACAGCCAGCAGTCTGGGCATCTCCAAGCACAACCTTCTCCTTTTTGTGTGATGTGTCATGCATACAAGACACAAGATTTGTGCTGCAATGTGGAAGTCTGACCTCCTCCCCTCCTCCCCTGCCCTCCTACAGGGCAAGTGCTGCTTCACAGCAGGATGATCCTGTCTGAACGGCAAAAAAAGCAGAGGTCTATTAGATGGCACCAAGAAGACTAACAAAAGTGTAACTTTTTTTTACTGTTGCCTGGCGCTTGTCCTGGTTTTTGCAACCCAAACCTGGTAGCCTTAAATACGGGGATGATTGTCTCATGATATTCTGCTACTTGAGGCATGGGGCAAGTTGCCCTCTCTCTCATTACACATCCGAAAGGGTCTTAATCTAGCTTCTTGACCGAGTGGCAGCCAGATGTTACTTCCAGTACTGGTACCAGTGCAGGACTGAGTGTCAGCCTCTCTGTGCTTAATAGCCTTATTGACCCAAGAGGATGATTTGGTGGCTCTGACTACATCTCATATTCCATGATCAGCATCTTTCAGGTCCAGGAGTCTCTGGAAATCCTCTGTCATTGCACACCGAAACAACTAGAAACAAGTACAGTTCCCCCCCCCCCACATCCAGGGATAAAATGCTCCCGGTTCGAACCGGATTGGGCGATTTGGTAGCAGTTAGAGCGGGTAGTTCGGAGAACCGGTAGCAAAAATCCCTGCCCCCCTCTGCCCATGCCCACCCAATCGCCCGGTCCCCACTTGCCTACTTGGCAGCTTGCTGCTTCTTTCGGTCTCGCTCGCTATTCCGGCCTTGCTTCGGCTGCTGCAATCAATTGCATCAGCTAGCAACTGAATCTGCCTGCCTGCAATCCATCTCATCGGTGAGCAACTCAATCTGCCTGCCTTGTCCCTTGAATTGGGTAAGTAAGTGTGTGTGGGGGGGAAGCTTTAAAAAAATAGTTAATTGGGTTTTTTTTAGGAGGTTTTTTTAATTTTAGACATAGCAGTTTAAAGTTAAGGAAGTTTTAAAGTTAAGAAAGTTTTAAAGTTAAGGAAGTTTTAAATTTAGCTGCTTTTATCTAAAAATATAAATAAAATAAAATAATAAAATAAAATAAAATATTTGTGCCGCTTTCTGAGATTTGGTGTGTTTCTGTAGTATTTCACTCTAACTACACAAACACAAAATCTTACAAAGTTGTATGTGGCATTTTGTGTATGTGTGTGTGAGTCAGTTGTGTTGTGTTGTGATGTGATGTATGTGTGTAAAGTGTGAAAGTTGGTTTTTTGGCTTTTTGTGGCTTTGTGAGGTTCCTGCTTGTTGCAGGGGTCATTTTGGGTGAGGTGCAGCTGCTTTTACATTGTGTGTGAGTCAGTTGTATTGTGTGTGTGTAAAGTCTGAAAGTTGTTTTTTGGTACCTCTTATTGTTTTGTGTACTTTGTTTATTATTTTTATTATTTATTGTTATTGGCCATGCCCACCCAGTCACCTGACCACCAAGCCACGCCAACCAATTAAGCCACGCCCCCATGCCCACAGAACTGGTAGGAAAATTTTTTAGATAACAATAACAACAATAACAATAACAACAACAGAGTTGGAAGGGACCTTGGAGGCCTTCTAGTCCAACCCCCTGTCCAGGCAGGAAACCCTACACCATCTCAGACAGATGTCACCCCTGCCCCCACCCCATCCCATCACTCTGCTAAACAACTAATTTCCCATCACTCTGCTAAACAACTAATTTCCATAACACTGTCTTATTGCCCTGGGATGTCAAGCCATGTAGTATTACTATTATCCTTCTAATCTTTCCTATTATCTATTCCTTTAGCATCTTATGACTATCACTGTGTTGTATCTTGTTAATTGTATTTTATGGTTATTGATCTATATGACCTATCACTTTGCTGTTTATATGTACGCTGAGAGCTTAAGCTCTCAGACAAATTCCTTGTGTGTCCAATCGCACTCTGCCAACGTGCTACTCCTAAATTGCATTACCTGCTATGCATAGGACAGCATTGTGAAACAAAAAGTGGCCAGCCACATAGATATTCAGTGTATTCAGACAATCCACATCCTGTAAACTAGGACTCCAAAGTTTGTTGTGTATGGTATGTGGCATTTTCCTGGCAGATTGGTTGGAACAAGTATACACTATCATTATGAAGATCGGCACTTGTCTTCTTCCCAGATTTGTGTGGTTTACTTTTTTGCACTCTACCCATTTGGCTACCTTGGTAGATTCTTATTATTTAAGGTCAACTTAACCCTTCCCATAAGTGATACAGTGATAATTTTTAAAAATACGAATGGGTTTATGAGCGCCTCTTTCTAGATGGATGTCAATAACCTGAGAATAAGCATTGTTCAGTTAGTTGGAAAGGATGGGTAAGAAAACCAATATATATTTTAATTAATTAATAATGTCTATGAAGGCATTATTATTCATACACATTGGATGTACATGAAAGCCAACATTAGCCAACGAACTGGCATTTGGGATTTTACATTGTTGTGGATATAATAATAATCAAAGGCTCCATACTCACTGCCTGCCACCTGACTAGAAAAAGAGTTTGAAAATGAGAAGAAACAAAGAATACTGTGGTCACTAATGTCAGGCCAACATCATACTGTGCCATATTGCCAGCCCTTCGAGGTAGACAGACTAGGAAACCAAACATATAAAAAATTCCATTCCCCACCATCCAGCTTCTTGGATGAGAAGCAAAATGCCTTTAAAGAAAAACAAGTAAGTCCAGTTGCCTCTTGAAAAAGCACCTTTGGGATAACCATGACCTGTATGACTGAGAATCTCCACAGACACATGTATAAAAGCTAATGCTACACTTATTACAAGGTTCAGTGAGAATATTTTGGAAGTCTTTGTGCACGTCCCCCACTTTTCTCTATGAGAACTAAGGAAGGTCAAGTCTGAAGCTCTTTCCCAAATTACCTTTCTCTCTGAGACTCAAATTTCTTTTATCTGACCACTGTCTTGGTTGTGGCTCTTCTCTTCCCCCAGTTTATTTTTACAAAACATTACACAGATCCAAATGTTGATATTAAACCAATTGGATCCGACATCTGTCAGTCCCTGGGTGTCTATTTACCTTTGGCCTGTGAGGTGTTGGACTTCAGTCCCAAGAGCGAACCCTGGGAGGGGCATTATAAAATTATAAAAGCTTGATCTCTCTGAGTTAGGAAACACTCTGAAATGGGGGGAAAAAGAATCTTTTGTCAGTTTTGGAAGATTTCAGAAAGATAGATAATTACCCAATCTGAGTCCTGGAGATCATTTGTTCCCTTCATATTGGGCCTTTATCCACAGGTAGGAAAGACTACAAAAACTCTGATGACACAAGGAGATACCAGCAAGGAGATAGAGAAAATTATTTTTACGCTATTTGCTTATATCCTGCCTTTATTATTTTTATAAATAACTCAAAGCGATGAACAAACCCAATACTTTTCTCTCTTCCTATTTTTTCACAACAACAACCCTGTGAGGTGGGTTGGACTGAGAGAAAGTGACTGGCCCAAGGTCCCCCAGCCAGTTTTTGTGCCTAAGGCAGGACTAGAACTCACATTCCCTTGTTTTATAGCCTGATGCTTTAACCGCTAGACCAAACTGGCTCTTCTAACTTTTTTTTTTTTTGGTCTGTTTTAACTTTCCTAACTCAGGAGTATGGCCAGCTCAAGCTCATGCTTGTGATTTTCTTTCAGCTCATGCTCTGTGAGATTCTCCCCATTCAGGATGGCATTTTCTTCTTTTTTTGTGTTGAAACCTGAAACTCTGTACTTGGTACTCTTGCTAATGGACAGGATGCTAAAGCTGAAGTGCTAAGCTTCAGTGTGCAAGGCAACGCACTGTGCTGTACATGTTGTCTCTCCATAACTCAATTTTGTTCTTACCTCACACTGCTTTCTTGTATCCAAGAGACTGTTCTTCCCTAATTTGCTTCTCAGGCACAACAAGTTTCCATTAAAATAAATGCTGTGGGGAATTTGAAGGCTTTCTTCAAGTTACTCTTCAGTGACGATGTAACTGTTCCTTCATTAAGCGAAGCCCAGATCTTGCGGTCTCTGGTTGAGAATGCAAACGTGTCAGTAAGACAAATTGCAATTCTGAAAATATACGACAAAAAGATGGGGCAAGAATCACAAATCTGGGATTCAAGCCTGGAATTTAGGAAACTTTATTGAAGTGATTATCAAAGTTCCTTGTGAAGCTTTTGGAACTCCTAACCTCAAAACGACGCTATAGAGCACTGCACACCAGAACAACTAGACACAAGAACAGTTTTTTCCCTGAACGCCATTACTCTGCTAAACAAACAATCCCTTCAACACCGTCAAACTAGTTACCGACTCTGCATTACTATTAATCTTCTCATTGTTCCTATCCCCCATCTTCTCACACTTATGACTGTATGACCGTAACCTTGTTCCTGGTATGTTTATATTGACTGTTTCCTAATATGATCTGATTGCTTATTTGTACCCTATGACTATCATTAAGTGTTGTAAGTGTTGTACCTTGATGAAGGTATCTTTTCTTTTCTGTACACTGAGAGCATATGCACCAAGACAAATTCCTTTTGTGTCCAATCACACTTGGCCAATAAAAAAGTCTATTCTATTCTATTTTGCATCTTACCGATTTACTACATTCACATATTATAACAATCATGCCGTACTAACCTGAAAGAAAAAGAATTTAAGTTCTTCCCATCCTCCAAATGAGAAAAGTAGAAAAAAAATCTTCTCCTTACTGTATTAGAGAAAATCCCCTAATTACTAAAGTAATAAATACAATTGACATATTGATACACATTTTAAAAATGGCTCATTCCTTACCAGTGTGTTGAACAATCAGAATTGTCAAGCAAGTTAATGATGCCTGGCATATTTAACTGCATGGATTTGATTAGATTAAGGGTTTACATTCATATGTCAACAAAAATAGTAAATTTCAATGCCTTAGTTGCTTTTGTAACTTTTTTTAAGTGATTAATCCTATGTACATTTAGATAAGTATTAACCCAGAAGATACAAATAGAATTACTTCTAAGCAAACATATATACAATTGGGTTGCAGAGGTTTTATCACAAGATACGATTAAAATTTATATGCTGTTACCTACAGGTTCACAATGAAATTATATTTTTGCTTTTTCTATGACTGATAGATAATACAGTTGTAGGATGGGAGGAAGACAGAGCAAGTGTCATCTGCCAGTGGGAGGAAAAAAACATGTCTGTTGTACTTCTTAATGTGGGGTGGGACTAGGGGTTGGTTGAGTATAGGTAAATGCTTGAAATGAAGTGTTTAGCCCCCTGGTTAGACTGCAGGAGCAGATTCCACCCTCTATTTGCCTCACCAACCACATTGTTAATGAAGAATGCTAGATCATATCCATAGCAAACAGTGAGTTGGAAATGCAGCTAAAAACGACTTAAAGCAACCTCATCTCTGGGCTGGGGTGACATTGGCAATGCCACGAAGGCGAGTCATTTGAAAAAGACCAACAGTGCATTTAAGAGGGGCGGTTCAAAAAAGGCGAGGAAGAGCTAGGTGAATGTCTCAGTTCTTCTTCTATATAGGCAAGTCCTCGACTTACAACAGTTTATTTAGTGAGCGTTCAAAGTTACAACATCACTGAAAACAAGGAGTTATGACCATTTTTCACAATTATGACCGTTGTAGCATCCCCTTGGTCACATGATTTACATTTTTATTTATTTTTTATTTTTATTTTATTTGCATTTATATTCCGCCCTTCTCCGAAGACTCAGGGCGGCTTACACTATGTTAGCAATAGTCTTCATCCATTTGTATATTATATACAAAGTCAACTTATTGCCCCCAACAATCTGAGTCCTCATTTTACCTACCTAAAGAATGGAAGGCTGAGTCAATCTTGCGCCTGGTGGGATTTGAACCTGCAGTAATTGCAAGCAGCTGTGTTAATAACAGACTGTCTTAGCAGCCTGAGCCACCAAAAGGCCCTTTACATTTGGATGTTTGACAACTGACTCCCATTTATGATGGTTGCAGTGTGCTGCGGTCATGTGATTTTGCGACCTTCAGACAAGCAAAGTCAATGGGGAAGACAGGTTCACGTAACAACTGTGTTGCTCACTTAACATCTGCAATGATTCACTTAGCAACCGTGGCAAGAAAGGTCATAAAATGGAGCAAAATTCACTTAATATATGTCTCATTTAGCAACAGAAATTTTGGGCTCCATTGTGGTCATAAGTCGAGAGCTACCTGTATAAGGGATGGCCATCTTTCTTGTCCCCACGGCTGTACGCAGATAGGGGCCTGAATCAATCTTTCTGCTTCCACTGGTCTCAATACAGCTGAGATTTTAGCTGCAGAAGAGAAACAGGAATGCCGACCCACACTCCTTTAACCTTCCCTCTCCATTGATCTTTGCTACATCAGGTTAGTTAGAGAATGAAGATTAAACCCTCAAAATCCCACTAGCCTTCTAATTTCAGCACAGCTGAGATTGCTAGGAGTGGAAATTTCAAGTTTTTGTTTGCAGCAATCTTGGATGCATTCAGTTGTTGAAGGTGATGGATTAAATTGTTGAAAGGAAATTAAGAATCGATAGGAATGTCACTGAGATGGGTTTTTCAGTTTATCAAGGGGACAAACTGGAAGGGCTGATCTTTACTCTTAAATAACAGAGGTTCCAGCTGAATTTGGTGCAAAAAAGCAAGATAATGTTTAGAGAAATTTAAAAAGAAAATAGAAGAAGTGCAAATGGAGGTGATAATAGGGACTAAGCAAGAACCTCAACAAGAAATGGAAGAAGAATCTCATGCTTGATGCTACAGCTATTGACTTTTCTAATTTTTTTGGCATAATTATGGAATTTAAATGCCTAACATTTATTTACATTTATTGTAAATGTCGTACCTTGATGAAGGTATCTTTTCTTTTATGTACACTGAGAGCATATGCACCAAGACAAATTCCTTGTGTGTCCAATCACACTTGGCCAATAAAAAATTCTATTCTATTCTATTCTATTCTATTCTATTCTATTCTATTCTATTCTATTCTATTTTTTATTTATTTATTTATTTTGTCAAACACATACTAAACAATATATATAGGTATATGCATGAAATAAACACACATCTATTGTGTGCTCGTGTATTGTTGTGGTTGAAGCTGAAGTAGTCATATGGCATAAAGGCTGCGAGCTGCTGGTTGTTCACTCCTGATTTACATACAATGGGAATAGTACAGTTTTAATGAAAGATTATGTGATCTGTGGCATTTGCTATACATTTGATTAGTACCGTATATACTCGAATATAAGCCGATCCGAGTATAAGCCGAGGTCCCCAATTTTACCCCAAAAAACTGGGGTAAACTGGGGACTCGAGTATAAGCCGAGGGAGGGAAATGAGGCAGCTACCGGTCAGGGAAAGCCTCCCTCCCTCAGCCGAGAAGGCTGGCGGCTCCCCCGCCCCGCCCTCTCACTGCACCGGCAGGGCTTCCCCGCGCTAATGCAAAAGCCCGCCAAGTTTGCACCATCCGGTATAATGTGAAAAAAAGAAGAAAAAAAAACTCGAGTATAAGCCGTATATACTCGAGTATAAGCCGAGGGGACGTTTTTCAGCACAAAAAACGTGCTGAAAAACTCGGCTTATACTCGAGTATATACGGTAATTAAAATCATAATTTACCACTGTGCTATCTTCTACTAATGCTCTTCTGTGGCTTCTTTTCAGTCCCAATGCTTATGAGGAGTACACAAATGAAAATTACACCAGAAAGACAATAGCACTCTGAATTACAGATCAGATTCAACATACTGTATGTTGAAAGTAGCTGTGGTTTTTTGGTAATAGTGGGGAAACCAATTTGCAGATGTCAAAAACAACTTGCTTTTGTAGGGGGGAAATATTCTATTGTAAATATGGTCTTGAAAACAGGTTTTAGTATTTTGCCCACAGGATTGGTACATGTATTTTATTTCTGCCTTGCTGGGCCATATTCCTACTCCTAATTTTTAGCAATGTAGCAAATTTATGAGAGGCTTATTCTTAATCTTGTGACTGAAATGGCATTGTATTTTTAAATTATTCTTAATGATGCAAACAGGGACGTGGGGTGGCTCAATATGCTGACTCTATAAACCGCTTAGAGAGGGCTATAAAGCACGGTGAAGCGGTATATAAGTCTAAGTGCTATTGCTATTTTGCAGTGCACACTTGTATAAGTAGTCCTCAAGTTATGATCACAACTGAGCCCAAAATGTATGTTGCTAAGTGTGACATTTGTTAAGTAAATTTTGCCCCATTTTACGACTTTTCTTGCCACATTTGTTAAGTGGATCACTGCAGTTGTTAAATTAGTAACTCGGTTGTTAAGTGAATCTGGTTTCCCCACTGAGATTCCTTGTCAGAAGATTGCAAAAGGGGATCACATGACCCCAGGACACTGCAACCATCATAAATTTAGTCAGTTGTCAAACATCCGAATGGAAATCACGTGACTGTGGAGATGCTGCAATGGTCATAACTGTGAAAAATGGTCCTTTTTTCAGTGCCATTGTAACGTCGAATGATTAACTAAGCGAACTGTTGTAAGTCAAGGACTACCTATAGTGTGAACCTTAAAGCAAGTATGTTGTGAATGGAATTTGTGTTGTGATACTATATATATCATTCATCTCAGCTTGCTGCAAAAGTCTCAGGAATGTAATGCTTGCTGGCAGCAGGACCAGGAGCAATGAAATTGTCCTGGCACAATAACCAGATGGTCCTTTTGTAAGCATAATTATGCCATGGACTTTGGCTAGCCATGATCTCATTTTCATGTCATAGCAAAGGAGCAATAATCAGAATAAACAAGCAGACCAATAACAGTTCATATAAGTGCTGAGAGTACAGTGAACACTTTATTTAAAAATTGTTTCTCCAAAAACTTTCCTGTGCATTTTTTTAATAAAATATCAACAAGGAAAAGGGAGAGGAGGAGAAAGAAGAAATATTTTTTTAGTACGTTATAAATAGACAAAATAGATATGGTGCCAAAGGTTTAAGAATGTTGATGGATCCTGGCAGAGAGAAATGACATTATTTTCCTTATCCCTGATGGTTTGAGGCTTCTTTCCAATTAACTACTATGTGTTTAGTAAAAGCACATATATTGATTATCTAATCTGCTAGTTTAACCTTGAGTGTAATTTATTAGTCATTGGGTGCAAATATCTTGCAACAGCCGTCTACATCTCTCTGTTATTTCTTATCTAGAAGCCATAATTCCACAAAGACCGTAGAAATGCAAATGCACTCTTGAGCTCAGGAAAGTATGGAGTAGTCGCATTTCAGTAACTAGATGCATATATGGGTACATAGTTTTCCACCCTGTAAAGTTAGCTTGGTTTTTTGATAAGACAAATAGACAGATGAACAGGCTAATTGATTTGTAGCTGCTAAGCTGATGCACGCCTTGATTAAAGTTACCTATATTGTTATCTTACATTTATTTGGAAGAAATTTCAATTGGTTTAAAATACACATAATTGTAAAATATTTTCTTTTAAATAATGTTTATTCAGATCTACAGATACAAGTATTAAAATACTAATACAAACTAGGAAAAAGAAAAAATGCAGAAGAAAGAGAATGTTTTAGAGAAGTAAAAATGTATTGTACTTGTATTATATGCATTTTTATTGGCTGTGAACCGCCCTGAGTCCTTCGGGAGAAGGGCAGTATACAAATCGAATGAATGAATGAATGAATGAATGAATGAATGAATGAATAAATAAATAAATAAATAAATAAATAAATAAATAAATAAATAAATGAATGTAACAAAGAAAATGTAATACAAGAACAAAGAAAAAAGATATATAAAGAAATGATTTCCTCCTTCATTAAGATACATATAACACTTTCAATAACTTATCATGTTTTCTGATACTACAACAAAGATTTTTTTCTTCCCATATCTCATGTCTTATCTGTAAAGAAATGTTCAAGCCTTATCATTCTGTGCTACTCAGCAAAGTCCATTAAAAGTTATCAGAAATAGCAACACACATATTTTAACCTTAATCAAAGAAATCAACTTTGTATTCCTTTCATTTTTTAAATAAAGTAATTTATAACTTTACAAGTTATCTCTTCTTCCCATATCTTTTTTACAAACAAATCTTTAAAGCCTCATCATTCGGTCCTCATCAAAAAAATTCATTGAACTACCAGATACATACATACATGAATATGTGTATGCATATACGTATACATATAAATCTTGATCAAATAAACCAATTTTGTGTTCCTTCCCTTTACTTTTAAGAATTTTGATCTTTAATATCTTTATATAACATGCCAAAACTTGATTTCTTTTTATTTCCCTTTTTCTCTTCTCAGAAACTCCTTCATAAATTTAAAACATATCTTATAAATCCACTATAAGAAAGTTATCCAAGTCACTTTCTGTTTTGTTATTTGTATACTCGTTGTAATTATTAACAGTTTCTTGGAAATCCAGTGCAACATTTTTTCAATATCATTCTTGTAGTTTGTCATTTTTAAATCCATATTCAAACCAGTCTTGGGGTCAGTCTTGTCCTCGTCTATCACCTCTTTTAAATCCGTTTTTTCAAAACTTTGTTTATCCCAAGTGTCCTTGAATTCTTCCCAAGTCAAACTATTTTGCTCCATTCTGTTATTCATTCCTAACAACATGGCTAAGATCATCTTAACTCTAGTGAGATCAGACCATGTGATTCTCCAATTCTTATAAGAAGAACAATCATATGACCTTGCTGACTCAGCTTTTGCAGTTGCACAAGGAATATTGGCTACAGAACATTTTACACATGTCAGATTTATCTTGTAGCCACTTATTGTCAGGCCCCAAATAAAAAATGATACATTGCAGTTCTTCCAAGCTGAGTTCTGTATTATTTCACATGTATAGACAAAATCTTGCCAGAGTAAAGATTCTACTATCTGCATTTAAAATATATTCTGTAAACTATATGGGGAGGGGCACAGGATTGTTTTCTCCCTCTTTCTCTCACACATCTGGACTGAGTTGCTTCTTACTCCTTTGAAATGTACCCATCTGTCCTGGGAATCCATCTCTCATTACATTCAGAGGTAGGTTTCAACAGGTTCTGACCAGTTCTGGAGAACCGGTAGTGGAAATTTTGAGTAGTTTGGAGCAGGGGTGAAATGCTCCCGGTTCAGACCGGATCACGCGATCCAGTAGCTTTGGGGATGGGTAGTTTGGAGAACCGGTAGCAAAAATCCCTGTCCCCCCCACCCATGCCCACCCAATCACCTAGTCCCCACTTGCTACTTGGCAGCTTCCTGCTTCTTTCGGTCTCGCTCACTATTCCAGCCTTGCTTCAGTGGCTGCAATCAATTGCATCAGTTAGCAACTGAATCTGCCTACCTGCAATCCATCTCATCGGTGAGCAACTCAATCTGCCTGCCTTGTCCCTTGAATTGGATAAGTGTGTGTGTGTGTGTGTGTGTGTGTGTGGGAAGCTTTAAAAAATAGTTAATTGGGTTTTTTTTAGGAGTTTTATTTTTTTTAGACATAGCAATTTAAAGTTAAGGAAGTTTTAAAGTTAAGGAAGTTTTAAATTTAGCTGCTTTTATCTAAAAATATAAATTAAATAAAATAATAAAATAAAATATTTGTGCCGCTTTCTGAGATTTGGTGTTTCTGTAGTATTTCACTCTAACTACACAAACACACAAAATCTTACAAAGCTGTATGTGGCATTTTGTGTGTGTGTGTGAGTCAGTTGTGTTGTGTTGTGATGTGATGTGTGTGTGTGTGTAAAGTGTGAAAGTTGGTTTTTGACCTTTTGGGGCTGTGTGAGGTTCCTGCTTGTTGCAGGGGCCATTTTGGATGAGATGTAGCTGCTTTTACATTGTGTGTGAGTCAGTTGTGTTGTGTTGTGTGTGTGTAAAGTGTGAAAGTTGATTTTTAGTACCTCTTATTGTTTTGTGATCTTTGTTTATTATTTTTATCACATCCACAGAACCGGTAGGGAAAATTTTTAGATTTCACCCCTGGTTTGGAGAACCGGTAGTAAAAATTTTGACTGGCTCCGCCCCCATCTATTCTCTGCCTCCCGAGTCCCAGCTGATTGGGAGGAGATGGGGATTTTGCAGTATCCTTCCCCTGGAGTAGGGTGAGAATGGAGATTTTACAGTATCCTTCCCCTGCCATGCTCACCAAGCCATGTCCACCAAGCCATGCCATGCCCACCAAGCCACTCCCACAGAACCAGTAGTAAAAAAATTTGAAACCGACCACTGATTACATTCCATAATACTTATGCTGGAAATGGAGTGGTGTAGTGTTTGGTATAGTGTTGAAGGCATCAGGCTAGAAACTAGGAGACTGTGATTTCTAGTCCCACCTTAGACATAAAGCCATTAAGCCAGTGGTCTAGTCACTATCTCTTAACCCTAGGAAGGAGGCAATCACAAAACATTTCTGAAAAACATTGCCAAAATAATTGCAGGGATTTATCCAAGTACATTCTAAGAATCAGATATGATTGAACGGAAGAAAAACAACAACTGGACACAGTTAATCTAGAATAATTATCTTGGAAATTCCAACAGTAATTTTATTTATTAAGTAGGTTAATTGCACAAGAGTTTTAGGGAGCACCCGACATCAAATGCAAAGCTTATATTTGAACAAAATGAGGAATATTCTGCTCCTTTTAATATGTGCTTTTTATATAAAAGAAAAAAGTGTTATTTTTGAGGGGGAAAGAGGGCCAGACTGCATGTGTTGATTGTTCTGGAAATTGCTAGTCGAAGTCTGATCAACCTGAGAACTAACTTTCATATTACTATAAATATTTAAATTTGCACATGGTATAACTATACTGTATATCGAATTGATGATAGGAACTATTCCATCATGAACTTAACAGTTTTCAGAGAATTTTATGTCCAGTATCTCTCTATATTTTTTGATTATTGTGCTAACTTTTGGAATATGTAATTTTTGTTTATGTTTCAATTAATTTTGTTTTATGTATGTTTTAAACTCTTCAGACCTTTGCTGTTCCTGTGTATATTGAGGTATACATTGATTTATCTGGATTTATTAGAAATATCAGATTGTACTGAAATACTTGTATCCCACCTATAAATATTTAAATATATGGTTAATTTTAAAACAATAAGATTAACAGATAAAAGATGCCCTTGGTAACAACTAGTGTCACTGTGCTTTATTGTTAGAAGTAGAATTGAAAATAACCCCATTCTGCAAAACTATTAATGTTTCCAGATGAGGAATTGTATAATTGCCCTGTCTGTTTCATCTAATTTCCAAATAATTCTGTTTTTTCACTGGTAATTTTCCAGTGTTTATTCAGCACTTTTTAAAATCCATCTTTCTTTCCAGAAAAAATAGAGAAGGCTTTGTCTTAAAACAAAAAGAGGTCACTGCTAAATTCTATTTTGGAAGAACAGATCAAGTTAACTCTTTTATTATTGGTATATTCATACTTCTAGTTATACTTCTGCTCTTTAGTTGAGTTGCTTGTGGGATTTTTTTTTTTTTGCTGGTGCCGAAATATCTCTGACAGTTTGAAGGGGAAAATATGGAGATAAAATCTAACGGAGCATAATGCCTTTTGGTTTCTAGCCTTATTATTCACCACAACAGCACAAATAACTCCATTTTTTGGAAAATTCTAAATAGATCTCTGTTTGGACTATTGGAATGAAAGGTTCACAGAGTGAAGGATGAGCTTATGATATTTACACAATCTGTAAAAAATGGGCAAAAAGAAAAAAGAAAAAGGAAAAATGTTAACACAATATTCTGTGGCTTGTTTCCCCTCAAGATAGTATCTTGCAGACAAATCAATTAGGCTGAACTTTACCATGTGTGAAGGAGTTCATGTTACACAGAAGCAAGAACAGAAAAGCAAATAAAGGATTTTTTTCAAGGGAGGAATCAACAGAGAGAGGGAAAGGGAGAAAGAGGGAGGGAGAGGGAAGGATGGAGGGCGGGAGGGAGGATATAGGCACATAAATTGCTTTCAGGATCATTTCTTCTGATACAATTTAAAGAATGACCTTATACTGTACTAAGGCAAGTTGGAATACTGATAGGCTAAAAATAGTTTTGAGGGTTTTCTATTTTTGATCTTACTTTTTCTCTCCTTTTTTTTTTTTTGGCAACCATCTCTCCAGATAGTTCTTAATTTTAAGAAATCTGTGACTGAATCCAGAACTTTTATTACATAACAGGTAGACCTCGACTTACAATAATTCATTTAGTGATACTTTGAAATTACAACAGTACTGAAAAAAGTGACTTATGACTAGTGGTGGGATTCTGCTGGTTTTAGGCAGTTCGGCCGAACCGTTTGTTAAATTGGTGGCTCGCCCCACCCTTTGCCCCTCCCCTCCCCACCATTACTTTCTGGCCTTTGAGCACACCGAACCGAACCATTTGTTAAATTGCTGGCTCGCCTGCCCCTCGCCCCGCCCCACCCCAGTCTGCTTTCCTACCTTTGCCGTGGCCTCCTACTCTGTTCCCCACCTCGGACTGCCCACCTCAGACTGCCCCGACCAGTCCAGCAGCAGAACAGGCAAGTATAGCCAAGTGCTGCCCTCGGGGAAGCGGGACTGGAAAAGTTGGTCGACCTACGCTCGCCTGGCTATCGGCCGCGACTTATCCCCATCCAAGGACCTCGCTGGCCATGTGGCCACCGACCACACCCTACCCCCATCCAAGCGCCTCGCTAGCCACCTGATCCAAGTGCCTTGCTGGCCACGCAGCCGCCAACTGCGGCCTATCCCATCCAAGCGGCTCACTAATGGCTGGAGGCCATGTGGCCAGTGAGGTGCTTGGATCAGGTGGCTAGTGAGACGCTTGGATGGGGTAGACAGCAGCTTGCAGCTGCTGCCCACCTGATCCATGCACCTTGCTGGCCACTCAGCCACTAACCACGTCCTACCCCCATCCAAGCACCTTGCTACCCACCCGATCCATGTGCCTCACTGGGTGTGAACTGCAACCACGTGGCCAGCGAGGCGCTTGGATGGGGGTAGGCTGCGGTCGACGGCTTCATGGCCAGCGAGGCGCTTGGATTGGGTGGATAGCAGCCGTGAGCTGCTGGCTACCCCATACAAGTGCCTCGCTAGCAACCCGATCCAAGCACCGACCGCAGCCTATCCCCATCCAAGTGCCTTGGGCAGCGGCATTGGGTGGGCAGCGAGGTGTGTTTCAATCGCCTTGGCCTGCCGCCGACCCAGCAGGACTGTCCTGCGGCTGCCTCCCACCCATGCAGTGCCAGCCTACCCTACCCCATCTGGATAAAGAGTGATGGAGAGAAAGGGGGCGGGGAGAAAGTGATGAAGGAGAAAGGGAGATGAAGGAGAGAAAGGGGGGGGAAAGTGATGGAGAGAAAGGGGGAGAAAGTGATGAAGGAGAGAAAGAGAGATGAAGGAAAGAGAGGGGGGGAAAGATGAAAGAGAGAAAAAGGGGGAGAAAGAGATGGAGAGAAAGAGGGGGAGAAAGGGGGGAGAAAGAGATGAAGGAGAGAAAGAGAGATGAAGGAGAGAAAGGGGGGAGAAAGATGAAAGAGAGAAAGGGGAAGAAAGAGATGGAGAGAAAGAGAGATGGAAAGAAAGAGGGGGAGAAAGATGAAGGCGAGAAAGAGAGGGAGGGAGAATGGATTTGTTCTGGTAATTGGTTAACAAGCATGGCACTGAAAAAGTGACTTATGACCGTTTTTCACACTTACTAACTGCAGCAAACTGTCACTAGGGCAAAGAAGCTATGTCACATGATCACCTGGCCATGCCCACCTGGTCACATGAAGCACTACAGATGTGAAATGAGTGACATGGTTATTAAGAATGCTGCAACAAGCATAAATGATGACCGGTCATAAGTGTGAGGACTGGACAAAAGTGTGAGAACCTGTCAGAAATCACTTTTTCTAGCCCTCTGGATAGTCCCTATGTGCATAGGGACTACTCAGAGGGCTGAAAAAGTTATTTTTGGCCTGTCCTCACACTTTTGACCGGTCCTCGCACTTACAACTGTTCTCACATTTTACATTTTGCGCCCTACCTTGTAACCGTGGTGAAGAGAAGCAGTTGTGAAATGAGTGACACGATTGTTAAGAATGCTGCAACGGGCATAAATGTGAGGATAGTCATAAGTGCAAGGACTGGTCAAAAGTGCGAGGACTGGTCAGAAATGATTTTTTTAGCCCTCTGAGTAGTTTCCATGCTCATAGCCATGGCCACCCGGTCACATGACCAGCTAGCCACACCCACCCAGTCACATGACCACCAAGCCACACCCCAAAATAAGCCATGCCCACAGAACCGGTTGTTAAAAAATTTGAATCCCACCACTGCTTATGACCGTTTTTACACTTATGACCACTGCAGCATTCCCATGGTCATGTGGTCAAAATTTGGATGCTTGGCAACTGACTCATATTTTTGATGGTTGCAGTTTCCCAGGGTCATGGAATCCGTTTTTGCGACCTTCTGACAAGCAAAGTCAATGGGAAAGCCAGATTCATTTAACACCATGTTACTAACTTGACAACTGCAGCGATTCATTTAACAACTGTCACAAGAAAGGACGTAAAATGGGGCAAAACCCACTTAACAAATGTCTCACTTAGCAACAAAAATGTTGGGCTCAATTGAGGTCATATGTTGAGGACTACCTGTATTTAGTGATATTTTGGGGCAGCTTTTTCATTAACAAAAGCCATCTGGGTCTATCTTGAGATTAACTGTGACACAATTTATACCTGGGGGGAAAAAAGAAGGCCAGATATCAGAAAAATCCTGTCAGTCTTAAAATCCTTGGATTTGAGGGAAGCACTGTGGAATGTATTTCAGATCCTGAAGCAAAGGAAAAGAGAGGATTTGAGTAGGAAAAAAGCAGAAGGAATTGGCTTTGCTAGCTAGAAATTACTGAAGTCCAACAATTTGGACTTAGTCTTATTCTTACATGTGACATTAGACTGTGTCTTCACTTTGCTATATAACCTTGCTCAGTTTAAAAGTGAGCATCTTTTTTTCAAGTAATTTGTTTTGTAATGAATGTAGGTGTGGATGGGGAAAACAAGTCCCATTTCTCTTCTTGGCCTCCATTTTCCCACCAGATTTTCCAAAGTAGACACCTATAATGGTGGTGTGGCCATCAGTTCACCTATAGCACTTCCATCAGTTCACTCAACACCCAACTTTATCAAGGGTCAGAAGTTAAGCATGGCTGGCTGGTCAAACATGGATGGGAGACTACCAGGGAACTCTAGGGTTGGAAGTTAAATGGGAAAATTGGGAAATCATTCTGGAAGAAGAAGGTTATAGCAAGCCACTTTCACATTGTTGCCAAGCCTGGGCGGGTCCCTGTAATCACCAGAAGTTTGGATTTAATCCAGGCCTTGGCCTGATGCATCCAATATGTTTTCTCAGAAAAGCATGCTTTGTTTTCCTGGCAAAGGCCCACTTCATTTGTTAAATAATCTGCCTAATTAATATTGCATGCTATTGGAAAAGAGAAAGCTTGTTTAAGTATGATTCATCTTGATCAGCTACCATAATTGCAATCTCCTTCTTGTTCCTCGGTCGAAGTGACCTTGTATACGTTTTTCAAATTAGCACTCAAATGTTCTGCCGAGAGTTTGAATAATGGATTCAACAAACAAACACTACTTATATTTCGTAGACGTATGCCATAGCCTACATTATTGTCTTCCAGGTGTCTTTTTCCATGATTTTGCAGTTGCCATTAGGGCCAGGCATTTCTACAGTAAGCTTTAATAGATACTTTAAGTTACTTTAACTACTCTACGATCCCATCCTAACCAGAGGTGGGTTTCAGCAGGTTCTGACCAGTTCTGAAGAACCGGTAGCGGAAATTTTGAGTGGTTCAGAGAACCGGAAGTAAAAATTCTGACTGACCCCGCCCACATCTATTCTCTGCCTCCCAAGTCCCAGCTGACCAGGAGGAAATGGGGATTTTGCAGTATTCTTCCACTGCCATGCCCACCAAGCCATGCCCACCAAGCCATGCCATGCCCACCAAGCCATCCCCACAGAACTGGTAGTAAAAATTTTTGAAACCCACCACTGATCCTAACTGAAATGGTTGGTTGGCAGAGGGCTATATAGGCAAGTATGGAACTTCTGTTTCACTCAATGTTCCCATGAGGTTAGACTGGAACAGGATTGGTGGTATGTGTTTCCATGCTTATAATTCCCTCTTGCTCTTACTGTTAATACAAACCACAGACCTTGAATGGGTCTATAAGGGGAAGGAGATCGAACTTGACAGGCTAGGCTGACTGGCCTTGTTTTTCTACCAAGCAGAATTCCAGAAAGGTAATCTTCAATTTACAGCTGTAATGGAGCCTGGAATTACAATTGTTAAGCCATTCGGATTGCTAAGGGAGTCATCCTGCCACTGACTAGCTTTTATAATTTCTTTTTTGTGACAGACATTAAGCAAACATGGTGGTAATGAAGCAAATCCATTCTTCATAATGGGCATTTTTTTTTTTGCTGAAAGTCAGAAGTAAACACCAGTTTTCAGCAAAAAATAATAATAAATAAAAATAAAAAAAATTGTCATAAATCACAATGTGACTGAGGGATGCTACAAACAGCCATAAATACAGGCCGATTACTGAGTAACCAAAATGTGGCCATATGATCACGGGGGAGGGGGATGTTGGAACTCTAAATCCAGGTTGTAAGTACCTTTTGGGGGAGGTTCATCATAACTTCGAATTGGTCAGTAAGCAAGGACTATGGCGTAATCTGTTCTGGTAACCTTTTAATTTGGGTCTTAAATCTTTCAATTAAATATTGGCCAATAGTTTTTCTACATCTGAATTATAACTATATATAGTTAAAGGATATAATTAGCCTTAATTATAACTGCACTTTCTCTCTTTCTCGCTTTGGTGACCTATTTACCACTAGGAAAGCTTATCTTTATATAGCTAGTCTGTCTCTTCCAGCAGAGCAGTGGTGGGTTGCTACCAGTTTGCCCCAGTTCAGGCGAACTGGTAGCGGCTGTGGGAGACTCCTCCTACTGGACATCATCAAATATGCTCTGCGCATGCAAGAGAACCAGTAGCAAAGGTAAGTGAAACCCACCACTGCAGCAGAGGCTCTGCATCAGAGGTAGACAACTTTGAGAAAAGGCCATCTTTAATATTGGAAGACCATTTGTAGACTGAGGCCTTAGCGAGAGTTGAGGGAGAGTCTTTGGTTTTTGTTTGTAATAATTTTTGTAGGGATTTCTGTTCAGGTTCATGCATTTCCAAGTCAAAATGGGAGGAAAACAGTTCTGTATGTTTTCAGCAGTCATGGATAGAAAGGCTCTAGTCTAATCTGCCTGCCTTTCTGTTGACTTCCAAGTGTTGCTATGATTTCGAAAAGATTGAAAATAAAATAATATTAATACTGTAATTTCTGTGACAAACTTTACACTAAAGCTAGGGTGAGAGTGAGAATTCAAAAGATGAGATTTAATATACTGACAAAGAAAAATAATAAAAAAGGAAAAGTGTAAGAAAAAGCTTTCAAGCAGTCCCCCTTTTGTTGTTGTTTTTTCTTTAATCCTCCCTCCCCACACGCATCCACTAACTGCTACCTCAGTATTTTTATAATACCGTATGCTTCAAATTTCTAAATCTTACAATGGATGCATTTCAAGACCTCGTTGGACCCAAAATCTCAACTTGAATTGTACAGGGATGGCTGGGAATTCTCTGAAGTCAGTCTTTGCATAGAGCGGCCAGAACTTTCCAAAATCTCTGCTGCTGTATAATTTTTAGTGATAGATAAAATAAATATATATAGGAACATCAAACAAAAGAAGTGATGAGGTCACTTTCTGTGGAGTGGATGAATAGTTCTTCTTAGGGAAGTCTTTACATCGATTCCTGTGGTAAACAGAAAATCGACTTCGAAGGCCTAAGGGCCCCCTTCCAATTCTATGATAATTTTTAATTAATTAACATAAAAGCTGTGGTGGGATTCAGTGAGTTCGCCCCTATTCGGGAGAACTGGTTGTTAACTTTCTAAGCAGTTCAGAGAATCCGTTGCTGGAAGAAATCTTATTTTTTTTCCACACTTGACAGGGCTAATCCTGTAAGGAAGGCAGGAAGGAAACATTCTGGTGTGGATTCTAGCCTAATCTTTATTGCCTGCTTACAGAAACTGCCTCTCTGGTTAACCCTTATTACATTGTAACAGCTAAGGTGAAGCGCCCATCGATGTGAGTGACGTTGGGTTGGCCACATGATCACATGACCACCGAGCCATGCCTACCCAGCTGGTTGTTAGGGCAGGGAACTGATTGTTAAATTATTTGAACCCCATCACTGCATAAAAGGCTAGGCTCCCTTTTTGGTGGGCAGCCTCAAACATGCCATTCAAGGACCATAGAGCAGGCTCTTCTACTTCGTTCCATTCCATAATTATATAGGGGAGCTTATCCTGGATGTGGAAGTGTCTACATGTTCCATTCTGTTTGGTTTGCCTCCCCTGCGTCATCAAAAAAAAAGTTGTTTAAAACAGGCACACTTCTGGCTAAGGGAGACCTTCAGCAAAACCCATAGGTTGCAAAGCATAGCCTTCTTCCATCCAAAAGGCTGTAGGGAGCTGGGAGTGGTTGATATTAACTGTGGTTTAGACTGACAGTCTGGTAAGCACCCGACTAGGAACAAGATGACCCAATGCAACACTTTAGTGTTAATAAGAATTAAGCTGAGGTAAAGAAGCATGGGTGTGGGCGGGGGGGGGACATTGCTCTTTATTATCCAGCCCATCTTGCGCCAAAATTATTTGAGACCAAATTACTGAGTTGTGGCGCAGGCTTTATTTTGTTTCCGTTGCAAACAGAGATAACTGAATCCTTCCTCTGTTGTGCTGTCACAGAAGAATGTTTGTGTCAGGGTGACCTGACCAACACTTGCTGTTTCCAGAGGCTTACTCAGTCAGGCTGACAGCCTTCTCTGCTCTGAATCAAAGAAAGACAAACTCAGTGAAGCTAATGTTGGCACGGAGAGAGCAGCGGCAGCAGCTGGGATTAGCCATCGTTGCAAAATGCTAACTGGCAAGACTTTGCTTGCTTGTGATGATACAAGCATAGGATTGACTTGCAAGGGGTAAATTGGAAGCTTCGCCTCTATAAGGTATAGTACATCTTTGCTCTGTGCAAAACAAACCTGTTAATGGTTCTTGAGGTGCCACTAGGATTTTCAGATCCAACAAAGAACAAAGTTACGAGGCCTAGAAGTAGACTAAATCAAGCTATGCTAATCACTATTAATCTTCACTAAGCTGCCTGCAGGTCCAATTTTTTTTTTTGAGTGTGCATGTTCATTATTATGTAGTGATCTTAATATTTAGAGGTCTTAAGCATGCTCTCTCAGTTTGAGAAAGTAAATATCGGGAAGGAAAAAACCAAAGTCTGTCAAGCCCATTGTACTTTGTTCAGGTATCAGCAGGTTATAGGAAGCGTACTGCAAATTTCCTAGCGACCTACAGATGGATCGGGATCTATTTTTCCCAATTTTGACTTTAATAGGACTACAGTAGTTCAAAATGCACAGGCATTGTTATACTGGCACAAGAAGCAGCATATTATTTGATTCTCCAACAATTTATTTCAAAGATCTGTTATTAACAGTATTCATTTCACAATTACTCACAGAAACCTTAGTTTCTTGCTTGGCTATATATAGTCCAAAAAACCCACAACATTTTAAGTCACAAGTTACTCAAAAAGGAATGTTTTTACTTTTTAAAAAAAAAACAAACCCCTCATTGTTTTCTTTCATCCCGTGATTTAGTGGTTTAGATCCATT
The DNA here is from genome assembly GCF_028640845.1 of Ahaetulla prasina. Taxonomy (NCBI): domain Eukaryota; kingdom Metazoa; phylum Chordata; class Lepidosauria; order Squamata; family Colubridae; genus Ahaetulla; species Ahaetulla prasina. Next base: position 154,345,987 of record NC_080539.1, read on the forward strand.
TAAAAACAGATGAAATATAATTAAGGAAGTTTTTTTTTCAGAGCCTCCCCACTCCCTCTTTGTCTTCACACGGTTTTATCTGCAGGTTGTCTGTATTAAATAATATTGAATTTGTGTGCAGACATGGTTTTTTTCCACATTTAAAACTCTACTTTCACAGTTTATACCTCTGTGGTCCTGATAATTTGTTTTTTCAGTTGATAATTTGTCTTTTTGCTTATAGGGCACAGCAGATTTAATAATGTGACTCCCTTACAGAATTAAGTTTACTTTTCCAGGCCCTTCACATATATCCTTTCTCAAAATTGAAGCCTCTTGGGTCTTTGGAACAACAGAATTACAACTCCCATGTAAAATGCATGTTCATGGGAAATTTTGATAGGTAATTTCAAACTGATACTTTTATATTTTCCATGGGCTCTTTGAGTATATGTGTGAAAAATTCAACAGACAAGCTAATGCACCCAGGTCAAATTCATTTTATGTAGAAGATTTTGTGCCAGTTGGATCTTCAGCACACTTGTTCTATGCTAAAAATATAAGTAGTAATAAAGACAGCTTATGAGTATAAATTAAGTTAGTATCAGCATGTTTCTCATTTTGAATTATTTTTTGTCTGTATGAAATACTAGTTAAATGTAAGGAGAAAAAGACAGATGTGAGAAAATCTGTGATATGCTGAATGAAGCATCTTATGAATGAATGTTATATTTTATTTATAATAGAATAATATTTTACTGATTTTTATTAGATCAGGGTTTTTTTATTCAAACAATTCTGTTTGCTGCGACTGCATTTAAGTTTTGCTTCCCATAAGTGCATTATGGTTCTAATCTAAATATTAGCAGATGAATAAATTGTAAGTCAGTTTCTATTGCCTCAAGAATTTAGAAACTCAACAAGATAATTAAAAATGCCCACATTTGAAATTTCAGTATTTAAAACAATGTCACAGCTTGTTGTAATTGTAAGTATTAATAACGTATACTTTATGAATATGGCTGGCTAGCTTGTATTGATAATTTTCTTTTGGAGTCATCTTTTTCTAGTTAGTGTAATATGTTATGCTATAACACAGTTTATTTGGTCTATTACTTTGCATTTTATGTTAACCCAGCTAATTGTGGCTTTATTCCATACAGTAAACCATAGTGTGATATGTAAAATTTGTTTAATTATAATGTCTCTTACTTGGTTTTAGTTGATTTGCGTTAAATAAAACTTACTCATGGATAAATAAATTAGGATTGTAGTCTCATCCCCCCCCCCACATTTAACCTTTTTATAAATTGAAGACAATTCTGATGGGGCTCATTCTAAAATGGTTTGTACAATTATAATTACTATAGTGCGTTCCTGGGTATAAAGTACATTCTTGCAACATCCCCGTAAAGCAGATCATTGGTATTCTTCTGTGGGAAAGCAATATTTGAAGGCATGTTGAAGTCTGCATAAACAAACCTGATAGCTCAGAGTTAAAATCACTGTATTATTGTATCGTTTAATGCAGAAAACCACCATCATATAGGAGAAAGTAATTGGAAATGCTGCGTGAGAGATCACCAAACCTAGCTTGTGTGATATTAATGACATTTTGTCATATAGGGCTAGAAAAATACCAGGGTTTTCTGTTGGAGAATGGTTCAAAAGCTCTGCTCAGAAGACTTGTATTTAAACTTAAATCTAAATTGCTATCTATTAAAGCTAAGTTAAAGCTAAGTACACTTAGGCTGCATTAGATTTTATGAACAAACTTTGAACGTGACACACTTTAAATTGCCCTGTTTTTTTTTCAAAAGCAGGCTGGACACTTTTCAAAGTGACACTAAATCTTGTCAGTATAGAGCAGACAGTGATGTAAATGCCACGGAAAGAGTTAAGACCACCTCTCCTCCAATGTATACAAATATATGTTTTATAACTTCCTTAAGTCCTTCCTTTCCAGATGTTTCTCTGCCATGATTTTAGATAGCAGTGCTCATTTAGGGGTGATGGGAATTGTCCTCCGATACATCTGGAAAGGCGCCAGTTTAGAAAGACTACTGATTAATATAGAGATGGATTCACCTTTTATTTGCAATGAAGGAAAAAAAAACGCTTAAGAAGATCTGTTTATGAAAACAACAAATTTGGATGGAACGCAGTCCTTTGATTAGTACACAATGGATCTATCTGAGAGCGCCAAAGCATTTTTCATTTTCTAAAATGGATTTGAAGTTTATGACTTCAGCTATTTTCTCTTTGTCTTTATTGGCTATCATTTTTCTACCCTGCTTAGGATTTACATAACTACTTCATACTCTTTAAAGTGCGGTGAGACTTTTAAATATAGTTTGAGGATAAATTTATTTAAATCAGAAATTGTTAATGTAATAATAATAATAAAAAAAAGAGAGATGGAGAAGGTCAAAATAATATCCAAGATGAAAACCCAGTTTGTGAATCTGGATTAAGTAGATGCTGTTGACACATGAACAGCAAACCATTGTAATTGAAGTTACACCTGCAGCTTTTATGAGATCCTGTAAGAAAAACCTATAAATCTGCATTAAAATACATTGTTTCCTGTAGGTGTGGGAAGACAAGGCCTTTACAGGATGTAATTCTTCTGTCTAATGTATTTATTGCCACATCGTATATTACACTGTGGGCCACAGTGGTGTTTCACTACTTAATGGCCAATTGATTTGAAAATTGTTCTCCAGGGCTGAAGGGATAAAATAAAGAACAAAGGCTAATATTAGAGTGTCAGTGGTCATTTCTCAACAAAATTAATGGCTCAACCTAGTTCAGCGATGCCTCTTATTGAAAACGTACTGCTAGAATGGGATACTGTTTCTGGACTGTTGCCCCCCCCCCTCAGCCTTTCTGCAAGGGAAAGCAAATAGGAATTTTCTTCTATTGAAGCTTCCCAGCAGCCTAACACATATATTTTCTTTCAAAAATCAACATTTGGTGACATTTCATTTGGTCAAACTGTCTTTTAATCTGCAAGTGTCTCCAGTATAGTAGCTCTTCTGAGCTTCATAAAGCTCAGATTTGGAGTGTCTTTAATTTCTAGATTGTTTAATGGAGATTGGATTTTCATTGTTAACTATGAAAATCCATAATTTTCATAGTAGACTATTGCCATCACTTTGTATTTTGTTTCTCTCTGCTAGCCCAGTTGATGTTTCCTGATTCATCTCCATATAGAACAGAAAACTGAGCTATGGAGTGCCATATGGTTTACTGATCTCTCCCATAATCATTGAGAGGTATCCTAATGCCTAATAAGTTTATTCTTGCCTCCTGCTCAGATTGCACTGCTGAATCAAATAATTAACTTTAAACACATTTAACAATAGAACAATTTTTGTCTAAGCATGTTTGCCATGATGAGAATGGTAGTGAACTGGGGTGCCAGTTTCTTTGATTTAGATCACCCTATAAAACACAATTGACAAGTTAAGTACAGAAGACATGCCTTGCAAACATAATATTCTAGCTCCAAAGTGAATAAATAATACTATGGATTAGCACAATGAGTGAACGTAGCCACAGAATATAAATTAGAAAGTACCTTACAGAAATCAGCCACAGACTTGTTAAGTGTCCATAGGCAAGCAGCTTTCAGCCTGAACTTTTATAAACCCCATCTGCAACGTGCGAGAATTAGTGCTCATCTATACTACAATAAAGATTTTACTGATACTATTAAGCATTTTGAGTACTTACCTATGTACAATATATGTGTTATACAGGCTGTTCATTAGGTAGTGCAGGAGTGTCAAACTCAATTTCATTGAGGGCCACTTCAGGTTGACCTCGGGGGGGCTGGGTAGGCATGGCTGACTGGGTGGGTGTGACCAACTGGGTGGGCATGGCCACCTTGATGCCACTCACTGGGCATGGCCGACTGGGTGGGCGTGGCTATCTTGATGCCACTCTCCAAACTGCTGGCATGTTTCTTCTTTGCATTGGGTAGACTGGGCAGAAACCACGCTGGCACAATGTTTCCTCTTCGCATTGGGTAGACTGGGTAAAAGCCACACGGGCTGACCCCTTACATTTTCCAGGACGGCCCGGTGGGCTGGATCTGACCACATTGCGGGCTGGATCCGACCACATCGTAGGCTGGATCTGGCCCATGGGCCTTGTGTTTGATATCCCTGATGTAGTAGCATTGAAAATATTGTTGTAACACCCTAATGACAAATGTCTGCAAATGTATAAAAGATAAGCAATAATGAACCAATGTAGATGATCCCTTAATTTAATTTATGGTGACAGTAAGCATTTGAAATTGCAGCTTCTTAAATATAGAGGCTGTTTCATATAACAGTAATACTGCTTTGTATATTAAAGTGATTAATTTGAATATTATTCTGGAACTTCAGACTATTAGAAGTTTGATTCCTATTACCAAAGGGCTGTTTTATCTGGTTCAAATATTATCAATGTTTTTTTAGCAGTATCTTATACCTGTCTGCACCCAGACAAGAATGTCCAAGATCTCAACCTTAAAAGAGTTATACAGATTCAATCATTTTTTTTGCATATGATTGTAAGAATGTCCCTAATACTTAATATTGTATGCATGAAATAGGCAAAGCTGCCTTTTGCTTTGCTCATTTTATGCATACTATATTTCACATGGCATATCCTCTCTGAAATATGAACAGATAAAAATTCATCCAATACTTTCAGCATTTTGTACAAATGGATCTGTAAGAAAGCTACAAGTAAACAATTTATGTTATTGCAGATGTATACTATATTCCCTTTATAGTAGATGAGCCTAACCATCTAAAGCTTCTTTTTAAAAAATCTCAATCCTCAATATTGTAGATGTTTGAAATTCATCCTGTTGTACATACTAAAGCAATATTGTGTGCATTTGAACAAACTAATGTTGCCCAGCTCAGTTAGATGTCAGTACCTAGCCAATCTTGACTGATCTCAAAAAGCTAAGCAGAAATGGACTTGGTTAATATAGCAGACCTTCTGGAATAGGAACTCTTTCCTGGCAGATTTCAGGAAATGCAAGTCCTTTAAGCTAGACACAGAAGTTGAAAAAAAATCTTTGTAGAAGAATGCAGTGTCAAACCATTTCTATATTGATGCAAAAGTAATAATATGGACATGTACAGAAGTCAAGTTCAACTAGAAGAAAATTCTCTCTCTATGTCTTTGAAAGCCAGTGTGCTTCAGGGATTTGGGTGTTGAAACTAGGAGCAAGGAAAGCCAAGTTTTAGTCAATTTTTCAGCATAGAAGCCAGTGGGGTGAACTAGCCCTGTAACTCTCTCAACACTATATTTTTTTTAAAAATATTTGCCCCGCCGCCCACCCTGACCAGCATAGTAGTTTACAGTCCATTACTAAAGCTTCACGTAGAGTTGTCATCATTCTTTAGCTGCATGAACATTGATGTGTTTTGAGGTTTTCCTTTTGTCAATATTCCCAAAATAATCGGGGTTTTTTTGTTTTTTTTTGCCATTTTGTGGATTTGCCCTCAAGCCTGCCAATGTTTCCCTCTTGAACTAGTGGTGCTGGTTGTTTCGGCTGCATAAGGAACAGAATATTTAAACTTAAACATTTGAAAGAGACGGAACGAATTTACTTATAGCATTTTTCACAGTGGCTCCATCATCCATTCAGGATCAGGCCCACCAGCCATGCCACTAACATTCATATGTTCACTGGCCTCGCTCTGTTTAGAAATGTGAAATGGGCATGTGTATTTTGGTTTTTTTTAATCCATCAGGAAATAAAACCTTCCAGTCCTATATATGGATAACAACGTCCTTGCAGTAACCTTTCTTGTTCACGTATGTGAAGATGCTAGAGATACGAGCTCAAGCCTGCCGTTACTTATATTTGATGAATGTGTGTTTATTTGAGGCAAGGTAAGAAAGAGATCCAAATAGCACTTTTGAAACCCAAACTGTAAGAGTAGTTCTCCCCCTCATCTGATGTTAACATGTATTTTGGGAGTTTTTATATTGAATAGGAATGGAACTGCTGTTTTCTTTATACAAGTTTTTAATCACATGAAGATTTTTAGCCCACTTATTTTAGAGGAATTGAGAAGAGCAAGGTTTTTTTTTTCCACTCCCAGTTTGGTTTAGTCCAGTTTACACAAGGAAGCCATTACATTTTAAATTGCCAAGGATTAAGCAACGAGAAATAAATTGCTCACTCCCACATGAGATGTTTCCTTTTCTAACTTGAATAAAAATAAGCAGGGTTTTTTAAAATCCAGATTTCTTTCCCACTGGCTATGGCAGTTTTATGAGGCTGTACAAAGCTGGAATCCACATAGTCCCCCTTCAAAAACCAAATTGAGTTGGCTAAGAGTTGTGGTGGCTGAACTTGAATTTGACTTCCATGCCTCAGTAGAAGCACCACCATCACGCTGACTCGCTTCTCTTCATCATCTGTTTCTTGACTTTGCAGACCATAAACATGGGGCCACTATAATTTAAATCTGTTGGAGTCTGCTTCTCTCTCTACCTCACAAAATTTTAATTTGGGCATGAAAGAAAAAGAATGGACAACAGTTGGTGTTTTCCCAATATGATAGACTAATAGCTTGGTAATTTCCTGTGAATGGGTTGTAGCCAAAATCATCTAAAAAAATCATCACAGTTGGGGAAAGCTGATCACCATGTTTGTAAATTGCCATCATGTAATCCTGGTATAGGGACGTGGCTAAGACGCTGAGCTTGTTGATTGAAAGGTCGGCAGTTCAGCGGTTCAAATCCTGAGTGCCGCATAATGGAGTGAGCTCCCGTTATTTGTCCCAACTTCTGCCAACCTAGCAGTTCGAAAGCACGTAAAAAATGCAAGTAGAAAAATAGGGACCAGCTTTGGTGGGAAGGTAACAGCGTTCCGTGCGCCTTTGGCGTTGAGTCATGCCGGCCACATGACCACGGAGACGTCTTCAGACAGTGCTGGCTCTACGGCTTAGAAACAGAGATGAGCATCGCCCCCTAGAGTCAGGAACAACTAGCACATATGTGCGAGGGGGATCTTTACCTTTAATCTTGGTATATTCTTCAACATGGCATTGCCACCATCTTCAGCAGGGATCGACTCTAATGTGGCTTTCTTCTCCCTACCATTTTATGATCGTGAAGTATGAAAAATATACTTTCGTGTTCTTCTTAGCCGAAGTTTATAGAATTCCTCCATGTTTGTTCTACAGCAAGTAGTAAAAGTGCTGGGATTCCTTTCATCCATTGCTATGGGGAGATCAGCCTTTCTCTTGTCCCCACTTCCGGCTGGCTGGAGTTTTTTGAATAGAGATAGTCGGTTCTGATCATTGTTTGGAATTTCACAGACATTTGAAACAGCCTCTCCCACCTCCGCTTGTGTCTGAGAGCTCCTAAAAGACATAAATCTGATACAGAGTTCAATAGCACAAGAAAATGAGGCCCATTGGCCTGCCAAACTTCTGGGTGCCATTTTATGACCTAGCTGGCACATTCATGGCCACCAACATATATCTTTCTGCCTCTTGGACTGTTAAACAAGAGTTGTCCCAAATTTTTATATCGTGGAAGTGCAGGCAAGTGCTTTGATGTTGTCGTTAACACGGTTTGTGCTCCAGCCGGCTGCTTCCTGGGCCTGAAGTAGATGCAGATGATGTTGGATAATTACTGTGTCTGGAATTTATTTTTATTAGGCCTTCTCCAAGCTTGGAAATGGTAAAAGGTGAAATAAATCCAATGAGCTCTTCATATCTAAGGGCTGCCCTGCACACATTGGTTGCCTGATTGTCTTCCAACATCTCATTTATGGGTTATGAACTTGATTGTGAATGTGGCAAATGGGTTTCATTGGCAAACATATTTGGGGAAAGGTTACCAAACGCCTTGAGGGAGGGTAGAGAGAGATAAATTTCAGAAATACATTTGCTTGCTTACTTGGTGTTTGGTGCAATGATGAAGTACAAGGCTAGAAACTCATGGTTCTAGATCCATGAGTTCTAATCCTGCCTGAAAAGCTGGGGGTGAGTCACATTCTCTCAGTCCTACCTACCTCATCCGGTAATCATTGTGGAAAAATGTAAGGAGGCAGTAGTACTATCCAGGCTGCCTTGGGTTTTATTTTTAAAGATGAGATATAAATCTAATAAATAAGTTTGCTTTTCCTCTAGGATACAGAGTGGCATGCCAACCCTTCCTTGCCATTCTGTGAGATGAAAGTGACCGATGTGAGGTGAACCTCCAAGGTTGTGGCTGGACTTGAACCTGTGTCTGCTTAGTTCTAGTCTAGCACCTTAACCACCCTGGCTCAGTATTTAAAATAGATGATACCCTGTGAACTTGAGACAAATATGAACAACACCTCTGTGTTAAGCAGATTGCCTCGAAAGTCTTTCCATAGGCTCCTTCCACTTGAATACACCTTTGACCCTTCAATAAGAAGCAGTGTTGTTGTGCTGCTGTGAGGAGCTTTTTTTAAAATTTATTTATTTACATTTATATCCCGCCCTTCTCCGAAGACTCAGGGCGGCTTACAGTGTATAAGGCAATAGTCTCATTCTATTTGTATATTTACAAAGTCAACTTATTGCCCCCCCCAACAATCTGGGTCCTCATTTTATCTACCTTATAAAGGATGGAAGGCTGAGTCAACCTTGGGCCGGGCTTGAACCTGCAGTAATTGCAGGCTGCTGTGTTTTAATAACAGGCTCCTTACAGCCTGAGCTATCCACGGCTGGCAAGTGCCTCACCTTTACGTGCAGAAGGTAGCTAGGGCTCATCCAACTGGCCAAAGCATGAGCTAGTTCTGGCCATGCCCTTTCTTTATTCTCTCATTATGCTTATTGGTCACTGCAAGGAAAAAAAGTAAGTCACAAACAGGCTGTCCATTCACAGCTTGGCAAAGATGCCTTTCACAACACCTGGAGAATAAATGGGGGGATAGTGGCCAAGTACCACAATGCCTTTACTTCAGGAGGAAAGGGCAACCCCCCCCCCAAAGGGGAAGAGAAGGGTGATGCTGCAATTTCCACAGTGGAAACTGACTTTGCAGTGGTTCCTCTAAGCCAGTGATGGACTCACAGAAAATGCCTAACTTTTTTTTTTTTTTGAATTTATATCCCGCCCTTCTCCAAAGACTCAGGGCGGCTTACACTGTGTTAAGCAGTAGTCTTCATCCATTTGTATATTATATACAAAGTCAACTTTTATTGCCCCTAACAATCTGGGTCCTCATTTTACCTACCTTATAAAGGATGGAAGGTTGACTCAACCTTGGGCCTGGTGGGACTTGAACTTGCAGTAATTGCAAGCAGCTGTGTTAATAGCAGACAGACTTAGTCTGCTGAGCCACCAGAGGCCCCTTGACTCTGCTGGGATGTCCCTCCCTTCCTCCTTCCCTCCCTCCCTTCCTTCCATGCCATTGCCAAGAAACTCTTATATGTTCATTTATTTTTTAAAAATACAGACCAAAACGTGTATAGTGCTATATATTATATAAAAAAATGTCAAACAATTACAAAAAATAAAATGTGAATAAAACAAACTCGTTTTCAGAGGCCATGCAAGAGCAGACCTTATTCTCACATGGCTTCTGCAGCCTCCGAAAATCACCTCAGAACAGGGTGTGCTTTTGAGAGTAGTTGTGTTGGTGAATGGTAGCATGTCATTCAAAACATCAGCGTCATAGATTCACCATCACTGCTGTAAGCTGATGATCTTCTCAAGATCAGTGGCAAAGGGTGTGAAGTGCGTTGAAAATATGCCTGTGTTTTGGGGAAATGGGCAAGCATGATTGGAAGATATATTGTCTTTAAATAGAAGATGTAATGCCTAAGGTGATTATTTTAAAAGTATCAGTCACATATCCCCATCAGCTAAGGCTAGGCAGGTGATAACCAGGGAGAGAGCCCTCTTCATGGAACTAACTGTAGAAATTGTCCCTCATGGAAATTTGTCTCATATTGATGAAGTTACAATGTCAAGGAAGATTTTATTTTAAACAAAACTTTCCAAAGTTATCTGTTTGCTTTCTGTTTAACCTTATAATCGTTCAGATGTACACTCTTGTTCATTTCATATTTTAATATATTGTCTTTTTATTACTGTTGCTTTATGTGAATTACCCTAGAAATGTGTTTGGAGGGCAATATTTAAAATTAAATGTATATTACCGAGGTACAGGTGATAATGGACATAGTCATTTGATTTGAGAGATAGTAACAACATAATTATATAATGCTTAAAAAAACTGCTTTAAGAAGTGATTTCCCCAATGCCTAAAGGTAGACCAACAGTTTGTTTTTGTCAATATTAAAAATGCCTCTCTGATGAATTAGAAGAAACTTATTATCGTAAGTTCCTAGCATGTACGGAGGAACTATATAATTCATGCTGTCAGCTGTGCATCATTTTTTACTGGGTCAATTCACTGTTTTCTTAGAAGAAACAGTTCCTTTGAAATTTCTCATGTTTCCAAATTTTATTAAAGCAAATGTTGATCTAGTCCCCTCTATCTTTTCTTGTTTAGGTGGAATAATTATAATTCACCCCTTCTGATTCATTCTTCAAGAAAATGGGAAATTCTTATGCGGGGCAACTTAACTCAACACGTTTTGAAGAAGTATTGCATAATTCTATTGAAGCTTCTCTCCGATCCAGTAATTTAGTCCCAAGGCCCATTTTTTCACAGCTATACTTAGAAGCCGAGCGGCAGCTTTCGTCTCTAGAAGGTAAGAAGTGCTTCTTTAGAAATATTTGTAGTTCGGGGTTGGGTCCTTGGTGTGCTCTGAGCGTGGTTGTTTTCTTGCAGATATTTCGTTACCCAACTAGGATTGATGATGTTACCTAGTTGGGTAATGAAATGTCTGCAAGAAAGCAACCAAGCTCAGAGAGAACCAAGGATCTCAAACTGCTCCTTTGTTATGGCTACTTAAAAAAACACCAGTTCTCAAGGTGATGGACATCATCCAACAGTATGTCAGTTGACCTTCACTCACCAGAATGGAATGTTCCCTTGCTCTATTCAACCTTCCGCTTTTATGGAATGTGTCCCAATCCTCCAAAATAGATTTAAATATGGATAAAGGTGCAAAATGAGCCTGTGAATATTTATTCATGAAATGAATATTTAATGAATATTTATTCATGAAATATCACTTTTGCTTGTACACAGATTAGTATACAGAGATAAAAGCTTATCAAGAACCATTCTTCCAGAAATAATTAGTGTGTTCTTACTTCTCTGATTCTTTTGCTGATCTGGGATTAGAATGTTGTAAAGTCCTCCCTGTGTTGATACATAGGCAAAAATCCTTTTTGAGTTTTGCTCTCAACTAGTGAAAGGCAGGAAAAAAATGTAATGAATAAAGGAGGGGAAAGTTTACATGACGCATCAGTAAGACAAAAGCAAAGCCTCACCTCTATTTCCAAAGGTTCTTGTTTTTGTGATTACTGAACACATGGGAGCCTAGCCAATTTCAATCGGTCTCATCAGTACTGTTCATAAATTCACTGTATAGAAAGAGTTTCTAATGCAGTATTAGGTTTAAACTCTTCATTTGTATGAAGCCTGCAAATGTTATTGTTCAGACAGAGTCTTTGAAATATGTCAGGGAGAAAGGATTCTATTTCTGTATCTAGACCACGGTGTCAAACTCAAGGCCCGGGGGCTGGATGTGGCCCGTGGGGTGCTTTGTTGGAAACAACGAAGGACCGGCCCACAGCAAAAATGGAGCTTGGGAGAGGACGACGCAAGCAGAGAGTTGCCGGAGGCCATCACAGCTGATAACTGCAAATGGAAGGCTGCTCCGTTTTTGGTGGCAGAGGGCTGCAGGAGGCCTTCACAGCTGAAAACTGAGCTTGGGAGACCGTTTTCACTAGCAGAGTGCTCGGGCCACCAGAGGTGTCCCTGACACGAGTGATGTCAAGCTAGCCATGCTCATCCTGGCTCCCCAAGGTCAACCACAATCCTGATGCAGCCCTCAATGAAATTGAGTTTGACGTCCTTGGTCTAGAACTTTCCAACTATCTAAAAACTACTACTTAAAAAAAATTGCCACAAATTTAACTGGGACTCATGCTCTATTGAGTGTATATCAGCTCACAGCTTTTTGAAATTTGTAATATTGATTTAGTGTAGTTAACTGGAAAGAAATATTGCATTTGTGACTGGGATCCCGGCTGTGCAATGGTAAAAATGAGCACAATTGGAACAAACAGTATTTAATACAATGAAATAAACTGCAAATTGCAAACTCACCAATCAGTATTTCAAACGGCAACCATTTTGGTGATGAATAATATTGATTAAAAGTTGACAGTAACTTAACATTTAAACAGCATTTTTATACTTTCTCACTTTGAACAACAATATTGGGTTCTGGTTAAAGTTCAACCTGTGAACTTCAGAAACATTAGAATTGCTCTAAGTATCAGAAAATATACCATTTTATTTTATCTTAATAGACAGCATTTTTATATAATATTTTGGGTCTTGTTATTTTCTTGTATTGCTTCCTGAGAGGTGAAAATCTTAAGGTACAATGTTCCCTTTCCCAAGCAAATTCACTGCTTTTTTTTTTTCAGAACACACCCATTTCTTAATAAACTTTAGAATCTCCTACAGTTCTGATCATCACTATGGAAATGTTTCCTTCAATTCATTTCTGTTTTTCTTTACCGGTTTTAGGGAATACTTCCTTATCTCCATTTGGCATGTGCCTGTGATCTTCCAAATTATTGAAAGAATAAGCAGTACCCTTGTTTTAACATCCACTTATTTGTTTATTCTCAGGGTGGAATACCTGTGATCTTGGAACTTTGCCCCAACAATAAAATAAATCAAATTGTGATGTCAAGTACAAGGGTGACATTCAAATTTTTTCCCTACTGGTTCTGTGGGCGTGGCTTGGCAGGAACCTGCGACTGAGTGGGCATGGCAAACTTGATGTAACTCATGGCCACACCCACTCAGTCACATGACTCCCCCCAAGCTACACCCATAGAACCCGGTAGGTAAAAATGTGTGTATGAGCATAACAAGGGTTCATAGTGAATGCTGTAGCAAAGAGAATCTGAATTTTTCTCTCTCCATTCACAGCGGAGCTGCTGCTCCCTTTATGGTCCCCCCTGGCCCCCTCCCTCCCGGGGGGTCGAAGTACCTTAAAGGGACAGGCTGCAGCAGCTCCGCTGTGAATGGGGGGAGAAAAGTTCAGATTCTCTCTGCTGCATTTAACATTGAATTCTGTGGCATATCGGAAGCTGTCGGAAGAGGTGAGTGGTGAGCGGGTATCAGTAGGGCTAACCAGAGGTGATTTTTACCAGTTCGGTGAATTGATTCAAATCGTCCCTACCAGTTCACCCGATCCAGTCCGATCCAGTCGAATTTCACCCCTGGTCAAATGGGAAAAGGCTATTTCTGCAATTGTCCTAAGATGATGGGGTTGTCTCCTTTCATATGTGTGTGATATTCATTCATTCATTCATTCATTCATTCATTCATTCATTCATTCATTCTTTCATTTTATTCATTCAGTTTTCTTATCATTGAATGAAAGCAGACTCAGAACAATAGTCAACACTAAATAATCCATAAAAATATCCATGGTATATATAACAAAAATTAAAATTATATAAAATATACATGGAGTCATAAATCTGTTCCTGTCAAAACTTTTAAAAATTTGCAGAAAACAAAAAAATCTTGCCAGAAGTATGAAAGTGGTTTGTCATTGCATTCTTCTGGATGTTGTTTAGGTAGCCCAGTCTAGCATGTTTCCCAGGAATTAAAACAAACAAACAAACAAAGTCTTTGGGGTCTTCCATCCAAGTACTTGCTAGGCCTAATCCTAGTTAACTCGCAAGCTCAGACAAGTAAATGAGGTGTCAAGTTTTTATTGGATAAATCAAACATCTGGAAAAAAGTCCAGACAATTAAATCAGTAGGGAACATGATTTTCTTTCATTGTCGGTAGAGTAACTGAAATTCTTTGTCTATTGATTCAAATACAATTTTTCTTAGGTACCTAATTCTGGTTTAGCATGCTAAATGTGCAATAGAAGAAATACTAAATATTATCTGGGATTTTACCATTTGATCATTTTATAACTATCATGACTTCCAGTTTATTTATATGCCCAATTCAAAGTGCTGGCTTTAATAGTGAAAAATTTTAGTGTTTGAGGCTATGACTTGAAAAAATGCTTTTCTCTATAAATACCCATATGGACCTTGAGATTATTCCCAGAAGCCCTTATTCATATGCCTTCATAAATCCCAGTAAGATTACTAGGAAAAGGATCTTGACATTTCAGTTGTGCAACCTTTACTTAGGTAGGTGAATTAATAAAAATACATTTGTTTCATTGTTTTCCCTTGTTAGTATGACTTGATTGATTTGAATTGATTGAATTGATTTTATTTGCTACTGCTCAAGTATCCACACAATTTTTATTCTTTGCATCAGAGGCTTATCCATAATTAGAGTAAAGAACATTTTATACATTTATTAGAAAACTTATTTGATTTATAATGATTGATTTTTTTTTCTGGGTTTTACTGGAGAGAGTTCACTCGTGAATGTTTGTTACTCAATCACTGAAGCTTTCTTCCATGTGTGAAGCAGCTGTCAGGGTTTGGAACTTGTCCCAGGGGTCTATATAGCTATGGAGGTTCTGTGGTGTTTTGAGTGATGTATGAATCAGGTGATACGATTGTTGCACATTGATCCTGTTTATAAACTTATACAGATTGCTCTCAAAATGTAATCCCAGGTATGCATGTTGTGAATTTTATTAATGTTTCCACTGTGCCATAAGATCTGAAATTCCTATTCAGTTTGATTTTCCATAATCAAGTGCCCTCAAAATATATAGGTCTGCAGTTTTCATTGATTCCAGCCAGTATGTATATATATGTATATATATCAGACTAGAAAATAGCAATAGCACTTAGACTTATAGAGTATATAGCTTCACAGTGCTCTACAGCCCTTACTAAGCGGTTACAGTGTCAGCATATTGCCCCCAACAATCTGGGTCCTCATATTCCCGACCTTGGAATGTTGAGTTTGCTCATGAAATGACTAGAAATGCAGGTCTCTATCTATCTTTATCATCTCTATATTTATCTGATCTATATCTCCATAGCTGTCTTATCTTGTCCTGTCTGTCCGTCCATCTCTCTCGCTCACACACACAAATAAACAACGGCTGTAAATACGGAACAGCTGTTACTAATAAAGTTATCTTGCTTGCTGCGCCTAAAGTGAAATTTATCTGAGTTCCAGTGATAGTGCTTGTGATCTCTTTAGCAGGCATTAGGGTAGATAATGAGGAAGAGGAGGAGGAGGAAGATGATGATGATGATGAAGGTTCAGAAACAAGTAGCCCTCCTGTTACTTATCAGATGAAATCACCACCTGAAGGTTGTTGCACTACCGATGGTAAGACATTAATGTTGTTTGGATGGTTAATTTATAGGCATGCAATAGACCAGCATTCCCCAAACGTTCCGGCTCGGCAGACTGGCAGCAGCAGCAGGGGCAGGGGGCAGGGAGAAGGGCTGGTTTCACATACTCACTCATCCATCACTTCCAGGGTCTGGTTCCAAATGGGCTGTGGCCTGGCACCAGGCCGTAGACCGGGGGGGTTAGGGATTCCTGTTAAGACAGGGGTCTCCAACCTTGGTCCCTTTAAGACTTGTGGACTTCAACTCCCAGAGTTCCTCAGCCAGCTTTGAAGTCCACAAGTCTTAAAGGAACCAAGGTTGGAGACCCCTGAACTAGATGACAATGATTCTTAGTTCACCAGCTACCTGCCAATTCAGGTGGAGTAGAAGTAAACTAGATTAAATCATTTGCAAATATAAACTGTCACATTTATAACGGTTCTAGATCATCTGTAAATGGCATCATTCATAGAAAGCATGCATCCAAGATTAAAAATTGAGCCAGTTCCCATGATAGATTTTAAGATCAAGTTTAGTGAATGACTGTGTGCTAATATTGTATGAAGTTCTTTATATTTATTTATTTATTTATTTATTTATTATTTACATTTTTATACCGCCCTTCTCCGAGGACTCAGAGCGGTGTACAGCAAGGTAAAACATAAATATCAAAAAATTTAAAATACAATATTCATTAAAAATCTAATTCTATACGCTGAATAATTAAAATAGATGTATAAAATTTTAAATAAATTAAACCCTTAAAACCCCACTAACAAACCTATTGATCAGTATATTTTTTTTAAATGAAAATTATTTGAAATAGGTAATTCTTGAGATTTATTATATGCTGCTACACTGCATTTTTTATGTAAAGCTTTGTTTTCCATTTGGAAATGACATGTTGGCTCTTCTAGTGCCAGCATTAGCTTTAGGCATTAAAAATAATCCTATTTGCCACATTCTGTCACAGTCTATTGTATAGTATAGTATAACTTCTAAGAAGCCCAGGCTGTCCAGGGCACTAGGAGACAGCTGTATACTAAGTAAGTTGGCCAGGCACCAGAGTCTGAATGTGGTGTATGATTTAGCCTTCCATTCAGGTGTGAAATCCAGCAAGTTCTGGCAGGTTCTGGAGAACCAGTAGCAGACATTTTGAGCAGTTCGGAGAACTGGCAAATACCACCTCTGGCTGGCCCCAGAGTGGGGTGGGAATGGGGATTTTGCAGTATCCTTCCCCTGGAGTGGGGTGAGAATGGAGATTTTGCAGTATCCTTCCCCTGCCACGCCCACCAAGCCACGCCCACCAAGCCACGCCACGCCCACAGAACCGGTAGTAAAAAAAAATGGATTTCACCACTGCTTCCATCCTTCCGAAGTTGGCAAAATGAGGACCCAGATTGTTATTGGGGGCAACATGCTGACTCTGTAAAGTGCTTGGAGAGGACTGTAAAGCACTGTGAAGCGGTATATACAGTAAGTCTAAGTGCTATTGCTATATACTGAGGGAAACTTAGTGGTGTTCATGCAATTCGCCCTAAATTTCATATAAGACTATACAAAACAAAGAGCCTTTGAAGGTTTTTATGTATGCTGAGTGTGACCATGACAGAATCAAGCAGTCATTCCTTACTGAAGAACAGAAGTTTTGTCATCAAGTTTGTATCATCTGCCCAATAAATGAAAAAGTTGTTTCAAAAAAGGAAATACCATGCTTATGGTATTTCAAATAATAGGTAAGTGCTTGACTTACAACCGTTCCCTTAGTGACCCTTCGAAGTTACAACAGCACTGAAAAAAGTGACTTGTGACCGTTTTTCACACTTACAACCATTGCAGCATCCCTGTTGTCACGTGATCAGTCACTGGTTCATATTTATGCTGGTTGCAGTGTCCCATTGATCCCCTTTTGTAGCCTTCTGACAAGCAAAATCAATGGGGAAGCCAGATTCGTTTAGCAACCGTTTTACTAACTTAACAACGGCAGTGATTCACTTAACAATGATGGCAAGAAAGGTCGTAAAATGGGATAAAACTCATTTAACAACTGCCTCGCTTAGCAACAGAAATTTTGGCTTCAATTGTGGTCGTAAGGAGAGGACCAAAATTCTGTGAATTGGAGCCTATTTGTCCCACCTTCGGCTACTGTTGCAAGTTGGTGAAAAGAATATATAAAACATGTAGGGGATAATTTCCTCAGAAAATTGCACATTGCACTCTTTGCACGTGGGATATTATAAAACAATGACTATGCAATATTTGAAGGGCAAATCTACCCTCTTATAAACATATGGACACAAATACCCTCTTATCCACTAAAAATGTTTTGACTCCAATCCAAGGTTAAAATGATAGCTAGGTCATTTTGGCTTACCAGTGCTTGAACTATACCTTGAATTACTGGGTTATTTTTACACATTTCCACTGCCAGTTTAAAAAAAAAGGTTTAGCAGGGCTTTGTCAATACATCCTGATTATCAGCATTTGAATTATGGAGTTTTGCCTGAAGGTTAAAGAAAAATAAAGACATTTTGAGCAAGTAAGTGAACTTGCTCAGTTGGGGGCGGGGGAGGGGAGCAGATGCAAGAGTTGATTAAAATATAAATTCTGAGTCTTCCCCTCCCTTTCTATTTTTTAAATGTTACTTTTTTTTTGTTTGTGCAATTTTAAAAATGGGAAGCAGAACTCTTGATAATAAAATGAGGGGGGAAAAATCCCAAGCTGTATTTCCCTTCCCATTTATCTTCCCATTTTAAACCAGATTTCATCATAACCAGCTATTTGTTACCTTTTCTTCATTATTAGTTATTGTTCTGTTTTTTAGGTAAACTTTCTGTGCAAACGTTTTCCAAACTGCTGGTTTCTTTTATTTATTTATTTTATTTATTTATTTTGTCACAACAGTATATATAAGCATAAGCATGAAATAACTATATGAAATTGGATACAATCAAAGGAACCTTAGGACAGGAACGATAGGCACGTTGGTGCTCTTATTTTATTTTGTCACAACAGTATATATAAGCATAAGCATGAAATAACTATATGATATATAAGCATAAGCATGAAATAACTATATGATATATAAGCATATATATATAATAACTATATGAAATTGGATACAATCAAAGGAACCTTAGGACAGGAACGGTAGGCACGTTTGTGCTCTTATGCACGCCCTTACAGACCTCTTAGGAATGGGATGAGGTCAATAGTCCTTCGGGAGAAGGGCGGTATAAAAATTTAATAAATAAATAGTAGATAGTTTTGGTTAAAGCTTTTGGGATTATGAGAAGAGACCACAGAGTCAGATAATGTGTTCCAAGCACTGATAATTCTGTTACAGAAGTCATATTTTCTGCAATCTAGATTAAAGCGGTTAACATTAAGTTTAAATCTATTGGTTGCTCTTGTATTGTTGCAATTGAAGCTGAAGTAGTCTTTAACAGGGTGGGGGTCATCTATAAGGTAATGTCCATCAAGCATGTACTTAGTGTTTGGGTTCTTTTTTCCAATATGTAAGACTGAGCATTTGCTGGTTGAGATTTGGAGTTGCCAAGTTTTAGACCAAGCGGTTAGAAGATCAAGGTCTTTTTGAATGGTAGATGTATTGTCGGTGATGTTAAATAGTTTGACATCATCAGCAAAGAGAACACAATTACTTGAGATATGGTCACAAAGATCATTTATGTATAGTATGAAGAGTGTTGGTCCAAGAACGCTACCTTGAGGAACGCCACTCTTGACAGGAACAGGATTTGATAGAGCATTGCCAATTTTGACCACTTGTTGTCTGTTAGACAGAAAAGCAGTTATCCAATTGTGAAGGGGTCCTGAAATGCCATAGGATTTTAATTTTAGGAGAAGTTTATCATATACTACTGAGTCAAAAGCTTTGCAGAAGTCTATGTAGAGTGCATCTATTGCTTTGCCTTGATCAAGATTTGTAGTCTATATGTTTTTATAGTGGAGAAGTTGTAAGTTACACAATAATTTTTTTCTGAAACCAAATTGTTTATTAGAGAGTAGGTTGTTTATTTCTAAGTGGAAGGTAATGGATTGGTTGATGATTGATTCCATTACTTTGCAGGTGATGCAGCATAGAGAGATTGGTCTGTAATTTTCAACTAAGATGGGGTCTCCTTTTTTTTTTTTTATTCAAAAGTTTTACAAAATTTTTTCCCTACTGGTTCTGTGGGCGTGGCTTGGCAGGAACCTGCGACTGAGTGGGCATGGCAAACTTGATGTAACTCATGGCCACACCCACTCAGTCACATGACTCCCCAAGCTACACCCATAGAACCCGTAGGTAAAATGTGTATGAGCATAACAAGGGTTCATAGTGAATGCTGTAGAAGAGAATCTGAATTTTTCTCTCCATTCACAGCGGAGCTGCTGCTCCCTTTATGGTCCCCCTGGCCCCTCCTCCCCTCCTTCAACCCCTCCCCCGACTTCCCGAACGAGCACAAGGTATAGTTAAAAGTAAAACAAACAAACAATAGGACAGGAACGATAGGCACGTTGGTGCTCTTATTTTATTTTGTCACAACAGTATATATAAGCATAAGCATGAAATAACTATATGATATATAAGCATAAGCATGAAATAACTATATGAAATTGGATACAATCAAAGGAACCTTAGGACAGGAACGATAGGCACGTTGGTGCTCTTATTTTATTTTGTCACAATAATGTACACAAGCATCACACAAAATGATTATATAGTATATAAACATATGGACACAAATACCTTCTTATAAACATATGGACACAAATACCTTCTTATCCACTAAAAATGTTTTGACTCCAATCCAAGGTTAAAATGATAGCTAGGTCATTTTGGCTTACCAGTGCTTGAACTATACCTTGAATTACTGGGTTATTTTACACATTTCCACTGCCAGTTAAAAAAAAAAGGTTTAGCAGGGCTTTGTCATTGCATTCTTCTGGATGTTGTTTAGGTAGCCCAGTCTAGCATGTTTCCCAGGAATTAAAACAAACAAACAAACAAAGTCTTTGGGGTCTTCCATCCAAGTACTTGCTAGGCCTAATCCTAGTTAACTCGCAAGCTCAGACAAGTAAATGAGGCGTCAAGTTCTTATTGGATAAATCAAACATCTGGAAAAAAGTCCAGACAATTAAATCATTAGGGAACATGATTTTCTTTCATTGTCGGTAGGGTAACTGAAATTCTTTGTCTATTGATTCAAATACAATTTTTCTTAGGTACCTAATTCTGGTTTAGCATGCTAAATGTGCAATAGAAGAAATACTAAATATTATCTGGGATTTTACCATTTGATCATTTTATAACTATCATGACTTCCAGTTTATTTATATGCCCAATTCAAAGTGCTGGCTTTAATAGTGAAAAATCTTAGTGTTTGAGACTATGACTTGAAAAAATGCTTTTCTCTATAAATACCCATATGGACCTTGAGATTATTCCCAGAAGCCCTTATTCATATGCCTTCATAAATCCCAGTAAGATTACTAGGAAAAGGATCTTTTTTTTTTTTTATTCAAAAGTTTTACAATTTTCCCCTTTCCCCCTCCTCCCCTCCTTCAACCCCTCCCCCGACTTCCGGAACGAGCACAAGGTATAGTTAAAAGTAAAACAAACATATGCTAAAAAAATTTTCGTCCCAACTTAATTATACCCTACAATCATCAATTCCTAACTTCCCCCAAAAGCAATCAAAAATAATACATCATAATCATTCAAAAACAGTCTGATAACTCTTAGTCTGATATCTACGTTGAATATAGTCAATCCATTTTTTCCATTCCTTTAAGTATCTTTCTTGCGTATTGTCTTTCAAAAAGGCTGATATCTTCGCCATCTCAGCCAAATTGGCAACTTTCAATATCCATTCTTGTATTGCTTCCTGAGAGGTGAAAATCTTAAGGTACAATGTTCCTTTCCCAAGCAAATTCACTGCTTTTTTTTTCAGAACATTTTGTAAAATCCACCAAATTTTTATCCAAAAGGCCTTTATGTCCTTACAAGTCCACCAAATGTGAAAATATGTAGCGTCATCACAATTACATCTCCAACATTTTGCTTGCATTTCTGGATACATACACGATAATTTTTTAGGATCTAGATGCCATCTATAAAACATTTTATAAAAATTTTCCCTCAGATTCTGTGCCTGTGTGAATTTAACATTTCTAACCCAAATTTTTTCCCACGTTTCCAATAATATTGGCTCCTGAAAATTTTGTGCCCACTTTATCATACAGTCCTTTACCAAGTCCCTTTCAGAATCTATTTCAAGTAACACATTATACAATCTCTTTATATGCTCCTGAGACTGATTTCTAATTTGCTTTACCAAATTTCCCTCGTTCTGCTCTATACCAATTTTCTGATCTCCCTTCCATCTAGCACGTAGTTGCTCATATTGAAACCAAGTATAATTTTTCCCTTCCTCTCTTAATACTTGCAGAGATTTTAACTGCAAATTACCTCTTTCAGTATACAAAAGATCTTTATATGTAATCATTTCCTGATTCTGTTCTATGTTTATATTTTCTACTGTATGTCTAGGACTTGCCCATATAGGAACCTTATAATTTAGTTTATAAGAGTATTTTTCCAAACACAGAAGGGCATTTCTTAGCACATGATTTGTAAAATCCACCAAATTTTTATCCAAAAGGCCTTTATGTCCTTACAAGTCCACCAAATGTGAAAATATGTAGCGTCATCACAATTACATCTCCAACATTTTGCTTGCATTTCTGGATACATACACGATAATTTTTAGGATCTAGATGCCATCTATAAAACATTTTATAAAATTTTCCCTCAGATTCTGTGCCTGTGTGAATTTAACATTTCTAACCCAAATTTTTTCCCACGTTTCCAATAATATTGGCTCCTGAAAATTTTGTGCCCACTTTATCATACAGTCCTTTACCAAGTCCCTTTCAGAATCTATTTCAAGTAACACATTATACAATCTCTTTATATGCTCCTGGGACTGATTTCTAATTTGCTTTACCAAATTTCCTGCTCTGCTCTATACCAATTTTTTGATCTCCCTTCCATCTAGCATGTAATTGCTCATATTGAAACCAAGTATAATTTTTCCCTTCCTCTCTTAATACTTGCAGAGATTTTAACTGCAAATTACCTCTTTCAGTATACAAAAGATCTTTATATGTAATCATTTCCTGATTCTGTTCTATGTTTATATTTTCTACTGTATGTCTAGGACTTGCCCATATAGGAACCTTATAATTTAGTTTATAAGAGTATTTTTTCCAAACACGCAGAAGGGCATTTCTTAGCACATGATTTTTAAAGGCCTTATCCACTTTTTTGTCATAAATTAAATATGCATGCCATCCATATAACAAATCATAACCTTCTATATTCAAAATTCTGTCCTCTGTTAAATTAAACCAATCACTTATTGCAGAGAGAGCAGCTGCTTCATAATATAATTTAAAATTAGGCATTTTTAAACCTCCCCTTTCCCGAGAATCTTGAATTATTTTCATTTTAACCCTAGCTTTTTTACCTTCCCATATAAATTTGTTAATTCCCTTCTGCCATTCCTCAAGATTCTTATCTTTCTTAATTATTGGTATCATCTGAAAGAGGAATAAAATCTAGGTAAAACATTCATTTTAATAGCAGCAATTCTCCCAGCAAAGATAATTGCAATTTTTCCAAACAATCAACTCCTTCTGAACTTTTGCCATAAAACCTCATAGTTATTCTTATACAATTTCACATTTGATGACGTAATATAAACCCTAAATACTTAACCTTCTTTACAATTTCAAATCCTGTTACTTCCTCTAGTTTTTCTTTCTGTTGTCTGGCCATATTTTTATTATCACTTTTTGTCTTTTCTGATTTACCTTAAACCCTGAGACATTCCCATATTGATCAATTATTTCCAACAAAGATTTACTAGAATTTATAGGGTTTGTTAAAGTAATCACCAAATCATCTGCAAAAGCTCTTAACTTATATTCATACTGTCTAACTCTAATTCCCTCTATCTCCTTTACTTCTCGTATTTTATCCAATAATGGTTCTAGAGTTAAAATAAACAATAATGGTGATAAAGGACATCCCTGTCTTGTTCCTTTCGCAATCTTTAAAAGGTTCTGTTAAGCTACCATTGATTATAATCTGTGCTGTTTGCTCTCCATAAATTGCCCTAATTATTCTTAAAAACCATCTCCAAATTGCATCTTTTCTATTAATTTAAATAAAAATCCCAATGCAATCGATCAAAAGCTTTCTCTGCATCGAGAAAATAAATGCTGCTGGAATAAAATTTTCTTTTCTAAGTACTCCAGTAAATTAACAATCTGCCTAACATTATTCCTCATCTGTCTCCCTTTTATAAATCCAGATTGATCATTATGAATTCTTCGCTGCAGAATCAACATTAATCTATTAGCTATTATTTTAACAAAATCTTATAATCATTATTTTAAAAGTGAGATTGGCCTATAATTCCCAGGTTTAGAACAATCCTGTTCCTCTTTGGTATCAATGAAATAAAAGAGGTTCTCCATGAGGGGAATTCTCCTAGTTGTATCTGATTAAATAATTCCTTAAGTGGACCTAACATCTCATCCTGTAAATTCCTATAATAACTAACTGTAAGCCCATCCGTACAGGAGTTTTCCCATTTTTAATTGTTTAATTACCAAAATAATTTCTTCCGAGGTTATAGGCCGATTCAATTCATCCGTTTGTTCTAAAGTTAAATTTTTAACCTTATATTCCTTCAAATAATTATCAATATCCCTATTCAATATATTATCTTTAAGATATAAATTTGTTAATTCCCTTCTGCCATTCCTCAAGATTCTTATCTTTCTTAATTATTGGTATCATCTGAAAGAGGAATAAAAATCTAGGTAAAACATTCATTTTAATAGCAGCAATTCTCCCCAGCAAAGATAATTGCAATTTTTTCCAAACAATCAACTCCTTCTGAACTTTTTGCCATAAAACCTCATAGTTATTCTTATACAATTTCACATTTGATGACGTAATATAAACCCCTAAATACTTAACCTTCTTTACAATTTCAAATCCTGTTACTTCCTCTAGTTTTTCTTTCTGTTGTCTGGCCATATTTTTTATTATCACTTTTGTCTTTTCCTTAAAGTGTATGCTAACCACCTACCAGGTCTATTTGCATTACAAAAAGTATTATGTTTGGCATATTGTATATTTGTTGCCACCTGATCAGCCATTATCATATTATTTTAAAATATATATAGCAAAATAGATACTGGAGACTGATTATAAGCTGATCTTTTTCCTGCATTCCATTTTTTTCCATTGTGAGGGAGTACAATATATTTTCATTACTATCTCAGTTTTCACATAGCAGAATGTGTACTTTTTAAATGGTGGACCAGTCATTAAGGAGGTCAGACTGAAATTTACCACTTCAATAAAACTTATCCTTAATCAAAACCTTTTATATATTATGTCCACATATTTTATATCTTTTATTTATACACGATATGTGAAAATGTCTGTATATATTAAAAAAACATGGGATTTTAAAAATAGAATTTAGATCAAGTTTAATATAATCCATCTCCTCCCACATATTTGTCATGCCAGTTATAAAAATGTTTTATTAAATTATTGATTACAATCAAAATTCTTTTAATTTGTAAATTAAAAATATTGAGGTGTAACTGTAAGAAAAGAAGAATGAATATTGGCAGAATATATTCTAGATCAGTGATGGCTAACTTTTTCTCGTTGTGTGCTGAAAGTGTGTGACAGCGCGCGTGCGTGTCGGCATCCATAATGCAATGTACGCACCCCGTGCATGTGTGCATGACCCTCCCCCGCCCCCTGCACATGTGTGCACGACCCCCCATTTTGGGATAGCAGGTCTCCCTGCAGCCTCCTGGGCCCAAAAAATGGGCCATGGGAGGCGGGATGCACTCCCATGCTCCATCCCTGCCCCCTGCACATGCACGCACGATCCCCGCCCCCACATATGCGTGTGATTCCCCCCTTCACATGCGCGTGCGTCTCCCACATGCGCCCTGCCCCCACGCATCCTGAAGATCAGCTGGGTGGCAGGAGGCACGCATACACAGTGGAGCTGAGCTGGGCGACGGCTCGTGTGCCCACAGAGAGGGCTCTGTGTGCCAGCTGTGGCACGCATGCCATAGGTTGTCCATCACAGTTCTAGATCATCTGTAAATGGCATCATTCATAGAAAGCATACAACCAAGATTAAAAATTGAGCCAGTTCCCATGATAGATTTTAAGATCAAGTTTAGTGAATGACTGTGTGCTAATATTGTATGAAGTTCTTTATATTTATTTATTTATTTATTTATTTATTATTTACATTTTTATACCGCCCTTCTCCGAGGACTCAGAGCGGTGTACAGCAAGGTAAAACATAAATATCAAAAAATTTAAAATACAATATTCATTAAAAATCTAATTCTATACGCTGAATAATTAAAATAGATGTATAAAATTTTAAATAAATTAAACCCCTTAAAAACCCCACTAACAAACCTATTGATCAGTATATTTTTTTAAAAATGGAAATTATTTGAAATAGGTAATTCTTGAGATTTGTTATATGCTGCTACACTGCATTTTTTATGTAAAGCTTTGTTTTCCATTTGGAAATGACATGTTGGCTCTTCTAGTGCCAGCATTAGCTTTAGGCATTAAAAATAATCCTATTTGCCACAATCTGTCACAGTCTATTGTATAGTATAGTATAACTTCTAAGAAGCCCAGGCTGTCCAGGGCACTAGGAGACAGCTTTATACTAAGAAAGTTGGCCAGGCACCAGAGTCTGAATGTGGTGTTTGATTTAGCCTTCCATTCAGGTGTGAAATCCAGCAAGTTCTGGCAGGTTCTGGAGAACCAGTAGCAGACATTTTGAGCAGTTCGGAGAACTGGCAAATACCACCTCTGGCTGGCCCCAGAGTGGGGTGGGAATGGGGATTTTGCAGTATCCTTCCCCTGGAGTGGGGTGAGAATGGAGATTTTGCAGTATCCTTCCCCTGCCACGCCCACCAAGCCACGCCAACCAAGCCACGCCACGCCCACAGAACCGGTAGTAAAAAAAAATGGATTTCACCACTGCTTTCATCCTTCCGAAGTTGGCAAAATGAGGACCCAGATTGTTATTGGGGGCAACATGCTGACTCTGTAAAGTGCTTGGAGAGGACTGTAAAGCACTGTGAAGCGGTATATACAGTAAGTCTAAGTGCTATTGCTATATACTGAGGGAAACTTAGTGGTGTTCATGCAATTCGCCCTAAATTTCATATAAGACTATACAAAAAAAAGAGCCTTTGAAGGTTTTTATGTATGCTGAGTGTGACCATGACAGAATCAAGCAGTCATTCCTTACTGAAGAACAGAAGTTTTGTCATCAAGTTTGTATCATCTGCCCAATAAATGAAAAAGTTGTTTCAAAAAAGGAAATACCATGCTTATGGTATTTCAAATAATAGGTAAGTGCTTGACTTACAACCGTTCCCTTAGTGACCCTTCGAAGTTACAACAGCACTGAAAAAAGTGACTTGTGACAGTTTTTCACACTTACAACCATTGCAGCATCCCCGTAGTCACGTGATCAGTCACTGGTTCATATTTATGCTGGTTGCGGTGTCCCAGTGATCCCCTTTTGTAGCCTTCTGACAAGCAAAGTCAATGGGGAAGCCAGATTCGTTTAGCAACCGTTTTAATAACTTAACAACGGCAGTGATTCACTTAACAATGATGGCAAGAAAGGTCGTAAAATGGGATAAAACTCATTTAACAACTGCCTCGCTTAGCAACAGAAATTTTGGCTTCAATTGTGGTCATAAGGCGAGGATCAAAATTCTGTGAATTGGAACCTATTTGTCTCACCTTCGGCTACTGTTGCCAGTTGGTGAAAAGAATATATAAAACATGTAGGGGATAATTTCCTCAGAAAATTGCACATTGCACTCTTTGCACATGGGATATTATAAAACAATGACTATGCAATATTTGAAGGGCAAATCTACCTTCTTATAAACATATGGACACAAATACCTTCTTATCCACTAAAAATGTTTTGACTCCAATCCAAGGTTAAAATGATAGCTAGGTCATTTTGGCTTACCAGTGCTTGAACTATACCTTGAATTACTGGGTTATTTTTACACATTTCCACTGCCAGTTAAAAAAAAAAAAGGTTTAGCAGGGCTTTGTCAATACATCCTGATTATCAGCATTTCAATTATGGAGTTTTGCCTGAAGGTTAAAGAAAAATAAAGACATTTTGAGCAAGTAAGTGAACTTGCTCAGTTGGGGGCGGGGGAGGGGAGCAGATACAAGAGTTGATTAAAATATAAATTCTGAGTCTTCCCCTCCCTTTCTATTTTTTAAATGTTACTTTTTTTTTGTTTGTGCAATTTTAAAAATGGGAAGCAGAACTCTTGATAATAAAATGAGGGGGGAAAAATCCCAAGCTGTATTTCCCTTCCCATTTATCTTCCCATTTTAAACCAGATTTCATCATAACCAGCTATTTGTTACCTTTTCTTCATTATTAGTTATTGTTCTGTTTTTTAGGTAAACTTTCTGTGCAAACGTTTTCCAAACTGCTGGTTTCTTTTATTTATTTCTTTTATTTATTTATTTTGTCACAACAGTATATATAAGCATAAGCATGAAATAACTATATGATATATAAGCATATATATATAATAACTATATGAAATTGGATACAATCAAAGGAACCTTAGGACAGGAACGATAGGCACGTTGGTGCTCTTATTTATTTTATTTTTATTTATTTATTTATTTTTGTCACAATAATGTACACAAGCATCACACAAAATGATTATATAGTATATAAACATATATATGAGGAAATACAAGGAAGTATAAGCATATATATATAAGAAAACAAACAAACAATAGGACAGGAACGGTAGGCACGTTTGTGCTCTTATGCACGCCCCTTATAGTCCTCTTAGGAATGGGATGAGGTCAATAGTCCTTCGGGAGAAGGGCGGTATAAAAATTTAATAAATAAATAAATAAATAAATAAATAGTAGATAGTTTTTGGTTAAAGCTTTTGGGATTATGGGAAGAGACCACAGAGTCAGGTAATGTGTTCCAAGCACTGATAATTCTGTTACAGAAGTCATATTTTCTGCAATCTAGATTAAAGCGGTTAACATTAAGTTTAAATCTATTGGTTGCTCTTGTATTATTGCAATTGAAGCTGAAGTAGTCTTTAACAGGAAGGACATTACAATAGATGATTCTATGAGTTAAACTTAGGTCTTGTCGGAGTTCTAAGTTTTCTAAACCTAGGATTTCAAGTCTGGTGGGATAAGGTATTTTGTTGTTTTCAGAGGAGTGGAGAACTCTTCTTGTAAAATATTTC
This sequence comes from Ahaetulla prasina, assembly GCF_028640845.1. Lineage (NCBI taxonomy): Eukaryota > Metazoa > Chordata > Lepidosauria > Squamata > Colubridae > Ahaetulla > Ahaetulla prasina. The sequence continues at coordinate 154,374,821 of NC_080539.1, forward strand.
TGGACACGTTCAATTGTATTGATGTCAGAAATGTGGGGTGGGTTCCAGACAGGTGAGCTGTATTCAAGAATTGGCCTAGCAAATGTTTTATATGCTCTGGTTAGTAGTGTAGAGTTTTTGGAAAAGAAGCTACGCAAGATTAGGTTTACAACTCTTAGAGCCTTTTTTGCTATGTAGTTGCAGTGGGCTTTGGCACTTAGATCATTTGATATGAAAACTCCAAGGTCTTTAACAGGGTTGGGGTCATCTGTAAGGTAATGTCCATCAAGCATGTACTTAGTGTTTAGGTTCTTTTTTCCAATATGTAAGACTGAGCATTTGCTGGTTGAGATTTGGAGTTGCCAAGTTTTAGACCAAGCGGTTAGAAGATCAAGGTCTTTTTGAATGGTAGATGTATTGTCGGTGATGTTAAATAGTTTGACATCATCAGCAAAGAGAACACAATTACTTGAGATATGGTCACAAAGATCATTTATGTATAGTATGAAGAGTGTTGGTCCAAGAACGCTACCTTGAGGAACGCCACTCTTGACAGGAACAGGATTTGATAGAGCATTGCCAATTTTGACCACTTGTTGTCTGTTAGACAGAAAAGCAGTTATCCAATTGTGAAGGGGTCCTGAAATGCCATAGGATTTTAATTTTAGGAGAAGTTTATCATATACTACTGAGTCAAAAGCTTTGCAGAAGTCTATGTAGATTGCATCTATTGCTTTGCCTTGATCAAGATTTGTAGTCTATATGTTTTTACAGTGGAGAAGTTGTAAGTTACACAATAATTTTTTTCTGAAACCAAATTGTTTATTAGAGAGTAGGTTGTTTATTTCTAAGTGGAAGGTAATGGATTGGTTGATGATTGATTCCATTACTTTGCAGGTGATGCAGCATAGAGAGATTGGTCTGTAATTTTCAACTAAGATGGGGTCTCCTTTTTTGAAGATTGGGATGACTGTGGCTAGTGACCAATGTTTGGGAGGGGAACTGGTCGTGAAAGCTTTATCAAAGATTATGGTTAGGGGTTCTTCTATGCACGCCCCTTACAGACCTCTTAGGAATGGGGTGAGGTCAATGGTAGATAGTTTTTGGTTAAAGCTTTGGGGATTTTGGGAAGGGACCACAGAGTCTGGTAGTGCATTCCAGGCATTAACAACTGTTGCTGAAGTCATATTCATATCTTTTGCCCTTTTATGTTCATGCGTCTTCACAATATATTCTGCCGCATCTTCCATTGTAGAATCTTACATCAAGCTAATTAGGTGGGTCTTATAGATGATGAGCTATTCATACTCCCCTTTAGCTTTAGTTTTGTTTTACTGACAAGCTTGATGAAGAATGTTGTCCTTTCTCTTCCTCTCTAGGTTTCTGTCAGACTGGTAAAGACCTCAGGCTAGCATCCATTTTGAATGAACCGATTGAAGTGCCTTCAGGATTTTTACTGGTTGGTGCAAAGTCACCAACCTTACCTGATCATCTTTTGGTGTGTGCTGTGGATAAGCGATTCCTGCCCGATGACTACGGGCACAATGCATTACTAGGTGAGTGGGATTGGTAATTTGTTGTCATTCAGCAACATTAGCTGAACAATCTCATTGTTTGCTCTCTTATCCTCGAAAAAGGACAATAATGAGCATGAATACCAATATAAAGGTTTTGACTCTAGCCTACGCTTAAAAACATAGTAAGATCATTTTGGCTTACCGATGCGTGGATTACATTTTGAATTATTTTTGCACATTTCCGCTGCCATTTTTTTTAAGTTTTAAAAAGTTTTTAAGTTTTAAAAAGTTTCCTTTCTGCTGCCTTGGATGCTTTTATTTTAAGATACGATGTCAGTAGAATAGAATAGAATAGAATAGAATAGAATAGAATAGAATAGAATAGAATAGAATAGAATAGAATAGAATAGAATAGAATAGATTTTTTTATTGGCCAAGTGTGATTGGACACACAAGGAATTTGTCTTGGTGCATATACTCTCAGTGTACATAAAAGATCATGAAGAAATCTAAGGTACAACACTTAATGATAGTCATATCATTAGATAGGAAACCCTTTCAGACAAATCGTTGTCCAATCTCTTCTGAAAAATTTCCAGCGTTGAAGCCTTCACAACTTCTTGAGGCAAGTTGTTCCACTGATTAATTGTTCTAATCAGGAAATTTCTCTTTAGATTAATATTTTCAAATCAAACTTATTTATGATAATTTTAAAATGGATTAATAAACCTCGTCCTTGTTACATAAATCTACCTTGCAAGTTGCCATTTGTGCATCTGACCTTGGAAGTTTAGTCAATCTGATAGGAGGCAGTGGTCGTAGATCTTAGACTTGGACTTGGACTTGGACTTGGACAGGAACAAGAAGGATGACCTAGGTCTAATCTTGTCTCTTTCGCTCTTCTAGCTTGCTTTAATTACCGAACTGCTGACTGGCAGGGGAAAAAAATGGGATAAATCAGTCTCGAAGGAATGCAATATAAAGATGGGATATATAGATAGATGTTAGTGAAATTAATTTTTTGAGTGGAAGAAGATGTCAATCCAGAGTAAACTCTGAAAGAAACTAGGTTGATAGTTTCTAATAAGTCTTAATAAAACTTTTAACAGCTACAGCTCAGATTTAGTGTACAACTTCAAGGAAAACACAATTACCTCTCAAGTAAATTTATTCAAGTATATTTTGAAACTTTTGTTAGAAAGCTATTTTTCATACTGTATATATTTCATTCTTTTACTGGACAGAAAAAGTGTTTGATGTTTGAGTGGCTGTTAGCCGTATTACTAGGCAACAAAGTTCTACAGAGGCCTGCCAATAAAAATCAAAGGAAAACCACGTGAACCCATATAAATAAATTTAAGATTTCAGTTTATAGCCAGCTCTGTGGGAAGGGGCAGAGTAGATAACTTTGTCGAGCAATAATATGTTTTGCTGTAAGATCTTGCTGTCTTTGATGGGTTACAATACAATTGGGCCGCAATAGTAAAGGAATTAAAGGGGCTATAAATTAGCAATGTGTTGTCATTTTAAAGATACAGGGAGTAGTGTTGAACCACTCAGCTCATTCATTGCTCCTGCTATTAACAGTTTAAAGTTCCTAGGGTTGTTAAATCAGAGGAAGTAGTATATGTGTTAATTGCATGCTAAACTACAGGAAAAAAGGATAGTAAGAAACATTTGGTAATAATAATTAATGCTACATTTGTATGTACGTTTGTGAGTATGTTAAATTGAACACTGGTGTTCCAGTAAACTATACATACCAACATTCATCTTTACATTGTGTACATATTCTTTGCATTGTTTACCCAGTGACCGTTTGAGTGCCCTTCAATTCAGTCTCTTTCTAACCTTTTGAATCTGTGACATCTGCAGCAAACAATTATGACACCAAAATAACAACATCTACTCAGTGATGTTTTATTAGGGTTGCCCTGCATCTGATGCCTGATGAAATTTACTTGTATGATGAAGCGGTCCCATGTTTTTCATCATTTTCCTGCTAGCTCTGTCAATGCCCATGATTTAAAGAATTTGAAGCAGAAGTTTATTTATTTACTTACAAGTCTTTGGGGGGTGGGCACTCTAATTAGTTGTCTCTGAGACACATTAAATTCTCCAATCCATAACTGGAATTAAAACACTACAAAATCCAGTTTAAAAATAAATATCTTATAATATATAATATCATAAAACTGGAAGACATACTCCGTTCCTTCTTAAGATTGCTAAGTGTAGCAAATTGGTCCCCATGGCTTCATGGAACAATTTTTTACTAATTTGTTGAAAGCCAGGGGGCAGGGGACTGTGCAAATGTTGAGGTTAATACTGTCCCATGCAGGGGGGTGGTAACTGCTTCTGTGGTCTATGGAGATGGCAGTCTCTGAATGAGGAGACATATAAAGAGTTCCTCTTCTTTATTGGGTGGACAGCTGTTATTGGGAGACATTGATTTTGCAGATGCCTAAGTCTGACCATGTAGCACTTTAAAGGTGTCAGCCTTGAACGGCACCCAAAAACCAACTGGCAACTAGTGCAACTCTCAGAGTAGAAGTGATACATGGGTGCCGTGAGGTGCACCCAAAATAATTCAAGCTGCCACATTCTGGATCACTTGTAACTTCTGAATGCTTTGGAGTAGTCCAGTTGAGAGGTAGGCAAGAGGAAAAAAATGTCTTGCCTTCTGGTGTTTTCCAAAGCACCAGAAGGCAAGACAAGAAACAATGGATGAAAACTAATCAAGGAGAGAAGCTACTCTTCTTCTACTAATAAATGTTCTGTCCTATACATTGGCAATAAAAATCAGAACACCAAATAGAAGTTGGGCGGAAATGATCTCGTAGACGACCCTCATTCTGTCAAGGATTTAGGAGTACTCATCTCAAATGATCTAAGCCCCAGAGCTCACTGTAACAGCATTTCCAAAAAGGCACTAAGAGTTGCTAACCTAATTTGCACAGTTTCTTCTCCGGTAATATTGTATTGCTAACTAAGGCATACAAAACCTTTGCCAGACCAATTCTTGAATACAGCTCATCCTCCTGGAACCCACACTGTATTTTGGACATTAACATGATTGAGTGGGTTCAGAGGTATTTTATGAGAAGAGTATGCCACTCCTCTACTGACCCTATGCCACCAGGCTTTTAACTTTGGACTTGGACAATTTGGAATTGTGCCACTTGCGGTTTGATTTAAGCATAGAACACAAAATTGTCTGCCTTTCACTGACTTCTTCAATTTTAACCACAACAGTACACGGGCAAACAATCAATACAAACTCAAGGTAAACCACTTCAAACTCGATTGCAGGAAATACGATTTCAGCAACAGAGTGGTCAACGCCTGGAATGCTCTACCCAACTCCATTGTTACAGCCTCAAGCCCTCACAGTTTCAACTTCAAACTGTTTACCATGGACCTCACTGCTTTTTTAAGAGGTCTGTAAAGGGGGCATGCATAAGCGCACCAGCATGCCTACCGTCCCTCTCTTACTGTCCCCATTTATTTGTATCTACTTCCTTTGTTTATGTTTATGTTCATACCTATACTTGTCACCTTGTACATGTTTGACAAATAGAATAGAATAGAATTTTATTGGCCAAGTGTGATTGGACACACAAGGAATTTGTCTTGGTGCATATGCTCTCAGTGTACATAAAAGAAAAGATACGTTCATCAAGGTACAACATTTACAACACAATTGATGATCAATATATCAATATAAATCATAAGGATTGCCAGCAACAAGTTATAGTCATACAGTCATAAGTGGAAAGAGATTGGTGATGGGAACTATGAAACGATTAATAGTAGTGCAGATTCAGTAAATAGTCTGACAGTGTTGAGGGAATTATTTGTTTAGCAGAGTGATGGCCTTCGGGAAAAAACTGTTCTTGTGTCTAGTTGTTCTGGTGTGCAGTGCTCTATAGCGTCGTTTTGAGGGTAGGAGTTGAAACAGTTTATGTCCAGGATGCGAGGGATCTGCAAATATTTTCACGGCTCTCTTCTTGATTCGTGCAGTATACAGGTCCTCAATGGAAGGCAAGTTGGTAGCAATTATTTTTTCTGCAGTTCTAATTATCCTCTGAAGTCTGTGTTTTTCTTGTTGGGTTGCAGAACCGAACCAGACAGTTATAGAGGTGCAAATGACAGACTCAATAATTCCTCTGTAGAACTGGATCAGCAGCTCCTTGGGCAGTTTGAGCTTACTGAGTTGGCGCAGAAAGAACATTCTTTGTTGTCCTTTTTTAATGATGTTTTGATGTTAGCTGTCCATTTGAGATCTTGCGATATGATAGAACCCAGAAATTTGAAGGTTTCTACTGTTGATACTGTGTTGTCAAGTATTGTGAGAGGTGGAAGTATGGAAGGGTTTTTCCTAAAGTCTACCACCATTTCTACGGTTTTGAGTGTGTTCAGTTCCAGATTGTTTTGGTTGCACCACAAGGCTAGTCGTTCGACCTCTCGTCTATATGCGGATTCGTCATTGTCTCGAATGAGACCAATCACTGTTGTGTCATCTGCGAACTTCAGTAGCTTAACAAATGGATCATTGGAGATGCAGTCATTGGTATACAGAGAGAAGAGAAGTGGGGAGAGCACACAGCCTTGGGGGGCCCCTGTGCTAATTGTACAGGTATTTGATGTGATCTTGCTTAGCTTCACCTGCTGCTTCCTGTTTGTTAGGAAGCTTGTGATCCACTTACAAGTCTGTTCCGGTACCTGTAGCTGGTTTAGCTTAGTTAGAAGAATGTCTGGAATGATGGTATTGAATGCTGAACTAAAGTCTACAAAAAGGACCCTTGCATAGGTCTTTGGAGACTCAAGATGTTGTAGGATGTAGTAATAAATAAACAAACCTGGAATTAACTTCCTAACAGTGAGAACAATTAACCTTGCCTTCAGAAGTTGAAGGTGGTCCATCACTCTTTTTAAGAAGAGACTGTACAGCCACCTATCTGAAATGGTATAGGGCCCCCTGCTTGAGCAGAGGGTTGGACTGGAAGATCTCCAAGGTCCCTTCCAGCTTTATTTTGATTGATTGATTGATTGATTGATTGGATGATCAACATCAGAAGCACTTCCCATTCCCAGCAGGGTTGCAAATATCACACAAGATGAAGTTGTGCAAAAGGTCTCTTGGCCACAGCTCCAAGAGCTGTGAAACGGAGAGGACTCCTAAATTGAGAACCATTTAGTTCAGGGGAATACAGTCCCTTCCTGTACTAAATCTAGAATCCAGTAGAATCTATCTAGCATTAGTGGGCCTTTAAAACTATGTTTCTTTGTCTTACTAAGATTGAGTTTTAGCTTGTTCCTCCCTATCCAATGTCAGACAACCTTTGGGTACTTAGTATTTTCACAGCATTTCATACTGAGCTAGGGGTTGAGATATAATGTTGGCTGACTTAGACTTCTGGGGAGGTGGGGAATAGAGAACAGATACATATATGAACAGTGGAGACCTGGCTGAGGCAGCGACTGGTGACAGGGTGTCAAGCCCAGGACAGTGGAGTCTCTACAGGTGAAGCCAGTTCATCCACATGTGCTCTGGAAGTTGGAGTAAGCAACTTGGGAGTAAGAATGCTGCAAGCCATGAAAAAAAATCACTCTCAGCCTGAGCAGAGTTTATTTAAGGATACTAGGTTTTCCAAATTTCTAAAGCACATTTGCAATATCACAACTTCAAAAACTATAGAGGTCTTCTGAATAACAGAATTATACTGTGTTTCCCCCAAAATAAGACCCTGTCTTATATTTTTTTTGAAGCCTGAAATAAGCACTTGACCTTATTGCCATGCGCTCAAAAGCCGATTGGGCTTATTTTCAGGGTATGTCTTATTTTGGGGGAAACAGGGTATCAATTGATGAGTGATCCTTGTACCAGGATTAAAAATTAAAGCTAAAATCAAAGAAAGAAATACAAGGATTTAAAAATAATTAAAACCAAAAGGCTTGCTAAGAAATTAAAAAAGTTTAAAAACAACTAGAGGGACAATTGAATTTGGAAATTAAAGTATTTTTTGAAATAATTAAGTGAATAATATAAATCTCCATAGGAAAGAGGATTGGTTAGATGTGACAGAAACATTACACCAACAGCTTTAAAAAAATATTTAGACAATGTGACACTGCTGAATTTAAAAGAGAAACAATTTTGCTTGAGATTAGTTACAGAACAACCTGACAAAGACAGTAAGGAGAAGGTTGCTGAAACCTTTAAAAATTAGACTGGGAGGAATAAAACATGAATACAGAAGAGGACAAGTTATACAGATTCAATGCAAGAAATAAAAAGTCAAACACATGTACCAAGAAATTTATTTTATGACAAGTGCACCTTGTCAGGAAGAAGACAAGGAACCAGGTGCCACAACAGTATATCTTAGAATTTCTCCTCATCTCATGCCAGCAACAAGAGTCTAAAGTGTCTTTCTGTTTGCTTCATTCCCTGGAGCTAGACTTGGAAAATGCAGGACTTGTTTTAGTAATAGAGCTTAATGGTCACTTCTGTTTAACAGTCATTTATTTGTATAGAACTTGTGTAGAATTGCCACATAAGCTCTATCAGTGAAGGTTTCTTTTTTCTTTTACTGGCTGAAAACACACACCCGTACCCACATCCCTGAACAGAATTTAGTTCTGCGTAATCCTAAGGACATAGCTAGGGCGGCTTTAGAGCCAACTTGAAAAGTGATTTTGCTCAGACCTTTTCTAAGTAAATTACCTTAGGCGATGCTGAGATGGGGGGAGGGGTGTCACATTTTCCTACCTCATCTGGACTCTTATTTTCAATATCAACATGCATGTTTCCTGAGGGAATTCTGCTTATTTGTTCTGGTTGAAAACTTTGAGGGATGATATTTGCAGTAGGAAACATATGAGTTAGCCGAAAAAGGTCTTTGGAGCATTTGTTAATTGATTGCACTTTTGAGGGTGGGTGTGCCGGGAGGCATCCAGGGGCTCACAAGCAAAATGACTGTACATTTAAGTAATTTCTTGAGCAATTTTTTGTCTTCCTGTTCCTATTCATGACAAGCAATGATGTGTCTGGAGGGCATAAATAAGGTTCATTTATTGCTTTTGTTTAAAAAGATTGCTTTTGGTTCCAGTTTACTCTGTGACTTGCACTGGTCATACTTGTCTCTCTCTCTCTCTCTGTGTGTGTGTGTGTGTGTGTGTGTGTGTGTGTGTGTGTGTATTCAAATAATTATTCTGGAGTCGGCTCTCCTGTTCGGCAAACCACATCCTGTACTATTTTGTCTCTGAATCAATGCACGGAGGTAGGAAAAGCATTGCAGTACATGAAACTGGAATCCCTCAAATGGCCTTTGTACACCCCTCTTAAAATCAGAACAATTAACAGAAATAAAGTTTTGGAGTTCTGCCTGTAGCATTTAAGACGTCGTCATCACTTGTTTTCTTTATATGTCATCTTCCAGTTTACTTAACTCATTCATTTTGCTGCTGTGACTCAAACATAGATATTTAAAACTTTTTAATATAATAAAAATAGCAACAAAAGAAGCAAGATAAAATGTCAAATCAATAGTATATGAAATTTGCTATAAAAACCAGCTGAAGCATTAGAAGAAACATGACTGGAAATAATGGTTTTAAGCAGCTGCCCGAATAAAGCTCATATTAATAGTTTTCTCACCTCTGCCTATCATCAGTGATGATGCCCCATTAATAGAAGGGATTTTCTTGACTTGTGGAAGTCTTCCAATTTCTCTTCAGTATTTTTTTCCCCTTTGTTTTTTTCTTCCACAGTTCTTCCACATTGTGTTGGTCTTTTAACTATCTCAGTAAAGGTAGCAGTGGGCCATGTTACTTGATCTTGTCAATCACAACAATAACATCTATTTCTGTATCACTTTTCTACTTAACTCTGGATCCACAGGGACCTTAACATCTGTAAAATTGAAATGTAATGGCAATAAAGTAATAATGATGATTTAACAATAAAAATAATTTAGGATTGCAACATAATGCAGCAGAGATCCTATTATATGATCAAAATGCCTATTGTATTGATAAGTTATACACGTTCTCTGACCTTAAAGGTCATAATTTTAAATTATGCAAAGAAATCAATCAGTACAAGTGCAATATGAATTACTGCACCTAGTACTAAATTAGAATCATGCATCTATGTTTTGGATCAACTGTTTTATCAAATTTAATCTCATCTAGAACGTATTAAAAATATCTAGTCTAAAAGATACATAAACAGTAGCTGATAAACCAGACCCCCAAAAAATCTGAGAGAGAGAGAGAGATACACAGGCTATAGGCAAATCACTGATAGATGTACAGAAGTTAACAATCTTACTAGTATGATTCCTCACACTATGTTATATATCTAAAAATTAAAGTTGCACATCCAAAAATATTAGTGCATATATGAAATAGAATCTATTCATTCTTGGAATACAATAATTAAAAATACAAGGATTCTCTCTAGCCCAGAACCTGATTTTCCTCAGTGGCTATTTTAAAAAGAGTCACAAGGTAGCATAGTTTCTACTTACGAATGTACATAAGTCCTGTTTCACAAGTCTAAACAAGCATAAAAACATGCAAGCAGAAGGTGGAAAAAGATAATTTTATAAAGTAATTCTTTCCTACCATCTCCCAATTTCTGGTGCCCTCTAAATTGTGAACAGATTTGTTTGAGTAGAGTCATGTTGTGCAAGAGCAAATTCCAGGCTTCTATGTTTTTTTTTTCTTAAAGTAACGATTATTCACAGGTGTGCTGCCTCTGATCCTGGAGGTTCCATTTAGCTACTTAGTTAATTACACAATATGTTCATAGAGTGGTCTTTTTAAGGTTGTACTTATTGCCACGTGCTAGCCCAATCATTTCATCTTGTTTTAAATATTGTTTTATTATATGCAAGAAGAAAAAAGCCCACGAAAACATATTTCTCTTAGGTACTAGTCTTGCATACATACTCATATCAGGTTGCACAGTTGAATTGGTAATGTTTAAGTCACTTTACTTGAAAGGGGGAGAAAATGGGAAATGAAACATACCAACTGATAAATGCAGTCCGAGTGGTGTGGTGGCCTAGAGGTGGAGCTCTCGCCTCAAAATCTGGAGGCTATCAGTTCAATCCTAGGTAGCAGCAGACATTTTCTTCTTTCTGGGTTCAATGATTAGTTGCCTGCTGTGAATTCCTCATAGGCATAGGGAAGGGCATCCTGCCAGTAAACTCAATTACAGTCAATCACCCTGACATCAACCTGAAGCAAGGGATTGCAGAGTCATTAAAAAAAAACCTGATAATTGAAACCCAAATTTGGAAATAGTTCTGCAACCGACACTTACGTTTGTTCACATATGCAGAGAGGTGAATCCTTCACATTGTTGTACAATTACTCCTCCAGTGTTGAACTATCTGGTTTTTAGAACATTAAGATTCTAGTTTTAATGTCTTCTATTGTTGTCGTGGCTGCCTCCAATCAATTCCTAGGAAAGAAAACCCGTGACTCTATAGATTCAGAGAAAATGTACTTTTCCTACGAATGAACACAAAGCAGCAAAAGTCAGGCAAGGTCTGAAGCAAACACGCATGGAAAAGACAAAATGAAAATTATCCCAGAGGCCACTCCCCAGTAGTCAGGTAGATAAGAGTCCAGTCATTGGCCAGGATGATGTTTTGGGAATGTCTCTGCCCCAGGTGCTCCACGCCTCCCTCTTGCATGCCGTTCCTAGGACGGTTGGCCTTGAAGATGTTAAACAACCCAAGCTGGCCTCTCTGAGTTCAAGCTTCCCAATCAGTTCCCAGCAATTCCACTTTCACACCACCTGCAGGTTTCCCCTCCCAAATGCCCATTGCTCCCTTGCTTCCCGTTTCCATGGCAGCTGGCAGCCAGCTTGAAGGAGAATGATGATGGCAAAACTGACAATTGTTTTCCTGTTCATTTCAGAAGAGCATAAGCACCAAAAGGAAGACTCTCTTATAGTGCCTGACAGTATCATAAAAGCCCAATATTTTTCCGCAAATTTAGCAGGGCAGTGAAATAATAAAAGAGCCTGGGCACAGGTGAAGTACATCTAAAACTAAAAGACTTATTTGGGTCTTTGGCCCTGCCTTGAAAGGTCACAGCACTAAGAGGAATCATAGCGCCTCAGATGTGGTCTGCCAGAATTGGCCAAATAAAATTAACAGACTACTCAACCTTTGGTCAGGGTTGATATGGGCTGGTTTTGAACCAATGACCTTGAGGTGAAAGGCCTTTATCAATTGGACTACAAATATTGATTTCTAGCCATCTTGAGGTCTCAGCCATATGACAGAGATAAATTGGAGCACCTTCTGGTTGGTTTGGCTTCGGTGACCTCTGATTTAACTACAATGCACATGGAAAATCTTTTTTATTTAATTCGTTTACAAGATGAGGCTATTTGTCCTGCCCTGTGCTAGGTCCGGATGCTTGTGTATAACTGGGCATGACATACGATTCACATTTACTTACTGAATTGCTTGAAAATGTCATGCCAGTACAATTTGACTGTATTTTAAAAAGCCTCTCCTAAATATGGGAAATGGGCCTGTAGTTATTCGGAAGCATTTTTATTCCGCATGCAAGTTTGCAAAATAAAAATCCAACTGTGGGGAAAAAAACATTGTGCCCTTATAGGGATTTTGGAAATGTACAGCATAATTCCACTTAGTTCTGCCTTTTAAGGGTTCTTTTAGGCGAACATTTTATAGGCTTTTGCATTTGTTCTCATTAATTAAAAAACAAACTAACTAGGTTCTTTGTGACATTATCTGACTGCCAGGCAGTCAGTCAGTTTTATTCATAATCCGTCCTCTTGTACAAACTTGCTTTCAAAACCTCTGAGCTTGTATTATAGGTGGCAAATTACAGATAAAATACCTGTAGTTAAGCATGGAATCTATTTATCATGGAAATTATTTTAAATTGCTCCTGAACTCTGTTTAGTAGATGCATATAGAGTATAACTGGGAAGAAAATTATTTTTAGTTTTTGGCTGCAATTGGATGTCTTAGAGTGTAAAAAAAATATATTCAAATAAATTAATTTCAAATCCAAGTATTAAAAGACTCTTTCAGTTGTTTTATTTAGTAGTTTGTCTTATAGAAAGTCTAATACTCAACCCAAAACATTATTTTTTATTTTTTGTAAACTGGTGGCATTGGAGCCACCATTAGTACGGAAGAAGATACATTGCTATTTTTCTGCACTGTGGAGCAGCTGTATTTGGGCTGTGTGCCAAAGTCTAATAAGGGATAATTTTCAAATTATCTAGGTCATAAACATCTAAAAAGCGTAATCAAACTTGTAGCTGTTCTGCGATACTAATTTCTTTCCTTTTTCCCTTATTCTTATTATCCATTGATCTTCTTGGCTGAGAGACACAGTGTTTCCACCTGAGTTTTCATTAAAATCTAAATGGAAGAAATAAGATAGGTATTAAAGAGAGGTGTTTTTTTTTAATTTTGAAAAATCTGGTGTCTATGTATGTCTCTTCTTGTGTTCAAAGCTAGCGTTCCTTTTGTTAAAGCCACACAAGCAGACTGAAGCATATTGTATGGACTATTTGATTTACCTTACTGCATCTTTGTTATTGATTATTTCATCAGGTTTCTCTGGAAACTGTGTTGGCTGTGGCAAGAAAGGATTCTGCTACTTTACTGAGTTTTCTAATCATATCAATCTAAAGCTGACCTCTCAGCCCAAGAAACAGAAACATTTGAAGTATTATCTGGTCAGGAATGCGCAGGGGACCCTTACCAAAGGCTCTGCAATCTGCTGGAAGGGGGCAGGTGAGCTAATGTAGCAGTCCTTTTAAAAGGTCTGGAATATCTCTGGAAAGGTTAGAAGTTACTGACACAGAACTCCTTAGAAATAAATCTAAGATGCCAAAGATCATTGACATTTTGTTAAAAGCCCAATAAAACACTTCTAAAAAGTGTAAGTATCTACAATAAAGTCTCCTTTTTAAATGGGGCTTAATAGATCATCAGGAAGGCATAATCACCTCTAGACTCCCAGTATGCCTTCAATATAAGACTGAACCACAATGTATGAGAAGATGGTCTTCTCCCATTCAGTCTTCTCCCATTCATGGAGGAGACAAGATTGGGCAAAATATTTTATTGATATGAAGACGAATTATATGAAATAAATGATTCAAATGACATTTCTCAGGAATGAATAATAATTTATGAGTTTCTTCTTTGAAGCAATAATGTAGGCATGTCTGCTTGTGTTGACATGTAAAATTCAATTTTTGTACAAAAGGTTTGCAAAAACAAGGTGAGCAGTTCTCATTGGATAACAAGCATCTTGGTTTTTTTTAGAATTCAGAAACCGACAATCCTCCTCCAACACTTCTTCCCATACGTTGTTTCAGCCTCCAGAGAATACAGTCTCTTCAGCAACTGTTACGAACGAACCATTCCTAGCAGCACATCCAGTAGGTCAAGCTGGAATTCATCAAACAAGTAAGTACTAATTTTTCTCTCAAATGTTCCAATCTGGATTTTCCATTCGCTTGGTATGTCAAGTCAACTTGGATGGATTGAAAAAACAGCACGGCTTTAGCATTTCATATAAACTAAATCACTTGGGGGAATACATGCACCTTGCCTATTATTTATCACCCCTGATTGAATAAATCTGACACTGAGTTACCGGTAATCCATTTTGGCAGCTTTGCAAAACATATTAAATCGTAAAATAATCAAACTGGCTAGATTTACACTTTAGGCAAGGGCAGAAATGAATAAATAAAACTAATCAAGATTAACTGAGGCTAGTGTGCTATGCATATGCAGCTGGTGGTTCTTTAACTTAACCTAATTTAACATGTTATCTGAACACAAAATAGAAGTGTTAAGAGGGTCAAATGCCCGTGATGAACCATGGATGCATAATTCGTATTTCTGCTTCAGATGGTATTTACCGCCAAGAATAGCCTGATATGCAATGATTTCTTTGAAATGTGAGATATAGTTCCACTTCCAATAATTCTTTGACAGTTGGAAAGCAGTTGTTGATCTCTTTGGTCTTACAATATGAACAAAGTTAGAGAGTTGAGTTAACTTATTTCTAGGTCAAGTGTGCTATATTTGAAACTGCTTTAAAGCCAGGGCTTTTAACATGCACATAAGTAAGGAAATGCCTATGACTTAGACTTTAAATCACCTCACAGCTTCATCTGACAGGAAAAAAAAGCTAAACCAAGGCTTTGTAGGGCTGGTCCTATATTGAAGATATAGGGATTAATTATATCTAAATGAAAAAGAATTTTGTTCATTTTAAAAAATCTGGATCACCTTGACAAAATCTTGGCTAGTGAATTCTTTGATTTGAAGAATGATAATGGTGGTTGAGTAACAGCTCTATAATTTCATAACCAGGAAAGCTGGTTGGGTGATTTTGAGCCAGTCATTCGCTCTCAGCCCAACCCACTTCACAGGGCGGTTGTTGTGGGGGAAAATAGGAGGGGGAAGGAGTTTAGGTGGGTTTTTTTGCCACCTAGAATTATTTGTAGAAATAGTAAAGGTGAGAAATAAATCAATCAATTTAAAAATAAGTCCCATAGCTTCCACCATTGCTACGTCTTTCTGTATCTGCATTGTGAATTGCCAATTGCTAAGAATTCTGGAAATGACAATCCCAGGTTGCCAGGTTAGAAAAGGTATTATCAAATTTATATGGCACTGGTTGATAAAGGCCTAACAACGGGAATAATTATGGTGAAAACACTGTAAGCCTTTCCACTGCATTCATTTTGGTTGATGGGGCCTTTTCTAGATAGCTATTTCAATTCTTAAAATAACATTTTAAGTATTTATTCAGTCTTCAGAAAAGTCTCCTGCCCTAGTAGAAAGAGGTGCTTTCTTAGGGAGCTAAAATAATCCTTATTCATTCAGAAGTAAGACTCGTACAATTCAATGTGATCCTCTCACAAAATTATTGAATGGAAGTGCAAGCCGAACTTTGATTGTGCTTTTATTTAAATCCATTCACTAAAATATGACGTTTAGACTTCATTATACCAATTGTGTTAAAGTTTGGATTAAATAAAATAACACTTTTCCTATTTAGTAGTTTTTTTGAGAAATTTACAAATGTGAGAAGGTGCATGGTACACTTGTTTATTTTTAAAAAGTGTATGATATTAAAAGACGAAATAGTCTGCATCACTGTGGAATTAATGTTCGGTACTAAATGCAATAAAACCAGCATATAACAGAAGTGGAAACATCTGTGAGAATAAATTGGTTGCTTAGTGAATGATTAACATTGGACAGAGAATGAACAAGAATGTAGGAAGTGCTCTTGGTTTTTTAATGGATTTACTAATAAAAAGTGGTGCTGTTAAAAATTTATTGACTGGGTACATGAATGTTTATGTACCTTTGCAGGCAAAGGCGGCATACGTTGTCTGAGAAACCTAATGATTTTCAGTGAAATAAAATTGTATAATGGTGGAAGGAGTATGAATCTGAATCTGAGCAAACATAAAAAATAAGTTAAATGCAGCATGAATGGATTATTAAAATGTGTTTTAAAACAAAAACGAGGGCTAAGGCGTGAAGCTTGGATTGAATTCAAAAGTGAATCATGAAATACATTAGTGACAGAATGGAAAAAGAAAATAAATATGGAGGAAGAGTGAAAGGGCCGAGAAGAAAAGAAAATCTGGAAAAAATAACTGAATCATCCCTCATAAAAAAGAGATATGGGAAAATTAAAGAACAAGAGACAATATTTGAATCATATACCAAACTGATGGAAACTAGAATACTTTTTGAAGCTAGAGAAATATAGAAATATAGTCAGGTACGATGAATGGTGCAGTATAGATTTAGCTATATTTCTCTTCCCTTTCTCTTATTTCACATTTTTAATTCTGTGGCTTACTGTTTCTCACATCTGTGATTTGTATAATATTTTTACCCTAAAAGGGAATGTGGCAAGTAATTATAATGAAAAAACCCTGAAGTTAGATATTAAAGATGGCTAAAATTAACCAAACTAACGCTTACTCTTATAAAATAGAATAATTCCCCATCTGTGGTTGTGGCCATTTTAAAAATCTTTTTATCAGTTTTATTGCAATTTCTTTGATTGTTGCGAGCCTCTCAGAGTTGTTGGGAGTCAGTTGGTATACAGGTTTAATAAAATATTATTATTAACTAGCAGATTGTTATTGCTAATAAGAAGGAAGATCTTATCTTTTGCTACTTTTCTGAGTTCGCTGGAGCAATGAATATTTCTAAAAGCTCTAAAACATGAAGGTGAAAGTGCCATTATGTTGAAGACTTATGTGCTCACTTATGTACTCATGTTCATTAGCTATATGGGCATGTAATAGTGGTTCCCTCAGCCAACTCACATTTCTTAGATGCTCCTATTTTATAATCTGAAATTCTGAATATCTGTTTAACAGATACAACTCTAGTGACTTTAGTACAAATGCACACATGTTCCATCCATTCAGCTGTATAACTTGATGGGGTCTACGACAACTCACCACGGCCAGTTCACTGCGGCCAACTTGCCACACCCAACTCACCACGGGACAATTCAATGAGGGATCAGTTCCTTTTATTATTCATGAAAACATTACAAAAGCTGGTAGTCATAGGAAGGATTTCCTTTGATACAAGAGAGAGAATAATTTTGATGAAAATGTGGTCAACAAAAATAAAAGGAGCTAAGTGAATCTTGTGGTGAGTTGACCACAACAAATTGGCCACAGCGAGTTGGCCGTGGTGAGTTCTCCGATTCTGACTTGATATATGAAAAAGCACCACACTGCTGACTGTTTTTTTTCCCCTTCACGTTGACCCAGCTCCTGACCACCTCCCATCAGCTACTTGCCATCCAGCCTACAATGGGAAAGACTCTTCTTATCAACACTCACTAAAAAGCAATTCACCTTCCGTGACAAAACCATCGGCATTAGGTATCTTATTTTGTTTGTGCAATAACATGCTTGCGTATTCCAGGCACTGGAATTATGTTCAGGCTAAACCAAGTGTGGACTTGCATTCACACAGTGGAATTTAGCCTTGCTTTTGGAAGAAGAAGAAAAGCTATTTCTTCACCAGGGTTTTGTTTTTTTTCCACCAGGAGACAAATACCATTGGACTTAGTCTATAAGTACTGTATATAAAAATGATTCTGCTAGCCCATCTGTTTTCAAGCACAGTTCAATTGGAGCTTGCTTTTAAGGCCCTATGTAAATTGAAGCCATGGGACTTGAAGTATTTACAGTATAAACCTGCCAGTATATGGAAAATTTCTCCTCTGGGTGGGTCTGCCAATACTGGGCAAGTATTGATGTGAGATAGGAGCTTCCAAGTAAAAATAGCCCATCTATTGGATACGATGGCTTTCAAAAAGTTTATTTCGCACTTGCTTTCATGACCTTCGGCATCAAAGCAAAAGCTTTTTCTTACTGTACTTTGTCTCCCTCCACATATGCATAGGTCTATGAACATGAGTATTTGGAGGACTGCCTCTCCTTGGAGGTGTCTGCCCCTCCTGCTAGTTTAGATAGAGTGGGCGTGTTTCAGGTCTCCTCCCTTAAATGTTGTCACCTGATGGGGCTTTGGAGGTCCACCTTCTTGGTGGCTGCCCTAGGCCAGTGATGGCAAACCTCTTCGGCGCCGAGTGCCAAAAAGGTCGCACAGAAACGTCACGTTCGTTCATCAGGGCCACACTCCGGAAAAGCCAAACTTCTGGGTTCTAGCGCACATACGCGCCTGCTGATCAGCTGGCTAGTGTGCATGCACATGCCGGTTTTCAGCATTGCCATGCATGCAAAGGGATCATACTCCGGAAAAGCCAAACTTTCCGGGTTCTGGTACACATGCACACCTGATAATCAGCTGGCCGGTGCGCATGCACATGCTGGTTTTCGGCACTGCCGCGCACGCAAAGGACAGCTGATCGTCACACACGTATACGGATGAGAAACCTGGAAGGCAAACAGGCAATGCCATGCCTGCTGGGCAACATGGCCAAAGTGGCACGCATGCCATAGGTTCGCCATCATGGCCCTAGGCCTTTGAAATAGTCTTCCACTGAGGAATTCCTACCCTTTTAGCTTTCTTTATGGCTGTGAAGACATGGCTCTTTCCCCAAGCCTTGGGCTAGGCCGGGAAGTTGAGCTGTGAGAAAGTTCGGTCCAATGCAGAAGAGAAAGTTACCTTTGGTTTCAACTAGGTTTTAAGTATTATTGTGAGCTGCCTAGTCATTGTATGAGATAGGCAACCATATAGGTCCTGCAAATAAATTAATGAATGAATGAAAAAAAATGATGTACACTGTAAAAAAAGAAATAACAGACAGTGTAAGCTAGTATATTCAAATGTTAAACCCAAATATCAAAACTGCTCATCCTATATTCATGTTGACAGTAGGATTTGCCAAGGAATTAATCTCACGTAACTAATTCAGACATTTCTAAAAACTTGCTACTTAGCATTAAAACAGTGCTCACTGCCTTTGATTTTGTTTTCTCTTGGGAGGTAGGAGGGAGGGAGGCGGTTCAGTTCTAATTCTACCCTACACTCCTGGGATTTCCTGTTTTCCAAACCCATCAGATCCAACTAAAAAAAAAGTCCTAGGCAGATTAGGGCAATACACAGCACGGCCATTTTTACCAGAAAAGCTCTATTTCATTTCCTTGCCTGCTCAACCTTAGGTGCAAACAAAACTTTGGTTTACTTGAAAACTCCTGTCGGAGGATTTACCCTTGAGCAAAAGGTTTTATGGAAACTTGTTGCTTCTAAAATGTGTGAACTTTTTCTGGCTTTTCTCTGTGAATTTGCTAGAGAAAAGCAAATGACGGAGATGAATAATAATATAAGTAGTGTAGGCTGCCCTCATGCGGAAAAGTTGTGAAATGCAAGGGAGCAGAACAACAGGGAAAACCTTTGCTTGTGATGGAAGGCATAATCTCGTGCTTTCTTCCCATTTAAGTTAGAAGCTGGCAAATTAAATGATCCACCCAGCATCCTATTTGTGGCCTGACGGTTCCTTGAATGGATGTGGTCAAAATTTTTGGAAACCTGCTGCCACTGCAAACTTTGGGCTGAAAGTTTCCACCTCATGATGCCATGACCTGACTGGCTATGTCCCTTGTGGGTTCCAGGCAGATGACAACCCCAAAATGATACTTCCATATCCAAAAGTGATTACTTCAGAAGTTCCAGGTTGAACAGGATGTGCTTAAGCATTTTTAAAAAATAGTTCTGGAAAGGCTGTAAATTTAAATGGCAAGTAGCCAAGGTGAAATGATTTGCAAAATTTAAAAGCATGGCTACACAAAATCTTCTCGGCTCTCTTTCCTTGAGATTTGTGCTTGCAAAGCAGACATCAAAAGAGAAAAGGCTAGACTGCCCACCTGATGCTCAATAAGGCACTGTCACTGTTGCAACGAAGTTCTGAAATAATATTGCCCCTATTATCAGTCCAAAGGCATTGTGCAGATGTTTTTCTATCGAGAAAAGATAGAAGAAACAGTGAGAAAATAAAGGAAGATTAGAGATTGAAAGTGATGTCTTTTGGACCCCAGTTAATATTACAGGAATACGTTTGGACAATTAAACCTCACTGGAAGCACCTTTATACTCAGACTGAGGTAGAAATGGACTCCTATGTATGAAGCAGGATATATTTAAGAAGTATTACAGCCTCTGTTATTCAGTTATTTTATTATGGCTCTTCTTTACTGCTGAACCTACATAAACTCCATACCATGTTGATAACAAAACAAAAAAAACTCCTGTTAAAAATAGTATGACACGATCACTACGCAGAATTTTAACATCTAGTTTCAATATATGTTTGTAAAGGGTCTTTTCTCTCTAGTGTTTAAACCATTTAAAATTGCTTAATAGTCTGTTGAATTTATATTGGTTCTGTCTTTAATGTACCACTGTGTTTTGTTATATACACTCTCTTGTGCTTGTTGTAAAAGAGTCAAGTGGCTTTTAAAGTATGACATGCAAATTTTCAGGTATGTGCTTTCACCAAGGAAACAAAGTAGTTTTGGTATCCTTATCGTTATCTAGGTACTTTAACAAACCCGGGACCTCCCAAAAAACGCCACAAAGGATGGTCACCAGAGTCTCCCTCCTCCAATGAAGCCTGGAATATGCAGTCCAACTCACAAATCCCAACTAGAAATAAAAATGGTAATCAAAGATATATTTTAGGGTTAAGATTCTACTACAGAGATTCTTATTGGATGCCCGTTTGAAAGTTAGCAAATTGTTCTGTATAACTTCTTTACAAACCCTTTCTGATAGAATAGGCTGTGTCTACTATATAGTCTCTGAATGTGAATGAATAAAAATACCCATGCTGTTGAGTTGAAGTTCACTGAATTCACTCTGCAGTCTTTAGCAGAAAAATGGATTATGTCTCCGTTGCTTCTTAAAGCTGAGCAAATGTCAGACTTTATTACAGGTAGTAATGGTACTGGTAGTACCTTGATGAAGGTATCTTTTCTTTTAAGTACACTGAGAGCGTATGCACCAAGACAAATTCCTTGTGTGTCCAATCACACCTGGCCAATAAAGAATTCTATTCTATTCTATTCTATTCTATTCTATTCTATTCTATTCTATTCTATTCTATTCTATTCTATTCTATTCTATTCTATTCCTCTACTTAACAATCATTCATTTAGTGATCATTCAAAGTTAACAAAAATAGTAAAGAAAAAGTGACTTTTGACTGTTGCAATGTCCACGTAGTCATGTGATCATGATCTGGGCACTTGACAGCCAGCGGCCATTGATCACATGGTCACCAATTGCACCCTTTCCAGCCAGCTTCCAACATGCAGTGGCAATAAGGAAGCCAGCAGAAAAAGTCACAAGTCACAGTCACACCACTTAACAATGAATTTTCCTATCCCAGTGGTGGTTGTAAGGTGAGGACCACTTGTAAATGATACCTCAGGTAATTATCAGACTGTCTCAGGCAGCATCATATGTGATTTTTTAAAGCAAGTTATTAAGAAATTCTTATTAATTAGTAAAATAATGTAATCCTAATTAAAATGCATCAATTTTGTCTGCTTCTTGTGGTGGTTTCTCATCTTCTATTGGGATAGAGGCTGAAGGTGAATGAATGCTATGTTAGGAGATCAGAGTTGGGACTGAAGGTTGGACAGCTGTAGCAATAGCACTTAGACGTATAAACTGCTACATGGTGCTTTACAGCCTTCTCTATGCGGTTTTACAGTGTCATCATATTGTCCCCAACAATCGGAGTTACCATTTTCCCGACCTTGGGAGGATGGAAGGCTGAGTCAACCTTGAGCCTGGTGAGATTCAAACTTCAAATTGCAGGCAGCTGGCAGTCTGCAGAAGTAGCCTGCAGTACTGCACTCTAACCACTGTGCCAGCACGGCTCAATAGAAGCAATATGGAATTGGTTGACTGAGATTTAAGAACAAGAGGAATGTAGTAGAGACAGGAGGGAAGGAGGAAGAAAATAGATCACTGGGATCACAGCTAATGACAAAGGCCTTGATTCTGTGTTCTCAATAGGTGTGGGAACTGCATCTTCCCAAATGATTCTAGCGCATGAATTCTGGAAAAGTTAAAATACTTTATTTTTCCTCTCCGTGCTGGTTTTTTTTTCTTTTTTCTTTTGGCTTATTCTTTTAAATCAAATTTTAAACTGATTTTCAGATGGCGGAGGAGGGCTCCCCAGTTTACCTCATGCTACTTTGGTAGGACCAGCATCTTCTCCAATAGTGGCTTCAGGGGAGCCAGTTTCGGTTCCTGAAAATTTGCTTAAAATATATAAAGCAAAACCAGTCATATTTAAAGGTAAAGCAATTATATGAAAAGACTAACATCTTTAATGCAAGTATATCTGTTGTTGTTGTTGTTGTTGTTGTTGTTTAAAAAAAACCCTTGTAACACATTTATGCCTCTTGATATTGTGCACTTGGGATCCACTTTGTTATGTTTTGCTTCAACAGGGCATGGGAACTTCCCTTACCTTTGTGGGAACCTTAATGATGTCATAGTGAGCCCTCTTTTGTATACATGTTATAAGAATGCACAGTCTCTGTCTAGGTCTTATGAACAATATGGAGCCTCCACTGTACAGCCAATTTCAGAGGAAATGCAGCTCTTGTTAACAGTGTACTACCTTGTTCAGCTTGGTGAGTTTATTCAATCAACATCCTATTTCAGATACTCTTAGAATTGTCAGTTCAAATTGTTATTGAAAAGGTGATTTCTTAAACTGGAATAGAAACCTTTTTTTTATCATTATTATTTTAGCTGGGTGCACATATAATGAGTAGCTCCAGTAAATGTCACAGCCCCCCCTGTGCTTGGGCACAGATTGGATCCCTTATCATTTCCTTTGATTTCCTGTCTTCTGCATGCATAATATTTTGCTTTAAAGTGTTGTCAAAAGGTGTAATTTATGGACTATAATCTCATATTTTAAAAATTTAGTGGGGTTTCCTTACTTAAGAAAAAAAAAACCATTCTGGGAAAATGTGACCATGGTTGTCCAATTGGTGCTTTTTTTTTCTTTTTTCCCAAAAGGCAACTGGACTTTCTTGATTTTTTCCTTTGAAAATATTTAACTTCTTATCCAATAAGCTTCTTCAGTCTAGGAAAATGTAGGGAAAAGTTATTTAATCAGACCATTTACATAGTTCAGATGTTAGTAGAGAAGTAATTTGTGCACAAATAAATGTGCTTCATTTATTGTGTATTATATAATAAATATCATTTCATGGTAAGACTAAAATAATCTTTTTATAACAATAGTGTCTAATGTGAGACTTGAAATAACTGCTCCTATAACTTCTGGAGATAAACAAGAAGTGTTTTCTCCAATGGTAAATGTTCAAATTAAAAATTGCAGTAATTCATTTATATTGAACATAAATTTATTTTTTTATGACACTAACCTTTTACATGAGCAGTTTCTTCTTTTTTATTTTACAATATTTGTGTGTCTCTTTAATTCATCTTTCTTGGATGTGATTTTAAGACTGTCAGTATTTTGGCCATATATAAAAATTACAGCAATCTGCTGTTTGGAATGAGTTTAATCTCATTCCAAACAGCAGATTGGGTGAAATCCAGCAGGTTCTGACAGATTCTGGAGAACCGGTAGCGGAAATTTTGAGTAGTTCGGAGAACTGGAAAATACCAGCCCTGGCTGGCCCCAGAGTGGGGTGGGAATGGAGATTTTGTAATATCCTTCCCCCAGGAGTGGGGAGGAAATGGGGATTTTGCAGTATCCTTCCCCTGGAGTGGGGTGGGAATGGAGATTTTGTAATATCCTTCCCCTGCCATACCCACCAACCCACACCCACCAAGCCACACCACGCCCATCAAGTCACACCATGCCCAGCAAGCCACGCCCACAGAACTGGTAGTAGAAAAATTTGGATTTCACCCCTGGTTTAATGTAACCAGAGAAGTGAATATTGTAGCTTGGATAGCAGATGACTCTCTCCTATTCATCATCATTTTTTGCTTTTCTTATTTTTCCCTAGCTTCAGACCAGGTACCTTTGATTGAGGATTTGGAGCAGATCTTCATGCGTTCATGGCGGGAGATGTACCTCTCTGAAATCCGTCAGTATCAGCAGGCCATTCCTCAAGCTTTTCCTCACATTCCTGGCCCCATTGCCCCGGTCACCTCAGCTCAGCTCCCCTGGCTAGCAGGCTTGGCAGCCAGTTCATGCAACGACAGCGTCCACATCATTGAGTGCAGCTATTCGTTGGCTGAAGGGCTTTCAGAAATGTTCAAGATGCTCCTTGAAGGAAAGCTGGCAAAGACCAACTATGTGGTGATCATCTGTGCTTGTAGAAACAGAACCATAGACTCTTGCATTGTGGTTACAGGTGAGCAAGTATGAAACACACTACATACGCAAGTGTGCGAGCGTTGTTGGGTTTTTTTTCCCTCCCTTCTGAGACCAATGAAATGCTTACTTTGTCCTATTTCCTACTTGACAATGAATAAGGCACACACATGGAAATAGTGCCTCCTATCATCCCTTTTTTTTTTTACTGTGCTTCTCCAGTCAGAGAACTTCAGCTACATTTCCATCAAGCTATGTCTTCTTGCCTTGAATTTCAATGTTTGTCCTCTATCTCGATAAAAATAGGTATGACCTTTGAACAGTAGCTGTGGAGGGATTCCATCCCGATTACCTTGGTTATGGATACACAGGCCAATCTACACACAATATCAAATTTTTTTCTATTTTAGATAAATGTAATCCTACAAGAATATCCTGTTTATCTCTTACCGTTGCCCCACGTTCTCCTGTAGCTGCATCTTCAGGCTCTTGCTACTTTCCACAAACGATGTTGTGCAGCGTTGTGGTTCAAGCTGTGTCTCTTATCATTATGCAAGTGTCACAATATACAGAGAAAATGTACAGGGCTTGCATCAGAGTTCCCCCTAGCTTAGTTTATCACTCCCACTCCCCCCGAAGGTATTGGTGCTCTCCCATAAAAAGGACTTGGAAGCATTAGCAGACAAGCAAAAAATCAAATAAATGAAATGAAATCGGTTGTCCTAAGATTTGTATCAGAAGAGATACAGAATGTAGATTTTCATCATAGACAGGCAAAATATATCAACTACTGGCTTTTTATTAAAAGAACCATATTAAGTCTCTTGGGGGTATTTATTTTCTGGATAATTTCTCATGTTGTGAAATCTTATTAAGATAGATGTTAATAAATGTGACATATTATTTGATGCCTTTATCATAACATGAATTATTAATTGAATATTCACTTCGTAAGATTAGCTTGGCCAGAAGGTCATGCTACATACATACCGGGGGGTATGGCTTAAGCGGGGCTGGCTTAAATTTTATCGATTTTAAATTCTCTATTAATAATTTTAAATGGGGTTTTAGTTTATTATATATTTTAAACTTTTTAGGCTAATTTAAAATAAGTTTTTTAATTTGTATTTTAAATTGTACATTGTATTGTCTGTTTTTATTTTGCCTGTACACCGCCCTGAGTCCTTCGGGAGAAGGGCGGTATAAAAATCAAAATAATAAATAAAATAAATAAATAAAATACCTGAACATTGGAGTTCTT
Organism: Ahaetulla prasina; assembly: GCF_028640845.1. Lineage (NCBI taxonomy): Eukaryota > Metazoa > Chordata > Lepidosauria > Squamata > Colubridae > Ahaetulla > Ahaetulla prasina. The sequence goes on from NC_080539.1 coordinate 154,400,444, forward strand.
CCAAGACGGACATTTATCAAATCATCTTCTGGCTGCATTCACAATATTTTATGAGATTCCAGACTATTTATGATCCTTCTTTGTTTTTCTCTGTAACTTTTTCTGTCTTTTTTCTTTCTTTCTTGGGTAAAATCTCTTAAGGAAAGGAAGATGCACTTTTACATGCAGGCATTTGGGTTTTTACATGATTTACTGCTTGGTGATTTGAATATGTTTGGCTTTCATACCATTATTTATAGTATTTTGTAGATTTTTTTAAAATATGATTTTTTTTCAAAGAATGCTGTAAATACAATAAATGTGTAAATAAATCATTCTTGCCAGATGCTGCATAGTAATATCCCTCCATCTAGTTGCATTTATTTATTTATTAAATAGATATGCCATCCATCTCGCCGTCAAGCGACTCTGGGTGGCTTAAAACCTCATGAAAAGGTTCAAACTTTAAAATATTAAATATTAAATACATAAATTAAATAAGTTAAAATCAGAATATTCTGGGGTTGAGGTGGGATCTTGTTTTTAATTATGTGGTTAGATAATTATTATATAATTAGGGTAAAAGCAAGTTATTTAAACTTAACAATAAATTGTCCTTTACAACACAGGACTAAATAAATGGCATTTCTTTATATTCACCAAAGAAGACAGTCTTTTCTGCAGAAATTAGAGCCTAGGCTCATTTTTAGAAGCTTTAAAATTGGTTCAGGAACAGAGCAAACTGAGTAACACCATGAAGTAAAATATTTTTGTAAATGTACTGTTCCAAAATTAAACTGCAGATCTAAAGATTCTTTTTGCTTTGAATATTCTTGGGCCTTGACCAGCATAGATACTGCTGATTCAAAAGTTAGTGAGAAAAAGAGCTAGATCATTATCTGCAATATATTCTGTCTTTCCTTCTTGGAACTTCCATATTTCTGATTTCTAGATAGTCTCTATTCCGATATCAACCATATCCAATCAACCTATCATCGGCATTTTTTCACATTTTATTTGTTTTTTTATTCCCCAAACTAGTATCCCTATAATACTTTTGACTACAATTTTGATTCTTACATATAATATAATAACAGAGTTGGAAGGGACCTTGGAGGTCTTCTAGTACAACCCCCTGCTTAGGTAGGAAACACTACACCACTTCAGACAAATGGTTATCCAATATCTTCTTAAAAACTTCCAGTGTTGGAGCATTCACAACTTCTGGAGGCAAGTTGTTCCACTGATGAATTGTTCTAACTGTCAGTAAATTTCTCCTTAGTTCTAAGTTGCTTCTCTCCTTGATTAGTTTCCACTCATTGCTTCTTGTCTGGCCATCAGGTGCTTTGGAGAATAGTTTGACTCTCTCTTCTTTGTGGCAGCCCCTGAGATATTGGAACATTGCTATCATGTCTCCCGTTGTTCTTCTTTTCATTAAACTAGACATAATCAGTTCCTGTGACCGTTCTTCATATGTTTTAGCCTCCAGTCCCCTAATCATCTTTGTTGCTCTTCTCTGCACTCTTTCTAGAGTCCCCACATCATTTTTACGTTGTGGCGACCATAACTAAATGCAGTATTCCAAGTGTGGCCTTACCAAGTGCCATTATAAAGTGGTATATATCAAGTGACATATGAGAATATGGAGGTTATTCTCAGACCTGGAGGATTTCTGGCTGCAGAAGGATACTTCATGCTCTTGGATCTGAGAAAAATAATCCTGACTTTGATTTAATGGAATTGTGATTCTGATATTTCTCTTCATCTTTTAGGGAAATATCAAGCAAGAATACTCTCTGAAAGCATGCTCACTCCAGCAGAATATCAGAAAGAAGTTAGCTATGAGCTAGTTACTGGGAAAGGAGACGTTCTTGGACCATTTTTCAGTTCTCTCTGCCCAGGTAGGCCATGAGACCTTTACAGTGTCTTTGCAGGTAGGTTTTTTTTCCCCCATGGTAAAAAGCAAGTGTGTTAAGAAAGAACAAAAGTAGATCTGGGGCACTAATTGGCTAGCATTTTTTCACACTTCCCATTAGCTGGATGTGGGGGACACCGGCCAAGACAAAGTATAGCAGTGGATTGTGGCATATACAAGTTTAAACTTGCCAAGAATTGCAAGTTTAAGGCCAGTGGGATGGGAAACGGCCTATGCAGATTCCTATTCAGTTCTTTGGTGGTTTTTTTCCCCTCAGTTCACATTAATCTTCCGCTTACTGTCAGATAATATTATTTATTTGCCAACTGATAGACACGTGATAGTAAAATCTGAAAGCACTTTATTTTTAGTTGCCATTTACAGGGCATTAGATTAAATGCCAAAGAGCCTGTTATATTAAATGCCAAGTTGTCTGTCAGATTAAATATCTGTCTTAAATGGGTATATTTTCTTTTAAAATTCCTCCTTCCCATTGTTGGAACCAATTTGAAAGCATAACATTAAAAATTAAAATAAAATGATTGTCTTCATGCAACATCCTAAGATAAATACTGGTATCTGAATTTCAAATATTATACCCAGAAGCACCATTCTGTAATTGTAAACTATAGCATCTTTTTTCCTCAAGAGTTGGAATGTTCTTGAATATCCCACAGCTTTAATGCAACTTTACTACTCCCAAAGTTCTATTGCGGATCCTTATAGCTTTAACACAAAAGAGTAAGATAATTTTTGTTTTGTTAGATGGTGACCTCGACGTTCTGTTGGATAAATATTATCAAGAAAATAGAACCCACATATCATCATCTCTCTCTGCTTCTGCAAATAAACCGGCAACCCTGGATGTAACTGGAGCAGCTGTGTGTACAAGTATGTGTGGTGTGTATGTGACAAACAGAGATATATCTTTTTTACATATTTGTATCCTTTCCGCCCTTTTTTCCAAGAGTCTTGTCATTGAATGTTCACCTCACAATTTAGGAATCTAAGTAAATAAAGAATTATGCTTTTTTTTCTCACCATCTTTTTGCTTTTTTTCCACTAGGTTATAACCTTGAGCGGCATCAGATCCGCCCTTTCCAGCTCACTGTGGCCCAGAAATTGCTCTCTCATGTTTGCTCCATTGCAGATTCCAGCACCCAAAACCTTGACCTGGGTTCCTTTGAGAAAATAGATTTCCTGATATGTGTGCCTCCTTCAGAAGTGACATATCAGCAAACCCTCTTCCACCTCTGGCATTCAGGTGCTGATTGGTGTCGATAGGTAGAAAAAGAACCGCAGCGCAAATTCACTTCAGTTAGGTGACACGCAGTCTCTTTCTTTAGGTGTTTTATTGGAGCTTGGCTTGGAGAAGGAACATCTGACAAAAGAGCGGGTGGAACAATACGTTGTCAAGCTTGACGCTGATGCCCAGTTAAAGTTTAAAGCTTTCTTGCAGAACTCTTTGCAGAACCCACACACCCTGTTTGTACTCATCCATGACCACGCTCACCGGGACCTTGTAAGGTAAGAACGGTTGCACTTTTTAGTGAACAACACCAGTGGTGGGTTTCAATTTTTTTTACTACCGGTTCTGTGGGTGTGGCTTGGTGGGCGTGGCAGGGGAAGGATACTGTAAAATCTCCATTCCCTCTCCACTCCAGGGAAGGTTACTGCAAAATCCCCATTTCCTCCCAATCAGCTGGGACTTAGGAGGCAGAGAATAGATGGGGACGGGACCAGGCAGAGGTGGTATATACCAGTTTTCTGAACTACTTAAAATTTCCGCTACTGGTTCTTCGAACTACTCAAAATTTCCACTACCGGTTTTCCAGAACTGGTCAGAACCTGCTGAAACCCACCTCTGAACAACATTAAAGTTGTGGCTGAGCAGTAGAGAACTGCTATGCTATGCATGCTTCTTAAATATACCAATAAATACTCCTTCCGCACTGTTTGTGTTAGCTCATCTAGAAGCAGCTGGTTCACCCATATTATTTACCAAATAAAATAAGGAGGTACCCAAGCCTTCCTACCTGCATGATGGCCTTAAGAAAGGCAGCAGGTTTAAAAATCAATTGCTGGAGGATAGACCTATCATCTCTCGTGCAATTTGGTAGCTTTCTGGATGCAGTTGATATTCTATTACAGGTAACCTTCAACTTATATTCATTTGGTGATCCTTTAAGGTTACAAAGGCCCTGAAAAAAGTGACTCACACTTAAGGTCCTCGCAATTATAACGGTCACAGCATTCCCACCGTCTCTTGATCAAAATTCAGGCACTTTGCAACCTGCGTGTATTTGCAACAGTTGCAGAATCCTGGGATCGTGTGATCCCTATTTGCAGTCTTGCCAGCCATCTTTCAGCAACCGAAGTCAATGGCGAAGATGAATGTCTTTTAACGACCACCTGATTCATTCAACAACTGCAGTGATTCGCTTAACAATTGTGGCAAAAATTGGGTGCGCCTCGTTCAACTACTTTACCTACTGTCAGAAATTCTGGTTGCAGTTGTGGTCGTAAATCAAGGACTACCTGAATAGGTCACAGAATGTTGAATTGGACTGATCCAGCACTGCCTGCCTACCTCTGTGTGTGTGTTTGTGTGTATGTATGTGTGTAAGTATATTTGTATGTGTGTAGTTAGAGAAGTAGAGAGATAGAGATAGAAGAGAGATAAATAGAGATATACAGGTAGTCCCCGACTTATGACTGTTTTTCCACACTTAAGACCATTGCAGCATCCCAATGGTCACGTGATTCACATCCTGATGCTTGATAACTGATTCATATTTATGTCAGTTGCAGTGTTCAGGAATCATTTTGCAACCTTCTGACAAGCAAAGTCAATGGAGAACCCAGATTCATTTAACAACCATGTTACTAATTTAGCAACCGCAGTGATTCACCTAACAAATGTGGCAAGAGAAGTTGTAAAATGGGACAAATTTACTTAACATTTTTTTCAATTAACAACATAAATTTTGGGCTCAGTTGTGGTTGTAAGTTGAGGAGTACCTGTAGGTAGATCTCTCTCTCTCTCTCTCTATATATATATATATATATGTTTTCTGAGGTTTTCGCGTGTGTTTGTATGTAGGTCTTTGGTTATTCGGGTTTTCTCCCGCGTAAAATTGGAAGTGTCTTGGCGACGTTCCAATTTTATATATATATATATATATATATATATATATATATATATATATATATATATATATATATATATATATATATATATATAAAAATAGATAGATAGATATAGATTATATAGATTATAGATATAGATATATCATAAATAGATATATCTCATATATAGATATAGATATATCATATATATCATATTTAAATGTGCAGATGGACATGCATCTATTTTACTCCCTGTTCGTACAGTGCTTATATTTACCCTGTACTTAGCACACAGAATGTCAACCCTTGACTGCACACATTCTCTCTTTTACAGCGCAGTTCATAGCCTGTACCCTCACTCAGATCCAGCTGTGGGACTCGTGGACAGACTGCTGAATTGTAGAGAGGTGAAGGAAGCTCCCAACATTGTCACTCTTCATGTGACTTCCTTTCCTTATGCATTGCAGACCCAATACACCCGGATTAGCCCTTATAATGAAATCCACTGGCCTTCGTTATATAACAATGTAAGAAAATAATTTTTAGGATCAACAAGAGCTTTTTTCTCTTTTTCTTTTTTCTTTAAATTTAGTATGTATTTAATGATCGCATGACAGTTTAACAAAATGGATTTTCTTCTTGGCTCATCCATCCTTAGATTCTCCTATCTGATCTTGCTTGCTTGTTTGCATCCGGGATAGGGCTCTGCAAAGCATTTAGAATAAATCTGTTCCAAGTGGGCGGAGGTGAGCAAAACCCACCTGTTGAGGCAAAAGGTTCTGCTTCAAAAAAAAATTTCCAGGTTGTCACTGCACTTTGCACATGTATGCAAGCTTCCGTTTGCCAGTAGTCACCGTGACAATGTTGTCTATGTATACATATCCATATGTAAACCATTCGGGAAAGCTCTTGAAGGGGCTACACACTGAACCTTCCAGAGCAGGGGTCTCCAACCTTGTCAACTTTAAGACTTGTGGACTTCAACTCCCAGAATTCCTACCTCTATGTGTATTCCTCAGCAAAGCTGGCTGAGGAATTCTGGGAGTTGAAGTCCACAAGTCTTAAAGTTGACAAGGTTGGAGACCCCTGTTCAGAGGCCATGGTTGCTTTAAGACCTTGAGGAGGGATGCTTTACTTGTAACAACACGATTTGCCAAGTTCTCTTTCACAGACTTGTGCAGAAACCTAACAAACAACCATATTTTCAGACAAAAGTCCACCCCTTACCATTCTGTTGTTTATTGGTGCCTTTATTTCAGGAGAATTGAAATGGATGGGGTCTATGCTTGATTTGATAAAATTCAATTAATTTATTTCATTGAACACCAGTAATACGGCACTGCTAATGCATACTAGTGCAATTTTCCATTTATTACATTAACATTTACAATTCAGTTGCAACTTTGGGAAAACCTGAAGAAGATGGTTTCAGGGTACATGGAAGTGGTACACATTTACTTGAGAGATCCTTTGACCTTGATCCTTTTTCTCTTGACTTTTCTTCCTACCAAAGAAGTAAATAGTGAAGGTCGAACTTAAAAAGTTTTTGAAAGCTATATATGAATACTAGATTGTGCAAAGTCTTCCGAAGAGATACTTTGCACCAGATGGAAAAAGTGGAGAGCAGAGTTGTTGTAGAGTCTGTATATATGCAGACAGAGGTGAGATCCTTCTGGTTTTGTGATCTCGTGCTTTGCTGCGCACGCATGCGCAGTTCAATGAAAAATCACCTTCCGCATTAGTGCTAGGGAATTAAAACAGCTGAGATGCGGCAATCCGCTCTGCCCCGCTAATCAGCTGCAAAGATAAAGGCAAGTAAAGCACAGGGACGGGCAGGCCCAGCTGATTGTCGGAGCGAACCGGTTCACTCCCAGCTGATCGTCAGTGCTACCGGTTCGCCTGAATTGGTCCGAACCGGTAGAATCCCACCCCTGTATGCACAGATGGCAATTTTGAAGCAGCTGGGTGAGCTTAGAAAAAGTGGTGGGTGCTTTAACTGTGAAAAGAGCTACTTTATGCGTCCTCCTGTGCTTTTAAAAGAACCTCTTTCAAGAGACTGTACAGCCCTCATGAGCTCCATCTGTTGACAGGAAGAGCAAAGTGTCCTCATTTGAACTGGGTGGGAGGGAACACTTGTGTTTGTGCATGCACAAATATATTTGTGTTCATGTGGTCATTCGTTTCTAAAGCTATTGAACAATTAACCAAATGCTTGAATAGTTATGATAGTAATGATCATAAATGACTCAATACTGTAATCCATCTCATTTATTCTAGGGCATGGACTTATATCATGAAAACAAGAAGTACTATGGATTGCATGAATTCATTGAATCCACACTTTCTGGACACAGTCTTCCATTGCTTCGTTATGACAGCTCTTTTGAAGCAATGGTCATGGCTTTGGGGAAAAGGTAGAGTGAATGCAGTTTAATAACGTTTAGTGTTAAGCAGAATTTGGAACTGTAGTGTTCCTTCAAACTGAAGGTTGTGTGTGTTTTTTTTTATAAAGAATAATATTCTTTTAGACTTAAATATTTCCATATACCTGAAGCCTCCCTCAAATACACAAAAAAGGTTATTTTCTCTCTGGATCATGATGATAACTATAGAAAAATTCCATCCTCCATTGGTGTCGGATCTTTGTTTCCCAGGGGAGTTGACAGAATTCAGCAACATCCATAGATGGTGGGAGAAGTAATTTGACTTTTGAGGAAGGAGTGGTACCTGAGGACTTTTTTTTAAAAAAAAAATCTATGTAAAGAAAGATTTCCGCAATTTGGCTAAGACATAGCTGAACCCTGAATTACATGTTTTGTGTGTTTGTGTGTGTGTTGATACAATATAATGTAAACACAGAATGCCATTTCGAATGCCTGTTATTCCTGGCCAATTTTGAATATCTGTATGTATTGACAATTCCCACTCCCTCCCTCCCTCCCTCCCTCCCTCCCTCTCTCTCCCCCTCTCTCTTCCTCCCTCTCTCTCTCTCCCTCTCTCTTTCTCCCGCTCTCTCTCTCTCCCTCCCTCTCTCTCCCCCTCTCTCTTCCTCCCTCTCTCTCTCTCCCTCTCTCTTTCTCCCGCTCTCTCTCTCTCTCTCCCTCCCTCCCTCTCTCTCCCCCTCTCTCTTCCTCCCTCTCTCTCTCTCCCTCTCTCTTTCTCCCGCTCTCTCTCTCTCCCTCCCTCCCTCTCCCCCCCTCTCTCTCACACACACACACCAGTCATGTTTCACATGTTTTACTGTATTTTTTGTTGGACTTAAGAGAGCCAGTTGGCTGTAGTATTAAAGGCTTGAGGAGACTTAGTTCTCTCTTAGGGTATAGTAGCCAGCTGGGTGACTGGTATAGTCACTTTTTTCTCTAGACTGGAATTGAAAAGTATCTTGGAAGAAGGTATTGGCAAACCCAGGATTTAGGCGTCTAAAATATTCTCATAAGATCACCTTGCTTTTTGTGTCCTTTCAGGTTTCCTCGGCTGCATAGTGCAGTGATAAGGACATTTGTTCTTGTCCAGCACTACTCCGCAGCCATGATGGCAGTCTGTGGCTTATCTCAGATGAAAAATTATACCACTGTCGAAACTTTAGAGATCACGCAGAACCTCATCAACTCTTCACAGCAGTGTCCCAGTGGACATGGGCTGATGGTGGTCTTAAGGATCCCTTGCATGCCATTGGCTGCGGTGGCTTATGAGCGCCTCATCCACGTGAGGGAAAGGCTTGCTTTGGAGGGCCGTTTTGAAATCATCCTGGGGAATCCCAACTCCGGAATCAACGTGGGGAAGCACTTTGTGGAACAACTCAAGGTACTTTGTGATGAAATCTCGGCTGCCGTAGCCTGGGCGGCTGATATCTGGTTAATGCAGTCTGTAGGAACAAAGAATATTTCCAGGATCCAATTTGGGTCTGTCAAATGGGGCAAAACTCACTTGACAAATTTCTCACTTAGCGACATAAATTTAGGGCTCAGTGATGGTCGTAAGTTGAGAACTACCTGTATGTTTGCGGCCTTATTATAGATGTACGTGTGTGTGTGTGTGTGTGTGTGTATCCACACTCAACCACTACGTAAAGCATGCTAACATTTATTTATTTATTTATTTATTTACTTACTTACTTATATCCCACCTTTTTTTATTTTTATATTTATATGTAATTCAAGGTGGCAAACATAACTCCTCCTATTTTCCCCACAACAATAACCCTATTAGGTTGGGCTGAGAGGGAGTGACTGGCCCAACACTTAACCCCATCCCCCCTTGATTGGCTGGATATATTCTAATTAGTTGCCTTAAATATGACTGACAGAACTGGCAGAAAATTGAAGATGCTGATTGGAAACCTCAGACATATTTGGAACTGGAGGGTCTACCTTGCATTTTGATTTTCAGTGGAATGGATCCTCAAGGAGAATCCCTGCCAAGGTAATGAGTATTATTAAAAACAACCCCCCCCCAAAAAAACAACCCAATCACAAAATAAAGCCTAGAAGCTTGTATTGACAATCTTTTCTCATTTTTGCAATAGTAATATGGAAATTACTGCATCTTACTGCATATTCTAAGGGTTGGGTATAAATTTTAGAACATCACTAAACCATTGCAATGTTTTATGTTTAATTCTTGGGAAGTTAAGATGTCAGAGTGTTTACAGCATGACTATTATTTTGAGACAACCCAGGAGCAAAATACAGGACACAGAGGTTTTGTCTTTACAAACAGTGGTTTATATACAAGTTATATACAGTATATATACCATATTTTTTGGAGTATAAAACACACCTTAGTTTTTAGGAAGGAAAATAAGAAAAAAGCTGATGGGCAGGTGGATCGGCCTCCCGGAATACCCCCAATCAGCTGTTCCCAGAGGAGAATTTTAGCAACAGGTTCCTTGGTTGTGAGCTCTGTGCCTTGTTTTTTTTTCTGCCTCTGAAACTTCTGAAACTCTGTTTCAGAAAAAACTTTTTTTTATGCCTCTGAAAGCCTCTGAAACAGCTTCAGAAAAAAAGCCTCTAAAGCTCTGTTTGGGGGCTTTTTTTCTGAAGCTCTGTTTGGGGGCCTCTTCTCTGAAGCTTCTTTTCTGATGCTTTTTTCAGCCTCTGAAACTTCCATTTGAGAAGCTGGACAGGGCTACATTCGGAGTATAAGACGCACCCAGATTTTCACCCTCTTTTTTTGGGAAAAAAGGTTCGTCTTATACTCCGAAAAATACGGTACATACATGTGCTAAGCAGAACCAGGCAAGCAATCAGACTTCTTCAACTCTACACGGAGAACTACAATGCACAAGACCCAAAACCTTACTTTATTGGGCAACAGGAGGTTGGAATAACTGAGGTGAGACAGGTTCTGAAGCTAACAAGTCTTTATTGGCTTAATGCAGGCAACAAGAATAGATCAACTCAGAACAGCAACAGAACAGTTTGTTCATCTGACAGCTTTTTATATCGCAGCTGTAAGACACACTCAGCCAATCGCAGGGCTTAATTGTCCTGCCGCGAAGGCTGCGTGCCTTAACCAATCAGGAGCTTCCCCACCATTGCGTCATAAGTCTGAGGACTTAACATTACTTGCTTTGTCAGTTGTGCTCACATGCTCACTGGCTCAAAGTAGCTCACTGTACCATGGGAGCAGAAGGACTGAAGCACAGTGCCTCTGTTCAGTCAAATAATTCAACAGAATATCATACTTGATGGCATCAAAAATCACCAGGAGCCCTCTGAAGGATCATTGGAAGGAAGGATGTTCCTCAACCCTAGGCAAACATTAAATAGCTAGAAAATAGGGATCTGTGTGCTTGCTCTATGCAGTCTCTAACTGGTACAGCAAGTAGCCTCCTGCTGAATCTGAACCATCTTTCCTGTTATGGGCCAAATATTGGCACATCCCTATTAGGAAAAATAGGGAGAGACATCACCCTGCCAACAAAAGTGCGTATAGTCAAGACTATGGTTGCAATGTATGGCTGTGAAAGCTGGACCATAAGAAAGGCTGAGCGCCAAAGAATTGAGGCCTTTGAACTCTGGTGCTGGAGAAGACTCCTGAGAGTCCCTGGGACTGCAAGGCGAACAAACAAGTCAGTCCTAGAGGAGATCAACCCTGACTGCTCTTTAGAAGGCCAGATCCTGAAGATGAAACTGAAATACTTTGGCCACCTAATGAGAAAGAAGGACTCACTGGAGAAGAGCCTAATGCTGGGAAAGATTGAGGGCAAAAGAAGAATGGGACGACAGAGAACGAGGTGGCTCGATGGAGTCACTGAAGCAGTAGGCGTGAACTTAAATGGACTCCAGAAGATGGTAGAGGACAGGAAGGCCTGGAGGAACGTTGTCCATGAGGTCGTGATGGGTCGGATACGACTTTGCAACTAACAACAACAATTAGGAAAAAATATGTTGTGAACAGTACCTTTCTTTCTGGGACCTGATGTTATCCAGAAACAAATATGAAAATTTCCTATTATTATCTACCAGCAAAAGAGTTGCACTATACATTGGGTCAGGAATACCTACCGGTTTGATAACTTTCATATTTGAGATTGGTCTTGATAATATATCCCAGGCTGAGTTTTTGCACAAGTTAAGCTCCACTTGTATGGCAAATATCAAGGAAAGGCAATGCATAAATAACTTTCTGCAACCTTAGCGACTTTGAGATGCGTGGACTTTTAAGTCCCAGAACTGCAACACCCACAAAGTAGTTGAAATGAAGTTATCTGAAATGCAATTCTCAGTGTATTTTGTGGAGAAAAAATAGAAAGGGTAGCAGTAGGGTGGCGAATTGAATTTTTAAATTTAATATTACTGGCACGTTTAATTTGTTCATTCTTTTTCTATCTGCCTATCCAAGATCCTTGAGATACTGTGATCTACGGTTGATAAACTCCTCATGCCTGGTGAGAACAACTCTGGAGCAAGAGCTTGGCTTGGCAGCCTATTTTGTCAATTCTGAAAGTACAGTGGAGAAAGGAGGAACCACAAATGATGTCTTGGAGAGTGACCCAGAAAAACTGAGCAGTACTGATAATGAGGATGAAGAAATAGTAACGGAAGGTAATGGAACATCCTTTGGACCACAGCATTAAACCAGCCTTCCCTACCCATGGCCTTCCAATGTACTGAATACAATCCATTTTTAACTGATAATCCTGCTTCCTGTAGGATTAATCCTATCTTGAGTAGGATCAAGAGCTGACAAGGTCAGAAGCTCCTTCAAATCAATGTAATATTGACAAATTTCGGTCACTGTTTTCTTTTAAAGATTTTTTATAATTGAATATACTTCTGAATTCGGGAGGAAGAGTGGGACCTAAATAAATACATGTTTCCAACACTTTTCCTTGGCACAAATCTGCTCTCCTCACCCAGATTTCCCCTGTATGACGTATTAAATGCACATTCCTCCTCTTCCTTTTCCTTCTCCCCCTCCTCCTCCTCCTCCCCCTCCCTTTTCTTTGCTCAGGAAGCATTACAATCTGTGATGGGGCACTGTTCCAAGTTAGAGCAATGGAACCGTCTGCTTCATATTAGAACTTCATGGTGTCATGGGATGGAGTGTGTGAAGCAGTTGGTAACCCAAAGGGGAAGGCAAGGAAGTCCTCTTTGGGAGAAGGAATCAATTCAGGGGTACAAGGGTCGAGGTTCATTATTTATTTATTAAATTTATATGCTGCCAAAGTCTCACTAACAAGAGACTCTGGGAGGCTTGCAAACATATAACCAGAGGTACAAATATTAGAAGATTAAATATTAAATAAATGGGGAAAAACCCCAAAGTTTCTCAGTTTACTTTATTGATTAGCCCTTGGGCCATATCACAATGCAGAGTTCCAGATACAAATTACTACTAAAATCTGATAAAAACAATTTAAAATGGAATTGGATAGAATACAAGTAAAAACAAGTAAAAAAACCAGAATATTATAGGGTGGAGGGGTGGGATCTTCATCTACTAGCCCCTTCCAATATAGAACACCCTCATTGGGGGCCTGGCCCGTTGGTCAGATTTTGAAGCTCTTATGGAAGGACAAAAGGGTGTGTGTGTGTGCAGATCTCAAGGGGCACAATGTTCCAGAGGGTGGGAGCTACGGCAGAAAAGGCCTTTCTCCAGGAACCCAATAGCTAGAATTCCTTGCCCAGTGGAGTATGCATGATATCCCTTCTGCTGGTGTGGGTGGGGCAAGCCAATTCCATTGGGGTGAGACCATTTCTCAGGTAGTTTTTGCCTTATCCTATCAATTTTGTGTGTGTGTGTGTGTGTGTGTTTATACATGTACAGTACATGTATAAATGTATAAATGTATATAAGTGTATATATGCATACGCCTATATAGAAATAGGGGGATGTGGTGGCTCAGTGACTAAGATGCTGAGCTTGTCGATCGAAAGGTTGGCAGTTCAGTGATTCGAATCCCTAGTGCCGCGTAACGGGGTGAGCGCCTGTTACTTGTCCCAGCTTCTGCCAACCTGGCAGTTCGAAAGCACATAAAAAGTGCAAGTAGAAAAATAGGGACCACCATGGTGGGAAGGTAACAGCATTCTGTGCACCTTTGGCATTGAGTCATGCCGGTCACATGACCACAGAAACGTCTTCAGACAGCATTGGCTTTTCAGTTTTGAAACAGAGATGAGCACCGCCCACTAGAGTCGGGAACGACTAGCACATATGTGCAAGGGGAACCTTTACCTTTGCCTTATATATGGAAATAAATGGTTTATGGCTTGATTATCCCTTAGATCAGTGGTTCTCAACCTTTATAGTGCTGCGACCCCTTTAATACAATTCCCCACGAGGTGGTGACCCCAACCGTAAAATTATTTTCGTTTTGAATTTATCGCGCCTGAAGCCGTATTGGCTAGCGATCTGAACTGCTTGCGATTGCCTTGAGGAAGGAGGCATTAAAGCGGAGACTCCTTCCCTATTAAGTTTATCGCGCCTGAAGCCAGATTAGGCTAGCGATTGGGAGTGATTGCAGCTGGCTTGAGAGGGAGACATCACAGCAAAGATTTCTCTCTTTTTTAATTCATGACGCCTGAAGCCGAATTCGGCTAGCGATTTGAAGAGCCTGCAGCTGGCTTGTGGATTCTTCGACTCGCAAGTATACTTCCCATATTTCCGATGGTCTTAGGCGACCCCTGGCAAATCGTCATTCGACCCCCTACGGGGTCGTGACCCACAGGTTGAGAACCGCTGCCCTAGATAGAATGACAAAAATATAATACCTGTCATTTTATTATGTATTTTTGTGGGAATCGCTGAGAGGAACACTGATATCAATGTAAGAGTCTATTTCTTCACCCTCTTTGTATTTTAAGTTAGATCATATGATGTCTATAAAAATATTAAATAAGATTTTCTTTCAATTATGGAGCAGGCTCAGCTTCTGAAAGAAGAAGCCCTGTGAATAGGGAGAGATCTGGCTCTCGTGATTCTGCCGATTCTTCTGTCTCTTCAAAAGCATCAAGTAAGACTTCTCAGTTCAGCGTTTCTTTGTTTTCTTTGTATGTTGGAATATTATTTTATTTCTGGAAACTATATCTCCCTTGTCCTCCATAGCAGTGTTCCTCAGCCTCAGCAACTTTATGATGAGTAACTTCAAATCCCAGAATTCCCCAGCCAAGTGTGGGGAATTTCCTGTGGGACTTCCAGATTCAGATAAATACTAGCCAATCAACCATGGTAGCAAACAGCAGTGGTGATAGATGTAATAGTGCCAAGCAACAGCAACATTAGGAAGTAGGACGTGGGAAACTGGAGGAGTATTGAGAATAATAAGGAGCTAAGGAATTCTGGGAGTTGAAGTCTACATATCTCAAAAGTTGTCTTCAGTTGTCAAACATTGCTCTAGCATTTTAGTCCATAGTTTAATCCATGCTGCTGTTGTTCTTAGGAAAAAAAGAACAAAAAGTCCATGTAAACTTTTAAAACCTATTTTTATAGAACTAGGTACGTTTTTACAATTTCTGATAGGAAAATACTTTCAACCAGTGCTGTTAAGGGTTTCTACAATTCATTTTGGTGGGATTAATCATTTGTAACATAGAAAGATATTTGGGCATGGAGATCTAAGCATGAACTAGGCAAAATCTCATGCTGAATTAGATTATTTTTTTTATCCCAGATTTCCTTTCTTTATATTATTAGAAAATATTACAAGCTGTTAGAAGTGAGAAAATGTAATGACTTACATTACCATATATAACATACCATATAAATTTTTAACATCTTATTACATAGCAGCATTTCAATCTATTACAGTATATAAGTAGAATTCTTGTCTGATAATATAATATCCTGAAGGAATTTAAATTTTGACTGTTGTTTTTAAATATATCGCAGTAGTATTCATTGCCACAATAAGTATAATCACCTTTTCTAGAATTAAAATAAACAATACAGAGACAAACACATATGTCATCATTTGGAAGGTGGAAAGGAAATATAAATTTGGTCAGAATGCTTCCACAATTTCCCAGCCCATGCACTCATAGAGAAAATAAACATTTGTATTACATTTCACAAGTGATGGCACACAGATTAATTATCCTAATACACAAATACTCTTTCTTATAAGAAAGATCTGGAGAGGACCCTTAATCTTTGTTCCTCAAGGACTTCCTACTGGAGTTTAAACTAAACCACGACCCTTTTATGTGTACAGTAGAACCTCTGGTCACAACCATAATTTGTTCCATAACTTTGGTCACAAGCCGATTTGGTCTTAGTCAGAAGTGTTCGTGACCAGAGGTTCTACTGTATATATATTTCAGGGTGAGAGTTTGTGGATTGTAGAACTAGATTTAAATATTGAATTTGTGCTGAGGCAACTCCTTTTTTCTGCTCACATGAAAAACTATTATTCGTCACTGCACATTCAGCCAAGATTTTAGGATGTTTTTGGCAATATGATAAACTGAAATTCAGACATATTTCAATCAACTGATCCATCTAAAATCAGGCTCGTCTCTCACCAAGACATCGTGATTCCACCCCTATTTAACAGTGCCAATTTCAAGGTCTCGGCCTTGCTTGTCTATTTCTGCCTAATTTATTGTACCCCAGGAATGATTTATGGTGATGTTCTTATATATGTGTGGGGAAGGGAGTAATAGATAGTATGGAGCTGCCACTAACCACCACGTTTCATTGCTAAACTATAGATTTTATTCACAGGTGCGCCCTTTTGCAGTGAAGCATCTGCAGGGGAGGTAGGAAAAAAGTCACCTCAGCAGATGTTAAGCAGCAGTAATGAAGAGAGTGTGAACAGCACTGAGAAGCCAAGACCCAAAGTGGAGAAAGAGCTTAAACAGACCACGAAAGCTGCTCAGGCTTCCATCTCTTCGTCGTCACCTTCTCCTTTCTCATCGTCCTTGGCTTCTTCTCTCCCCACCCATAGTGCCTTGCCTCTGCAGGGCTCTCAGTGTTCCATGGCCAAAACATCCCAGCAACCTCCCATCGTTTACCTTCCCAAACTGATGTATGATATCGTGACCTCTGCAGACAGCACAGGTCTTCCCAAATCCTCCTCCCTCTTGCCTTACCATTCAGTAATGTGGGCAAGCTCTTTTCGCCCTCTCATGAATAAAATGATGACCTCCACAGAGCAGTCTCTCTATTATCGCCAGTGGACAGTTCCCAAGCCAAGCCACATGGACTACAACAATAGAAATGAAGGGAGGATGGACACTTTTCATCCGAGGAGGCTGCTGCTGAATGGGCCACCCCAGGTATGTAACAGGACCGAAGTAATTACTGCTAATATCCTCTGTCGATCGTTTTTACTGTCACCCTCTCATTTTAAGAAAACAATTGCCTTGTAGGACAAACTACAAAATAGTCCTTGGCTTAGTACAGTACTGGTTTATTTTATTTTTATTTTATTTATTTTATTTCGTCAAGCATGTATTTTATGACAGATACAAGTGTAAACATAATTATAAATACATGTAAAGTTGTTTAATGACCTTCTGAATTATGATTATCACTTCAAAAAAGTTACTTTATGAACTGTTCCTCAAAATTATGTCTGCTGCACCACCCCCATGGTCAAGCGAATGCATTTCAGTTGCTGGCTCTCATTGATGACAAATTGCTGCAATTCATGGTTACATGATTGTGTTTTGAGATGGTTTTCATCATTTCCCAGCAAAACATACCCACTGGATAAACTGGATTCGGACTTAAAATCTTGTGATTTGTGTAATGAGCACTCTGACCTACTTAATGATTGTCATAAAATTGAGCTCAATCATATGATGACTTACGAGCAAAATTTCAGGCTCAATTATGGTCATAACCCTATAATATGATTACCATCATTAGTCACCAATTTAATATATAGCTGCAACACCAACCCAAAGGCTCTCAAGATGGCCTTAAAATACACTCCAATCTCTGCAGTCCTTTGAAATAATTTTTCTCCTTCAGCCCCTGGATATGTAAATAATTGATCCTTCCCCCCCCCTTCAAATAGCTTGGGAATTCCTGTTTCATGACCACAGTGGACAAATCTAGGTTTACAGTTTATCTTAACTAGATTAATGTGCATCCCAAAGAGCTGAAGAAGCTTCTTGGATGAGAAGCGAAACATCTTCAGAGAAAAACTAAGTCTAGTTGCCTCTTGAAAAAAAAACACACCTCTGGGACAACCATGACCTGGATGACTGAGAATCTCCATAGACATTTAAATTAATGTGCAGCCTATCAGAATGATTTATTGTTCTCCTTCGTCATGCCTAACCATTGCCTTCTTTTCAGTTTCTGTGTGACTGTTTGAGTCTTGGAATAATAGCCATAATAGTAATCAACATGGCCTTATATCAGTCCTGGACATTTTATGCCTCCCCCCATCCCCGGCCATATCTGACACTTTGGCTGCCCTTTTCCGGCCTGCGTGAGAACAAACTTGTTCTGTCCTCCTTCACCTTCATCCGAGTGATGGCTTAATATGCCGGCACTATCAGCTCTGGCAGCAAAATAGCGAGCGTCTGCCAAGTGTCTCTGTTATCTCCCTCGACGCCGATGAGTCACCCAGGAAAAAACTTCAGCTCTTAGTTAATCAGTTGATTTGCCTGCTACGAAGAGGCGCAGCAGTTCTTGCTGCCTTTATATCCTGTGGGGTGTGGCTCCATGACTCAGCACTTCCTAGGCCTGCACCACCCCTGCTTCTGTTGTTCCCGCATCTCCTGCCTACGAAACCTAGGGTCCAGCCAGGCCTGATTGCCATCAACTGGATCTGGAGGCGTGGCCTGGGGGGGAAAGAGTCAGGGGATGGAGGCCTCGTTATCTTGTCCACTTGGCCTGCCTCTGGCTCGTGGAGCTGAGCCAGGGAAGCTGGTGCTCCCGAGGTAAGTCCTGATGGCCCTTCCCCCTCACTTTCCAAGTCACTTTCTGGCAGGAGGCCCGGCTTGGGGTGGCACAGACACAACAAATCTGAAAGTAGAAATGAAATGTAAATAAGCACACTGCAAAGGGCAGGAGAAGAAGCGAGTCAGGTTCAGCTCTCCGCAGTTACAATGCGCTCCTTCAGTCAGCTGGTGGCTGCAGGAGGGTGAGTAGAGAAAGCGTTTCTGCGCCTGCTCGTCCCCTTGCCTGGAGCAGCCTGATGAATTGAAGTTATGGAGCTTGAGGACATTAAACCAGGTTATATTGGTTCAGCCCTCCTCAGTTTCTCATGTGGCCCCTTATATGTCCCAAAGGTGCTTTTTTCAAGAGACAACTGGTCCTTCTTTTTTTTCTTTGAAGACATTTTGCTTCTCATCTGAGAGGCTTCTTTACCTCTTACCGAATGGTGGGGAATGAAAGGAATTATATTCCTTTGCAGACAGCTGGTCACCAGGGGCCTCTGGTGGCTCAGACTAGTAAGACAGTCTGTTATTAACAGCAGCTCCTTGCAATTACTGCAGGTTCAAATCCCACCAGGCCCAAGGTTGACTCAGCCTTCCATCCTTTATAAGGTAGGTAAAATGAGGACCCAGATTGTTGGGGGCAATAAGTTGACTTTGTATATAATATACAAATGGATGAAGACTATTGCTTGACATAGTGTAAGCCGCCCTGAGTTTTCGGAGAAGGGCGGGATATAAATGCAAATTTTAAAAAAATTGCATTCTTTTGGAGAGTTGTTGAGGCCACTTGGAGATTTGTCTGTGTCCTCAGGGTCCCCTGAGTAATGCCTGCATCTCAAACTGAAGCACAAATGGTTCCTGTAGTCTGCATTTTTCCCCCTGGAAATCCGTTCCTACTCCTGCACCATTTGAGGGTGTTCATCCCAAAGTGCATAGCTACATGTCTATGGAGATTCTCAGCCATCCAGGTCACGGTGGTCCCAGATATTGCTTTTTCAACGGACAACTGGACTTCCTGGTTTTTCTTTGAAGACGTTTCGCTTCTCATCCAAGAAGCTGCCTTAATATTCATCTCATCCAAGAAGCTGCCTTATATATTTGCAGGTTAATATTCTGAGTGCAGTAATATGGGAGCTGTGAAAAACAGAAACTAAAGATCAATGGGGAAGTACATGCTCCTTCATATGTTTCCGAATTATAACTCCCAACCAACGCTATAAGGTTGTGAGTTATAGTAGGGCAGCACCTGTAGAATTAGAGAGGTTTCAGATTCATTTCGGATTAAATGGCAGTTATCATTTTTATTGGCGGATTCTAAAATACACTATTTGAATCAAACATTTTTTACTATTCTGATTTATGTGTTTCCAGATAGGAAAGACTGGTGCTTATCTGCAGTTTCTTAGCATTTTATCTCGAATGTTGATTCGGCTGACAGAAGTGGATGTTTATGATGAAGAGGAGATTAATGTTGGTATGTCTCCCATATTTATTCTTTGGGAAACAATATTTAATGTTATTTGATTTTCTTTTTCTCATATTCTTAAGCCTTGTGTTCCTTTTTTCCCCAGTATTTTACAATCCCCTCTTTTTATTTTTTCTAAGTTTTTCAAATTTACCATATTTCGTTTTTCCATCTTTAATATCTATTAGTTTCCCTTTGCCTTCTTTGCTGATTAAATGGTAAAGTTGGAAATCATTCATTGGCATCCTTCAGTCTCAAAAGACTATGGTATCGTGCTCTGGAAAGAGGTCCTAAAGAGCGTCTGGTGTGACTAAGAAGGCCAATTCGAGAGTGGCGATCCCTTCCACACTGAGGGCAGATATATTCTGTCCCCTGCCCAGCCACCAGATTTCGCTGGTTCTGGGACTGCCTCTTTGCCTCAGCCTGCCGAACAAGTGTCTCTTCGAATTGGAGAAGGCCATGCTGCGTCTTTAGCCTCCAAGCTGAACGGTCAGAGGTCAAGGTTTCCCAGTCATTAATGTCCATTCCCAAGGCCTTTAGATCCCTCTTGCAGATATCCTTACATCGCAGCTGTGGTCTCCCTCTGAGGCGCTTTCCGTACACTAATTCTCCATATAGGAGACCTTTCGGAATCCGGCCATCAGCCATTCTCATGACATGCCGAAGCCAGCGTAGACATCGCTGTTTCAATAGTGTATACGTGCTAGAAATTCCAGCACGTTCCAAGACTGCGCTATTTGGAACTTTGTCCTGCCAGGTGGTGCCAAAAAAGGTGTTCAACTTTCTCTCCTGCCGGCGTAAAGGGTCCAAGACTCACTGCAATACAAGAGTGTGGGAATATTAATTGAAACATTAATCTAGAAATGAATTTTTTCGTGTTGTTTGGAAGCTCAGTCAGGCTTTTCAATTAATTAAAAGTGTCTCCAGTGCTTGGGGAACTTTCCATCATACCTGTACACCATTTTGGAGATTATCATCTGGATGTGTCCTAATTTCTACTACCTTTTTTGGATACTGTAGAAATGACCCATACAGGTAGTCCTCATTTAGCGACTATTTGCAGTTAGAACAGTGATGAAAAAGTAACTGTGTGACCAGTCCTTGCATTCAGTGATCTTCACAGGTCTGTAAAGGAAAGGAAATCTGAAGTAAGATAATAAGCAGAGCTGCAATTCTGCTTAGTGACTATTTCAGTTAATGACTAAATTGCTAGTTACAGTTGTGGTCAGTAAAAGAGGACTGCCTATATCCTGAAATCTATCATTTTAATTATAACTTCCATGGTAGTGAAATCCAATGAGGTCATTTATCAGAGCACTTTCCCTGACTTTCCAAATTTATGACTTTGGAAGTTCTCAACCTTTTATTTCAGCTGAGTTAATTCATTGCTCCAAACTAGAACTTCTGAAGGGCACAGAATCCATTACTTCTCTCTTTTCAAACAGAAGATGGGAACCACGAAGCTAATTTCCATCTGGCTTAATTCTTTTGATGACAAAAGTTTATGTTTTGTTTACAGCCATCAAACAGATGGATGCTCTTCCTTCCACTGCAAGGGTAATAACGTATAGAAGGAGGATTAAAAAAAAACATCACTATTATTAGTTTGAACTAATCAATATTTGCGTTTCAGCAGGAGCTGCCCTGTGATTGTAGTGAGATATAGCTCACGATGTTAAAAAGTTGTACATGCTGTGAACATCCCTAAAATATTTCATTCTTTTTTTTTTTTTTATAAAAAAAGTTTTATTTTTACAATCTTATCAAATAATTCATCCAATGTACAGTTATATACAATTAGTCGGGCCTGCCCAGTCACCACCCCCCTTTTTAACCTTCTTCCCTCTTCTACCTTCTTTTACTTTCCAAACCTTCCTCTCCTTCTCTTATCTACCTCCTCTCCTCCCTCCACCCTACACTCTTCTCCCTCTTCTACCCCTCTTCCTTCCTCTTCTCCTCTTTCCTACCTCCTACTCTCTCTTTTTTCCCTCCCCACCGTTCTAAAATGGCAACTGGTCAGACCCGACCCTACATTAATTATATTTATACATCTTCAATAATCCCTGTACATTAACCATCACTCCATCACTAACCTCAACCCCCCAATCCCCTTCCCCTTTACCCCCCACCCCGACTTCCCAGAACAAAATGCAGGGTATCAAAACTAACAATCATAATCTAAAATAATTCCTAAATTATAATCTCTAGTCTCTCCACGCTTATTCACACTCTCAATTCCCCTCTCCTTCAAAAATATATCTAATACAAATTATTTCCTAAATTTACTCATATGCTATTTGATATTTTTTTATCTGATACTTATTTTGAATATAATCAATCCACATTTTCCATTCTAAAATATATTTTTCTTGTGTATAGTCTTTCAAGTAAGCAGAGATTTTGCCATTTCTGCCAGATTTGATACTTTAAGAGTCCATTCTTCAATTGTAGGTAATTCTTCTTTCTTCCAATATTGAGCAATCAAAAGTCTTGCGGCTGTTATTAAGTTCAGAATCAATTTAGTCTCTATAGCTGTACAATCCATAATTATTCCTAGTAAAAGAACTGCGGGGTAAACTTAATCTTCTTTTTCAAAATATTCTGCATGATCCACCATACTTTAATCCAAAATGCTTTAACTTTTTTGCAAGTCCACCATATATGATAATAAGTAGCATCTTCACAATCACATCTCCAGCATTTAGCCTGTACATTAGGATACATACATGACAATTTTTTGGGGTCTAAATGCCATCTATAAAACATCTTATAAAAATTTTCTCTCATATTTTGCGCTTGTGTAAATTTAACATTCCTCACCCAAATTCTTTCCCAAGTTTCCAACATTATTGGTTGCTGAAAATTTTGTGCCCACTTAATCATACAATCCTTAACCAAATCAGTCTCTGAATCTATTTCTACTAATACATTATACAACCTCTTAATATGCTGTTGACCTTGATCTCTCATTTGTTTTAACAAATTATCCTCAATTTGCTTAACACCTATCTTTGATCTAATTTCCATCTAGCTTGTAGTTGTCCATATTGGAACCATGTATAATTTTTCCCTTCTTCCCCCATCTTTTCTCTAGATTTTAATTGTAACTCCCCCTTTTCCATACAAAGAAGTTCTTTATAAGTAACTACCTCCATCTTTTGATATATATTTATATTTTCTATCATGTGTCTCGGTTTGCCCATATTGGAATCTTTCCATCTAATTTGTATTGATATTTCCTCCAAACCCTCAATAATGCATTTCTAATTATATTATTTTTAAATATTTTATCAACTTTCTTATCATATAATAAATAGGCATGCCACCCATATAACAAACCATAACCTTCTATATTCAGAACTCTTTCCTCAGTTAAATTAATCCAATCAGTAATTAATGATAAAACAACTGCTTCATAATACAATTTTAAATTAGGCATTTTAAGACCCCCTTTCCCTTATATCCTGCATTACTTTTAATTTTATTCTTGGTTTTTGCCCATCCATACAAATTTACTAATCCCTTTTGCCATTCCTGTAATTTAATATCATTCTTAAACACCGTATCATTTGAAACAAAACAAAAACCTGGGCAAAACATTCATTTTATAGCCGCTATTCTTCCCAGCAAAGATAGTTGTAACTTCTTCCAACTCTCCATTTCTTTCCATACCTTCTGCCACAATACCTCATAATTATTTTTGTATAATTTAACATTTGAAGCTGTAATATATATTCCTAAATATTTAACCTTTTAACGATTTCAAAACCTGAAGTTCTTTCTAACTCTTCTTTTGTTGTATATTCATATTTTTAGTTATCATCTTTGTCTTTTGCTGATTCACCTTAAATCCAGATACTTTACCATACTGACCAATTATATCTTTTAAACCAGTTACTGAGTATATTGGTTGAGATACAGTAACAACCAGGTCATCTGCAAAAGCTCTTAATCTATAATCTTGATGTTTAACTCTAATTCCCTTTATTCGATCGGAACCACGTATGTTATTCAGGAGAATTTCTAAAGTTAGAATAAAAGGTAATGCCCAGAGGCGACATCGCTGTCTCGTCCCTTTCTGAATTTTACAAGTTGCTGTTAATCCACCATTTACTAGTATTCGTGCTGTTTGCTTCTGATATATTGCTTTAATTGCACGAATAAAATAATCCCCAAATTGCATATTTCTATTACTTTAAACAAAACTGCCAATCCAATCTATCAAAAGCTTTTTCAGCATCCAAAAAAAGGAATGCCGCTGATACTTGGTTGTTTCGTTCCAAATATTCAAGTAAATTTACGATTTGCCTCACATTATATCTCATCTGCCTACCCTTAATAAATCCTGACTGATCATTATGAATTATTTGATTCATCACTGGCATTAATCTATTAGCCAATATCTTGGTAAATATCTTGTAATCAGTATTTAAAAGTGATATAGGCCTATAATTCTCTGCTTTAATACCATCTCGATCTTCCTTCGGTATTAACGAAATAAAGGCTGTCCTCCATGAAGGGGGAACATCTCCTCCCATTTGAATTTTATTAAATAACTCTTTAAGTGGTTCAACCATCTCATTTTGTAAATTTTATAATAAACAGCTGTTACACCATCTGTTCCTGGTGCTTTACCGATTTTAAGTTGTTTAATTGCTAAGAAAATTTCCTCTGAAGTAATTAATTGATTCAATTCTTCTCTTTGATTTTCTGTAAGCTCACAAATATTTTGTTGTTGTAAATATCTTTCTATCTCTGTATCATCAACCATATCCCTAGAATATAACTTACTATAATACTCTAAAATGCTTTTTAATCAAGTTCTTTTGATAAACTTCCTTACCCCTATATTCTATTTTATCAATCGCTCGTGATTTTCTGTTTTTCCTTATTAAATAGGCAAGCCATCTTCCTGGCTTATTGGCATTATTAAACGATTATGTTTTACATATTGTAAATTAATTGCTACTTGATCTGCCATCAACATATTAAACTGACCTCTCAATATATTTATTGATTCTTTTATTTTACTATTTCCTGGGCTATTTTATCAATAATTGTTCTTTCTTTTAATTTCCTCTTCCAGTTCCTTTTTCTTTTCTGCAATTTATTTTTGTATTTAATATTCATTTGTATAAGATTTCCTCTCATATAAGCCTTACTGGAGTCCCAAATCATCTCTATAGATGTCTCTTTTTCATATTCATAATAAAAATTCTTTCATTTGTTTTTACATTCATTTACATTTTGTTCATATTTAAACAAATTCTCATTCAACCTCCATGATCTCCTAGCCTCCTTTTCCCGATCAAATTCAATCCAAACTGGACTATGATCAGATAAAGTTCTTGAACAAATCTTAGTCTTCTTCACTCTAGAATACAAATCATTAGTAATCAAAATAAAATCAATCCTCGAAAATGATTGGTGCCTATCAGAAAAGAAGGTAAAATCCTCTCTTCTGTATTATGTTCTCTCCAAATATCTCTTAATTCCAAGTCCTCCATCATTTCAAAAAGCCTTTGGTAATTTACCGCTTGATATCTTCCTTAAGCTTTTTGTCTTTTGAGTATCCAACACACCATTCCAATCACCCATTAATATATATGATTTATAATCCCAAAATACTATTCTTTTATGTAAAAACTTGAAAAATTTTCTTGTTGTTGATTCGGAGCATAAACTCCTATTAATAATGTCTTCTTTCCTCCAACAAGAGTTCAATAGCAATGTATCTTCCTTGCTTATCCACCTCAATTAATTTTGCTGATATATCCTTCTTTATATATATAACTAAACCATTTTTTTCTCCAAAGAGGAGGCAACAAAATGTACTCCCAGTTTTGAATTTATCAAATATTTCTGGTCTAAAGATCTAATATGTGTTTCTTGTAAACAAGTAATGTCATTTTAAATTGTTTCAAATAATGAAATACTTTCCTTCTCTTCTGGTGAATTCAAACCATTAACATTCCAAGATAATAGTTTAATTGCCATTATCGGCCAAAGGAAACTTTTGGAACACTAGCCGCAAATCACATTTTGCTTTAGGCCTTGCTCCTCCCACTGTTTCCGTTGTAGTAGTTGCCAGTTGTTGTTGTGCCTTCATCTCTTGTTCCTTGCGCTTAGCAGCAGCTCTTGTCAGCCTTTGTTCTTTTGAATCTGGACCCGTCATAGGTATTTCCAACACTTGTAATAAATCTTCTTCCATCGCAATCTGTTCTTGAACCTGCTTCACTTCTCTTTCCTTCACTTCAGTCTCCTTTCTTCTAGCATCCAGTGGAGAAAGACTTCCAACTTTAATGCCTCAACATAAAATTCTCTGCTTTTCCAACTGTATTGAGACGATGTACTTTCCCTGCATAATATACTATTATACCAGTTGGAATATCCCATCTATATTCAATCTGACGTTTTTTAAGTTCATTCACCAGGAAGGCAAATTCCTTTCTAGCCCTTAACATTTTTGGTGGAATTTCCTTTAATATTAAAATATCCTGACCAGCAATCTGAATCTTCTCCCCCTTATATGAGGCTTGCAAAATCTGATTTCTCACTGTTCTATTTGTAAAATAAATAACAACATCCCTTGGCAACTTTTTTTGCCTTGCTATCCAAGAATTCACACGATATATTTTATCAATTTGATAAGCCACATCTGCTGGACGAGCTGCTAATATCTCAGCAAATACTTCAGAAAAATTTCCTTAAATCCTCTTCTTTATTCTCTTTCAGACCACGAATTCTTAGAGCAAATTCCATATTTCTGTATTGTATCAAAACTATTTCATCATCTGTTTTTCCATTTTACTTTGAAATTCAGCCATTTTATTATCTAATTTTGAATTATGTTGCTTAATTTCTTCAACCTCCTCTTCCAATAAAATCACATTATTTGCCAAACTTTGTACTGCAATTACAAATCCTTCCTTAACTTCTTTATTTCCCACTTGAATTTCTGATATCTGCTCTTTCATTTCAGACATCTCATCAGTTATTACTTTAAATTTTTCTTGCATAAAGTCTTTTAAATTCTCTTGTACCGCCTCTAAGTTCAATGTTCTAGTCTCTGCTGTATGAGCTGGAGAGGCACCAGCTGAGGAGATTCCAGAGCCCTTTGTTACAGTAGACTTTAATTGTTTGGCTGCCATCTTCTATAAAATTATTTATTTATTTCCAACTTAATATTCAGTTTAAATCTTCTTAACCTCTGAAACACAGTCCTTTAAAGCTTTTTAAAGCAATATTTAAAAGAAAATCTCCTAGATTCTAGGCAGCAAAGAGTTAAAGAGTTAAAGCAGCAAGTAACATGCAAATTACCAACTGCAGACAAACGGTGAAAGTATCACTTTCGCTTTCCACTCGTTAACTTGTTAACAATTCGCCTCCATTTTCTTGCTGTTTTCAAACTTGTTACAAAGTATCGGGGAATCGGCTTGGCTACTTGCATAAAGTTCTCCCACTTTCGTTCTGTCCGGTATAATCCTTTATTGTCCAAAATAAATCTCGGCGTTTGGTCGTGGTGATTGGTTCCGCCCAAGCAGAAGAATCCTCGGATCTGGAGCTCTTCGGGTTGCTGGAGGGAACTTAACCCTTCAAACCCCTTTTTTCTCAGGGGCTTTAGGGAAATTCAACCTCTGCCCTCAGCTCACCCCCTCCTCTTCTCCCGAAGAGAGGGTTTTTCGAACCGCTGGACTGCAGATTTAAGCTGTCCTAGCGATTCCACAAAATCCAGAGGTTGGTGATCGTAAAGATCACCGCCATCACCTACGGTGCCAAACCGGAAGTCTCCCAAAATATTTCATTCTTAAGTTGTAACTAGGCTGGATAGTGCTTGGAGTTGTTCATGCAAAAAGGAGGGTTGGTCTCATTCTTCCTTCTACATTGAATAATTCATCATAAATGCCCACATTCATTAAACATGAAAAAGAATTACATTAGTTGCATAGCATGAGTTTCTTCTGAAATCTAGCTTACCACCTGCCTGTGTTTATATTTTTTGGATTTCCTTTTTGTTGATAATACCACAGATCTGAAAGAAAATTCAGAACAATATTATCATCAGCCAGGAGACGTGTGGCCTGATTTAGAAACATTTAAAAAGATGCCTTTTGATTATACAATCCATGATCCGAAATATGAAGATGCAAGTCTCATTTGTTCAACAGTGCAGAAAACGAAGAGTGACGGTCAGAATACCCGTTTCCTTTATTTGAACAACTTAGTTTGGTACAATTTTTATAGAATAAAGTATTGCAGGAGAAATTGTTGTTCAGAACCTTGATTTATATTCCAGACTTGGGAAGAAACTTGGGTAGGGTGGGGTAGGAAACACCACTCAATTTGGAAGGCAGACCGTTATTTGTGTTCTGGATTAAATAATGGTTAGCTTTATTGACATAATTCATCTCTTGATAGTTCCTTTCCCAATCTGACTTTGAGCATTGTAGTCACACAACTAATAGATGGTGTGTGTGAAAGACTGGGACCAAGAAAGAAGAAAAATAGCCTGAAATTTTTGTTCATAGTACTACTGAACTACTAAACCACCCATAACTACTTGAAACTAGCAAGTATTAGCTGAACCTGACACTCATCTAAATAAAACTGCATTATTTTAGCTCAGTCGTGGCAAATGTATCTAGTTTTTGGACATGTTGGCTTGGAAGTTTTGAAATAATATTCTGAACACCCCTGAAAAATACCAGGTTGGATAATTATTCAGAACTATATTCTAAAAAGGGCTTAGTAATAGCATTAACAGATCCATTTTTAATCTTGTTTTGGTTGTAAACTAGTATAGTTTTGCAGGGGCTAATGAACAAAGATGTGCTCATCTACCTACTCTATCCACTTGGTAGAAGTGGGTGTGCCTTTTAGCTGATACAGTCAAAATGCATTTGTGCAGATAGATCAATAAAGAGAAAACCAGAGGATCTGTACATGCGCCGTCAGACAACTCGGATGAGATTATCCAAATATGCTGCTTACAACACTTACCATCATTGTGAACAGTGTCATCAATATATGGGCTTTAATCCCAGGTATCAGGTAAGATTTATGGAATCTGCAATAGAAAATTCATTACATTTCAAGGACAGCAGAAATTATTGTATTCATTAGATTAAAAAACTGGGAAAGGACAAAGTATGATCCTATGCAGCATTAAATTGAATTGGCTGGTCCATGTCCTTTTTTTACGATACAACATTATACCCACTTTGCCAAAAATCTAGAGTGAAACACCAGGTTTCCTGCTGGTATCCTCTTAAATTATTCAGTTCAGCCCTGCCTAATTTTTTTAAATACGGTATCTATCAAGATTGACTTGGTCCTGCCATCAACTGGATTCATGAAACAGAAAGCATTTCTAAATAAATCCCTAGATACATACTGGTAGCTAGTTGTTTTTTAAAGAGCTCATTGCTCAACTCATTGCATAAATCTTAAAATGCAGCAGATTCAGAAATGTATCTAGTTTTTGGACATGTTGGCTTGGAAGTTTTGAAATAATATTCTGAACACCCCTGAAAAATACCAGGTTGGATAATTATTCAGAACTATATTCTAAAAAGGGCTTAGTAATAGCATTAACAGATCCATTTTTAATCTTGTTTTGGTTGTAAGCTAGTATAGTTTTGCAGGGGCTAATGAACAAAGATGTGCTCATCTACCTACTCTATCCACTTTAATTAAGTGTATCTACTCTATCCACTTGGTAGAAGTGGGTGTGCCTTTTAGCTGATACAGTCAAAATGCATTTGTGCAGATAGATCAATAAAGAGAAAACCAGAGGATCTGTACATGCGCCGTCAGACAACTCGGATGAGATTATCCAAATATGCTGCTTACAACACTTACCATCATTGTGAACAGTGTCATCAATATATGGGCTTTAATCCCAGGTATCAGGTAAGATTTATGGAATCTGCAATAGAAAATTCATTACATTTCAAGGACAGCAGAAATTATTGTATTCATTAGATTAAAAACTGGGGTAAACTGGGGACTCGAGTATGCCGAGGGTGGGAAATGAGGCACCCACCGGTCGGCGAAACCCTCCTCCTCGGCCGAGAAGGCTGGCGGCCCCGCCCGCCTCACTGCACCGCAGGGCTTCCCGCTAAAGCAAAGCCCGCCAAGTTCGCTACCGCCGGTATAATGTGAAAAACGAAAAAAAACTCGAGATAATAGAGATATCGAGTATAAGCCGAGGGGACGTTTTTCAGCACAAAAAACGTGCTGAAAAACTCGGCTTATACTCGAGTATATACGGTAAGTGTATCTATCTGTTAAAGATTGGGGGGGTTGGAACATAAAAATCTATTAATTAATGCAACCTGTTTACTGTGTTAAGATGTGGTTTGTTTTTTTGCCACTGTTTTAATAGTCAACAGCGTATATCAATGTCAGAGCTGTCAAAAATAGCAAATGTGGTACATTAAATTTGTATCCTTTTCTTTTCTCAGCTTTATGAATCCACCTTGCATGCTTTTGCCTTTTCCTATTCAATGCTTGGAGAAGAAATTCAGCTACACTTCATTATCCCCAAATCGAAGGAGCACCATTTTGTCTTTAGCCATCCAGGAAGGCAGCTGGAAAGTATGAGATTGCCTCTTGTTACAGATCAGGTAGATAAAGAGCAATTTGCAAAACTCTTGTTCTGGAGGATTAGGATTTGGATTTAAACTGATTGGACTCTGCTTCCAGGTGATAGTATAGATCAGGGGTCACCAACCTTTCAGACCTCAAGGACCACTAAATTCATAATTTTCAATCCCGCGGACCACTAATATGATCTGCCTAATGACTGACTGGGTGGGCGTGGCTAAGTGGTCATGTGACTGGGTGGGCATGGCCAAGTCGATGCCATTCATGTCAAGGGGTGCCTCACCAGCCTCTACTCGCCCCTCCCTTCCCAGCCACTCCTCACCTGCCCGCTCAGGCTCCTTAGGGCCCCAGCAGGTAGCATTTGTTGGAACTAAGCAGCCACCAGGAGAAAGAGTCCATAGTTTGAGGACCCCTGATTTCATGCAATATAAAAAATGCAAATAATTTTTCTGCAAACCACCAAAATTTTCTCACGGACCACCAGTGGTCCATGGACCACCATATGTGGTATAGATGGATTGATTGATCTCCATATTACAGAAGATATCCCCCAAGCTATCCAATAAGGAAACAGAGTTAAACAGAGATTTAAAATGGCATTTCCACATTTTTCACCATGTTTGGAAAGACATACACTCTGGGTTTCTCTTAAATAGTGCAACAACCCTACATTGCATCCATTAAAATGTCTCCAAAGCTCACTTTTCATTTACAATACTTCTTACAGCAAATTCTCTTTTATCAAACACAATGAACTTACATACTTTGACAGAGAAATCAGATCTGATTTTATTTAGGTTAAACATAGAAACACACAGCTGACCTACCTTTCAACAAGATACACATTCGGTTTATTGAACTCAGTACTGTTGATTGCCTGTGGCTCTCCAAGGTTTTAGGCAGATATTTTCTGCTTTTCCTGTATCTGGAGAGCCTATGCCTTCAACCTGAAAAGCACGTGCTCTTTCCCATCCTTAAATTTACCATTCTTAACTTTTATAGTCCAACTATAAAACAGTATATATGTATTTTTGTGTATGAATGTGTGTGATTATACATACCTACATACATAATATTTGTCAAATACAGGGCAATTATAGAAGGAACTCAAGTATATTCAGCAATGGAAAGGTCTTCCGGAAACATGTTGAAAACATGTTAAAATGATTGTTGCTCTTAGAATAAGTTGCCGAATTTACTGTTGTTGCCAGAAAGCTAGGGGACAGCTTCCATCTGTGTCTGTAGTTAATTGGCTAAAATATGAATATGAGGATTGTTGTTATTAATTGTTTTAATGCACAATGAACCAAGATGCTAGTATGTTTATTTATGGGTTCCCATCCCTATATCTTGTATGTTTGTCTTATAGTGGCTAGTAGCAAATACAATTCAGTAGGTGGTTTTAATTATCCTCTTTATTTTTGTGTTTCAGTTCTTATTCTCACAAAGGAGAATTAGTTGCAATTACCACTTTCTTACTGAATAATTAATTCAACCAGGCTTTTTTCCCCTTACCTAAAACATTTCAAATGGTTTCACTGTAAACTTTAGACATAGTAGACGTTTAGCTTGATAGAGATTGGTTGAAGCCTGTCTCTTTCTTCCTTTACAGTTTCACATGGTTCTTTGTCTTAGAGTAGAATGCTAGTGGTACTTTTTCCTTTTCCTCCTCTTCTTTCTAAGTCCTTTTCCTATACTATTTACAGGCTTTTGTAAACATTAGATTTACAATTTGTTTTATTATATCGTATTATAGCAGACAAATTCTTAATTTTTACAGAGCCAGGACTACATAAAGAGCCCTACTTTCACTCCTACGACAGGACGCCACGAACATGGACTTTTTAATCTTTATCATGCAATGGACGGAGCCAACCATTTGCATGTTTTGGTTGTCAAAGAGTATGAAATGGCAATATATAAAAAATATTGGCCCAATCACATCATGCTTGTTCTGCCAAGTATTTTCAACAGTGCTGGAGTGGGTAGGTACATGTTTTATTAGTTATTTGTGTGAATAAAACAAGGCTACCAACTTTAGTTGGCAACACTGGTAGAATAATTAAAGCAAAAAGGGCAACTCTGGGGAATATGTACAGTAATCTTGCTTGAGCTTTTTTTTTTATGGCCTCCGAAAACATCCCATGATTATGCTGCTGATTTGTAAAAAGCAGCCAAAGAATCTGCTCTTTCCAATTATGTAATTTCAGCTTATCCTCAACTGCAGCCTTAGGTCACTGCCATCAATAAATCAATAAAATACAGTTCTTGCCCACAAAAGGCTTGAACTGCTCCTTGTAGAAATGGTTGATTAATTGGCGAGGATCAACCTTAATCTGATTTTGTACCATCAAGTCAGTGTTGACTCTTAGTGACTTCATGAATACATTTTCTCTGAGATGATCTATCATCAACCTTACCTTTTACGACTTCCAATAGTGGCGCCTGGTGCCGTTGCCATCGTAAATGAGTCCATCCATCTTGCTGCTTTCAGTCTACAGCATCTTCCATTCCATTCAGGATAGAATGACCAATAACAAATGAAGCCGAACAGTTTTTATCTGTAGGCTTGGTGGCCATGTTATTATAACACGCTGAGTGAAAAAGGTGTTATAAATATATATTTTAAAATTATGACTGTGAATGATTTTATGACTTCAATTTAATTGCACAACACACAAAAGGTTATTTTGATTTTGTTATTATACAAATGAAGTCATGTATAGTAGATCCCATTGCATGTTAAAAGTCAGGTGAACAACCATCTAAATATTTTGAGCAGCCCAAGAAAATTTTGATTGTGGGAGAAAAATTTTGATTGTGGGAGAAAAATCTTTTTGTATAGCTAAAGGCTTTGAGCTAAAATGAAACTTCCACTATCCCTTATTGGCAGCTCACTCTGCTTCTCTGGCTTGGTTGTAGGAGCTGCTCACTTCCTAATAAAAGAACTGTCTTACCATAATTTGGAGCTGGAACGAAATCGGCAGGAAGAGCTTGGCATTAAGCCTCAAGATGTTTGGCCTTTCATCGTCATCTCTGATGATTCCTGTGTGATGTGGAATGCTGTTGAAATTGATTGTTCTGGTGACAGAAAAAGGTAAATGGCTATTTTTTTTATGGTGATGAAGACTTTTATTTAAAAAAAAAACCTAATTTGATTTGAAATTATTTCCTGATCTCCTGCAGTGAATATACCTGGAGAGAAAAGAATATTTCCCTAAAGCAAATTCTTCAGCACATTGAATCGACTCCCAGTGTCACCCACTATGCCTTGATTGGCATGAGGAAGTGGTCCAGTAAAACTAGGATTGGAGATATCAAGGAGCCATTCTCATGTTGCCATGTGCATGACTTCATCATGCTGAATGTGGACCTGACCCAGAATGTCCAGTATAACCAGAACAGGTGAGTTAAGTCTGATTAAAGGAGCCAGCTCTTCCTAACCAGGTGCCCTATAGATTTATTGAGATTACAGTTTCTAGCATTTGCAGTCAGCATAACAGACGGACCCAATGGTTGGGTAACTTTAAGGGCAGCTTTAATACATCCAGAGGGTATCCAGAGGGCAACAGATTGGAAGAAACCGAGTTATATTGTGGTAGCTCATTCCATTATGCTTACTGATTCAAAAGAATGGTGAATATTTTCCATTTTATGATTCTTCTTCATTTTAGGGTCAAATCTTACAACATACTCAAGACATCTTTGTATCTGACATGCATTTTTTAAAAAGAAATAAAAATAAGTCAAGAAAAACTGGAATTAGCACATTATTTTCCTACTAAAAATAGCTCCGATGACATAGTAGTTTGGATCTATAATAAATTGTATGAACCATTTAATATCACGAACAATTTTTTTCTTAGACTTATCCCTGTGATGTCAGACCATCAGTTCCCTTGGACAAATATCAATGTCATACCTTTTTAAACAGGTCCTGTTACCGTTGGTGCCAATCTTGGCCCATACAGTACAGTATTTCTATTGTATTCACAAGGGCTTTCTATCAAAATTACAGGAATCCACACTGCTCTTTAAACACCGAATCTCCTGTTCTTCCAACAGATTTGTTTGTGATGATGTGGATTTCAATCTACGCGTCCACAGTGCAGGCTTGAGGATCTGCCGATTCAATCGATTTAGTGTCATGAAGAAGCAAATAGCAGTAGGAGGACAAAGGTCTTTTCATATCAAATCAAAGGTGAGATTTCAGGAACAGAGTACCTACTAACTCCCAAGTTACACATAGATACTACATTCAGTAGATTCTGAGGTTAAGCAAACGGGGTGATCTAAAGCAGCTGTCACCAACTGGTGGCCCAGAAGAAAATTTTGGTGGTCCGCAGAAAAATTATTTGCATTTTTTATATTGCACTAAATCAGGGGTCCTCAAGCTATGGACTCTTTCTCATGGTGGCTGCTTAGCTCCAACAACTACTACCTGTTGGGGGCCTAAGGAGCCCGAGCGGGCAGGCGAGGAGTGGCTGGGAAGGAAGGGCAGAATAGAGGCTGGTGAGGCGCCCCTTGACAAGAATGGCATTGAGCTGCCCATGCCCACCCAGTCATATGACCACTTAGCCATGCCCACCCAGTCAGTCATTAGGCAGATCATATTAGTGGTCCGCGGGATTGAAAATTATGAATTTAGTGGTCCCTGAGGTTCGAAAGGTTGGTGACCACTGATCTAAAGTGAGTTCCAATTTTAGGATCAGGTCTTGCCTCCAAAACTACAACATGATCCAGGTGAACAGCAGTTTGGCGAAGGGAGTTCCTGTCAGCTCTTGCTCAAAGAGCAGGTGGCTAGCCTTTGCACAACTGCAACTTGTGTACCAGTTCCACCTGTTCCTGGTTTGGGAGGCTTTGGTCATGGACATTCATGACTTAGTTGCCTTCTAATGGGACTATTGCAAAATTCTATTGCAGGGGTATCAAACTCACGTTGCCATGATGGCATTATGTGATGTATTGGGACTTTTTCCCCCTTCATTAAATCGGGTGTGGGTATATGGCCAGCGCATGACGCATTCAGCCCGTGGGCCGGGAGTTTGACAATCTTGGTCTATTGTACAGCCAAGTGAAATTTGGTTCTGAATGCAGCAGCATGGGTAGTTATAGGTGAAGCTCATTATGCCTTTGTGACATCACTATTCTGCTCCCAATAGATTTTCAGGTGAGAGTCAAGGTGCTGGTTACCACTTTTAAAGCCCTCCATGGCAAAAGACTGGGAACTTGTAGAACTGCCTTATTTCAAGAACATCTGCCCACCCCACAAACTCTCACAATGCTTAGGTTCCCACTTTTGAAATTTGCCATCTCATGCAACCTAGAACTATGTGTCTTTTTGGTTGCTGTCTCTCTGCTCTGATCTCATCTCTCCCCCCCTCCCCAAGATATACACCAAATTCCAGCTCTATTTGTCTTTAGAAAAACTGTTAAGACTTGCCTTTTTTGGGGGGAGGGATTCAATTAAATCGAGTCCCTTTTGGTTATCTAATTATCTTGCTCGGTCATTTTATATTTTGGATTTGGTGTTTTTTTTTATATTACATGGATTTTTAAAATTTATTGTTTGTTTTTTGTGCATAGCACCCAAAGCCACATTGATTGAGCTGGGGAGCCCTATAAATCAATTAAAGGGTACCTGTGCTTTGGAACACCATACCTTCAAGATCAGATTGGCCCCAATCCTGCAGGGCTTTTGTAACACACTGAAGGTCTCTTTAGAGGTTTTGATTATTGTTTTGGTTTGGTTGGGTTTATCCTTGGTGACCATTGTAGGTTTTTATTCTTTGTTAATATTATTTTTTATTGTTCTAACCGAATGTGTAAGTCACCTTCGCGAGATG
The DNA here is from genome assembly GCF_028640845.1 of Ahaetulla prasina. Taxonomy (NCBI): domain Eukaryota; kingdom Metazoa; phylum Chordata; class Lepidosauria; order Squamata; family Colubridae; genus Ahaetulla; species Ahaetulla prasina. The sequence goes on from NC_080539.1 coordinate 154,436,729, forward strand.
TGTGGCCAAAAAATTAAATAAATTAATCTTTAAAAAGATTGTTTTGTTTATTTTGGAAGCAAGTGGTCAAAAGGCCCAGACAATCACAATCATATCCATATGTCAGAGTGATATCTAAACGCTCAACACGCTTCTAAAAATGTGTGTTTGTGTGTCTTCATATTTGTACCTATGTGCGTACATATTCAAATATGTGTCTTCATATTTGTATCTTGCACATACATATTCAAATATGTGGGACATCTGAAAAATTTTCTCCCTCAGCCAATTATATAATTGTATTGTTGTATGTGATTTTGTTCAGCTACATGTATTTTTAAACATTTCAAAAAGTCACTGCCTAAAAAACAAAAAATCACTATCACAGTCATTGTTTTCTTTTCAGGTGTCAGATAATTTAATGAGTATTGGTCCAGCTCAATATATATGTGCCCCTGACAGCAAGCATACATTCTTGGCAGCTCCTGCTCAGTTATTGCTTGAAAAATATCTCCAGTATCACAGCCATCGCTTCTTCCCTCTTTCACTGAAGAATTACAACCAGCCAGTGCTGTCTGTGGATTGTTACCTTAATTTAGGATCACAGGTAATCAACTTACGTGTGAATTAAAATACTGTATATAAATAGAAAAATAAAATATATGCATTTACTGGAGAAAGCAATTATTGGAACAGTTTGAAGTAAAAGGAAACCAGGCTGTCAAAGAACTCAGTGGCTGGACACCATCAAAGCTGACACCCGGCAAAGCATAGAAAAACTCAAAGAAATAGTGCAAGATTGAAACGTGGAGAGATCTGGCCCATAAAATCACCAAGAATCAGACATGACTGAATGGAAACATCATCATCTTCACCACATGTGCACATGTCCTTCAAATGTAGATGAACCTCAACTCCCACCACTTGTTGTTGCTTATCCTGCTTCTAGGATTGTTATTTAACAGTACCTGGAGGCAGGGGTGAAATGATACTGGTTCGGGCCGGTTCTTCCAAACCGGTAGTAAAAAATGCTTTAAAAAGTAAAAAAAAAATTTTCCCCAAAGATCAGCTGTGCAGCGTGCGATCGTTGGAACTTTTTTTTTTTAAACTTTTTAAGCATTTTTTTTTTTACTACCGGTTCTCTGGAACGGGTAGTTAAAATGCTTTAAAAAGTAAAAAGAAAAAGCAGGAAATCCAAAGGTGTGCGTTTGGTGCGCACTGCGCATGCACACGTGCACGGTGGGTCTGGCATGCACATGCAGTGCACATCTGGTGTGCACTGTGCATTCGCAGGCAGCAAACCTGTGGCGACCCGCAGAAGATTTCACCACTGCCTGGAGGGCTATAGTTCGCGAAGTGGACTCTGCCTGCTTCTTATTATCTGAGGCTATCGCTCTCTGAATTTATTTATTTATTTATCAAATGTATATTCTGCCACAATCACAAAAATATCTTGGCAGCTTGCAAAGATAAGCAAATGTTGTAACAAGACAAGAGCACCTTATAAATACAATTTCTCCCTCCCCCCTTCCTTCAATACATTCTATGGGCCCCCAAAACTTTCTGCAAATGTTCGGTTTTCAACACGTTCCAGGAAGTAGATAATATTGGAGACAACAAACCTCCAAGAGGAGGCCATTCCAAAAGGCTGGTCCAAATGCTTCTGGGTTTTGGACTTCTTCACCTTTCAGAAATGGAGATGAACCAATTGTTTTTCCTGACATGATTGAAATGGTTGGGCTTTGCCCCCTTTTTTCAGAAAAAGCAAGTTGTGCCATGCAACAAGGAGAATAGCTTAGTGGCAGTACCCGTGCAGCTACCTGCTATGGTGGATTTCTCCAGCTTTGCCAGAATAAGGCAGCAACTGAAAGTGTTATCGAGTAACTTAACTATGGGTGCACCAGGACAGATTCCTTGCCAGAGACAAATGTTTGCTGCAGAGGAAACAATAAAATAAGAGAAAGGAAGTGGCAAAAAAGAAAAGGAGATGTTATTGTTTCAGTTACACATATTAGGCATGATGCCAAGCTCGTAGGAGAGCCCGCTTCTGCAGTTTAGCTAGCATCAAGGGTAAAATCCAGCAGGTTCTGGAGAACCGGTAGCAGAAATTTTGAACAGTTAGGAGAACCGGTAGCAGAAATTTTGAGTAGTTGAGAGAACTGGCAAATACCACCTCTGGCTGGCCCCAGAGTGGGGTGGGAATGGAGATTTTGCAATATCCTTCCCCTGGAGTGGGGTGGGAATGGAGATTTTGGAATATCCTTCCCCTGCCATGCCCACCACACCACGCCACACCATACCTACCAAGCCACACCCACAGAACCGGTAATAAAAAAATATGAATTTCACCACTGGCTAACATGTTATTAAATGAGAGAGGATTTATATAACTTCTCTTTAAAGGCCATTCAGTGATGAAACGACTACATAAATGTATGAAAAAAACAACTTATCACTAACTGTACCATGCCAATATTTTTTATTATTAAAAAAGGTTTACCAAAAAAAAAGTTTTTTCAACAATTATTCCCCCCCACCTCCCTCCACCCTCCACCCTTCACCCTCCCCTCGACCCTTCCCCTCCCCCCAGACTTCCTAGAGCAAAATACAGGGTATTACATCTAACAGTCATAAGCTAAAATACGACAATAAACCGTCACCCATAACTTCTCCACTCCCCTTTGCAATCTTAACTCCCCTTTCCCATTTAAACAAATACACTAATACAATGCAATTCCTCCAATCACTCATACGCTATTTGATACTTTTTAGTCTGATATTTGTTTTGAATATAAACAATCCAACTTCTTCATTCCAATATATATCTTTCTTGTGAATAGTCTTTCAAATACGCTGAAATTTTTGCCATTTCTGCTAAGTTCGATACTTTAAGCGTCCATTCTTCAATTGTAGGCAAATCTTCTTTCTAGCATGCCAAATTATTTATAAAATAAAAAGATATGTGCTAGCTGTAAGAGAACGCTGCAGAGAACAAGCATTTGCTACACGTTTGCTACATCTGGAAAAATAGATTTATTGATTTTATCCGTTATAAATGGATTCCATGATACCCAGCACAATCTGAATCGGATGTCGATGTTTCTGTGGCCATAACTGTTTAATAATGCTAATCTGAATTGTCTCTCGATGGAGAGTAAACCATTCTTGCTGTTTTGTTCCTCTTGCAAACAGATTGCAGTTTGTTATGTTAGTTCCCGGCCTCATTCTCTGAATGTCAGCTGCTCTGAGATGATATTCAGTGGACTCTTGCTGTATCTCTGTGATTCCTTTGTTGTAGCCAGCTTCTTGAAGAAATTCCACTTTTTGAAAGGTAAGAGGTTGCTGCTGACACATAGAGTAACTTGACATCTTTGAAGCAGGCAGGCAAGTAGGCAGGACAAAAGCATCTGAGTCTCTGATACTTGAACTTTTCTACCTGAAAAACTACTCGGTGGTGGAGGGGTGTGTGTGGAAGAACCTTCCAGGAAGAAACATCTATTCAGTGCAGGAACAGATTGGCTTCCTGGGAACAAGGAACCTGATCTGCTTCTAAAATAGCATTTTGACAAATCTAATTGCCAAGAAGGAAGATAAATGTTTTCTAAGGAATAGTGTCATATACCCTATTTGTTCTGTTCTGATCCTTCCTTCCTTCCTTCCTTCCTTCCTTCCTTCCTTCCTTCCTTCCTTCCTTCCTTCCTTCCTTCCTTCCTTCCTTCCTTCCTTCCTTCCCTCCCTCCCTCCCAAAGGTTTATGCTATTACTCCATGGATAACTTTAAAAGATCCATTGGTTTGCTACTACCCAAAAAATATTTCTTATATTGGAAATTATTTTGGTTTTCTTCTCTTTTCTTTGTTTCAACAAGAAGCTGAATAAATATTTAATAATAATTTAAAATTAGTTGGAACCAGGTTCCTTTAATATTATCACATATCTATGATTGTCAATCCCTGCTTCCTTGGTGCGAAATATGTAACCTTTTCCTGACAAGCAGAAGTTATCTTAGAGCTAAGACTATGACTTTTCCTCAGATCTCTCATTTCACTTACATCTCCCAAATCTTTTCCCCTTTTATTTCATACATCTCCCCACTTCCCTGGAATATAAACTGCAGGAGGTCCCCTGCACCATCATGTTTGATTGACTGCTCTAATGCCCACTTATTCTAAATACTATATTCAGCAAGTGGAAGGAGATATAAATTGTTTTGCCACCTATTAAAAGATATCCTTTGACACAGAGGGGGAAAGAAGGCAGGAGACAAGCATATTTCTAAGAGTTTGCTTGGTGTTCTTGATTGCTAAAATGGTTGTCCTTTCAGTGTTTCTCCTTTTGACTGATAATGTCTTTTAAGACATTCCACAATTGAGAGCTGGGATTCTGGTGCCGGCTGTTGTGTATGATTTTTGTTTTTAGTTCAGAGAGTTCTGTATCCGAGGGGTCCTTGGTGCTCTCTGTATTTGGGTTGTTTTCTTGAAGTTGTTTCACTACCCTACTAGGTAACATCGTCAGTGAGATACAAGGAGTGGGATTTGCTCTCTGTTTATGTGGTTTATGGCTGGCCCTATCAGTGATGGTGGGAGTGTTCTTAGTGGTTCCTTGATTTGGTTCCATAATGAAGAACATCCTCACCAATAGTGACTGGGCAAGCCTCTAGTACAGGGGTCTCCAACCTTGGTCCCTTTAAGACTTGTGGACTTCAACTCCTAGAGTCCCTCAGCCAGCAAAGCTTCAACAACTTCAACAACTTCAAGAACTCTGGAAGTTGAAGTCCACAAGTCTTAAAGGGATCAAGATTGGAGACCCCTGCTCTAGTATATAAAAAGAGAACAAACCCCACTTCCTTCTAGCATTGGTGATGTTACCTAGCTGGGTAATGAAACATCTGCAAGAAAACAACCAAGGTCAGAGATTACTAAGGACCCCACTGTTCAACCCTGACCTACAATATTCTTTTCTATTAGTTATGCATATGCAATATAAATGCTAATAATAATAATTCCCACAGGTGCCACCTTATGCGTCATTTGCCAAGATAGAAACTCCCTTCGCCAAACTGTTGTCCGGCTGGAACTGGAAGATGAGTGGCAATTCCGGCTAAGAGATGAGTTTCAAACTGCCAATGCCAAAGAAGACAAGCCCCTCTTTTTTTTGACAGGACGCCATATTTAATAAGAAATTATCTGACATCTTCAAGGAGTTTCTTTCAACCAAAAATAAATCGTGAAAATAGTGAGGGAAATTAAATATTCAGCTAAAAAAAAACCCCATAATGTAGACAAAAATGTAGGCAAATTGGAAATATCTGTATTATAGTTTTATTTTATTTGACATATTTGTGTTTATAATTACAGACTGTGTCAGTTACCTTTTATAATTTAAGATGTTTAAACTGTTCCTTTTGTGTCAGGAGCAGAGTGGAATTTCTGCTTGTTATAGTTGAATTGTTTATAGGCTCTCTTTGTCTTTGTTTTGGTTGTATAAATTATAGATATTATTTTGTCATGAAATACTTGGGGTGGTATGGTTCAACATTTAGACGTAGATTCCCTTCTTAACCTTTTCTTGAATTAGAGGTCAGTAGGCAGAAAATGCTCCATTCTTAGTATATAGTGCAGCTGATAAGTGAACAGCTATTGTGAAAAAGATTTGGGTACAGCGCTAGAGGCAAAAATGAAGTGGGCAGTTGTCCCATTCAAGCCCCAATGAAATGAATGGGAAACATGAAGAGCTTGGCAGTGTGTATCAGACTTAGTGGGAATTGCAGAAAACAACTGTCCAAGGGATTGTGCCTTATAGTTCCATTTTAATGAAAATGGATGCTTAGGCCTTTACCCTACTAGTAATTTTGAACCCCCTTTCCATTGCTGAAGTGATTCAAAGCCCGTCCTCATTACATTGGATAAGCCACAACACTGGGCGGATGATTCTAAAGCAGGGGTAGTCAACCTTTTTATACCTACTGCCCACTTTTGTATCTCTGTTAGTAGTAAAATTTTCTAACTGCCCACCGGTTCCACAGTAATGCACCATGTATCGTCATCTGCGCAGCCTCTCACGCATCGTAGATTGGATTTGGGGGGGGGGGCACCGGCTACCAGCTCTGCTTGTCTGTTACAGCTGGGTGGTGTGGGGGGAGATGCGCGAGCTATTCTGGAACAAGGCTCTTTTGTTTGCAGTCGCACTATAGCGCCATTTAGTTTCACTTACGTAACATGAACTAAACTTATGTGTGGGCTATACAAATAGTATATTTTCAAAAATTGTCATGGGGAATTTTATGAAAACCTAATGAAAATGTTTTAAAATAATGCTATGATTTTTTTTTTAAAAAAGTCAATTAAATAAAAAAAAAGGAAAGTGGTTCAGTATCGGACAAAAGCCCTACCACCCACCATGAAAGCTGGAATGCCCACTAGTGGGCGGTAGGGACCAGGTTGACTACCACTGTTCTAGAAGATGCTACTGTAATGATTTCCCTCATCCTAGTCTCAGAACTGTTGTTTGTTCTAGGTAATTTTTTAAGTGGAAGCATTTATAGGACCCTGATAAGGAGATAGTTCCTTTCCAGTTTCCTCAATGCCTTCTACAATAACAGAGCTTTTAATATCTAATCCAGGGGTGAAATCCAGCAGGTTGTGACAGGTTCTAGAAAACAGGTAGGGAACATTTTGAGTAGTTCGGAGAACCGGCAAATACCACCTCTGGCTGGCCCCAGAGCGGGGTGGGAATGGAGATTTTGCAATATCCCTCCCCCAGAAGTGGGGGGGAATGGAGATTTTGCAGGATCCTTCCCCTGGAGTGGGGAGGGAATGGAGATTTTGCAAGATCCTTCCCTGCCCACCAAGCCATAGCCACAGAACCAGTAGGGAAAAATTTTCACCCTGATCTAATCTCATTGGAAAAGAGAGAGAGGGAAATATTGAGGGAGATATTCAAAGATGTATCGCCTTGAAAGTAGCCCATATTGAACTGTTTATCACAAATATTGACAGTTGACCACAGGACATGTTCTATGACATTTTGTATTATGTCACTAATGTTTTATGATAACTTTTATGTATAAAGTGTTTTATAAAATTTCAAGCCCACAGGAGTCACAGGTTCTGGATTTTGAGTATATTTTGTAAATTAGCCCTTTTTGAAGTACCGTCATTCAATAACTGTTGCCTACAATACACTGTTTCATCCAGCTAAAGATTATACACAGACAGACAGAGTTTTAATAGTATGTTAGACAACCCATGACCCGTTGGGTCATTGTTTCAAAGACATTGCCTTTCCAGATTCACTAAAACCTTCAACCATAGTAGAACTTCTAATGTAATGGAAAAGTTTTTTAAAATCCAGGGACATATTCGGAGATGTATCTGCTTTGAAAGTAGCCCATGTTTGGACTGTACAGCACAAACATCAGCAGTTGATCACAGGGAATGTTCTCTGACATTTTGTATTATGTCAGGGGAAAAAAGACATTTTTTCCTAGGGTTAAACCAGAAGAGGGGAACTGCATCCACAGACCAGAGGCCTGCTTCAGTGCAATTCATTTTCTGCTTATAACATTATTTACAGCTATCAGCACTGGAATGGGGATAAGGAATCATCAGATGCTGGAAAACTTCATCTGTCAAAGGATTTGGCAATAAATCACAACAGGAAAAGAACAAATTGATTGTCCTCCCTAACTCCTTGATGAGCAACCAGTTCTTCATTTCTTCAATTTTAATTAAAATGTCTAATTTTTCAGGAACATTCTTGTAAAGGGACATGACACTGCTTGTAATTCAATTTCTTCAGTGACAAAAAGTGTTAAGCACTTCATCTATATGGGCTGTGATCTATTCAGAGCTAAGCACTTTTAAATTCCACTAATTTTTTTTTTTAAAAAACCTATGCCTGCACTATTGAAATTAAGGAGTCTGGTCATTGGTGTTTGGTTGTTTTTTTTTTATCAGAGCCCATACTATTTGTGCGCCATGACTTCAAGATACACTTAAGACACACTTGCTCAGAAGAAGGTGGTGGGTTTCCTCCCCCCCTCCCCCGTAGTGAAATAAAATAAAATCCAGATGCGATTTCCCATTTTGGTCATTTGGAGAATCCAGTTATTTCTTTGGGGAACAAAATCATGAGAGCTTCGAACAGTGTTAAAGAATAAATCGATGACCGTAAGCTACAATTGTGCAACCATAAAATAGTTAATAGCATCGTGTCTGAAACACAAGAAAGTTGGTTTGCTGCTGTTATTATTTTTAGTGGGTCAGGGCTATCAGAAATACATCTGGATATCCCGTGCTAAACGGGGTATTTTTGCCAATTTCCATAACCAGATTCACATGAGCTACAAATGGCTTCTGCTGCCCTCTAGTTTATAAGGTTCGTCTTGGATGAATAATCATATTTTTAAATATTAGGAGTTTTATCATAGCCTAGCAGATCCCCAGTGGGTTTTGGTTTTTTTGGAACAACACTAACAGTTATCAACTCCCATCTTGCACTACAGCCCCTTCCTCACTCTTAATGGAAGAATAAATCTCTGAATTGTTCATCCCGATCCAAAACGTTGGTAGTTCTTTTTCTCTGGACACGTAAACACCTTTTTCCAGGAGGCTTATGACTTAGCAGGGCTACTTGAGGAGTCAGCTGCCAAGCCAGCGGGTACCAGATTACAGAGCTCATGTTTCTCTTCCAGGCTAAAGTTCCGAAAACATGAGCAGGCTAAACTAGCAAGCAAACAGAATCGCTGGGAAATTATTCTGTCTGCATCTTTGTTGTCAACGAGGCATTGCTTTAAGGCAGGTTGTTTGTTTCAGGTTGAAACTTAAATCAGTGTTAACGTCCTTGGCAGCATTAGCCCTCTGGCAATGGAGGAAAAGAATCATCTCGAGATGCCATCTGAAGATACCGAGTCCCCTTGGTCCTGGGTAAGGCCTCCTGATCTAGAGCAGAAATAAGATGTTGGAATTAGAGGACAGCTTGGCTTTTGCAGATTACAGGCTCAGAGCGCAGCCCTGGTCATATTGATTCAAACTGCAAAAGCTGTGTTGAATTGGTGCAAATGGGTAGAGAGGTTTCTTTGGTTTTCAGCTTGGCAAAAAGAATAGAAATGGGGCAGAGAAGGAAGGAAAGATGCATCCTTTATGTTGCATGCAGTTTAAATATCATATATTGTTATGATAACTTTTATGTATAAAGTGTTTTATAAAATTTCAAGCCCACAGGAGTCACAGGTTCTGGATTTTGAGTATATTTTGTAAATTAGCCCTTTTGAAGTACCGTCATTCAATAACTGTTGCCTACAATACACTGTTTCATCCAGCTAAAGATTATACACAGACAGACAGAGTTTTAATAGTATGTTAGATAACCCATGACCCGTTGGGTCATTGTTTCAAAGACATTGCCTTTCCAGATTCACTAAAACCTTCAACCATAGTAGAACTTCTAATGTAATGGAAAAGTTTTTAAAATCCAGGGACATATTCGGAGATGTATCTGCTTTGAAAGTAGCCCATATTGAACTGTTTATCACAAATATTGACAGTTGACCACAGGACATGTTCTATGACATTTTGTATTATGTCACTAATGTTTTATGATAACTTTTATGTATAAAGTGTTTTATAAAATTTCAAGCCCACAGGAGTCACAGGTTCTGGATTTTGAGTATATTTTGTAAATTAGCCCTTTTTGAAGTACCGTCATTCAATAACTGTTGCCTACAATACACTGTTTCATCCAGCTAAAGATTATACACAGACAGACAGAGTTTTAATAGTATGTTAGATAACCCATGACCCGTTGGGTCATTGTTTCAAAGACATTGCCTTTCCAGATTCACTAAAACCTTCAACCATAGTAGAACTTCTAATGTAATGGAAAAGTTTTTTAAAATCCAGGGACATATTCGGAGATGTATCTGCTTTGAAAGTAGCCCATGTTTGGACTGTACAGCACAAACATCAGCAGTTGATCACAGGGAATGTTCTCTGACATTTTGTATTATGTCACTAATGTTTTATGATAACTTTTATGTATAAAGTGTTTTATAAAATTTCAAGCCCACAGGAGTCACAGGTTCTGGATTTTGAGTATATTTTGTAAATTAGCCCTTTTTGAAGTACCGTCATTCAATAACTGTTGCCTACAATACACTGTTTCATCCAGCTAAAGATTATACACAGACAGACAGAGTTTTAATAGTATGTTAGACAACCCATGACCCGTTGGGTCATTGTTTCAAAGACATTGCCTTTCCAGATTCACTAAAACCTTCAACCATAGTAGAACTTCTAATGTAATGGAAAAGTTTTTTAAAATCCAGGGACATATTCGGAGATGTATCTGCTTTGAAAGTAGCCCATGTTTGGACTGTACAGCACAAACATCAGCAGTTGATCACAGGGAATGTTCTCTGACATTTTGTATTATGTCAGGGGAAAAAAGACATTTTTTCCTAGGGTTAAACCAGAAGAGGGGAACTGCATCCACAGACCAGAGGCCTGCTTCAGTGCAATTCATTTTCTGCTTATAACAGTATTTACAGCTATCAGCACTGGAATGGGGATAAGGAATCATCAGATGCTGGAAAATTTCACCTGTCAAAGGACTTGGCAATAAATCACAACAGGAAAAGGACAAATTGATTGTCCTCCCTAACTCCTTGATGGGCAACCCAGTTCTTCATTTCTTCAATTTTAATTAAAATTTAAAATTTAAAATTTAAAATCAGGCCAGGCCAGCCATACAAAATAAATAGGTTTTAAGTTCACGGCGAAAGGTCCTAAGGTCAGGTAGTTGTCGAAGCCCAAGGGGAAGCTCGTTCCACAGGGTAGGAGCCCCCACACAGAAGGCTCCCCCTGGGGGCCGCCAGTCGACACTGTTTGGCTGACGGCACCCTGAGGAGTCCCCCCCGGGGGGAACGCACCGGACGCGGGGAGATAGAGGCCGGCAGTAGACGGTCCCGTAAGTAGCCCGGTCCTAAGCCATGGAGCGCTTTAAAGGTGGTAACCAATACCTTGAAGCGCACCCGGAAAACAACAGGTAGCCAGTGCAGTCTGCGCAGGATAGGTGTTACGTGGGAGCTCCGAACCACTCCCTCAATAACCCGCGCATCCGCATTCTGGACTAGCTGAAGTCTCCGGGTGCTCTTCAAGGGGAGCCCCATGTAGAGAGCATTGCAGTAGTCCAGACGAGAGGTAACGAGAGCATGAGTGACCATGCATAGGGCATCCCGGTCCAGGAAGGGACGCAACTGGCGGATCAGGCGAACCTGATAAAAAGCTCTCCTGGAGACGGTCGTCAAATGATCTTCAAAGGACAACCGACCACCCAGGAGCACGCCCAAGTTGCGTACCTTCTCCATTGGGGCCAACGACTCGCCCCCGATAGACAGCCGCATCCGCAGCTGACTGTACCGAAGTGCCGGCATCCACAGCCACTCCGTCTTGGAGGGATTAAGTTTGAGCCTGTTCCTCCCCATCCAGACCCGTACGGCTTCCAAACAGCACTTCGACAGCTTCGCTGGGGTGGCCCGGGGTGGAAAAGTACAGCTGAGTATCATCAGCGTACAGTTGGTATCTCACTCCAAAGCCACTGATGATCTCACCCAGTGGCTTCATATAGATGTTGAACAGGAGGGGTGAGAGAATCGATTTCTGCGGCACCCCACACATGAGGCACCTCGGAGTCGATCTCTGCCCCCCTGTCAACACCGTCTGCGTCCGGTCAGAGAGGTAGGAGGAGAACCACCGATAAACGGTGCCTCCCACTCCCAACCCCTCCAACCGGCGCAGCAGGATACCATGGTCGATGGTATCAAAAGCCGCTGAGAGGTCTAATAGGACCAGGGCAGAGGAATAACCCCTATCCCTGGCCCTCCAGAGATCACCCACCAGCACGACCAAAGCTGTCTCCGTACTGTATCCGGGCCGAAAGCCGGACTGGAACGGGTCTAGATAGACAGCTTCATCCAGGTACTGGGGTAGCTGACATGCCACCGCACTGTCTACAACCTTCGCCGTAAAGCGAAGATTGGAGACTGCCGGTAATTCCCTAAAACAGCTGGGTCCAGGGAAGGCTTCTTGAGGAGAGGTCTCACCACCGCCTCTTTCAAGGCAGCGGGAAAGACCCCCTCCCACAAAGAAGCATTTGTAATCCCCCGGAGCCAGCCTCGTGTCACCTCCTGTGTAGCCAGTACCAACCAGGAGGGGCACGGATCCAGTAAACATGTGGTGGCATTCAGCCTACCCAGCAACCTGTTCATGTCCTCGGGAGTCACAGGGTCAAAATCATCCCAAACCACCTCAACAAGACGGGTCTCGGAACTCTCGTCTGGATCTACCCAATTAAGATTTATAAAGTGGTAAATATATGTAGGAATATTTCTCTCGTTAGGAAATGCTTTTTCAGTACTTCTTGATGGGTCTGACTGAACAGTCCATGATAGACAAAGAAGATTTTTCTGCAGATAGTGATGTGAATTTGACACTCGCAATATATGTGGAATATGAATAAAAGGATGCCAAAGTTCTGTAATGCTCATTTTCAGCCGGTAAATAAGTGATTCAGAACACAAATAGCCTTGAGTCTTCTGTTGGAGTTAGTCTTGCTAAATATCTTAATAATAGATGGAGTTATACCTAAAGAAGAACAAGGAGGGTATGGTGAAGATATAAGATTAACATTTTACCTTTGTGTGGTACGGTAGGTGAAAACGATAAATACACAATATCTTTAAGGGTAAAGATATAGGAATATGATAGATATGGATGGATGAAAGAGATAACGTATTCTCTCTCTGTCTCTCTGTCTCTGTCTCTCTCTCTGTTTTCGAAGAGGCATTCTGGATGATGTACAGTAAAATATTAGAACAGGAAAGAAAAGTTAAAATTTAAATAGAGGCAAGGGTGATTAAAAACAATGTTAAAAATTAACTAAAAGACAAAGGGGAGGAGCTTTCAAGGGCCCCCACCAGTTTGATGGCTGCATTCTCATCTGCACTTCCCAGGCACGGCCACATATTTTCATTCCTTTCAGGAAGGCCCACTCCTTCACAGCAAAAATGAACTTTCAACAGAGAATACAGGTAGTCCTCAACTTACGACCATGATTGAGCCCAAAATTTATGTTGCTAAGTGAGACATTTGTTAAGTGAGTTTCCCCCCCCCTTTTTTACGACCTTTCTTGCCACATTTGTTAAGTGAATCCCTGAAGTTGCTAAGTTAGTAACACGGTTGGTACGCAAATCCGTTGACTTTGCTTGCCACAAGCTCGCAAAAGGTGATCACATGCCCCAGGGACACTGCAACCGTCATAAATGTGAGTCACTGGTCAAGCATCTGAATGTAAATCACATGACCATGGGGATGCTACAATGGTCATAAATGTGACAAATAGTCATAAGTTACTTTTTTCAGTGCTGTTGTAACTTCGAATGGTCACTAAGTGAACTGTTGTAAGTCAAGTTCTACATTTATCTGAAGCTCAGGGTGTTCTGAGCCTTCCCAGCCTTCTCAAGTAGTGATGTTTACTCGCAAGTATAACAACCCCTTTTTTATAACAGGGCAGTAACAGTTTTACTCACAGCGATAAACAAAAAAATCAAACGTAATTAGTCCCAACAAACCTGGGTTTATCCAAGAAATCCGAATTGCTTGCTTTATACTAGAAATGAACGGTTGTCTGTGACAACCAGCCACTCCCAAACCCTTGCTATTTATTTCCCAGCAAGAGAAGGGCTGGGTATCATCTGCGTCTGCCTCTCCCTGAGAGCCGGCTTACTGTTTTCCTTTGCTCTCCTCTCTATACATATGCACATCTAGGATGGGCCTCATCTGTTCTTCCCACTCACTCAGCTCAGACCCTGAAGACAGCTGCCTCTCCACCTGGAGGAGGACTGAAGGCCCCGGCTCTGCCTCTGCCTCTGATGCTGTTTCCTTATCAAAGCCTCCCAAAGGTTCGGAAGCTGGCCCAGACTCTCCCTCCACCTCCTCCTTGCCTGACTCTGCAGCTAGTTCTGCTGGCAGCCGACAGGCCACAATACAGGGTTGAAATCTGATGTTGCTCTCTGAGCTGGGTGTTTGCTTGCAGAGGTTTCATTACCCAACAGGGTAGCCTTACCAGAGTGTTTGCATAGTGTCAGAGGATTCTGGGAGAGTGAAAAGCAGCTTACCCCAGGCTGCTGAGAATTTAAGTTTCATCTGTGAGAGGGATCTTGGAGTCCTAGTAGACAACCATTTAGATATGAGCCAGCAGTGTGCAGCAGCTGCCAAAAAAGCCAACACAGTTCTAGGCTGCATAAATAGAGGGATAGAATCAAGATCACGTGAAGTGTTAATACCATTTTATAATTCCTTGGTAAAGCCACACTTGGAATATTGCATTCAGTTTTGGTCCCCACGACGTAAAAAAGATGTTGAGACTCTAGAAAGAGTGCAGAGAAGAGCAACAAAGATGATTAGGGGACTGGAGGCTAAAACATGAAGAACGGTAGCAGGAACTCGGTATGCCTAGTTTAATAAAAAGAAGGACTAGGGGAGACATGATAGCAGTGCTCCAATATCTCAGGGGTTGCCACAAAGAAGAGGGAGTCAAACTATTCTCCAAAGTAGCTGAGGGTAGAACAAGAAGCAATGGGTGGAAACTGATCAAGGAAAGAAGCAACTTAGAACTAAGGAGAAATTTCCTGACAGAACAATTAATAAGTGGAACAACTTGTCTGCAGAAGTTGTGAATGCTCCAACACTGGAAATTTTTAAGAAAATGTTAGATAACCATTTGTCTGAGATGGTGTAGGGTTTCCTCCCTGGGCAGGGGGTTGGACTAGAAGACCTCCAAGGTCCCTTCCAACTCTGTTGTTGTTGTTGTTGTTGTTATTATTATTATTATTATCTCGTTAGATCAAGCTAGTGGCTGGAAATTGTTTTGCATACACCAGAGGATTCTGGGAGGCTGAAGAGGAGCTCACCATGATTAACAGAGAAGTGGAGCTTTCTCTCATTGGCTCAAACTTGGAAAGTATAAACAGTCCCAATGAGAAGATTTGTGTAATGTCAGAACATTCTGAGAAACTAAAGAGGAACTTAGCGTTACTCAGTATATGTATTGGTTTGGGGTTATTGCATCTCTTGATTTATGGTTTTGAAGGCTTTTGTTCATTTGTATTCCTTAGTTGTTACTGGGGTGTATTTTGATACAGGGTTGTGATATCCTTTTCAGAACTTGTGTTCTATTCCCCCCCTCCCCGCATACACACACATACACTCAGTAGCATTGATGTTATCTAATTAGGCAAGGAAACAACCAAGTTCAGAGAGCAACACACACACACACACACACACACACGAAACACAACACTTCAGATGTTCTTTGGATTGGGCATTATAAAGGTAAATATAAGACCGAAATGCAAATAATGCTGGGATTTGAAAATGTTGCCAAAATGGAGTTGATGGGTCAGGTAAATCCTAATTTATGGCAGTAAGTTGATATTTTCAATAATCATATGGAATAGATAATCCTGACCCTCATGACTGTAGATGGCCTGAGCCATTTTAGTGTATGTGACTCAGAACGGCAAACAGAAGGAAAATTCCAAGGATACTGTCATGACATTGAACGTCACAATCATAACCTCAGTAACCGATGACTTGCTATCTTTGGTATCTCAGACTGACAGCTGTGTCATAATATATTTAGCCCATTCGCTTGCTTTTCACTGAAAGCCTGCATTTAATCTACTGTCTCCCCTTTGTGCTTTATCTCAAACGTCAACAGGGGTGATCACAGTAGCATCTGTTGCTGTATGTTTTATTTCAGTGACTTTTAAGAACATTTAGATTCTTAACATTGTTCGATATTGCTTTGAGCTTTCCTTTGCTTTTGACACCTTTTTGAAAAACAAACCTTAGAATGATCCCAAAACAGAAAAATAATAGATAATATACAATGTATTAGTAGACTAAAATGCAATTTGCAAAACATTTTCTTAAAAAAATATGAGTAAGAAAAGATATTTTCCTTGGGAAGGACAGTAAATCCTTCCAGTGGGAAGCTTAAGTAACATCTTTCAGAAGTCTGCCAGTCTTGACAGGGGAATTAAATTATTCCTTCAGACTTGGGCTTCATCAGGTGACTCAAGGGCACGTGATGGAGTGTGGATTTTGGCTGCCGGGACTCTGCATACTTGATATGGATCAGTAAATTCCTGGGAAGAATTTTTGGAAGCAGATTTTCTTCTACTCTATTGAAACCCTGTTAGACAGGACAAATATCCTTAAAGGCAGCACAATATTGGACAAAGTGAAAGAACCTCTAATTCCTTCTATATCTATGCGCACACACATACACTCAGTAGCATTGATGTTATCTAATTAGGCAAGGAAACAACCAAGTTCAGAGAGCAACACACACACACACACACACACACACACACACACACGAAACACAACACTTCAGATGTTCTTTGGATTGGGCATTATAAAGGTAAATATAAGACCGAAATGCAAATAATGCTGGGATTTGAAAATGTTGCCAAAATGGAGTTGATGGGTCAGGTAAATCCTAATTTATGGCAGTAAGTTGATATTTTCAATAATCATATGGAATAGATAATCCTGACCCTCATGACTGTAGATGGCCTGAGCCATTTTAGTGTATGTGACTCAGAACGGCAAACAGAAGGAAAATTCCAAGGATACTGTCATGACATTGAACGTCACAATCATAACCTCAGTAACCGATGACTTGCTATCTTTGGTATCTCAGACTGACAGCTGTGTCATAATATATTTAGCCCATTCGCTTGCTTTTCACTGAAAGCCTGCATTTAATCTACTGTCTCCCCTTTGTGCTTTATCTCAAACGTCAACAGGGGTGATCACAGTAGCATCTGTTGCTGTATGTTTTATTTCAGTGACTTTTAAGAACGTTAGATTCTTAACATTGTTCGATATTGCTTTGAGCTTTCCTTTGCTTTTGACACCTTTTTGAAAAACAAACCTTAGAATGATCCCAAAACAGAAAAATAATAGACAATATACAATGTATTAGTAGACTAAAATGCAATTTGCAAAACATTTTCTTAAAGAAATATGAGTAAGAAAAGATATTTTCCTTGGGAAGGACAGTAAATCCTTCCAGTGGGAAGCTTAAGTAACATCTTTCAGAAGTCTGCCAGTCTTGACAGGGGAATTAAATTATTCCTTCAGACTTGGGCTTCATCAGGTGACTCAAGGGCACGTGATGGAGTGTGGATTTGGCTGCCAGGACTCTGCAAACTTGATATGGATCAGTAAATTCCTGGGAAGAATTTTTGGAAGCAGATTTTCTTCTACTCTATTGAAACCCTGTTAGACAGGACAAATATCCTTAAAGGCAGCACAATATTGGACAAAGTGAAAGAACCTCTAATTCCTTCTATATCTATGCACACACACAAATCTCTGAGTTGCTGGATGGAACATAAACAGGTGTCATTTCACAATTTAGGAGGTCTAAGAAAAAATTGTTAGGGTTGGGGTCTAGTTTCACAGCAACACTCAGGATCCTGTTCTAGAGGTCATCAAACTTAAAAAAGAAGCAATTTGTTTATTAATAAATATTTTATCTATTGCATAGTGTAAAAGTACCAATACTATTTACTCAGTTTTGTTTTTTATGACAATAATTCAGTGGAATTAGCTGAAAATGAACATTTTCCATACATTGTTCTTACTAAAAAACGGAACTGTCTGTTTATACACCTAGCAATACTGATTTGTATGATGAACACAAAATCAGTCAATTTTTACAACCATACATTACAACAAAAGAAAGGTATAATTATACATCTTGCATCTATATATTCATTCCCCACATTACTTTTCTATTTACAGTGCATAAATAAAAAATGTGCTGTGCTGAATATGATCCTAAAGCTATTTAAAACTGAACAGAGAAAAGGTGGGTTTACAGCTGTCCTTCCAAATTTATTTTACCTGTTGTGATTTATCACAATTTTTTAAATATATTCACTATGTTGCCTTTTTCTAATAAACCACTTTTTTTCTCATGAAACCTTAGGAATAATGTTTTTTTATCACCAAGCAATGCATATAGTACTGAACGATGGCTCAAGAAACAAATGTGGGTGTGTGGGCACGAACACACACACATTTTTCTTACTGCAGCAAAATTTGCTGGAGACGAAAACTTGAAACCTGTCAAAGCATCAGTAAATAGGGCATAGCAGAAGGAGGAAGAAAGTTTTGAACTGTCATGGATAACCAGATCAAAGGCTTTTCAGGATCATACATGGGCCAAATTGCCCACTCTCAGTCAAAAGAAAAGACAGACTCAAACCTCTTTTGAGGCTTCTTTTATTTATTTTCTCTTTTGCTACTTTGTAGCCCTCGACTTACAATCAGCTTTGTAGCCCTCGACTTACAATCACAAGCTAGAAATTCCATTTGTTAAGCAAGGTGGTTTTTAGGTAAGTCATGCCTGATTTTACAGCTCTTTTACATTTTGATTCACTTTTGTTAAGTGAATATTGCAGTTGCTAAGTGAATGAGGCAGCAGTTAAGCAAATCCATCTTCCCCCATTGAATTTGCTTGTCAGAAGCAGGCTGGGAAAGTTGCACAGTGTGATCACGTGACCCTGAAATGTTGCAACTGTCACAAATACATGCTGCTTGCCAAGCACTTGATTTTTAATCATGTGACCATGGGAACGCTGCAATGTTCATAAGTGGGAGGGCCAGTCGTAAATCGCCTTTTCCTCCCAGTGCAGTTGTAATTTGAAGCAGTCACTAAACAAATGGTTGTAATTCCTATAATGGTTCCTGGAGCCATGTCACAATTCAGTGACAGGCATCCTGAGAGAAATGGTTTCGGAGACTGCTGCCTGCTCTGCTGCCATTTTGGCTGCTCCAGCCAACCAGTTTGGTCTAGTGGTTAAGGCTCTAGGCAAGACACCAGGAGATAGTGAATCCCAGTCCCACTTTAGGCCTGAAAGTCAGGTGGGTGACTCTGGGCCAATCACCAGGAGACAGTGAATTCCAGTTCCGGGCATGAAAACCAGCTGGGTAACTTTGCACAAGTCATCCCTCTCATCCCAACTCACCTCACAGGGTTGTTGTTGTGGGGGGGGGAAAGAAAGAAGAATAAGAATTAGGTATGTTTGCTTCCTTGAGTTATTTATAGTAAAGGTGTGATTCAAAATGCTAAAAAAATTAATGCTTAACAAAACGTAACTGTATATTTAAATAAGGTTTGGAGTAATATTTGCTTTGGTTATCTTTTGAATCATCACCCACCACCCACAAAAGAAGCCCACTTAAAGTAAAAAATATGGCACAAAGGGTGTTCCAGCTGTTGCTGGAGATCCAGATGTAGCAGCACCAATAAGCAGCTCTATAAGTAGTAGAAGTAAGGAAGTCATTCCTGAGCTGGACCATGTGTTTGCAAGTTCCTACTAGGACTTTCTCGTCTAGATTTTTGGTCAGGACCCAAGATAGATGTCCTCAGCTCACATTCTGAGATTCCATATAAGCAGATCCTTATTATTTCTACATTTGGCAATTAGTAGGTATGAAAACTGCTGTCCCCTTGTTCATATATGTGAAAGTGAATAATACAAAATTATGCTGAATTTGCTCCCTTGCTTCTACTAGTTTTATACAGAACAAATGTTTCCATCTACAGCCCTTCAAAAAGCAGTTTGAAATTCATCTTTCTTTCTGCCAACTTCAATAGGCAGAAAACATTTTTCATGACAATTTTTCCCTTTCTGCTGATCAATATTCCAATCAATGGTTTACTCCCTGTTACTATCAGCCATGCAGTAATGAAACTGTGTGTATATCTATCTGTCTGTCTGTCTGTCTGTCTCTGTCTATCTATCTATCTATCTATCTATCTATCTATCTATCTATCTATCTATCTATCTATCTATCTATCTATCTATCTATCTATCTATCATCTCTCTCTCTCTCTCTCTCTCTCTCTCTCTCTCTCTCTCTCTCTCTCTCTCTCTCTCTCTCTCTCTCTCTCTCTAACTAACTAACTAAAACTCTTTCAAATGTTTCTCAGCCATCTTGGAATTCTTCTTCTGTTGCGTTGAATTGTGGATATAAAATAATGCCATCTTAGTAGTTTTGTGATTAGACATCCATAGTCTAATCTGAGAGCATTTAAATCTTATAAAGAGGAAATATTTATTATGAAGAAGGTGCAAGTGAACAAAAGCCCTCGGTGCTTGACCGTCAGCCAAGTAGTTTAATTGATACTTTGCTGAGTCAAGGTTACTTAACCCAATTCTCTCAAAGAATAGAGATGACATGCACTATATTTCCCTTTTGCGTAATCACATAAATATTCGTAATAAATAACTCTCATATGGTTAATAAAGTTCACAATAGCAGAAGACATAGACAATAATACCAGAAAGGAGCCGGGGATCATCAGTTTTTAATCCACAACTGTGGATGGACATGACCTCCCTCTCTTCCCAAAGGACATGGCTTCTGAATTGTGCTGGCAAAGGATGAAAGTCTCTCACAGGATATCCCAGTTTGGAAATGCTTGGTTGTTTGCTTACAGACATGTCATTACCCAGTTAGGTAGCTTCACTGGAGTACTTGCATAGTGTCAGAGGATTCTGGGAAATTGAAGAAGGGCTCACAAGACACAGAGAAGTGGGACTTTCTCTTATTGGATCAAGCTAGTGGCCTGGAAACTGCTTCACTGGGAACTTTTGCCTACCACCAGAAGACAGTGAATTCTAGCCCCACCTTAAGCCTGAAAGTCAGGTGGGTGACTCTGGCCATATCACCAGGAGACAGTGAATTCTAGTCCCACCTTAAGCCTGAAAGTCAGGTGGGTGACTCTGGCCATATCACCAGGAGACAGTGAATTCTAGCCCCACCTTAAGCCTGAAAGTCAGGTGGGTGACTCTGGCCATATCACCAGGAGACAGTGAATTCTAGCCCCACCTTAAGCCTGAAAGTCAGGTGGGTGACTCTGGCCATATCACCAGGAGACAGTGAATTCTAGTCCCACCTTAGACCTGAAAGTCAGGTGGGTGACTCTGGCCATATCACCAGGAGACAGTGAATTCTAGTCCCACCTTAGACCTGAAAGTCAGGTGGGTGACTCTGGCCATATCACCAGGAGACAGTGAATTCTAGCCCCACCTTAAGCCTGAAAGTCAGGTGGGTGACTCTGGCCATATCACCAGGAGACAGTGAATTCTAGTCCCACCTTAGACCTGAAAGTCAGGTGGGTGACTCTGGCCTGGCGAGGCTGTATCCAAGCTCTTTAAGCATAGGTACTAGGGAGCATAATTCTCACTTTGCACAGGTAGTCCTCATTTAGCAACCATATTTGGGACCAGCAACTCAGTCATTAAATGAAATGGTGACAAGGGAAACTGTGACTGTGCTTATGCTTTTGCTTCAGCTTTGCTTTGCTTTGCAGGTCTGTGAGAGTTGTAAATGGGAGGACTGGTTGCGAAGTTATTTTCTCATCAATGTTATAATGGTGAATGGTCACTAAACAAAGCAGTTGCTAAATGAGGACTGCCATTCTATTTCAAGGCCTTCAGTTCTGAATAACACTAATCCTAACAGGACATCAAAAAAAAGAAAAAAAGCCCAGCTCTATGGTTGATGAAGACCCAGTATAATTGCAATAATACAAGAGCAATCAATAGATTTAAACTCAATGTTAACCGCTTTAATCTAGATTGCAGAAAATATGACTTCTGTAACAGAATCATCAGTGCTTGGAATACTTTACCTAACTCTGTGGTCTCTTCCCATAATCCTAAAAGCTTTAACCAAAAACTTTCTACTATTGACCTCACCCCATTCCTAAAAGGACTATAAGGGGTGTGCATAAGCACACAAACGTGCCTACCGTTCCTGTCCTATTGTTTTTCTTTCTTCTTCATATATATATATATATATATATATATATATATATATATATATATATATATATATATATATATATATATATATATATATATATATATATATATATATATATATATATATATATATATATATATGCTTATACCTCCTTATATTTCCTCATATATATGTTTATATACTATATAATCTTTTGTGTGTTGCTTATGTATATTGTTATGACAAATAAAAATAAATAATAAATATATATCTAGATTCTAGAACCATAGACTTCAGCCTTAGCATGCTAGGAACCTCTTCAACGGATGGAAATGTGTTGAGTTCCATGAGCATGCAGGTTAAAACCAACGAGAGTCCAGCCAACACCTGAAACAATTGCTGCCTGGTTGTCATACATTTCCTTCGTCACTAGGTGGCTGATCGATCCTATTTTAAGGTCCATACTAGTGTGCAGAGGATCAAAGGCGGCATGACTAGAACTGGGAACAATTGGAGCATTTAAGGTGTGGAAGGAGGCAAAGGGTTGCTTAATAATAGAAGGCAGATTTTGCTGTACCAGTAGTTCATGAGGCTCAGAAGCAATGCCGGATCAAGTTTCTGATTCAGTTCCAGTGGCACATGCTCAAGGGGTAATAGGTCAGAAGGGAGCGAAGGGAACAATTTGTCCTACAGAGTCACTCTTTGTAAGGGAATAATCTTACAGTGCAGTTCCAAACCTTAAACCCAATTAAGTCGAAAGGGCAAACAAGGGGCTCAGCGATAAATCTTAAATGGATACATTGATAAATCTAAACTTCAGAATGCAATATTTAAAGCAAAAGAGTCTTGCCATTTCAGCTTTTTAAGACTGTAACTTTCAATGCATCTTCGTTTTTCTACTCAGAAGTAAATCGCAGCAGTTCGGTGGTTCTGTTCCTAAGGAAGGGTAGACAAGACTACATGCTTAATATTTAATGTGTATTGTTTATAGTTTTGCACCAAAACAAAATCTAGAAGAAATGCCTTGGTAAGGCCACACTTGGAATATTGCATTTAGTTTTGGTCGCCACAATGTAAAAAAGATGTGGAGAATCTAGAAAGAATGCAGAGAAGAGCAGCAAAGATGATTAGGGGACTGGAGGCTAAAACATATGAAGAACGGTCGCAGGAACTGGGTATGTCTAGTTTAATGAAAAGAAGGACTAGGGGAGACATGATAGCAGTGTTCCAATATCTCAGGGGTTGCCACAAAGAAGAGGGAGTCGGGCTGTTCTCCAAAGCACCTGAGGGTAGAACAAGAAGCAATGGGTGGAAACTAATCAAGCAGAGAAGCAACTTAGAACTAAGGAGAAATTTCCTGACAGTTAGAACAATTAATAAGTGGAACGACTTGCCTGCAGAAGTTGTGAATGCTCCAACACTGGAAATTTTGTTGGATAGCCATCTGACTGAGATGGTGTAGGGTTTCCTGCCTGGGCAGGGGTTTGGACTAGAAGGCCTCCAAGGTCCCTTCCAACTTTGTTATTATTATTTCCATAGGAACAGCATGTGTGTCTTACAAAAATATTGTCGTGTTGCGCTTAATTAGATCTACACAAAGCAAATGATATTTTAAGAAAAGAAGCTGTGATGATACAAAGAGTACCTAAGGTAATGCAAACAACAGCTGTGCTGTCCATCTCTCCTTCCCACTCACTTAATCAGTGTTTCGGATCTGCAGTTCCCTATAATACATTTTGGGCATTTGTTTCTGGGACTGCCTGTGCACCATTAAAACTACGATGTTTTTTATGCTGATTTTAAACTCTGGTTGTTTGATTGGTCAAAAGTGAAGGCTATGTTTTATCTAAGTGCCACATTGTTCATATCCCTGCCAAAATTGTGTTTGTATCTGGATCTCAATATTTACCATGGGGAAAACCAATGTTATCTTTCCAGATAAATAGACTACTCAGATAATAGACTTCTCTGCAAAGGCTACTGTTCTGAAACTCACCCAAGAGATTCTAGGATAAACTCATGACTGACCCAGTTAAAGGCAGCTGCTTTTGAGAACCTGTCATGGGTCTATAAATCAGCTTCCATCATTTGCCGTTCTTGTCTCCTCTGCAGATGCCAACGCACATGCATCTTTCTTCTGTGTATCTACTCACAAATAAACACAAGCTTCAATTGAAGTTCTCCTTACAGTATGTGGAAATCCTCAAAAGTGAATCTCACTTAATCTCTTATGGCTTATTGCAAGGGAAGCATTTCTAAAAGTGCATCTTCTAGATCAGGGGTGTCAAACTCAAATCGTCACACCAGCGTCATGTGACATATCAGGACTTCCCCCCCTTCGCTAAACCGGGCGTGAGCGTGGCCAGGCTGGGAGTTTGACAGGCCTGTTCTAGAGAGAGACTTAAACAGTAAACTCATCCCTGCAGCAATTCCTTCTAATTCTCTTTCCCCTCTCCCCCACAGGCCAATATAAAATCATCTATGGAAGATATTGTATTTCTGTCAAATGCAGTGTTTTCTAGAGATGAAAGAGGAACAAATGATTTATTTCTAGGTTTCCTTTTTTTAAGCAGATCATTTAGCTGGGAGATGATCAGGATATGCCGGAGTTACAATCTAAACTGGGAAGAAGGCAATGGCCATACTATACCACACACCATACACCAAACTCCATACAATATGACCCCACGCGACACAAGCCATATATAATATTGTTATTGTTGACAGGACAATTAAAGACTTGTCCAGAAAGCCATTAGGAGTTATACTTGATTTTTTTTTTTTTTTTTTTTTGGGCCGGGATAGCTCAGGCAATAGAGAAGCCTGTTATTAGAACACAAAGCCTGCAATTACTGCAGGTTCGAGCCCGGCCCAAGGTTGACTCAGCCTTCCACCCTTTATAAGGTAGGTAAAATGAGGACCCAGATTGTTGGGGGGGGGCAATAAGTTGACTTTGTAAAAAATATACAAATAGAATGAGACTATTGCCTTATACATTGTAAGCCGCCCTGAGTCTTCGGAGAAGGGCGGGGTATAAATGTAAACAAAAACAAAAAAATGCTGAGGAACTTCTTCTATTTTTACTTTGTATTATCAATATATTATAGGTTCACCTCTAATGATTCTGAATGCTTTTTGAATCTACCAGGTTTGTTTGTCCTTAGCTTTAGTATTATAAATTCAAAATCTGGAATGGGGGAGTACCTTTGGGTAGGATAAACCAAAACATTACAAGTGTACTTGTACAGGTAGTCCTCGATTTACGACCACAGTTGAGCCCAAAATTTCTGTTGTTAAGTGAGACATTTGCTAAGCAAGTTTTGCCCCGTTTTACGACCTTCCTTGCCACACTGGTTACTACAGGTGAGTTAAGTTAGTAACCCGGTTGTTAAGTGAATCTGGCTTCCCCGTTGACTTTGCCTGTCAAAAGGTTGCAGGAGGGGATCACATGACCTTGGGACACAGCAATGGTCGTAAGTATGAACCAGTTGCCAAGCGTCTGAATTTTGATCACATGATCATGGGGGAATGCTGCAAAGGTTGTAACGGAGAAAAATGGTCATAGTCACTTTTTTCAGTGCCGTTGAAACAGTGAACTTTGAACAGTCACTACAGTCAGTAAATCAAGGACTTCCTGTACTATTCGTGCTAAAATTCCTTGTAATATTAGGTGGCCTTCCTATGCAAAAAAAGGAGGAAGTTGCGGAATGGTTGCCTGTCATCTTATTGACTCGATGTTGTGCTTGTAAATCTTAAATCTCAGCATAGCTGCTGTTCTTCAAATGCTTGATTTACAAGAACAACTAGACACAAGAACAGTTTCACCCCCCTGAACTCCATCACTCTGCTAAACAAATAATTCCCTCAGCACTGTCAAACTATTTTACTAAGTCTGCACCACTATTAATCTTCTCATCGTTCCCATCATCCATCTCCTGCCACTTATGACTGTATGACTGTAATTTTGTTGTTTGTATCCTTATGGATATTGATTGTTTCCTGATTGCTTAATTGTACCCTATGACTATCATTAAATGTTGTAAGTGTTGTACTTTGATGAAGGTATCTTTTCTTTTATGTACATTGAGAGCATACGCACCAAGACAAATTCCTTGTTTGTCCAATCACACTTGGCCAATAAAAAATTCTATTCTATCTATTCTATTTACAAAAGTCTAAAAAAACCCTCTGTATTGCTCTTTCCAGTCAAATTGCTCATATCTAAGCTGCAAGTATTTACTCTCATTGTATTTTCCCATCTGCATCTAATTATTGCAAAAATATAGGCTGGCAATCCTTTTTTTCTTTTGGGTCCCCTGGAAATTGCTTTCATCTCATCTCCCCTTCCCAGGTGAAACATTCTTAAGTTACCCACATCAGAACGACTGTTATAGCATTTCTGCCTTACTCCAATGCCATGCAAGGGCCAGTTCAAAGTGTTTCTAGGAATTTGTTAGGAGTTGATTGCAAAGACCAGAGGAAAGAGAGGGAGGGAAGGAGAAAGACCAGCAATGCTCTATCAACAAATCAATTTTATCCTAGTAATCCTAGTAATAGCTTCTGCCAACTCAAAAGATTCTCAGAAAACTCTTCAACTCGGCAACTCAGCAATTAAGACTCCCAGAACCAACATACAGATAAGGGACCCCTTGCAAAGCAGTTCTGTGAATGTTCTTATCAATCAAAGGTAACCAAAAAAGAAGCATTGTTGGAATAATTTCAGGACAATGTGATCATCAGATAAGGAGCCTGAAAATATTTGCTATGGAACTACTGCCAACTGAATGACGTAGAATGTATTCTCAGCCATGTTTACCTCAGCCCACCCCCCCATCCCACCCTGGAGATCAATGGCATTTCAACCCCAAACGTCCACCTCTCTGCATTTGCAGGCTTGCGTGTGTGAACTTTCTTCCAAAGTGTTTTCGAAGCAGGCAGCCTCAAGGTGGGCGTGTAAGCAGTCAGAGCAAAAAATACACAGCGCAAAGGGACAGGCAGGCTTCCCTGCTCTGTTATTCTATTTCAAATAGCTTAGCAAAGCTGCGGTGTGTGTTTTGATTGGTTGGTGTGGGCCACCTCCCACTTCTCAGAAGTCGGTCCCTGTAGTCTGCAGATACGTGGAAAGGATATACAAAATGTGCCTGGAAGATATCAGGTGGAGAGCTTTTGTTTCCACCAGGAACTGGGTGTGAAAGGGCAGAGTGCCAACACACAATAACAGCACTCCATAAAAACATCTACTTATTTAAATGGCAGGAAAAACGAACACTGTTTCAAAGCCATGCTCTCGTTATTCACAGATTCTTGGAAAGCAGGCAAGTTTTTTTTTCCTCCGCTCTTTCCTGCCTTGTTAAAAACGAACTTTTTAAGACTTGACTTGAGCAGGAACAGAAGTACAACCATCAAGATTAGGAAAAGTGTTTTTTTTTTTTAAAAAAAAATTAATTAATTAAAGCCAGGGATAATTCCAGACATTTCAATGCTTGAACTGTAGGAACAGACTGTGCTCATGGTACTGGGTGATCAAGAGCAGCCAAATTGTTTTAGGGCTTGAAGCGGAAAGGCTGCAAACACTTCTCCCTTTGCAAATTAAATAAATTAAGGAACAATTAGTTGCCCCATCATGCCACCCATGTAACGAATTGATAAAGTGGGCCATGGCATTTTGCCTAATAGTAGGCTGAATTACGCTTTGTTTTTGTTTTCTTAAGCTCTCATGGTATTTCAGGGACGTGTCTTAGCAAATGGCATGTGTATATAAAGCTGGGTAGTGAAGGAAATGCTAAAGGGACAATTTAGGCTGAAGCCACTTTATTAATACAATTGTAATTATTGTATTATTACAATCATTGTAATACAATCATTGTAAAAAGACAGGGATATGGTGCAGTAGCTAAGACGCTGAGCTTGTCGATCGAAAGGTCGGCAGTTCAGCGGTTTGAATCCCTAGTGCCACGTAATGGGATGAGCTCCCGTTACTTGTCCCAGCTTCTGCCAACCTAGCAGTTTAAAAGCACATAAAAATGCACGTAGGAAAATAGGGACCACCTTTGGTGGGAAGGTAAGAGCATTCTGTGCGCCTTTGGTGTTTAGTCATGCCGGCCATGTGACCACGGAGACGTCTTTGGACAGCACTGACTCTTCGGCTTTGAAACAGAGATGAGCACCGCTCCCTAGAGTCAGGAACGACTAGCACATATGTGCGAGGGGAACCTTTACCTTTACCTTACTAATGATTGTGGAAACGATGTGTTTGTCACTTGCAGATATATATTCTTCAAGGAGAAATCTGCATGGGGGCCCATTCATCCAACTATCCTCAACACCACCCTATTTAGGAAGATAGACCCATTCTATCACCTATTGACTTCAGTCTACAGTTGGACCTGGCAGAGAAAAGGATGAGAAGAATGTTATTGTTGTAGAGGAGGAATATATGAAGAGGAGAGAAGAAGAGTCCCCTTTGAATGGGAAAAATGAACGTGCGATTTTGTTTCAGGAAGGATGAAGACCCAGAATTTAGAAGATTCTGAAATAAGATTTGAAGGGGAGAAAAATGCCACCCACACAGAGGGCATTACACTGGCATTCTTACTGAGAAGATTTTTAGGGTAAAAAAGGAAGATGGGGAGATAAATAATGTACTGGTAGTTACTGAAAGGTGGCTCACTGCTAAGCCACTCTCTCCTCTTCCATCCTTGTTTTTCCAGTTTTTTTGTGGGGTACCTTTGAGTCAGTCTTGACTCCTAGTGACTGCCTGGGCAAGTCCCTGTAGTTTTCTTGGCAAGGTTTGTCAGAAATGGTTTGTTTTTGACTGCATTCTTGTGTTGGGAGAAGTGACTGGTCCAAAGTCATCCAGCTGTTTCGTTCCTAAGGTAGGACTAGAACTCACAGTCTCCCAGTTTCTAGCTTGGTGTCTTAACCACTGCAGCAAACTAGCTCTAAGGAAGTGCAATAGTAAAGTACAATTTACAGCCCTTTGAATGTTGTTAGGCTCCAACTCAGGCAACTAAAATAATATCACTTATTCATAAAGAACAGACTAACAAATGCTAGTCATCTAGGATCTTCTAATTGGTGATCATCGCAGTGATCGTTCTCAAGTGCCACCTCTTCTATCAGAAACTAAACGCAGCAATGAGATTCTTTTTGTTGCTAGGGACTCAACAAATGTCACCTGATTCTTGGCACCTTGCTTAGCTTCAAATCTGAGTAATTACATTTTGTCTTCTCTCCGCTTCTCGTGATTACATACAATTTTGCAATATTTGCAAAACTTTGCCCCCAAAGGCGTAGCATTATATTTCCTTTGTAGTATTCATTGGTGAGTGAGTGTTTCTGGTGGGTTGGAGGAGAATAAAATTGCACTAAGGTCATTGAGGTCAGAATTTGTTTGAGGTGTACCTTATGATAGCATAGTCTATTGATGCATCATGAATTCTTTTCCTTTTCAGATCAGATAATGGAATAGAGTAGAGTAGAGTAGAGTAGAGTAGAATAGAATAGAATAGAATAGAATAGAATAGAATAGAATAGAATAGAATAGAATAGAATCAAGAGGCTGGATAGAATAGAACAGAGTATACACACACACATACACTCTCAATATTCACCGTAACTTCTGCTTCCAAGGAGAATGGAAAAATAAATCAAATTATAAAGATTTTACATACATATATACTTTATGTTTGTATATTTGTATGTATATTTTTATTTATTTATTTATTTATTTATTTATTTATTTATTTATTTATTTCATCAAGCACGTATTTTATGACAGATAACAAGTGTAAACATAATTATACATACATGTAAAGGATATGAATAAAAGTAAACATTAGGACAGGGATGGTAGGCACGCTGGTGCGCTTATGCACACCCATTACCGATCTCTTAGGAATGGGGTGAGGTCTACAGTAGACAGTCTTAAGATTAAAGTTTTGAGGATTTGGGGAAGAAACCAGAGTCAGGTAGTGCATTCCAGGCATTGACAACTCTGTTACAGAAGTCATATTTTCTGCAGTCTGGATCGGTTTACCATGAGTTTGTAACTATTGTGTGCTCTTGTATTGTTTTGGTTGAAGTTGAAGTATTCATTGGCTGGTAGGACATTGTAGCAGATGATTTTATGTACTATGCTTAGGTCAGACCGAAGACGGCAAAGTTCTAAGTTCTTGGCATAAAATATTTTGTTGCGAGCAGGATAGTGGAGGACTCTTCTTGTGAAATATCTCTGAACTCGTTTGATTGTATTAATGTCCGATATGCAGTGTGGGTTTCCGACAGATGAGCTATATTCAAGAATTGGTCTGGCAAAGGTTTTGTATGCCCTAGTTGCAGTTCAATATTACAGAGAAGAAGCTATGCAAGATTAGGTTAACAACTCTTAATGCTTTTTTAGCAATAGTGTACAGTGAGCACTGGCACTTAGATCATTTGAGATGAGTATTCCAAGGTCTTTGACAGAGTGAGGGTTGTCTGTTAGGTCGTATCCATCCAGCTTATATTTTGTGCTCTGATTTTTTTTTGCCAGTGTGTAAGACAGAGCAATTGTTGGTTGAGATTTGGAGTTGCCAATTGTTTGACCATTCTGACACATAGTCAAGGTCTTTTTGTAGAGTAGCAGCATTATCAGTGGTGTTGAATAGTTTTACATCATCCGCAAAGAGAACAGAGTTGCTTATAATATGATCACAAAGGTCATTTATATAAAGTATACATAGTGTGGGTCCTAAAATGCTGCCTTGAGAGACACTGCTGTTCACAGGTGCAGGGTTAGATAAGGCGTTCCCTATTCTGACTACTTGCTGCCTGTTTGATAGGAACGCAGCTATCCACTTATGCAGGAATCCAGAAATGCCATAAGATTTTAGTTTTAGAAGTAGCTTGTCATGTACCACTGAATCGAAGGTTTTACAGAAGCCTATATAAATTGCATCTATTGATTTACCCTGGTCAAGTTTTGCAATATTTGCAAAACTTTGCCCCCAAAGGCGTAGCATTACATTTCCTTTGTAGTATTCATTGGTGAGTGAGTGTTTCTGGTGGGTTGGAGGAGAATAAATTGCACTAAGGTCATTGAGGTCAGAATTTGTTTGAGGTGTACCTTATGATAGCATAGTCTATTGATGCATCATGAATTCTTTTCCTTTTCAGATCAGATAATGGAATAGAGTAGAGTAGAGTAGAATAGAATAGAATAGAATAGAATAGAATAGAATAGAATAGAATAGAATAGAATAGAATAGAATAGAATCAAGAGGCTAGATAGAATAGAACAGAGTATACACACACACATACACTCTCAATATTCACCGTAACTTCTGCTTCCAAGGAGAATGGAAAAATAAATCAAATTATAAAGATTTTACATACATATATACTTTATGTTTGTATATTTGTATGTATATTTTTATTTATTTATTTATTTATTTATTTATTTATTTATTTCATCAAGCACGTATTTTATGACAGATAACAAGTGTAAACATAATTATACATACATGTAAAGGATATGAATAAAAGTAAACATTAGGATAGGGATGGTAGGCACGCTGGTGAGCTTATGCACACCCATTACCGATCTCTTAGGAATGGGGTGAGGTCTACAGTAGACAGTCTTAAGATTAAAGTTTTGAGGATTTGGGGAAGAAACCAGAGTCAGGTAGTGCATTCCAGGCATTGACAACTCTGTTACAGAAGTCATATTTTCTGCAGTCTGGATCGGTTTACCATGAGTTTGTAACTATTGTGTGCTCTTGTATTGTTTTGGTTGAAGTTGAAGTATTCATTGGCTGGTAGGACATTGTAGCAGATGATTTTATGTACTATGCTTAGGTCAGACCGAAGACGGCAAAGTTCTAAGTTCTTGGCATAAAGTATTTTGTTGCGAGCAGGATAGTGGAGGACTCTTCTTGTGAAATATCTCTGAACTCGTTTGATTGTATTAATGTCCGATATGCAGTGTGGGTTCCAGACAGATGAGCTGTATTCAAGAACTGGTCTGGTAAAAGTTTTGTATGCCCTAGTTTGCAGTTCAATTTTATTGGAGAAGAAACTACGCAAGATTAGGTTAACAACTCTTAATGCTTTTTTAAGCAATGTTGTTACAGTGAGCTCTGGCACTTAGATCATTTGAGATGAGTACTCCAAGGTCTTTGACAGAGTGAGGGTTGTCTGTTAGGTGGTATCCGTCCAGCTTGTATTTCGTGTTCTGATTTTTCTTGCCAATGTGTAAGACAGAGCATTTGTTGGTTGAGATTTGGAGTTGCCAATTGTTTGACCATTCTGACATGTAGTCAAGGTCTTTTTGTAAAGTAGCAGCATTGTCAGTGGTGTTGAATAGTTTTACATCGTCCGCAAAGAGAACGCAATTGCTTATAATATAATTGCAAAGGTCATTTATATAAAGTTTAAAGAGTGTGGGTCCTAAAATGCTGCCTTGGGGAACACTGCTGTTAACAGGTGCAGGGTTAGATAAGGTGTTCTCTATTTTGACTACTTGCTGCCTGTTTGATAGGAACGCAGCTATCCACTTACACAGGAATCCAGAAATGCCATAAAATTTTAGTTTTAGAAGTAGCTTGTCATGTACCACTGAATCGAAGGCTTTACAGAAGTCTATATAAATTGCATCTATTGATTTACCTTGGTCAAGTTTTGAAGTCCATATGTTTTGCAGATT
This sequence comes from Ahaetulla prasina, assembly GCF_028640845.1. NCBI lineage: Eukaryota > Metazoa > Chordata > Lepidosauria > Squamata > Colubridae > Ahaetulla > Ahaetulla prasina. Next base: position 154,469,287 of record NC_080539.1, read on the forward strand.
GCAAGACAATTTTTTTCTAAAGCCAAATTGCTAGTAAGAGAGTAGGTTGTTAGTCTCTAAGTAGAGGGTAATGGATTGGTTTATGATTGATTCCATGAATTTGCAGGTGACACAACATAATGAGATTGGTCTGTAATTATCAACCAGGCTGGGGTCACCCTTTTTGAAGATAGGGATGACCGTGGCTGGTGATCATAAGTTAGGTAAGGAGCTGGTTCTGAAAGATATTTCGTAGGTTATGCTAAGTGGTTCTGCTATGGTGGTTGAGAGCTTCTTTAGGAAGTAGTTCCATAATCCATCAGGGCCAATCAATAGAGATGGTTTTAGGTTGTGTGGTACCTTTTCAACGGCAACTTCTGTGAAATCGACATGTTGTAGATCGTTGTGAGTAATTGTGGTACAATTGGGAAATGTGGGGCATGAGCCATTGCTGTTTACAAAGACTGAACTGAAGAATGTGTTGAAGAGGTTGACCTTAACATTTTCATCATTACAGTCTTTCCCATTTGGTCCTTTTAGTGGGGTGATATATTAATATATCCCATATAATATATCTGATGAACAACACCTAAAACCCGAACTAGACACTCTCACTAACGTACTAACATCCAATGGATTCCAAAGAAATAAGATTACCAAGCTAATCCAAAAAGAACCCCCCACTAAAATCCAAGACAGAGAACAAGAAAACGGCACAGCCCTCCTCCCATATATAAAAGGCACCACAGACAGAATCAGCAAGATCCTCCACAAACACAACATCAAGACAGCATTCTGCACAAACAGAAAAATATCCACCATCCTAAGAAACCCCAAAGACAAAATTGAGTTAGAAAATCAAGGAGTATATGAAATCCCATGCACCGCCTGCCCCACCACATACATTGGACAAACCAACAGAAGAATAAGTGCACGCATTGAAGAACACAAGAACTCATTCAAAAAAGAGGAACCAACTTCTTCCCTGGTCCAACACTTTAAAGTCACAGGACATGATATTGACTTTAAAAAGACCAGAACTATCGCCAAAACTGAACACTTTAACAACAGAATAATCAGAGAAGCCATTGAGATAGAAAAACGCCCACACAGCATGAACAAACGAGATGACACCTCCCGCCTACCAGCCATTTGGAAACCCGCCCTTATTGACAAACGAGTCCCTAACACGAGGAATGATACCAGACCCACACTCACAAGGTCCACACAGGATGTCACCACCGCACATCCACCCAGAAAGCAGACCCAAACCCACACTGATCATGAAGCACGACCAAGGACCAGAAGCCAGACCGCAGCTGCAACATTAGCCATTTCAAACCCCTCCAATCCATTCATGCAGCAGACTGACACCCACTATGAAGATGTAGCACGACCACAAAGCCAAACAACAGCTATGCAGCTCACCAGCTCAAATCCCCCTGCAACACAGACTAAACTGAGCACAAACAAGCCCCCACCAACACACGACACACCCCATCCAATCAGAGCACAAAAACCCCATCCAATCAGAGCACAGCCAAGCTCCCACCCAATCAGTTCAAACCCCCACTAGCAGTTAAAAGGAAGAAACAGCTGCGATCACACATTGCTCCCAGAAGCACGAAGCTGAAGCCTGAAGATGACGAAAGACACTTCCAATTTTACACGGGAGAAAACCCGAACAACCAAAGATATATATATATATATATATATATATATATATATATATATATATATATATATATATATATATATATATATATATATATATATATATATATATATATATAATATATTATTTATTAAAGTAAATAGGCAAAATTAATTTTTCTGGGCTAATGTAGCTTTCATATGCTGTTTCTCCTTACAGCTTCTGATTTCCTGTCATAAATGTATAATAATTTATAAAATTTATATAATAAAGTATACTTTCTTATACTCAGAAAGAAACTTAAGAAGGACCCAGCCTAATGAGGTCTAAAGCATCTAAAAGTGGTGGGAAGGAAGTTTATGCTTTCAGATTTGCAAGAGTCTGTTAATATAGCCTTAAACTAAAGAAGATTTCACTCATCTAGTTGTGTTTCCTGTCTGGTTCACCCCATAAGGCCGACAGGAAGGAGCTCTACAGTAAATCTAAACTGCAGTGATTAGTTTCTCACGGTGGTTGTAAAACTGTATTCAGATTTCAAATTATGGAAGGTTGGTCACATAAGGAATGCTCTCCTACTTGAAAACTGTGTGTAATCAGTAGATTTGCCCTAGCAGGAATAATTTTGTTCAGGTTCTTTTACGGGATTTTGCTATGAGCAATATAGAAAGAAGAGAGCCAGTTGGATTTAATGATTAAGGCACGAGGTTAGAAACCAGGAGATTGTTAGATGAACCAAGCTGGGTGAGCCTGAAGCAGTCTCTTAGCCCTGGGAAGGATGCAATGGAAAGAGGCATCAACCGTCAGAAGGACCAGGAAAGACAGCTATTGGTAGCCTGTAAAAAACAGGCTTCACTTGTCATTTATGGAGCAAAGGTTGCTACAGATTTCACAAGACGTTGCCCACCAAACTGGTTTAGGACTGTAAGAGGAACTTCAAATTCAAAACAGATAATCACATGTTAAAAAAGAATTATTAATTCGAACTTTGTTCATTTAGAAGTTGACCCTAGGAATGGTCAGGTGATCATTTTGGAACCAACTACCACCGAACGGGAGACGACAGAGTCAGAAGCTGGAAGGAGAAACAGTATATTAAACTATATTAGCCGGAAAAACTCTGAACTTCATTTTACCTATTTACCCTGAAGCTGTAACTAGGTTTTAAGTTATGAAGCTCCCACAAAAAAATGGAAGGACAGCAAAACTGATAATTTCAGACTGAACAATCTATTGGAGAAATAATTTCCATAATGACCTTTAAGTTAAAGGTAAAGGTTCTCCTTGCACATATATGCTAGTTGTTCCTGACTCTAGGGGGCAGTGTTCATCTCCATTTCAAAGCAGAAGAGCCAGCGTTGTCTGAAGACATCTGCGTGGTCATGTAGCCGGCATGGCTAAATGCCAAAGGCTCATGGAACTCTGTTACCTTCCCACCAAAGGTGGTCCCTATTTTTCTACTTGCATTTTTTATGACCTTTACTGACCTTTATTGATTGAGAGCAGGGCTTCAGAATGTATGGCTTAGAGCCAGAAGTGTTCCCCGGTATTCCTTCTGAGGCCTTCTTCAGAGGGAGTCGAGGCACTGTGTGGGGTTTTTTGACATTTTTTATGTCCGAGTGGAGCTTAAGGAGCAAAAGGTGTACCTTTAAATCTTGCAGGTGTTTAAGGATGCCTTTTTTTTCTTGAAAACTCCTCCCAAAGTAAGTTCTGCTTTTGAATGCCAACTGGTGGCAGTTCTGCACTCCTAAAATAGCTAGTCACATGTTTGCCACGTATCAATTATATTTTAAGTTGTGCAGGATCTTCTAAAAGTACAAAATTATAACCTGATTATTTCAGAAGAGCTCCCTATATTTATTTAACCACCCTAGTCCTAACTTCCGTGTTCCAGAAGTCCTAACTTCTGGAACACGGTTCCTCTCAAGATTTAGATGGCCCTCCCTGTGCTACTCTTTAGAAGAGCCACGAAGACCTGGCTTTCTACCCTGGTCTTTGGTTTGGGAGAGTGAGAGACCCCTTGCTTCAGCACACCTGCCATCTTTTACAATATTTTTACTTTTTGCTGTCAGATCTATGTTGTGCGTAGGTCATTTGCCTTATGGATGATTTTAGATGTTCAGAATTTCATGGATGGATTATTGTCTCTGTTGTGCTTACAACTATGCAGTTACACCCATGAAATGAATTCTACCAATAGCCTTTCCAAAAGTTCAAAGACCATAGAATACGTCAGTTTCAGCTCTGAATTTGAAGTCTCAGAGTGCTGCTTCTCTTTATTTTTTTCCTTTCTTTACTTCCTCACCTACTTGTGCTACTTGGGGTTGAATGGTTTTGGAGTCTGGGCTGGCTATTTCAAGCAGTCCCTCCTCCTTTATGGCCCATTCCCAGCCCCTTCAGTGACATGCCTGCTAAGGCAGTTATCAAACACATTTTCTGGGGACATTAAGCTATGTTCATATTTTTTTTTGGCCTCAGGCAAGGACATTCCTCTTCTCTCAGGCACTGCTGTAATTCTGTTTGGTTTTTTTCCCCCAGTGTCCATCCTACGTTGGAAAAATGAATTTATAACTATGATGTTTACTAGCTGCATTTCACAACTTGTTCTATTATTGTTCCTTGAAAATGGTTTTAGATACATTGAATTTTAAAACAGTGGAAGTCATTCAGAGAAATTTGATGATTGGGCAAATTAAAAAGGTAAACAATTATTGTTGTCATCACTACTATACATTCTCGGGTAGACAGAATTTCAAAGCCATTCAAAGTGACTTTGAAGAAGAAATCAGAGCCAGATAATTACTTTTCCCTGCCATTAAATCTGCAAGATTTTAATTGATGTCAGGCTTAGTGCCAAACATATATAAACATACCTTACTGTGTATGTTCCTAGAAAAGGAATGTCAAACTTGATTTCATTGAGGGCTGCATCAGGGTTGTGTTTGATCTTGGGGGGCCAGAGTGGGCGTGGCCAGGATGATGTCACTTGTGGTGGTGGGCGCCTGTGGAGGTCCAAGCGCTCTGTCAGCGAAAACAGGCTCCCAGCCCCGTTTCCGGCCACGATGGCCTCCTGAAGCCCTCTGCCAGCAAAAATGGAACTCTTTTTTTTTTTTTGTCACAACAGTATACACAAACATTGTCATAAATAAAACAACATATCTTGAAGAAAATAAATATATGTGTGTGTGTATATATATATATATATATTTGTTTTCTGAGGTTTTCATGGGTGTTTGTATATAGGTCTTTGGTTGTTCGGGTTTTCTCCCGTGTAAGATTGGAAGTGTTGCTCCCAGAAGCACGAAGCTGAAGCCTGAAGATGACGAATGAGACTTCGTCGAAACGTCGCCAAGACACTTCCAATTTTATGCAGGAGAAAACCCGAATAACCAAAGACCTACATATATATATATATACTTATATATATATATATATATATATATATATATATATATATATATATATATATATATATATATTTGTTTTTAGATAGGTCTTTGGTTGTTCGGGTTTTCTCCCGTGTAAGATTGGAAGTGTTGCCCCCAGAAGCACGAAGCTGAAGCCTGAAGATGACGAATGAGACTTCGTCGAAACGTCGCCAAGACACTTCCAATCTTACACGGGAGAAAACCCGAACAACCAAAGACCTATATATATATATATATATATATATATATATATATATATATATATATATATATATATATATATATATATGTGTATATATATTTGTTTTCTGAGGCGGTGTTTAGATAGGTCTTTGGTTGTTCGGGTTTTCTCACAGAAAATTGGAAGTGTTGGCAAGTTACGAAGTCTCATTCATCATCTTCGTGCTTCAGCTTCTGCTCCCAGAAGCACGAAGCTGAAGCCTGAAGATGACGAATGAGACTTCGTCGAAACGTCGCCAAGACACTTCCAATTTTATGCAGGAGAAAACCCGAATAACCAAAGACCTACATATATATATATGTAAAAAAAATATGCATCAACTATATTAAATTGATATAATGAAGGGAACAATAGGACAGGAACGGTAGGCACTTTTGTGCTCTTATGCACGCCCCTTAACATGCGCCCCCCAATCTCCGTTTCTGCTGACAGAGGATTACAGGAGGCTATCACAGCCGGAAATGGAGCCTAGATGGCTGCACGTGGCCCTCCTGAGCTCTGTTTTTCCTGGCAGAGGCACTGCGGGCTGGTCCTTTGCTGTTTCCAGGGCAACCTCGCGGGCCAGATTTAAGCACCCCGCAGGCCGGATTGGGCCTGCAGGCCTGAGTTTGACACCCCTGTCCTAGAGCAAGACAAATAGAGCACTGACATTGACATGATATATGCATTTGTTCTGAGCCTTCCCTTGATGCCTGGAACTGTTATATGTCTAGTTTCTCATCTTAAATCCATTTCCCAAAGCTTGTAAACCTGAAAACTGACCTGCGGCAAGTTCAGCTGTTGGATTTATTTGCCTCATATGTATGTGCCTGGCAGGAGTGAAATCTACTTACTTTCCTTACCTGTTCAGAAGTGCACATGCCGCGTACATGTGCCCACTTCGCTCAAGCATGCACACACATTACATGTGCGTGTGGACCCTCTGCGCATGCGCAAACCCTTCTGTGCATTCTCAAACCCTTCTGTGCATGCACAGAGGGTTAAAAAAAAGGTTACTTCTTGGTTTTAACCAGGAATGACAACCGGGCAGGTGGGTGGATCCTTGCACCGCCATTGCTACCGATTCAGCCGAACCGGTCTGAACCAGTAGCATTTCACCCCTGGTGCCTGGGCTACATGGTGCAAGTGTTATTTAGTGCAAACTCTTCCATGGTGTAAGAACCAATTTAGTCTAAACATTGATTCATATAAATTCATGGCATTAATGCAGCAAAGGAAGGGTAGCATATAAAAAAGGAAAACTGTACAGTGCAGCATAGTGCATGCATCTGCGTAGAAGCCTGTCATGGTGGAGGCAGTCATTCCCATAAATTCATAATCCACATTACTTCTGTAGAGTTCGTGATCAAGAATAAGCAGAAGATTCTCAGAGCTTTCACTTGATCAATACATGTATGCATGTGTTTGCTTGTATGTTTGTGAAGCTTCAGGAATTGAAGACAAAAACAAGAAGGAATAAAGACTTTTCTTCAATCAGATGTATTGTAACTTCGAATTGAGGAGGAACTTTCTGTTTTTGTCTAAGTCTAAAGCAGAATTTTTCAGCCTTGGCAATTTGAAGATGTTTGGATTTCAACTCCCAGAATTCCCCAGCCAGGATAGCTGACTGGGAAATTCTGGGAGTTGAAGACCACACATCTTCAAGTTTCCACGGTTGGGAAATGCTGGTCTAAAGGCTTTAGGGTTTAATTCTCTTCCCCTTCCTGTAAAAGGAAATCTTCAATAGTCTTCTATACAACATTCACTCTATTCCTTAAAAAAACCAAAACAAAACACCAAACCACATTGGCTTTGTTGGTTTTACTTGCTTTCGTTAGTTATATGTACTCATACGCATCTATTTCAAACCATAAGGAGGAAGTGACATGTTGCAATATCACAACACATATTGCCGTCTTTTTCACTTGCATTCCAATGCAATATGTAAATTATGGGTGGCAACGTGATTCAGGGAGTACATATGCTCCCTTTTATCTCCCTTAAGTATAGAATGCAAGTAGTAAACAAAATACAGTAAAAAACAAAATGAGAATACAATTATCAAACTGCCTGGTTCCCTTTTGGGCATGTTGGCAACTGTCGTAACTTAGGAGTTTACATGATTTGATCCAAGGTACAGGACAGCCCAACCTACCTCCTGAGATATATATATATATATTTTAAATAGAAAGGAAAAACTATCAATGCAAGTCTCAATTTCAGTTTCAGTTTTTGTCAGTGGTTAATTACAGCAGGTTAGCCAGTCAAGTCAAATTCCTTTCTCCTGCTTTCTTGCCCAGAAGTGGCAACACATCCATAATTCAAGATAAATCAGCAGAAAATAGACTATTTTACACAATGTTTGTGAAGCCCTTTTTAGTAAAACTAAGTCCGCCATTTCTGGCAATGCTATTACCTGGTGATGGTTTGGTTTGTGTTTCAGAGTTTTGATTAAATAAGAGCATTGCTGATTCAATATCTTCCCCCTGTTTTCTTTACAAATTGTGAAGGTCTTTTCTTTCCCAGATTGTCACTTTGCTGGCAAACTAATTGAACATGCTCATCCTAGTCTTGACTTCTTCGGCTTTCCATGAAAGACATCTGCATTGGGTAGATTTCTCCTAAGGTGGTCTTCTTTTCCTTACAATGGATCTTCAAATCCTTCCTCACTTATGATTATTTCCAGGAAATCATGGACAACAACCAATTCTGCCTAGAGTTATAACGGCAAACTTATGGCACGTGTGCCATAGGAGGCACGCAGAGCCCTCTCTGCAGGCATGCGAGCTGTTGCCCCAGCTCACCTCCACTGCACACGCACATGTGCCTCCCACTGGCCAACTGGTTTTTGGGTCTCTGCCATGCATGTGTGGGGGCGGGGCATGTGGAAGACGCACGCACATGCATGGGCACGGGGAAGGTCTTGCATGCATGCACAGGGTTCTTTCGCGCATGCGCAGGGGGGCACATGTGGGGATCATGCGTGCATTCATGGAGGTGGGGGCGTGCAGGGGTCACGTGCACAATGCACAGGGGTGAGGCACAAGTGGGGGTCACGCACACGTGTGTGGGGTGGGGGTCACACACACATTGCGTTTTGGATGTGTGCATGTGCTCTTGGCACTTGGCAACGAAAAGGTTAGCCATCACTGGCCTAGAGTCTATCTATTGGTCTATCGGCCATGAAATTTCCTCCTCCTTTTAAAAACTTTTTAAACCCAATACATACCCTTTCTTCTTTTATCTGCTCAGTAACAGCTTCCTCCTTTTCTATGGGAAACTTGTGAAAGCTTATGCCAGGGGTCCCCAACCTTGGCAACTTTAAGCCTGGTGGACTTCAACTCCCAGAATTCCCCAGCCAGCAAAGCTGGCTGGGGTATTCTGGGAATTGAAGTCCTCCAGGTTTAAGTTGCCAAGGTTGGAGATCCCTGGCTTATGCTATTTCTTCTCTGCTCAGGATCTTTGTCAGCTAAAAAGAACATGTCTAGCAGGGTTTATAGATGACTTGGTATGCTAAAGAACTGTGTGTGGTCCCAAGCTGTCACAGCAACTGTAGAAAATAATTGCCTGAAAAGTTCGTCTTAGATTGAGCGTGATTCTATACATTACTTATTTGAGACAATCTAACCTGTTTGTGTCTGCTTACTGTGTCAGATGTATAAACCAAATATGCACAGTGAGTTTTGGTCAAGGATCAGAACTTCAACAAGTATGATTTTTTTCTGACACATGTAATAATTGATCTTTCCATCATATTAAAATTATAATTTTATAATCATTCAGAAACTTTTGAGAGATATCTCCCAGGTATTCAGTGACCTTGAATACTTCTAGCTATATAGATAAATAAATGGGTATGAACCAGTGGTGGGTTTCTAATTTTTTTTACTACCGGTTCTGTGGGCATGGCATGGCTTGTTGGGCATGGCAGGGGAAAGATACTGTAAAATCTCCATTCCCTCCTCACTCCAGGGGAAGGTTACTGCAAAATCCCCATTTCCTCCCGATCAGCTGGGACTCGGGAGGTAGAGAATAGATGGGGACGGGGCCAGTCAGAGGTGGTATATACCAGTTCTCTGAACTTCTCAAAATTTCTGCTACCGGTTCTCCAGAACTGGTCAGAACATGCTGAAATCCACCTCTGGTATGAACTGGCCCAGATTGATAATAGAATTTGTTCAAAGAATGTGAATGGACTAGGAGGGCCATAGTATGGGCAGTGATTAGGTATTGATTTATTTTACTTTTAATGTTTGCTAAAAAATAAAGAGGTTTACCCTGTAGACACACGTCACCATTCAGTCCTTGCATCATTCTAAATTAAATCAAGCGCATCATGAATCTTTCATTGAAAGAATCTTATTACGCAATGATATCACTCCTGTTGCTAAGGGAAAAGTCTATTGCCTGGAGTCCATTGTTCATGAATCTTCTCAAACTCACGTCTTATTCAGCATGTGACATTCCAGATTGCTAATTCTGCAGCTTCTGTTATTACAGTACTCTTATGTAAGGGCAAGCTATTCTAAATGGGCATGGAAGATTTTATTCATTCTCTATCCTGTGATGAAGCAAGCGGAAATATCACGTTTATTCTAGCCTCCCTCCCTCCTCCCTCCCTTTCCCCTCAAGAAACTCATTGGCGTTATAAAATGCTGTTTTATAAGATTTTCAGACATATAAAGGTGCCTAAATATACTTCCACAAGACAGCAAAAACCCTCTTTTCTAATATTAGATTTACCTAGAGAGAAGCAGATCTCCAAAATGCTGTTGGACCCAAAATTCCTTTCTCTTTCTTCCTATAGTTGAAATATTCCCTTTTCTTCTTCTTATAGAGAAGGTTTATTGTTTCTTCTTTAGACAGAGATTTGAATGAGTCGTATTTGCCATCACCTAGCTTTCTATGGCAGCACTGCCCAAAGTTTCTCTATGAGAGAGACGGAAGATTTCTAAATCTGATATATGGGTAGTCCTTGACTTCCAATTCATTTAGAATAGAATAGAATAGAATTTTTTATTGGCCAAGTGTGATTGGACACACAAGGAATTTGTCTTGGTGCATATGCTCTCAGTGTACATAAAAGAAAAGATACGTTCATCAAAGTACAACATTTACAACACAAATGATGGTCAATATATCAATATAAATCATAAGGATTACCAGCAACAAAGTTACAGTCATACAGTCATAAGTGGAAAGAGATTGGTGATGGGAACGATGAGAAGATTAATAGTAGTGCAGATTTAGTAAATAGGTTGACCGTATTGAGGGAATTATTTGTTTAGCCGAGTGATGGCCTTCGGGAAAAAACTGTTCTTGTGTCTAGTTGTTCTGGTGTGCAGTGCTCTATAGCGTCGTTTTGAGGGCAGGAGTTGAGACAGTTTATGTCCTGGATGTGAGGGATCTGTAAATATTTTCACGGCCCTCTTCTTGATTCGTGCGGTATACAGGTCCTCAATGGAAGGCAGGTTGGTAGCAATTATTTTTTCTGCAGTTCTAATTGTCCTCTGAAGTCTGTGTTTTTCTTGTTGGGTTGCAGAACCGAACCAGGCAGTTATAGAGGTGCAAATGACAGACTCAATAATTCCTCTGTAGAACTGAATCAGCAGCTCCTTGGGCAGTTTGAGCTTACTGAGTTGGCGCAGAAAGAACATTCTTTGCTGTCCTTTTTTGATGGTGTTTTTGATGTGACCATTTGATTTACAATGGCCCTGAAAAAAGTGATTTATGACTGTTTTTCACACTTACGACTGTTGCGACATCCCAATGGTCATGTGATCAAAATTCAGACGGTTGGCAACTGATTCATATTTATAATGATTGCAGTTCAGACCAGGGGTGAAAATCCAGCAGGTTCTGACAGGTTCTGGAGAACCGGTAACGGAAATTTTAAGCAGTTCAGAGAACTGGCAAATACTACCGCTGGCTGGCCCCAGAGTGGGGTGGGAATGTAGATTTTGCAATATCCTTCCTCTGGAGTGGAGTGGGAATGGAGATTTTGCAGTATCCTTCCCCTGCCACGCCCACCAAGCCACGCCCACAGAACTAGTAGTAACAAAAATTGGATTTCACCACTGGCTCAGACGGTTGGCAGCTGCCTCATTTCTAACAGTTGCAGGGGCCTAGAGTTCCGTGATCATCTTTTGCAACCTTCTGACAAGCAAAATAAAATGGGAAAGCCAGATTCACTTAACAACCACGTTGCTAACTTAACAACTGCAGGGATTCACTTAACAACTGTGGCAAGAAAGGCTGTCAAATAGGGCAAAATTCATTTGCCAATGAAGGAGAAGAGTCGTAGCTCAGGTTTGAACTGCAGGGTCCTTGGTGCTCTCTTGCTTGCTTTCTTGCAGACATTCCATTATCCAAACTAGGTAACATCATCAGGGCTAGTAAGGAGTGAGGTTTGCTGTCAAAATTCATTTAACAACTGTCTTGCTTAGCAACAGAAATTTTGGGCTCCATTGTGGTCATTAGTTGAGGACAATCTGTATAAATAAATATAAAATTGTATCTGAAGCAGAACATCACGGGCTATCCCTTGCTAAGACCAAATAAAACAGGGATAGACAATTTCAGGACAGGCTAAACAGCTTTTATAGATTCTTTTAAGGATAATTTCCTAAGGGATCCATAGCAATGGTGGAAGGAGCTGAAGGAAGCAGTGGGCAAATATGAGTATGGCCATATACTCTATTTGAACATTCCATCTTTCTCTCAGAGATGCTTATTCCTTCTTCCCCATTTTCCCCAAATCTATTCACCTTTTTTCCTAAGTCAGTTTTTTAAAATGGATGGGACAGTTTATCCTAATAACTTCAGTCCAATATTCCATGTTGATCATAAATAAACCTTTGTATTCTCTTTGATTCTTGATTACACAAGTCTACTGAACATCTGTGAGGAAGCTTCTGTTTTTCTTTATAAAAATGATCTGCTACTCTATTAAAACGTTCGATATTCCAGGTTCATATGTGGCTCTGTGGATCTATCTCTGAAACAAAGACTATTGGGGTGTTATTTTTAACTTTGCAGGGCAAAAAAGTGCTTGCTTCAACTCTGCCCTCGAATTCTTGGCAAGAAGCCCAGCCTGTCACAGGCTGATTATATCACTGCATGAAGAAAGTTGTTTTTGAGACTGAGTGTACAGTTTTGTTTTCCCAGAATCAATATCTTTATGTCTTATGTTATTTGAAACATCTGCACGATTGCCTCATTTATTGTGAAACACCAGTGTTGTTGTCATTCTCAGACAGAAGGTGTTGTGTGCAATCACAGTTCCTGATCGTGGCCTTTAGAAATATATACTGCAAGTGAGGAATGTAGGCCCTGCTTCAGGATGTAATGTCTTTAAACAAGACCTAGGACTCTACAGTCTCAGCAAAAGCAGTTGTGAGGCCTCTTTGAGACTTCTTCTAAATACTGTCACTCCTGATGATCTTGGTTGCCTCTCTGGAGATAAGGCCTCTTTAGAAATGGACTCCAGGAACAACTAGAAATGCTGTAGGACAGGATTGTTGGTATCTGAGCTGCAAAAATCTGGAAAATCACTAGAAGAGGGCAAAAATCTTAGAGATTCTTTGTATCTCTTCAGTCTCATCTAGTGGTCCTCAGGATTCTTTAGGGCTAGACTTGACAACCTCTCCTTTGGAGACAAGAAAGACGCCAATTAGTTAAGAGGGGGACTGAAAAAAGAATAGGACGAAGCTAAGTCAAGATGGAGTTGACACGGAGGAAAAAGTGCTTTGGAATTCAAAGCCACTCTTTTCAGTGTTCCATCATTTCTTTCCTGCGGCATCCATGCTGAAGACGGTGGAAAATGAAAATGGTAGTTCCCAGGCCCAGCCATTGGATCCTTGCTGTCGAATTGCTGTGATTTCCTATAAACAAAGAAACCACTAGATGACTCTTTATTGTGAGGACCCTTAAAAGAGGGGTCCCCAACTCCCAGACTGAGGATCCCTACTGGCCTGTGCCCATTGGGTACCAGGCTGCAGAAGCGGCGTGCGGATGTGCCAAGCTTCATTTGCACATGTGCAGGATTTAGGTAGGGAAGGAAACCATTCCTTCCCTATAACCAAGACCACCAAAGCTTCTGCCAGTCCACAGAATCAAAAAGGTTAGAGACCCTTGCCCTAAAAGAAGAATTATGAGCCGTGGTGGCTCAGTGGTTAGAATGCAGTATTGCAGGCTACTTCTGCTGACTGCCGGCTGTCTGCAATTTGGCAGTTCAAATCCCAACAGGCTCAAGGTTGACTCAGCCTTCCATCCTTCCGAGGTCTGTAAAATGAGGACCCAAATTGTTGGGGGCAATATGCTGATTCTGAAAAACGCTTAGAGAGGGCTGTCAAGCACTGTGAAGCGGTATATAAGTCTAAGTGCTTTTGCTATTATAGGGTACTACTGTATGTTTGCTTTTTAATATTTCTTGCGTAAGAATGAGGCCTTTAGTACCTCTTATATAAGACAAAGAGTGATGCTGACTGAGCACAAGTAAGAGCCTATATTGGGCTGTACCTTGTGGCAATAGAAGTACAATTATTTCTCCACCCTTATTACATCTCCAGATAGCCGATCAGGAGCCCAGGTTCAGGTAACCATGTCCTTCTTGGGTAAGATGGAGCTGGGTAAACAAGGCAAGATCACTGTGAGGTATATTCTCAACATCTGTCAGAGTTGAATTTTGGCTGGGCAGACCCACCCCCCGATGTGACGGAAACACAGTATTGGGCTTAGCTGCAGTTCAATTTAGGGCCCCTTCCAAATTCATGGCTCCTGCTAGAGGAGCAGGTAGTAGCGGTAGCTAGGGGACCCTTTGCAGTTTCATCAAGTGCAGCGGTCACCAACTGTGGACCACTGGTGACCTGTGAGAAAATTTTGGTGGTCCGCAGAAAAATTATTTGCATTTTTTATATTGCACTAAATCAAGGGTCCTCAAACTATGGGCCCTGGGAGAGATATGTGCAACATTATGTTGCTACAGAGAGTCTTCCTCTTTGGGGTCTTCTTGTGTGGGGTCAGAGAGGGACAGAAATTCCAACTTGGGGTCTACTTCAGCCTCCTGGTACAGGGCTTTGGGCAATGGCTGGAGGGAAGTGCCGCTGGTGGCGAAAAGATGGAGGACTTTTTTCCAGTGGGATTGCATCATGGCCTGGAACTGGCTGACCATCTCAGCATGCTGAGCCTCCATGCGCCTGTCCCTGGCCTTGCACTCCCTCAGGTCTTCCCTCTGCTTGGAAACCCTATGCTCGTAGTCCTCAGTGAAGTGCTTCTGCTGAGCCTCTTTCTCCGTCAGATCCAATTTGAACTGAGCTGTTTTGCCAACTCGTTCTTATGGCGGCTGCTTAGCTCCAACAAGCGCTTCCTGTTGGAGGCGAGGAGTGGCTGGGAGGAGAGGGGTGAGTAGAGGCTGGCAAACTGCCCCATGACATGAGTGACATCGAGTTGGCCACGCCCACCCAGTCACATGACCACCTAGCCATGCCCACCCAGCCGGTCATAAGGCAGATCATATTAGTGGTCCGTGGGATTTAAAATTATGAATTTAGTGGTCCCTGAGATCCAAAAGGTTGGTGACCCCTGATCTAGTGCACCAATTGTGCCTCTTCCTGGACTGGGAGGCCTTGCTCACAGTCACTCATGCCTTGGTCACTTCCCATTTGGATTACTGCAATGCACTCTACACAGAGCTGTCTTTGAAGACCACCCCAAAACTTCAACTGGTCTAGAATGCAGGAGGATGCACAGTAATAAGGGCCCCTAGATTTGGCCATGAAATACCCCTGTTGCATGATTGCACTGACTTCCAGCTTTTTTCTGGGTATAATTCAATTCACCATTAAAGCCCTGGATGGCATGGGGCCAGGTTATCTGCAGGCATCTACAGCAGGGGTCACCAACCTTTCGGACCTCAGGGACCACTAAATTCATAATTTGAAATCCCGCGGACCACTAATATGATCTGCCTTATGACCAGCTGGGTGGGCATGGCTAGGTGGTCATGTGACTGGGTGGGCGTGGCCAACTCGATGTCACTCATGTCATGGGGTGGCTTGCCAGCCTCTACTCACCCCTCTCCTCCCAGCCACTCCTCGCCTCCAACAGGAAGCAGTTGTTGGAGCTAAGCAGCCACCACAAGAAAGAGTGTTTTTTTTTAAATTTGAATTTATATCCCGCCCTTCTCCGAAGACTCGGGGCGGCTTACATGGTGTTAAGCAATAGTCTTCATCCATTTGTATATTATATACAAAGTCAACTTATTGCCCACAACAATCTGGGTCCTCATTTTACCTACCTTATAAAGGATGGAAGGCTGAGTCAACCTTGGGCCTGGTGGGACTTGAACTTGCAGTAATTGCAAGCAGTTGTGTTAATAACAGACTGCATTAGTCTGTAGAGCCACCAGAGGCCCTGTTCAGTTCAAATTGGATCTGACAGAGAAGGAGGCTCAGCAGAAGCACCTCACTGAGGACTACGAGCATAGGGTTTCCAAGCAGAGGGAAGACCTGAGGGAGTGCAAGGCCAGGGACAGGCGCATGGAGGCTCAGCATGCTGAGATGGTCAGCCAGTTCCAGACCGTGATGCAGTCCCACTGGAACAAGATCCTCCATTTCTTCACCACCACCAGCACTTCCCTCCAGCCATTGCCCACAGCCCTGTACCAGGAGGCTGAAGCAGACTCCAAGTTGGAATTTCTGTCCCTCTCTGACACCACACAAAAAGACCCTGAAGAGGAAGACTCTCTGCAGCAACACAATGTTGCACATATATGTCCTAGGGCCCATAGTTTGAGGACCCCTAATTTAGTGCAATATAAAAAATGCAAATAATTTTTCTGCGGACCACCAAAATTTTCTCACAGACCACCAGTGGTCCACGGACCACCAGTTGGTGACCGCTGATCTACAGGACATTTACCTATCCTACTTGGTTAGATAGGATGGGCATGCTCCTGATTCCTTCCCTTAAAAATTGCCATCCAATGGGAGCAAAAATGCCTTTTCTGTGGCAGCCCATGCCCTATGGAACACCCTATACCATGAAGTTAGGCAGCCTTCTATCCTCTAGACCAGGGATGTCCAAACTTGGCCCCTTGAAGAGTGGTGGACTTCAACTCCCAGAATTCCCCAGCCAGCAAAGCTGGCTGGGGAATTCTGGGAGTTGAAGTCCATCACTCTTCAAGGGGCCAAGTTTGGACACCCCTGCTCTAGACCTTCCATAAATCTTTGAAAATCTGGTTTTATTTCCCCCAAGCGCTAAGGTACAATTAAGTGACGGCCCCTCATAAACTAGACCTGGAGCCAGGTGTTATTTTCTCTTCAATGTCATAGTTTTACAGTTTCATTACAGTTTTTATTGTTCTTACTTTTGATTGGGGGCTGCCAAGAGTGGGTTATGATGGCTGCTTATATAAATGTTATAAATAAATAAATATGTTCTTGCTAAAGCTTATACTGTAGAGATTCACTTGATAGTTATTTATTATACTTCCTATTAACTATTGCCATATTTAGCTTTGGTAAATGAATATTGGATGATTGGAAGAACTATGTCTAGTTAGGAAGCCAACCATTATTTGAGGGCAGGGCAGATGACATCACTTTTCACACTCCTCTCCCATTGCAGAAGGGAGCTCCAGGCCCAATTTCCTGCTGCAAGGATTGTTTTCTTCTTATGTTGTTTTTCTTGCTTTGGCAGGCAGCATTTTCCATCTTTACAGGTTAACCCAAGCAGCGGATGGAATGACCTTCATTTTCCATGTGTTTCTTCTAAGTGGACTTTCGTTACCTCTCTGATCTCCATGGCACAGAGGTTAGGATGCTTGTTTCACACAGAGAACATCTCTGGTCTCAAAGCCAAAAGAAGTTAATTACTCTTTTTCATTTCTTGACTCTTCTTTTCTCATGGGCTTTTCTTTTTTAAAAAAAAAACAACCAACAACAACAACTCCAGGCATTTCTATTACCATTTCCCAGAGATTTAATTCACCAATCACCTGAGGTAAAAGTGACTGCAGACTCAGGTGACTGAAAATTAGAGAGGCCAGGGGGGAAAAAATAGTTTTTTTTTAAACTTGTTTAAGCTTGTTTTTGAACGGAGATTATTTTGAATGCAAAACAGATATTTTAATTACCGATTCACCAAAAATAACTTGTCAGTCTGGGCATCAAGAGATTTTCATGAAGAAATACTTTGGAAATGTAAAAAAAATGAAATTCTATTTTAAGCTGGCTATTGTGCTTCTGGGTATGAACACTTTGATGTTTTAAATTTGTGAATTTAAATGTAACTTTGAATAGTTACATACTGCATATAGGTAATCCTCAGCTTACAAACTGTTCATTTAGTGACTGTTCAACATTACAACAGCACTGAAAAAAGTAACTTATGACCGTTTTTCACACTTATGACTGTTGCAGCTTCCCCATGGTCATGTGATCAAAATTCAGACATCTGGTGACTGGCTCCTATTTATGATGGTTGCGGTGTCCTGGGGTTATACAATCACTTTTTTGTGACAAGCGAAGTCAATGGGAAAGCCAGGTCCACTTAACAACTGTGTTACTAACATAACAACTGCAGCGATTCACTTAACAACTGTAGCAAGAAAGGCTGTAAAATGGGGCAAAATTCTTATTTAGCAACAGAAATTTTGGACTCAGTTGTACTTTATAGACAGGTATCTATGCATACCACCAACACAGAAAGGAAAGCGATTAGCCATTGGGTAGAAAGATGGGAAGGTCCAGCAGCAGAGAACTGCCCAGTGGGTGGACATGGTAGCCAGCTCCTTTTCAAGGTGTAGCCAAACCATCTTAATCCAAACAGGTTTTTCTTAATACAGTTTAGATTTAAGCTATCATTAGCTTAGGACAGGAGCAGCTGACAAGTACAGTGTGGATATGCCCTAAATCTGAAGACAGCAATGCGGATTAACAATGCACAATCCCTTTGCATATTTATTTGGAAGTATGCATATACTTTCAAATAAAGCCTCATGTAAGAAAATGGCACTAAGGGTAGTCCTCGCTTAATGGCGGCAGTTGGGATCAGCGACTCTGTTGCAAAGTGATGCAATCATAATACGTCACGTCACCATGCCGACTTAGGACAGCAGTTGTGGCAAAACTGTTAGATGAATTCTGTCTGGTAACAGCATTGGTGGAAGTCATTTTTTTTACTTCCAGTTCTGTGGGCGTGGCTTGGTGGGCGTGGCTTGGTGGGCGTGGCAGGGGAAGAATACTGCAAAATCCCCATTTCTACCCCACTCTGGGGCCAGCCAGAGGTGGCATTTGCCGGTTCTCTGAACTACTCAAAATTTCCACTACAGGTTCTCCAGAACCTGTCAGAACCTGATGAATCTCACCCCTGGGTCACAGAATCCTGCAGTCATGTGATCACCATTTATGGCATCCTGACTGTTACCCCACTGAATTTGCTTGTTGGAAGCCAGCAGTGAGGGCTGCAAATGGGAATCACTGCAATTCTGTGACAGCAGCAACTATAAGGAGCGGTCATCCGTCCTCTAGTTCAGGGCCATCCTGACTTTGAATGTCACTGAATGAGGATTGCCTGTATTTAAAGCAGTAAAGGAGAACAGATTTTGCTAGTCATTATCATGATGCTAATTGTGTTGTGCCTATACATTAAATATATGTCTGCATTTTGTAAGGAGTTAATAATACTTAGTTATTACCAATGGCACATTTTGAAACCCGGGTGGCATGTTAACAGTGTTTCCACTCCCTGCTTTAATTATTTTCCTGCTTACAGTTGTTCTTTCCATCTTAATCTACCGGGCTATTTTCTGAGTGTTTCAAGTCACATTTGGAAGTTATCAGACAGATCCTTTTAGGAGGTGGGTGAGGTAGTGCAAAACCTCTCTCCAATCTATCAATGGGCAGGCTTAAATCCAGGAAGTCCTCTCTGGCACTCGCTGAACAGCTGTCCAACAACTTTGACATCAGCACAGAGTGGAAAGCCAAATGGGCTGCTGATCGCCCAGGCAGTTACATAGATGATCCTACAGCATTGTAGGATCCCAGCGTTGGTCAACTCTGAACAGGATCCAGGACTTATTGTTTAAGTGGGCTCTTGTCTCTACCCCTCAGTGTGAATGTGGTGCTCCTTGACAAAATATCCATCACATTGTGTCCGTATGTTCATCAAGAGCTTACACCGGCCCAATGTCTGATTTTTTTCAACATAGACCATCCTGTCCTTGAATGGCTGTGTGGACTGGACATTAACATTTGAACCACTCTTAAGTCCATTATATTTGCCATACGCTAAATAAATAAATAAATCTCTCTCCATAACTTAGATGCATTTATTTAGTACCGTGACTGCATTCTAGAAGGTTTGAGAAGAAGCCTGTCCCTTTTTGTTTTTAATGGCAGCTATCATCATTTCTCCCTGGAGTGCTGCAGGTTCCCACCAGAGATGGGATTCAAATCCCAGTGCTACTGGTTCACTATCGGTAGCGTGCAGCGCTTCTGTGCATGCACAGAGCATTTTTGATGACGTCTGGGTGGGTGGGCGGAGCCTCCTGCAGCTGCTGCTACCAGTTCGCCTGAACTGGGGCAAACCGGTAGAAACCCACCCGTTTCCTGCCCTTTTAAGCTTTCCCGAAAGCTATAAAGGAGGTCTTTCTCCCCAGGCATTAGGACAGAAAGGTTTGATTCTTGGGACTGATTGGGTGAGTGTTTCTTAAACTTTTTCTCTCAGAACTCTTCCTGCTTTTAAAAATTATGGTTGGCATTGAGCCTATTTATCAATATTTACCATATTTAAAATCAAAGATGATGCATTTGCTGCACCTACCGCTTCTTACAATGGTTTGATGGGATTTCAATATTGTGGTATTATTTTTCAACATGAGGTGATAAATAAATTTCAGTTTTGTGGACCCCTGAGCCAGGTCCTCGGAGCAGACTTTTAAATAAATTTAGATGCCTGGTTTTCCTTATGTTTTTTTGTTTCTTTGTTTTTACTGTTTGTGATTTTATTGTTGTGAGCTGCCCAGGGTTGTGTTTTACGAGATGGACAGCCATATAATTTTTTTAGATCAATCAGTCAATCAATCAATCAATTCAATCCAATCCAATCAATGTTTTATGCTATTTTAAAGAACTTTCCTGTCTTTTGTTTTGTTTTATTTGTTTTATGAAGTTTTGATTCTTATATGATTTATAAAGTGAACATAATGAGGTTGGAAGAAAATGAGAGTGGCTATTTCGATTAAATACATTTTTTGGCCATTATGTATATAAAGCAGGGCCTTATATTTCTTATATCACTGCCTTTTATTTTATGGATAGTGCAATATGACAGGCTATCCAAAAAAGGAGAGAAAAATCTAATGAATACACCATGATTATTCATTCTTGCTACAGAGCCACGCCTGTCTCTCTGTAACATATAGCATATGTATATTTAAAACAATCTTGTTACAATACAAATCTTCATCCGATTAAGAGGATTAGATAGAGGAAGTAGAGAACCACCATGTTTACATAGATTTTGTTTAAAAGATTTATTTGTTGATTCTATGGTTATGTTAAATTAGCCAGGAGACTACAAAGCTAATACAGAGTAGTTATTGGGCTATCTAACACTGCTAGCCCATTCCGTTCAAGCTCGCGTGCTATCCATGGTGCACCACAGGAGGTGATCTAACTCGGCACAGAAAGAAAGATGAACGGCATCCTGCAGTATCATCCAGGACTTTCTCCCTCCACTAAAGTCACCTCGCAAACGAGCATCACATCCGGGAAGGTCCAACATGGGCAGGGTTCTGACTATCCACGCTAAGCACTGGTTTGTCTTCCCACCAAAGTGGTACCTATTTATCTATCCGCACATAACATGTTTTCAAACTGCTAAGTGGGTAGAAGCTAAGGCGAATGACGGGAGTTCACCCCTCCATGCAGTGCTAGGACTTGAACTGCCGGAGCAAAGCTATCTCCAGCATCCTTTAAGCCACTGTGTAGAAGGGATTTTAGTATAGTTCCCCTCTGCCAGCTTTGCTGTGCTACTTCTTTGTGGTAGTGGTGGCGGTTGGTGTTTTTAGTGTTGGAATTTTTTTCTTATAATAATATCTAAAGTAGTGTAACTTTTGATGAGAAGCTATAAGAGCCATGGTGGTGTAGTGGTTAGAATGCAGTATTGCAGGCTACTTCTGCTGACTGCCAGCTGCCTGCAGTTCGAGTCTCACCAAGCTCAAGGTTGACTCAGCCTTCCATTCTTTCGAGGTCGGTAAAATGAGGACCCAGATTGTTGGGGGGGCAATAGGCTGGTAAACTGCTTAGAGAGGGCTGCAAAGCACTGTGAAGCGGTGTATAAGTCTAAATGCTATTGCTATTGCTTAAAAGGTTGTAATGAGCAACAGTGATTTTAGGGGAAGGCTAGCTCTTTCTTGAATAAGTGAACATGTCACAAAAGTTGTGTGCAAGGAAGGTTAAGGACTTAGGTGTTGTTGTTTACTGCAGCCACTCTATAGCCATTTTGGCTAACTGTAGATAAGAAGGGAGGGGAAATGCACATGAGGCTCCATGTTCAGGAAGTATAAACAGAGAATTGACTAATGCCGTACACCCTCATTGTTTAATATTGGCTTAAACTTTTCAATTAGTGAGAGAGCTGGTAAGGAATATTCGCATTGGCCACTGCCCATCTACTTTCTGATTTGGGCTCTGTGGTTTCTCATCCCCCCACAAGTATTTTTTTATTGTAGCCCAGCTTTGAATGAGCTTAGCTAACATTGGGAGAGATGAACAAAAAATGCCAGGAATATACACCAAGACTAGATTACTTTTTACAAATTGTTGTCTCATGTCATTTTCTTAATCTGCTTTGGGATTAATCCTTAAATTGGTATGGGCCAACTCTTGAAAGCAATGAAGAAACTGGATAGAAAAAATATGGAAGCTATTACTGTTATAATCACTGTTATTTAAATTTATTTTGAAGTTGGCATTACAAAAGATTTCTGAGAATACAATGGATAGCCAAGAACACAAGCAAACGGATTATAGAACAAATCAATCAAGAGTCTTCAGTGAAATCCCAAATGACTAGGTTAAATGTTTATTTTGTACACATTAAACAAAGACCTAGCTGCCTTGAGAGATCCTTAATGCTGGGAAAAATGGAAGAAAACAGAAGAAGAGAAAGACCTGCAACAAGATTGATGGAGTCAATTACCACATTGATTGGTGGGCTTTTGGGAGCCCTGCAAGTCCAGATCATCCTGGAGAAGGTCTATCTTGCTAAACATCAATACTGACTTGAAGGCCTAAGCAAAGAATCAATGAATCAAGTAGTACATAAACTTGGTACTAAGTTGTAAGAAAATATTGGAAGTAAAAGTGAATGTCAACCCATCGGGGCATTAGTACTGATCTGAATACAGTATATGTTACACCTTTCATTCTTCAGTCTAGATGGGATGTCTCACATTCAGAGTTGTCTACGGACATGTCCAAGAGAGGCAGAGCTTGCCGTGTAAAATCATAATGAAGACATCTCTGCTAACTTTAAGATGACAATTTGACTTAGATCAGTTGCTTTTTCTTTAGATTGTTATTCTGCCTTTTTTATGTACAACTCAAGGTGGCAAACATATCAATACTCCTTCCTCCTAATATTATCCCCACAACAACAACAACCCAATAAGGGCTCGGCTCTGAGAGAGAATGACTGGTCCAAAGTCATCCAGCTGGTTTTTTATGCCTACTAGAACTCACAATCTCCTGTACTCTTGCCTGGTGTCTTAATCACTACATCAAACTGATTCTCAGCTCACTGGTTTTATTTAAATAATATATACTCATCGGCCAAGCATCTGCTAAATGGCAGCACTTACTTGACCTTAGCTGATTCCGAAAAGCAGCATTGGATGTGATTATTATTTGGGAAATCATAAAAAAAAAGTGCAATAAACTGGGAAGAGAGAAAAAGAGAGAGGGAGGGGGAAAAAAACCCCCATTGCTTATGAAGGCAATGATAAACCAATTTCGATTTATTGTTATGAAAATAAAATGGACACCTGGAGCCTAGTTCGATTTAAGGGGCTGTTTAATGTCTGTGCATGAAATCAATAGGACTGAAAAATGTTTCATTTGTCAAAACAATCCACTGTAGTATAGGAGAGATGCAGCAGGTATCTGTCACAAATACAAGTTTGTCAAACCTATGCCTGAATCATTATCCTTACATTCTCCCAACTGAGTTCAGAAGTACAGTATTCCCCGGGGTGAAAGTATTGCACTCCTGATGATCTGATCTTGAACAGGGAAAACTGGAAATCTGCTTTCCTCAAGAATAAGTTTTCAAATAAATGGCCCATTTTTTTCCCCTTTTAATCAGAATAGCCAATCCCAGAGGGTTTTGGAATGTATGATACTAAGAAAAGACCAATGCTGGATTAACCTGAAAAGAAAGGATCTTTATTTTAAGAAGGCAACCAAGGATTTGTTTTAAAAATGTATGTCATCTGTTTTAAGATACATGAGGCTGAGAACTGCCTATTAAAACTAATTATCATTAATTTGAGCAAGCAAAATAAAGGAGGACAGAGGAAGGAAGAGTACAGATTAATGCTACGCCCGAGAACACAAGCAGCACCCAGAAGAAATAAGAAATCCTTTACACATCTGTCTATACTTTCCCTGCCAAATTTATCTTACTGCTTTCAATCCCCCCCGGATTTCTAGGTACGTGCCAGGTTTCAATTTCTAGGCCTAGTTAGAGAAATATATATTTCACAGCCAAGGCTCTCTGAGAACCTTTTCACTTCCTTTCCCCTTGTTTGTCTTCCCCTGGAAAGGAGGCGATGGCTGTCTTTGCAGAATATTTAAAAGTCCCCAGCTAGCCAGCAGATGACCTATTTTATCAATTACAGATAGTCCTTGACTTACAACCACAATTGAGCCCAAAGTGTCCGCTGCTAAGCAAGGCAATTGTTACGTGAGTTTTGCCCCATTTTATGACCTTTTTTGCCACCGTAGTTAATTAAGTGAATCACAGCAGTTGTTAAGTAAATCATGCAGCCATTAAGTGAATTTGGCTTACCCCATTAGTTTTGCTTGTCAGAAGCTGCCTGGGAAAGCAACAAATGGCGATGACATGACCTCAAGACACTGCAATTATCATAAATGCATGCCAGTTGCCAGGCAACTGAATTTTGATCATGGAAATACTGCAACAGTCATAAGTGGGAAAACTGGTTATACGTCACTTTTTTTTAGAGCTGTTTTAACTTCGAATGGTCCCTAAACAAATGGTAGTAAGGGGAGGACTGGAAGCCCCATGCCTATTATGGTGACCTATTGATACTTCTGTCTCTGCAAATTATTGATACTAATTCAGTATTTTAGCTTGTTTATTTTAGTACAGTCTTGATAGTCCTGCAGAATGGCTCCCAGTAGTCTCTCATACTGTCCTGTATTGCTGTAGGATGGTTAATTAAAGGATGTTCAGATCAAATTACTTCCTGAGTGTACTGTACACTACTAAGGAAGTAATCTCACATTGTGCTCTTATTTTTAAATATAGATTAGGAAATGTCTCGAAGATTGTGAAACTGTTACACCAATATTAAAAAAACAATGTACTGTGTATGTAATAGCTAAGGTGCTGGCTTAGAAATTAGGAAATTTTGAGTTCTAGTTCTGCCTCAGGTATGAAAGCTGGCTGGGTGACTTTGAGCCGGTCACACTCTCTCTCAGCTCAGCTCAACTCACAGGGTTCTTGTGGGAAAAATAAGGGGAGAAAAGAGGATTACGTACCCTGAGTTACTTATAAATATAATAGGTGGAATAAATATGTAATAAATAAGTAATTCAGCCCTGGAAGCCTCTGCAAAAAGTTATCGATAATGGCACTTTTAACCAGAATTCATTCTATTCTATAATTTAGAAAGGCTCATTTTATTTCCTCTATTTTATAGTATAGAATAACATACACATCAGTGGTGGGTTGCTACCGGTCCTCCCTGGTTCGGGCGAACCGGTAGCGGCGACGGCAGGAGACTCTGACCACCCACCTGGACATCTCTGCACAAGTGCAGAAGAGTCGCACATGCACGTGAGCGCCTGCATGCCCGCAAACAAACTGGTAGCGACCGAAATTGAAACCAACTACTGATACACATCTACACTCAGCTTCTCGATATCAACAGAACTTTATTACAAAAGTTATGATGGGGTGTAATCCAGAGTTGCAGGAGGGAGTGGTTCTTTCTCAGGGACCAAAGACATAACTTAGTGCAGAATCCTTGGTATGTAGGAAGATGGTGTAGGCCGACACCCTCTAGTTGTTTATTGAGGATATCTAATAGTTAGGTAGATAAGTGCTTTAGTCTGGCAAGATTCTATTTGTAGGTGAACAACAATAAAAGCTTCTTGAAGTAACTTGATTCTTGGGTCGGACACATTCAATCTCTATTTAGTACAAGATGTAAGATAACACTTTATTCTTCATGCAAACAATGTAGCTGACACAGTATGGATAACAATGTCCAGCATATGGATCAGTAGTGGGTTGCTACCGGTTCGCCTCGGATTGGGCGAACCAGTAGTAGCGGTGGCGGGAGGCTCCGCCCACCCAACCAAACGCTTCTGCATAGGCACAGAAGTGTTGCGCATGTGCACGAACATGCGCACGCCTATGAGAAAACCGGTAGCGACGGGGTTTAGAAACCCACCCCTGATATGGATAGACATGTCATGAATGTAGAAAGTATAGCTATATAAAAATATATGAATCTAAAAGTCATATATTGAGGACTCATTGGCTACACGGGGTGGCGGTGGGGTCACTGTGAAATGAAAGGGCAATCCATGTGATATAAAAACATTTGTAGTATTAACTCTGCAGAAAACCACCTTGGAAGGTTACAAATAGTCAGCTGTACTGACTCAGTCAATATAGAACTATCACAAGGGAAAAATAAAACCCCAGGTCCATACTTATGCAGATATGTCATGGTACTGGATTATTATGTGTAGATAAACTTCAGATGTTGCATTGCTTCTATTTCTTTTTTCTTTCTAAAGCATCTCAACTGATTTGCCAATTCTCAGAAATCACTTTCAAAAGCACAGGAGATTGCAAGAGACATGGAAGATTGCCAAAATAGGGCTGCTCCATCTTAAATCAGCAAAACTGCTTTTTTTAAAAAAAAAATATATATCCAGTGGGACACCTTTATTGGGCAAAGAGAAAGGAGACAATTTTGTTTCCACCCTGCCCCCGCCCCTATATTTTGAATAGTAAGATCCTTCAGTTCAATATTGAAGGTGACTCTGGAGTTCCAAGTAGAAAGCCATTCAACAATTCACTGGGGAAAAAAATTGCAACCAACTCAATGGTCTCATAGAGAGGAGCTGAAAGGTATGGCAGACATCTCAGGAAATCTACTTCAATGGATTTGCACAAGGAACTCAATAAAGAGGTGCACATGTAGCTCAGGGGTGGGCTTCAAAAATTTTTCAAGGGGTTCTCTGCCCGGTTGCTGAGTGGGCATGGCCATGGTGGGTGTGGCCATGGTGGGCGTGGCCTAGTCGGCCTCCTGCACCATGGTGCAGGGGTGTGTTTTTGCCCTCCCCGGGCTCCGGAAGCTTTTTTTGAGCCTCCGGGAGGGCAAAAACAGCCTCCCCAGGCTCCGGAAGGCCTCTGGAGGCCAGAAAAGGGCCCGTTTCCAGCCTTCCTGAACTTCTGGTAGGCCCGTTTCATGCCCTCCCCGAGCCTCCACATGCACCCTACATTTACCTGCATCCAAAACGGGCTGTGTGGGGACTCCTGGGAGGGGTGGGGTGAGGTGGGCATGGCCAGCCAGGAGTGGGATTTGGGGATTCTTCGAACTGCAGAGAATCTCAGCTAGTGGTTCTCCCGAACCCCTGTAAATCCCCAGCAGCCCACCCGATGTAGCTGTGGTAGAGATATAAAACTTCACACTTCCACTGATAACAGTGCCGTCCCTTTTAAATAATTATTATGTCACTATGGTTGTGGGAAGAAATATCCATCTAGTTCAGCTCCAAGCTGGGGGAAAGACACTGGAAACATGGAGGCTGATTGGAAAGATGGTTTAGTGATGAAGCAATCCACATGGGTTGTGATTTTGGGCATCTGATAAAATGGAGTTGAGAGTGGGGTGTTTTTTTAATACCTTCTCTGGGCTTTGTATTTGAGCTTCCTGTTTCTGTGCAAGAAAATGTATTCTATTGGCTGTTGTCAGATTCCTATGGGGTCATGTAGGGGTTATGTAGGGGTCATAGCTGGTTCTATAAGCAAAAGTGGAAATGCAAATCCTAGGTGCTTGTCTGAGCTAATCTGGTTTACCTCCGATTTATTGTTTATCTGAGCTCCCAGGTGAAGTTTGAACTGCTCTGGGATGGTGCAATAAAGGGGCTTGTGTTCTGAAAGGGTATTGAACAGTTCGTATTGTGTCTTAATGGCTTTTGTCCCATTTTGGATTGAGTGAGGGTGCTTGCTTCTAATTCTACCATTCTGCCTTTGTTCAGACTTTGCTGCAGAGAATTTCAAAATATCCTGTCTTGAATGGATTTCTGCCTGCAGTATTTGCTTTGCCAATGAACAGAGTTATCTCGATACTTATCTTCCTCTTTCAATAAGCTCTTTATCTCTTGCTGGCATCTGTTGTGGGCTATTAAGGAAAGTGGGGGCTGCTTTCTGCCTCCAAAAACATGTTTCTCCATTTCTCATCTAGGGAAATTCTATCTTTTTAATATTTCTCAAAATATTTCATTCTTCAAGGTGGGGATTTTCTACATGGTGTTAATTAAATATTTATCTTGAATTTTAGATTCCATTGATGAAAGATCCTGGCTGGATCAGAGATGTCTGGACTCGTAATGTCAATGTAAGTATGTTTTTTTTTACATTTGTATTTACGTAAAAAAAATTACGTAAAAAAAAGAAAAAGAAAAGAAGTCCCTGTGGACTTTACTCCACTAATTGTTGCTGACTATAAGGGGTGATGCTCATCTCCGTTTCAAGGCCATTGCACCAGCATTGCCCAGCATGACATCATGGAATACGGTTAACCTTCCCACTGAAATGGTACCTATTTATCTACTTACATTTACATATTTTCAAAATGTTAGGTTGGCAGGAGCTGGGGCGAGGACAGGAGCTCACCCTGTCGTGTGGCACTCGGATCTTGAACCTGGGCTGCCAGCTTTCCATCCGACAAGCCTGGGATCTTAACTGTTGAGCCACTGACTGCCTCTTCTCATTTCTTGGCCTTTTGGCTAAGATCATGTGTAGTATCTATTCCTATCACTTTAATATCTGACTTCAAATGCAGATATTCAAAAAGTCATGGTGGAAGGATTTTACCATACTCATCATGCCTGGAGTGTCCTGATTTCCACAAAACATCTCACAACTTGTCCTGCAATGTCATCATGACACATTCATAAACAAGGGAGATTAAAATCTGAAAATCACATTGAGAAAACCATGAGTCTCACAGTCTCCTTCTCCTTCAATAGGTCAAAGTTATCTAAATGATTCATCTTAGTCACCTGGTTTGATTCCTGTACAGGTTGATTAGTTCATCAGCACAACCACAATTGTTTTGTCATGGCTCAGAAATGAAGCCTTTCAAAAAGGTAGTAGCAACATCTGTTCTTACGTTACACACTTCATCTTGAAGTACAGCCATAAAGATTTATGTCGATCAGTCCATAGCTGATGTTGAGGTCCACACATTGTAACATTGTTGAAGTGGACAAATACTGATGTGTACATCAGAAAGGAAAAAAAAATATATGTCAGTAGATTTGTGCCTGTCTTAAAAGATTAGAAATCAACAATAATATTTTGAAAGAATCTTCTGGATCAGGCTTTAAGTTATATGTGAAGATTTATATTACAAGGTACCGAAAGAGAATTATCAGCAAGCAAAAGTAGTTTCATTTCTTTGGTTTATACTCTGTTTTTTTCCTAAAAACTCAAAAGGGTTGGAATAAAACTGGCTTGTTTTATCTCCACAACAGCAACCCTTGAGGTAGGTTGAGCTAAGACAAAATAACTACCGGAAAATCACCCAGTAAATTTCCATGTTTAAAAGTGGAGTTAAATGTGGGCCTATTATCTTAACAGTGGTGCCACACTGGATCTCATAAGTAACTTTTGACCATCATTGTTTAGTACCAGTAATAATTCTTCATCTTCAATATTGAAAAAGTACTTTGCCCCATATTTCACCCAATATATGGCTGCCAAATCTTTGCTGGACTTCTATAAGATCTCCTCACGCACACCATCATTACTGAAATCTCACAGGATTTAGCAGTCTTCTTTATGAATAGAGACTTGATGGAGTGGAGATTCAGACAAAACGCCCATTCCTTTAATAGCAGCGGTAAATGAATAGTAACTGAAATTGAACGCTCTTGCTTAAAATAGTAAGAGATTAGAACAGGCTGTCAAAATAGGAGACTAACTGCAATCCGGATTCACTTATGCGAAATTGGATTTGGAAAGACAGAACTTTAATATCATATTGTATTTATTTTTCTGAGGAAACTTTGCAATGAATAAGACATAAGGGTTGAATTTGGAAAAACAGAACAGTTTGGAATAAGAAGGGGAATGAAACAAGCAGGGAATATTTTCTCTATGTTTAATTTACACAGACTACATTGTAAGAAAGGCAAAAGTGAAGACTCAAGAATCAAAACAGACCAAAATACTAAGTTTCAGATATACAGAAAGTGCTTAAAGTGGGGAAAAAAGGAAAGATTGTGAAAATAAAAATGGACATTGAACAATTCAGATGGATGTTAAACATTAAGATAAAAATAATGTCAACTAGTATGAAACTTGCATAGCAAGAAATGGCTGATGTCTCTGAGTTCTTGAACTCAAATAGGAAATTAATCCTAATTTAGTGCTGTGTCCTTTAAGTGGTAGCAGCTCTTCAGCGTCTCAAATTGAAAATATGCAAAGTAGCCATTTTAATGTGCAACCCAACCATGAGGCCAGAGGTCACCTTTCTCAAACCATGAGGCCAGAGGTCACCTTTCTGCAGGCTTTATTTTGTCTGAAGTAAAGTTTTTAAAATCTGCTAACAGCTCTTGATAAACCAGGATAATCAAACATCCAGAAGGCTAGCAATCTAGTTAGTAATATTGTGTGAGGATGCTCATACAGCGTTATCCTAGACAATGCTAAAGGAAGCATTCCCTCTTCTCCCAAATGAGCAAGGAGTGTGGCAATGTGACACCCACATGACAACCTCTTGGAATGTTTGCTTGGCCATACTTAGATTAGACAGTGTGGAGGTAATGGAGGCAGAACGAAGAGGTCATCCGAGGAGCCAATATGTATACAGATACTATTTCTGGGTAGGACTTGTGTATTCTTTTGCTAAACCGGTTTACTCTTGAGAATGTGAATGGGTAGTAGGAAATTGGGGTGGTGTTGTGAAGTTTCTATTGAAGCAAGGCTATTTAAAAGGTTGGATCTGGACTGAAGAGACTTATGTAAAACACTCACTCAGAATGAAGCTCACCAGTGACCTTGTCTACTGATCTTCTGCCAGTATAATCTATGCCTGAGGATTGCTGTGACGATAAAATGATAGAAGAAAGGAAGAACCTTATAGATAGTTTTAATTCTTTGGAAGTGAGAGGTGGCGAAGATACCTGTTGCTTGTCTTTTTTTTTTATTCAAAAGTTTTACAAAAAAATCCCCCTGTTGCTTGTCAATTGTTACTATGGGCACAGTATACTGAAATGCCTGCTTACCACTTTAGGATAGGCTTTTAAAATAGTAAGAGATTAGAACAGGCTGTCAAAATAGGAGACTAACTGCAATCCGGATTCACTTATGCGAAATTGGATTTGGAAAGACAGAACTTTAATATCATATTGTATTTATTTTTCTGAGGAAACTTTGCAATGAATAAGACATAAGGGTTGAATTTGGAAAAACAGAACAGTTTGGAATAAGAAGGGGAATGAAACAAGCAGGGAATATTTTCTCTATGTTTAATTTACACAGAGACTACATTGTAAGAAAGGCAAAAGTGAAGACTCAAGAATCAAAACAGACCAAAATACTAAGTTTCAGATATACAGAAAGTGCTTAAAGTGGGGAAAAAAGGAAAGATTGTGAAAATAAAAATGGACATTGAACAATTCAGATGGATGTTAAACATTAAGATAAAAATAATGTCAACTAGTATGAAACTTGCATAGCAAGAAATGGCTGATGTCTCTGAGTTCTTGAACTCAAATAGGAAATTAATCCTAATTTAGTGCTGTGTCCTTTAAGTGGTAGCAGCTCTTCAGCGTCTCAAATTGAAAATATGCAAAGTAGCCATTTTAATGTGCAACCCAACCATGAGGCCAGAGGTCACCTTTCTCAAACCATGAGGCCAGAGGTCACCTTTCTGCAGGCTTTATTTTTGTCTGAAGTAAAGGCTGGTAGTTTAAAATCTGCTAACAGCTCTTGATAAACCAGGATAATCAAACATCCAGAAGGCTAGCAATCTAGTTAGTAATATTGTGTGAGGATGCTCATACAGCGTTATCCTAGACAATGCTAAAGGAAGCATTCCCTCTTCTCCCAAATGAGCAAGGAGTGTGGCAATGTGACACCCACATGACAACCTCTTGGAATGTTTGCTTGGCCATACTTAGATTAGACAGTGTGGAGGTAATGGAGGCAGAACGAAGAGGTCATCCGAGGAGCCAATATGTATACAGATACTATTTCCACAGATTTCTGGGTAGGACTTGTGTATTCTTTTGCTAAACCGGTTTACTCTTGAGAATGTGAATGGGTAGTAGGAAATTGGGGTGGTGTTGTGTGAAGTTTCTATTGATCTTAAATTTGCAAGGCTATTTAAAAGGTTGGATCTGGACCAGAAAGAGACTTATGTAAAACACTCACTCAGAATGAAGCTCACCGAGTGACCTTGTCTACTGATCTTCTGCCAGTATAATCTATGCCTGA
The DNA here is from genome assembly GCF_028640845.1 of Ahaetulla prasina. Taxonomy (NCBI): domain Eukaryota; kingdom Metazoa; phylum Chordata; class Lepidosauria; order Squamata; family Colubridae; genus Ahaetulla; species Ahaetulla prasina. Next base: position 154,501,565 of record NC_080539.1, read on the forward strand.
GGATTGCTGTGACGATAAAATGATAGAAGAAAGGAAGAACCTTATAGATAGTTTTTAATTCTTTGGAAGTGAGAGGTAGCGAAGATACCTGTTGCTTGTCTTTTTTTTTTTTTATTCAAAAAGTTTTACAAAAAAAAATCCCCCCCCCCCTGTTGCTTGTCAATTGTTACTATGGGCACAGTATACTGGAAATGCCTGCTTACCACTTTAGGATAGGCTTTTAAAATCTTAAGGCAAATAAGTAACATGCTACAATATATATATATGTTTTCATAGGTTTTTGCGGGTATATGTATGCATGTTTTGGTATGTTTGGGTTTTTTGCTTATTTTTATTTATTTATTCTTATGTGAGCAAAGATTTGCTCACATAAGAACAAAACCAAAAACTCCAGCCTGAAGATGATGAGTAAGACATCGTCGAAAAGTTGCCTAAATACTTTCAACCTTACACGGGAAAAAACCCGAACATACCAAAACCTGTATGTATGTATGTATATATGTGTGTGTGTGTGTGTGTGTGTGTGTGTGTGTGTGTGTGTGTGTATAGGTCTTTGGTTATTCGGGTTTTCTCCCACGTAAAATTGGAAGTGTCTTGGCGACATTTTGACAAAGTCTCATTCGTCATCTTCAGGCTGGTGTTATCAGCTTCGTGCTTCTAGGAGTCCTAGAACATGGCTCCCAGAAGCACGAAGCTGAAGCCTGAAGATGACGAATGAGACTTTGTCGAAACGTCGCTAAGGCACTTCCAATTTTACACGGGAGAAATCCCGAATAACCAAAGACCTACATACAAATACCCGCAAAAATCTCAGTATATATATATATATATATATATATATATATATATATATATATATATATATAAAACACTTTATTTTTTTTTTTTTAATTAAAATAGTTTTACAACAATTAAATTTTTCCCCTCCCCTCCTCCTAAACCCCTCCCCCGGACTTCGGAGCAAACACAAGGTATAGTTCCTTAAACAAAACAGTCATACATTAAATTTTTAAAATCTAACACAATTATAATTTTCTCTCTCATAACCTGACTTCTTCCATTAAAATCAAAAATAACATCCTTCATTCAAAAGCAATCCGAAATTTCTTAATCTGATATCTATTTTGAATATAATCAATCCAGTTCTTCCATTCATTTAAATATTTTTCTTGAGTACTATCTTTCAAGAAGGCTGAGATTTTAGCCATCTCAGCCAAGTTAATAACTTTCAATATCCATTCTTCTATTGTGGGTAATTCTTTTTTCTTCCAATATTGTCCAATCAACAGTCGTGCTGCTGTTATTAAGTGCAAAATCATCTTAGTCACAAACACTGTACTGTCCGTTGTTATTCCCAAAAGCAAATATTGCGGTTGGAACTTTATCTTCTTCATCAAAACATTCTGCATTATCCACCAGATTCTTATCCAGAAAGACTTAATTTTCTTACAAGTCCACCATACATGAAAATATGTAGCATCATCACAATTACATCTCAACATTTCGCTTGCATATCTGGATACATACATGATAATTTTCTTAGGATCTAAATGCCATCTATAAAACATCTTATAAAATTTTTCCCTTAAATTCTGCGCTTGCGTAAATTTAACATTTCTAACCCAAATTTTTCCCATGTTTCCAACATTATTGGTTCTTGAATATTCTGTGCCCATTTTATCATACAATCCTTTATTAAATCTCTTTCAGAATCTATTTCTATCAACACAGTATACAATCTCTTTATATGCCCCTGAGTTTGATTTCTAATTTGTTTAACCAAATTTTCTTCATTTTGAATGATACCAATTTTCTGATCTTCTTTCCATCTAGCCTTTAACTGTCCATATTGAAACCAAGTATAATTCCTCCCTTCTTCTTTTAATGTATCCAAAGATTTTAGTTGTAAATTTCCCCTCTCATTGTATAAAAGATCTTTATAAGTAATCATTTCTTGTTCCTGTTCTATATTTATATTCTCTACTGCGTGCCTAGGACATGCCCATATAGGAATTTTGTAATTTAACTTATAATAATATTTTTTCCAGACACGCAGAAGAGAAATTCTCAACACATGATTCTTAAAAGCTTTATCTACTTTCTTATATATATAACACTTTATTGAAGAAGCTGTGAACGGAATACAAACAACACAAACTTTGAATTGAAGAGAAAAAGAATAGGAAAAAAGCACTATAGAAAATGAAAAAGAAAGCCTAAATTCTTATTTGCAAAGCTCTTTACCTACACAGGCCTAGTGGTCTTGTGCAAGATCTCTAGACAGGTATAAACAAATGACACAACTGATAAACACCTTGCATGGCAGAGGGGTGCTCTCTGAAATGCAGAGCTTCCCTGAATCAACTCCTTTTGAGCACAGTATATCAAAGAGATATCCAAGAACAAGAATGAAGTCCATAGATCTAGAAACTTATTTCTGAGGCAGAGGTAAAATATCTGGAGAGAACAAATTATACGAGCATAATTTTGTGCAGCCTTATGGGCAAAAAGCATGTTAAACCTACTGTCCGGATGTATCCTATCAATCTCTTAATGAATTCTGGACATTTATTTAGGACTCTAAATTCCCACTGAATTCTATGGTATATTTTCAGAGAAATGTGTACATAGGACCCCTGTAACTATAATTCATTTAAATGTTAGGTATTACCACTTTGGTTATATTAATAGATAGCTATTCTTTGTTATAATTTTAAATATATCACACAATATAATTTTAGTGTTTACATTAAAATTTAATTTAACATAGGCTGCATCCTGGGTTTCACATATAGTTAAGGATTATTTTGCAGGCATCTTTTAACTCTGACTTACATTTTATCTAGTATCTGTACTTGTCTTTCACCTCAATAAATTGAACTGAATTATTGATTGATGTACATATGATTATATCAAAAACTGGCATAAGATCTGCACTCTCAGAAGTAGTAGGCTTGAAATTGTGTTTCTAATCTTTGTGGCTTAGATTCTTTGAAAATATGATTGTGCTATTATCAGTGCAACAAGAACTCAAAAGATAATTGATGGGTGGTTTTGAACACAAATATAGATTTTTTTGTGGTAAGTAAGGTTGGGTAAAACATACTATAGGCAGTGTCAAAATCTTTGTACATTTTATTTTCACTGTATCCCAAGTACATAAATAAAAAAAGATAAGTGACAACCAAGTTGTTACGAATGACTGGGCCAGAGTCCAACGAGTCAATAAGGAGGATGGGTGTCCCGGAGTGGGGTCTTGATCGCCCTGGCAGTGGGCATCGGCTCAATCGTCTGCATGCCCACTTCTTTCCCGGTCGATGCTGCAGCTTGTATGAGTGCGGCTAAAATATAGTCCATCGAGTCAAGCGTGGCGAAAGTGCCACAGGCGTTGGCGATCGCCAGCCAGTAATCCCAGTAACGGTCTGTGGTCAGTCACGATTTCAAAATTCCGCCCAAAGACATACTCATGGAATTTTTGACCCTGATACAATGGCTAATGCTTCTTTGTCTAATTGGCTGTAGTTCCTCTCTGGGGAGGACATCGTTCTAGAGTAGAAACTATAGGGGCTTCTGTGCCGTTTGGAAGTCTATGGCTGAGTACAGCCCCACCCCATAAGGGGCGCGCAAACCAGCACTAGGGGTAGTGAGTCGTGATATTGGATGAGCAGGCTATCACTTGAGAGCAGGTTCTTGACTGCTTCAAAAGCCCTATTCTCTGACTTTCCCCAAGACCAAACAGTATTTTTCCCTAAGAGCCTATGCAGCGGTTCCATAGCAGTTGCTTTGTTCTTTAAAAGACCGTAAAATTAACCAATCCAGGAATGCCTGCAGCTCTGCTTTGTTTTTGGGCGCTGGAGCCTTCCTAATTGCCTTAACTTTGCTCTCAGTAGGGTGAATTCCTTTCTTGTCTATCCGGTGGCCAAGAAATCGACCGATTCGACCCCTATCTGACATTTATTTGTCTTGACTTTTAATCCGGCTGTCGGAAAATGCTCAAGACCTTTCTTAACGCTCCCCAATTCCTCCATGTTTTCCCTGAAATTAGGACATCATCAGTAGGAACTACCCTGGGAGCCCTTGCAGTAGTCGTTCCATCAGGTTTTGGAACAGCCCTGGTGCCACACTAACCCCAAATTGCAATCGGGTGCACTTGAATGCCCCCTGTGCGTCACAATCGTTTGGGCTTGCTGTGCGGGCGTCTACTGGCAGTTGTTGGTAGGCTTGGGCCAAGTCTAACTGCAAAGACTTGCCTTGCCCCAAGAGTGCAATAAATGTTGCACTACGGAACCCGATGGCAGCTTTTCTGTAAGGCTTTGTTAAGCGTCGCCTTGTAGTCAGCGCAAATTCTAATTGACCCGTCCGATTTGATGGGGGTGACGATTGGCGTCTCCACTTTGCGTGATCGACTGGCACCAAAACCCCTGATTTATGAGCTTGTCCAGCTCCTTATCAATTTTGGTTTTAGGGCAAAGGACTCTCCTCGCCTTAAGCCTAATGGGGGCTACCTGGGGTCTAAGTTGAAGGAAATAGGGGTCCCCTTGTACTTGCCCAGGCAGTCCTTGAAGACATCTTGAACTCGTTAAAGAGAATGTCTTTCAAATTGCAGTCACTTCTGTAGATGCCAGTCACTCCCATGCCCAGGGCACGAAACCAGTCTAGTCCCAACAGACTGGGCAGAGTTCCTTCGGCGATCGTGATGGGCAGGGTCTTTTGTGAGGGCCGTACTCGACTCGGACGGAGGTGGTCCCTCGAACAGGGATCGATTCCCTGGTAGTCGTGCACTCGTAGCCGCTGTGCTTGCAGATGGCGCTTGCGACGGACGGCAGCGACCGCCAGGGTGTCCCAGGACATGATGGTGATCGCTGATCCGTGTCACTTCAAGCCTGCACCGTACTCCTCGATCTTGGGCTTTGTGAAAATCTTCTTTTCCACTTTGGTTGGTAGCGGCCTATAATGACAGTCGTTTGGTTAGACTTGGCGCCTTTCTTGTTTGAACCAATCGCGGGCCGCCTTTCCGGTTCCAGCGTTTTGATTGATTTGAATTTTCGGTAGGAAGGTTGGGCGCTCTGCAAACCTGAGCTAAGTGTCCTTTCTTCCACACCGCCCGGCATGTTGCGTCTTTAAACCTGCAGCGTTGGCGCTGATGCTGCCCTCCGCAGCTTCACGTCCTCAGTGTCGCGTTTCTCGGTCCGGCAGACCCTTCCTCATCCTCGCCCTCACCTTGATTCGGACTGAATCTCCTCCTGGTGTACTGGCGTTGGCTTTCTTCGCCTTGGATTGAAGAGGCTTTTGCAGAGTCTCTGCTGCTTTAGTAGACATTTCGTGCTCTGGCCTCGTCCAGGCGGTGGCTAATGTCAGGTTGCTCCTGGCTAGCAGTCGTCGCCGTGGCGATGTCCTTGACCCCTCGGATGAGTTGCTCGAGTAGCACTTGAAGTCTCGGTATCCGCGGTCTTGGGCGCTCTTCTTAAAGCGGCCATGTAGTCACGATGGACTGCCCTCCATCTGTCTCGTTCTCCAATTCAAACCGCTGCGTATTTGGGCGGCGTCGGTGCGAAATGGTTCTTCAGCAAAGTCTGCAGAGTCGGCCACGATACCGATTGTATCGGCGTTGGCTCTGCCAGGGCTTCGCAATCTCGATTACCTCCGGCCCGCAATGGCTTGGAAGTAAGCCCGTTTGCGGTTATCAGGATCCTGGAGTTCGTTGGCTTCTAAGCTTTGAAGCGGGTCATATATGTTCCCCATTTCTCCTTGATCTAGAAACTTATTTCTGAGGCAGAGGTAAAATATCTGGAGAGAACAAATTATCTGAGCATAATTTTGTGCAGCCTTATAGGCAAAAAGCATGTTAAACCTACTGTCCGGATGTATCCTATCAATCTCTTAATGAATTCTGGACATTTATTTAGGACTCTAAATTCCCACTGAATTCTATGGTATATTTTCAGAGAAATGTGTATATAGGACCCCTGTAACTATAATTCATTTAAATGTTAGGTATTACCACTTTGGTTATATTAATAGATAGCTATTCTTTGTTATAATTTTAAATATATCACACAATATAATTTTAGTGTTTACATTAAAATTTAATTTAACATAGGCTGCATCCTGGGTTTCACATATAGTTAAGGATTATTTTGCAGGCATCTTTTAACTCTGACTTACATTTTATCTAGTATCTGTACTTGTCTTTCACCTCAATAAATTGAACTGAATTATTGATTGATGTACATATGATTATATCAAAAACTGGCATAAGATCTGCACTCTCAGAAGTAGTAGGCTTGAAATTGTGTTTCTAATCTTTGTGGCTTAGATTCTTTGAAAATATGATTGTGCTATTATCAGTGCAACAAGAACTCAAAAGATAATTGATGGGTGGTTTTGAACACAAATATAGATTTTTTTGCGGTAAGTAAGGTTGGGTAAAACATACTATAGGCAGTGTCAAAATCTTTGTACATTTTATTTTCACTGTATCCCAAGTACATAAATAAAAAAAGATAAGTGACAACCAAGTTGTTACGAATGATCTGAATAAGGACCAATATCCAATCAATACCTCCTTGGAAGTGAATCCTACTAAACTAAGTAAGCCCTGCTTCCAAACTACTATAATATAGGAACTGACAACCACTCTCTTTTCCAAAAAAACCACTTCAACTGTTCTTGAATTGGTGTTAAAGGTATAAGTAAATGTATCTTTAAGTAAGTCAAACTGGGGTATCCAAGTAAATTAAATGGTATTCCTAGGAGATATATTCAGGTCAGGAATTAACACAGCCTTGTAATAGTTGGTTGAAATGGAAGACATTAAAGGAAAAGGAATTTTCAGTAATGTTTCTGAGACATTGCAATGGCTTTAAAATGTTTCCTCCTAGTCTGGATTTTATTTATTTACTAGACAATTTCGTTTCCAGATACCTCAATACTTTTAACAATGGTAGAGCTTCTCATATATTTGAATAGTTCTTAAAAATTTAGGAAGATATAACACAATCAAACACCAGGAATTGATCACAGCAAATATTTTAAAGTATTTTGTATTATGTCATAAAAATGCTGTTTATGATAATTTTATGTCATAAAATGTTTTGCAAAATTTGCCAAATTTCAATTTCATGGGAGTTGGAGTTTTGGGCACACTTGTTAACTTAATTTGAAGTTAACATTTGAAGCACCCAATGGTGAAATTCAATTTTTTTTACTACCTGTTCTGTGGGTGTGGCTTGGTGGGTGTGGTGTTGCTTGGTGCGCGCAGCAAGGGAAGGATACTGCAAAATCCCCATTCCCTTCCCATTCCTGGGGGAAAGATATTGCAAATTCTCCATTCCCACCCCACTCTGGGGCCAGCCAAAGGTGGTATTTGCTGGTTCTCCAAACTACTCAAGATTTCCGCTGCCAGAGCTATAAAAATGAATGTTTTGCCTAGATTTTTATTTTTGTTTCAAATGATTCCAATATTGAAGAAAGATGCAAATTTACAGAATGGCAAAAAGGGATTAGTAATTTTGTATGGAAGGGTAAAAAACCGAGAATAAAGTTAAAAATAATGCAAGACGTTAGGGAAAGAGGAGGTTTAAAAATGCCTAACTTGAAATTGTACTATGATGCAGTTGTTTTAGCTTTAATTTCTGATTGGATTAATTTAACAGAGGAAAGGGTTTTGAATATAGAAGGTTATGGTTTGTTATATGGATGGCATGCATATGTAATATATGACAAGAAAATTGATAAGACATTTAAGAATAATATGGTCAGAAGTGCTTTGTTGAGGGTTTGAAAAAAATATCAATATAAGTTAGATGGAAAGATACCAATATGGACAATCCCCAGACATATGATAGAGAATATAAATATATTACAAAAATGGAAGTTATCACTTACAAAGAGCTTTTGACTATGGAAAAGGGGAATTACAGTTAAAATCTAGGGAGAAATTGAGGGATGAAGGGAGAAATTATACATGGTTCCAGTATGGACAATTGCAATCTAGATGGAAAATAGATCAGAAAATTGGTATAAGGCAAAGTGATGATAACTTGGTAAAACAAATAAAAGATCAAGGTCAACAGCATATAAAGAGATTATATAATGTATTGGTTGAAATTGATTCAGAAATGGAGTTGGTTAAAGATTGTATGGTAAAATGGGCACAAAATTTTCAACAACCTATAATGTTAGAAACATGGGGAAAAATTTGGGTGAGGAATGTTAAATTTACGCAAGCACAAAATTTAAGAGAAAATTTTTATAAAATGTTTTATAGATGGCATTTAGATCCTAAAAAACTGTCATGTATGTATCCAAATGTGAAAGCAAAATGTTGGAGATGTGATTGTGAGGATGCTACCTATTATCATATATGGTGGACTTGCAAAAAAGTTAAAGCCTTTTGGATTAAAATATGGTGGATTATGCAGAACATTTTGAAAAAGAAGATCAAGTTTGTTCCACAGTTTTTTTATTAGGAATAATTCCAGATTGCACTGTTATAGTGACAAAACTGATTTTGAATTTAATAACTGCTGCAAGACTATTGATTGCACAATATTGGAAGAAAGAAGACTTACCTACAATTGGAGAATGGATTAGTAAAGTATCAAATTTAGCAGAAATGGCAAAATTTCTGCCTACTTGAAAGACTGTACACAAGAAAAATATATTTTGGAATGGAGAAAGTGGATTGATTATATTCAAAATAAGTATCAGATTAAAAAATACCAATTACTTTTTCAGTGAAGTTAGGAATTGCTATGTATTAGAGTTTAAGAAAGAAGGGAATTGATAGTGTGATGGTGTGAAATGGAATATGTTTGATGTTATATTTTAGATTATGTTTGTTAGTTACTATACCCTGTATTCTGTTCTGGGAAGTCTCGGGAGAGAGGGGGGAAATGGGGGGGGGGGAAGGGGAAGATTATAAATTGATTGCCATTGTACAGGAATAATGGTAGAATTAAACAAGTTGGAATGGTGTAAAGTCGGGGCTGCTCAGTAACCATTCCGGAAGGGAAAGGGTAAGGAAAGAGGAGTAAAGAAGGAAGAAAGTAGGTAGGCAGGAAAGGAGGAGAAGAAAGGATAGGAGGAGAAGAAGGAGGGGAAGATAGAGGGTTAGAAAGGATGGAAGTGAGAAGTGGGAAAGAGGAGGGGAAGTAGGAAAGCGAGGAGAAGGTGGTGGGGGAAGTTTAAGAAGGATGAGAAGGGAAGAAAGGATTAAAGGGGGGAGTGGCAGTCGAGCAGCCCTGACTGAGTATAATTTGAGTATAGGACTGATTGTTGGATAAGTGATTGTATTGTACACTGGTCAAATTGTGGGAATTATTATGGAAAATAAAAAAATTTTGCCCGGAAAAAAAAAAGATTTTTGCTGCCGGTACTCCAGAACCTGTCAGAACCTACTGGATTTCACCCCTGGAAGCACCTTGTTTGTAAAAGTTTTGCCCTCTGATGCACTTTTCGCCCAGTTAAAGTTACAGACAGAAGAGTTTAATACTGTAGTATATATGGATAGATTTAAAAGATTTGTATGGCTACAAAACTCAGCCAGACTTTAGATGGCTTGCAGAAAATTCAATAAGACCTGATAAACAGAACAAAAACCCCAATATATAAATGGATAAGCAATAATAAAACATTAAAATGGTGATCGACACAAAAGTGCTATTGCATCCAAGCAGGGCTCCAACACATTATGACCTCTTCATGGGAGAACTTTGCAAAGCTGCAAGGAAGTTTGTTCTATATAAGACTTCTTCCATGACCAAAATCAACAGACTGTAAGAATTTGATAAAAATTGAGGTCATCATTTAGAAAACATGAATTTTATAAATAAAATGTAACTCCATGTTAATGGAATAATATACTGGAGAGAAGATATTTCCTTCCTTCCTTCCTTCCTTCCCTTCCTTTCCCTTCCTTCCTCTTTCTTATTCTCCATCATGCCTTAATGTTATTATTTAGCATAAGGATAATTTAGCTGTTTGCAAAACAAGTATCACATGCAAGTGACAGAAAGTAATAATCTACCGTGCAAATTAATTGGTGTTCCACCTCTGGGAATCTTCTGATTAGGATGAATTGGTATCAGAACTTCACAAATACAAATACAGGAGATGTGCTCTAATCAAAACAATGTTATCAGGTTTTAAAGTATAGAAACATTAACAAGTATAGAAACCGAAGGAAATGTTGTAGATGCGTATATCATCAATTTCGTGAGTTGGTCCTTTTTTTTTTTTTTTGCTGTATAGTGCAGCAAGGCTTTGATTAGGATCCTACATGCTCTTTCTTAGAGATTAATTACTGTATACTGAATAAAACAGAACAGAGGTCTGATCTAACAAGGTTAGATCCTGGGTATTGCACTGATGCTTCTGATCATGATGTTTCAGTTTATAAGTGATAACTTTGATGTTCGGTGAAAGGCTTATTAGAAGCTCAAAGTCAACTTCAAGGCTTTAAAAAGGATGGAAAAAGTTTTGCCTGGCAGATATTCTGGAAATCCTTCCTTTCCTTTCCTCTCTTTGCTGTTGTGGGATGCCTTTTACCTAAGAAAACAAACAAATCAAAACCCAAATCTATATGCAGATGACAGAATGAATGTGATTTGACTTATGAAGAATCTTATTGAATGGAATTGCCATAAATTCCCAATGTTAAAATATTTCACGGTACTTCAGTTTTAACCAGAGTTAGAAGTATATTGCAGCATTTTATTAACCATATGCACATTGCGGACCTCTCTTTTGATGGATATAGGTTGGCCAAATCATTTTTAAAAAGTATAATATATTTAACCAAGCCTTTCTTATTGAGCAACCAGATAAAGGGCCTTGGTTTTGTTTTGTTTTTTTAAGCATGAATATTGAGCAGCTCTCAATAATATTTTTTTAAATTGGAAAGTGGGATTATAATGAATCCCTATTGCTTCATCACTCATAAAATACAATGGCCCTGGCTTAACAATCACTCGTTGAGTGACAATCTGAACTTGTGACAGTGTTGAAGGAGTGGTACGATTGGTCCTCAAAATTCCAACCAGTGCAGTGCTTCACGGTCACATGGTCACCATTTATAGCCTTCTTTGCTGGCTTCTTACAAGCAAAGTCAGTGGGGAAGCCAGCAGGAGGTCTCAAGTGGAGATCAGGTGACTTCCTTGCTTAACAACCCATGATCATTTGCTTACCAATGGAAGTCTGATGTCTCAGATCAGCTGTTGCTAAGTGATGCACAACATTGTGTTTTACTACTGTGTAGCTTAGGTATGGAAATTCCAATCCCAATTGTCATTACTTCAGCTACTTCAGCTTCAATTGCAACAATACACAACAACACAATAGATTTAAGCTTAATGTGAATCGTTCCAATCTTGATTGCAGAAAATATGACTTCAGTAACAGAGTTCTTAATGCCTGGAATGCACTACCTGGCTTTGTAGTCTCTTCCCAAGATCCCCAAAGCTTTAAACAAAAACTGTCTACTATTGACCTCACCCCATTCCTAAGAGGTCTGTAAGGGGCGTGCATAAGAGCATCAGCATGCCTACCGGTCCTGTCCTAATGTTCCCTTTGATTGTATCCAATTCGTATAGTTATTTCATGCTTATGCTTATATATATGCTTATATATCGTATACTGTAGTTATTTCATGCTTATACTTATATATACTGTTGTGACAAATACATAAATAAATAAAAATAAATAAAATAAATTAACCAAGAACTACCTGTAAAACATTTCTATAAACCGAACAAGGAAATATTTTGGTTACTCATTGCATGCCTGCCAAACCCCAAGTCAATTTTGATGAGGGCCTAACACAAAAAGGAAGAACAGAATAGCTGGAGACTAATACTTGCCTATCTAATAATATAATCTCCTAATTCTACTTTGTCAAGAAAACTGCAGGAACTAGTCAGGGGTCAATAACTGACTTGAAGGCACACACATACAAATTCTCCCTAAACATATGGGAACATTACTGAGTTTTGTTCTTACCTGTACTTGACTAAAGGCATTGGGTGCATTTTCAGTCTTAGGAAATGTTGGAGGCGAAATATGTGCCAATGCTGAATCAGGACATAAACTATGACTCATGTAGCTGGTACCACGGTTGTATGACCACCTTTTAATTTTTTTATTTCTATTTCTACCATTTTTATTTGATACACTGTCATTAAAGCCATATGCACCTAAATGGAATAGTGGTTTCAACAAACCCTATAATTTGTTGCCATTGTACAGGCAGTCCTTGATTTATGACCACAACTGAGACCAGAATTTCTGTTGTAAGTTGCTGCAGTTGTAGGTCAAATTGGATCTGATTTTATGACAATTTTTACAGTAGTTATTTAGTGAACCCAATGGGCATTTTTATTACAATTTTTTTGTCAGAAATTGGTATAAAAGATCATTAATTGTGATCATATGACCTCAGAATTCTGCAACTGGTCATAAATGCGAGCCAGTTGCCAAGTGCCCCAATTACGATCGCAAGACTGTGGGAGCACTGTGAGGGTAGGAAGTGCGAATACAGGTCATTAGTCACTCGCCATCATAACTTTAAGCCGCCTCTGGTGGCTCAACAGACTAAGACAGTCTGTTATTAACACAGCTGCTTGCAATTACTGCAAGTTCAAGTCCCACCAGGCCCAAGGTTGACTCAGCCTTCCATCCTTTATAAGGTAGGTAAAATGAGGACCCAGATTGTTGGGGGCAATAAGTTGACTTTGTATATAATATACAAATGGATGAAGACTATTGCTTAACACAGTGTAAGCCGCCCTGAGTCTTCGGAGAAGGGTGGGATATAAATGCAAATAAATAAAAAATTATTAAATGAATGGTTGTAAGCAGGGGTGGGTTCCACTTACCTGTACTAACAGTTTGCAATGGAGCGCGCGCACATCTGCGCATGCACAGATTGTCCGTCATGACGTCTGGACGGGTGGGCAGAGCCTCCCACCGCCATTACTACCGGTTTGCAAGAACTGGACTGAACCGGGAGCAACCCACCACTAGTTGTAAATCATATTACTTGTATAATACTCCTTTATTTAATTTATAAGGCTGCCCATTTCTCACCATCCTTTAGGCAGCCTACAGACATTAAAATTTCAATATTTACAAACAATAATGTTTGTAAATATTGCCCGAGGTAGATAATACAAACCAATCATAAAACCACATCAACAACAAGAGGTAACCTGTGAGCCCAAGTGGCTGGAAAAACAGCTAAATCTTCAGAGCTTAACAGGATGGAGTCATCTGGATCTCTGGGAGGATGCTGCTCCCCAAGGCATTGCTACAGAGAAGACCCAACTCCTTGGTTCAACAAGATCCCATTGTTTAATAGAGAGGATGCAGGACATGCCAACTTTGCTAGATTTGATGGGGTGAGCAAAAACTATGGGAGAAAGACCGTTCCACTAGAAGTGTGCCCCCCTGCCAGGCAGAGCTTTATAGGTGACAACCAGCACTTTTAATTGCTCCAAGTTGGCCTATTTTGGCACTGCACACCAAAGCAACCAGACACAAAGATAGTCCGTCTCCCCGCCGTGCTATCACTCTGCTTAACAACTAATTACTATGACACTATCTTATGCCCTGGAATGTCAAACTACCTAGTAGGGCTGTATTACCCTTTTCATTGTTCCTATTATCTATTTCCTAGCTTCTTATGACTTTAACTGTTGTTTTATATCTCATGATTTATGTTGCTTTTATTTAGTATCCCATTATGATTTATGTTGATTATTTAGTATCCTGTGGCTATCATTGAGTGTTTTATGATTGTATTTTATGATCATGACTTATCACTTGTTGCTTGTATGTACCCTGAAAGCGTATGCACCGGAGACCAATTCCTTATGTGTCCAATCACACTTGGCTAATAAAGAATTCTATTCTATTTTATGAAGCAAAAGCGTTATAAGGATATAGTGATATATGTTAAAAACTACCCATGCCTCCGCATTCTGGAGCAGTTGCAGAAGTCCTACCTCCAAAACCAGCAAGGGGTTATCTGTTTATAAGGGATTGATGGTAATTCCACACCACTCCTCTTCCAACTCTATATCACATTGGTCTGGCTGTTGGATAAAAACAAAGTCTAATGTGTGGCTGTGGTTTGGGCCAGAGATAACTTGGATCATGGTTACCATGAACTCACCAGATGCCTTTCAGTTTTATTTATGCCACCCATCCTCACTACCCAAAGGGACCCATGAATAGCTGATTGAAGTCCCCAGAAGCTGGGGAATTAATCCCACTACCAATCTTGGCACAGATTCAAGCAGTTTAGGTAGAGAGGTTGCTATGCAGCCAGGAAACTCTAACATACAGTAAGTAACTGTTTGTTCTGATCCCATCAGCTCAAATTCAGAAACAAGGCCTCATATCCAGTACTTCTGGAATCTCCCCTTAGAATTGATTGCATAACACCTCCCCGACCATCATAGAATAGAATAGAATTTTATTGGCCAAGTGTGATTGGACACACAAGGAATTTGTCTTGGTGCATATGCTCATCCAGCCCATGTTAATGCCACACTGGAAAACTAGCTTGGGAAACCTCAAAGAGGGAAAGTACCCCCAGGCCCGGTCAAATTGCAGTGTTTGGGGGCTTTTTTTCTGAAGTTCTGTTGGGGGCTTTTTTTCTGAAGCTTTTTTTCTGATGCTTTTTTCAGCCTCTGAAACCTTCATTTGAGAACCTGGGCAGGGCTACATTCGGAGTATAAGACGCACCCAGATTTTCACCCTCTTTTTTGGGGGGAAAAGGTGCATCTTATACTCTGAAAAATACGGTAATTTAACAACCAGTTCTCTGCCTTAATAATTTCTTCCAACAACCAGTTCACCAAAGTGCTCAGAAAGTTAACAACTGGTTCTCCTGAAGTGGTGTGAACTGCCTGAATCCCACCACTGATTTGCCTGTCCATTATCCCCAGCCAATTTGAAAGCAGCTTTCAAAAACAGACTGAAAAACCATTTTTCTGAAATGTTAGAGGGGCTCCTGCTTGAGCAGTGGGTTGGACTAGAAGAACTCCAAGGTCCCTTCCAACTCTATTATTCTATTCTATTCTATTCTGTTCTGTTCTGTTCTGTTCTGTTCTGTTCTGTTCTGTTCTGTTCTGTTCTGTTCTGTTCTGTTCTATAGGTAGTCTTCAACTTATGACCAAAATTGAGCCCAAAATTTCTGTGAACTTTGCTCCATTTTATAATCTTTCTTGTCACGGTTGTTAAGTGAATCACTGCAGGTATTAAATTAGTAACACAACTGTTAAGTGGATCCAGCTTCCCCATTGATTTTGCTTGTCAGAAGGTCGCAAAGGGTGATCATATGACTCACGACACTGCAATCATCATGAGTCAGTTGCCAAGCATCTGAATTTGGATCACGTGACCATCAGGATGCTGCAGTGGTCATAAGTGTAAAAAATGGTCACAAGTCACTTTTTTCAGTGCCGCTGTAACTTCGAACAGTCACTACATGAAGTGTTGTAAGTCCAGGACATTCTATTCTATTCTATTCTATTCTATTCTATTCTATTCTATTCTATTCTATTCTATTCTATTCTATTCTATTCCATTCCTATCTTATTTTATATCTTGCCTTTCTTGTTTTTATAAATAACTCAACATACGAACATACCTAATATTTCTTCCTCCTCCTATTTTCCCCAAAAACAGCAGCCTTGTGAAGTAGGTGAGCTGAGGCAGAGTGGTTGGCCCCAGGTCACCCAATCAGCTTTCCTACTTAAGGTGGGACTGGAACTTGCAGTCTCCTGGTTTCTAGCCTGGTGCTTTTACCACTTGACCAAACCGGTAAAATGCTAGAATGGAGCAACCGAGCGAGGACGAGCTTGCCAAAAGGACAGCCTGAATCCTTGGTAACTGGGAACATCCTGGTCTTCAGGCAGTGACAGCCACTGATCAGGGTGAAGGAGTGGAATAGTTTGGACCAATTTGGTCATTTTAATTTGTCAAGGTGTGGGCGAAAACCCCAACCAAGCTGTGGCTTAGGTTGTACACGACTGACACAGGAGGTTTTCAAAAGTCTGTTGTCAGAAAAGCAACTCTGCTGCCTGTTGTTGTTTGCTTCTTTTCACTGACCTCTGCATCTATAAATAAAACTCATATGAAAAGGTTACTGTAAATCATCAGTGCTGACTCATTCGAAGGAAACTAAACCCTGTAACATTACCCTGGCAATTTGTCACCTTTTGAGGAAGCAAAGAGCTAACTACCGAAATGCAATCTCTTACTCTCAATCCTTTAGCTATTCTTACTTGATAATTTCTCTACCCTTTAACTGGAGCAGGAGTTAAAATCGAGTCCATCCAACCAAACCATTGTTTTTTTGTTCTTCTTTTCTTGTCCTCTTGTAATTCAATACTTTTGAAATTATCAGAGTCTACCTGGGAATGACAGAGTTTTACCAAAACATAGGAAGTCAGGACTGGGGGAAGAAATGCATTTCTTGTGATTTAAGGAGAAATATTTTATTTTATTTTATTTATTTATCACAACAGTATATATAAGCATAAGCATGAAATAACCATACGATGTATAAGCATATATATAAGCATAAGTATGTAATAACTATGCGAAATTGGATACAATCAAAGGGAATATTAGGACAGGAACGGTAGGCACGTTGATCCTCTTATGCAAGCCCCTTACAGACCTCTTAGGAATGGGGTGAGATCAACAGTAGATAGTCTTTGGTTAAAGCTTTGGGGATTTTGGGAAGAGACCACAGAGTCTGGTAGTGCATTCCAGGCATTAACAACTCTGTTACTGAAGTCAAATTTTCTGCAATCAAGATTGGAGCGGTTCACATTAAGCTTAAATCTATTGTGTGCTCGTGTATTGTTGTGACTGAAGCTGAGGTAGTCTTCAACAGGAAGGACATTGTAACAGATGATTCTATGAGTTAAACTCAGGTCATGTTGAAGGCGGTTGAGTTCTAAATTATTAAATATTATTATTTAATAATAATAATATTTAATTTAATTTATTTAATTTATTTAATTTAATTAATATTAAATTAAATAATTTATTTAAATTTAAATTATTAATTTAAATATTAAATTAAATATGTGGGAACCAAGGGAAGAACGTTACCTATTTGAAAAGAAATGGAAAAAACTTCAGTAGATAACTTGAGGAGTCACTAATACACACATAACACACCAGTGGTGGGTTTCTACCAGTTCGCCCTGGTTCGGGTGAACTGGTAGAAGCGGCGGCAGGAGGCTCCGCCCACCTGTCTGGACGTCATTATGGACACTCTGAGCATGTGCAAAAACACCCCATGAGTATGAAGCAAGCACGCGCACATGCTCCCAGTTCTGAACCGATAGCAAAGGTAAGTGAAAACCACTACTGACACACACACACATCATGATTTTAAATAAAGACAAGCCCAACCAATTAACCAGTCTGCAGTAGGAATTCCAGGAAGAACTTAATACTTCAAGAAAATATGGACTAAAGACTACCTACCATTTCTTAAGATTCCCATCTAAGGAATCAGGCGAGAGCGCCACTATATTTAAATATGTTTATACGTCCTCTTTGATTTTTATAATAAACAAATCAAGATAGCTTTGGGAAATATGTGGGAAACCGAATTTGTTTTCTGGATTTAAATGATTTGCAAGTGAAATTGGATAGGTCAATTACGAAAGGGCAAAGAACTATGTGCATTTGCATCCTGTTTAGCTAAGGCTGACTATGCATTTCAATGTATTGAAAAGGTTGCTTTTTAAAACCCTATATGTGAAAATTGTTATACAGGTAGTCCTTGACCTACGACCACAAGCGAGCCTGAATTTTCCATTGTTAAGAGAGTTTTGATCCATTTTACTATTTTTTTGGGTTACAATTGTTATATTGCAGTTGTTAAGAGAACCATGCAGTCATTAAGTGAATTAGGCTTCTCCCATTGACTTTGCTGGCTGGCAAGATTATAAATGGTGATCACATGACCCCGGGACAGTGCAACTGTCATAATGCCTGTTGCCAAGTGCCTGAATTTTTCTTTCGTGGTCATGGGGTTGCTGCAATGGTCACAAGTGTGAAAACCCATCACTTTTTTTCAATGCTGCTGTAACTTCAAATGGTCACTAAATGAATGTTTGTAAGTCGAGGACTGCCTGTACAAAATGTTATGATGCATGCTATAAGTGCTGAATTGCTAAAGGTTCTAAAACTCAAATGTTTGAGAATGAATATTCCCAGAACCTTAGGAGGAAGTTACTTAAGATCCTGATTTCTTTTTTATGGCCATTCTCTTCCTGCAATAACATGCCAGTAATAGGTTTTGTTGCTTTTTCACTTGTTTCTTCTTCTGCTGCTGCAATCCATCAATAACAGGAAGAATCAGATTAAGAAACCACTTTCCTGAGTTGACAGCAGGAACTATGCAAAACATGTGACCAGAGCTACATCAAATCTATAGATCTAGAACTGTAACTTGGGGCGAGATTATATTCACTAATCCTAATTCACCTTGAGAAGTAAAATTTTAAATTGGAGTTATGCTTACTAAAATGTATTAATGTATTCAAGGCTTAATGGATATTTTTGGCAATTAAGTAAACATGAATTCTGGGTGGTCAGAGTGATGCTTAAATTAAAGCAGGGGTCTCCAACCTTGATCCCTTTAAGACTCGTGGACTTCAACTCCCAGAGTCCCTCAGCCAGCAAAGCTGAGGAACTCTGGGAGTTGAAGTCTCAAGTCTTAAAGGGACCAAGGTTGGAGACCCCTGAATTAAAGTGCATGTATAGACCTTAAACTAAATAAGCATGCATAGAATGTTATCTCAGGATCATGTTTTCAGGATATTCAAATTTTTAAACTGTAGGCTGGAATTAGGAAGTGTAAGGATTGTGGTTGATAGTAAGTGAAAACTTACTCTCTCTACTGTGAAGGCTGAAATATTCTATGAAACCTCAAATGTGGAAGAGACCAAAACTCCGCATCTTTGGAGATTCTCAATCATCCGGGTCATGGTTGTCCCAAAAGTCCTTTTTCAGGAGGCAACTGGACTTCCTTGTTTTTCTTTGAAGACGTTTCACTTCTTATCCAAGAAGCTTCAGAGTTGAAGAAGTTTCTTGGATGAGAAGAGAAACTTCAAAGAAAAACAAGAAAGTCCAGTTTCCTCTAAAACCAGTGGTCCTGCAGGTTTTGATGGACTTCAGTTTCCATCTGCTTGGCCAGTATGACCTCTCACTGGGAATTAGTCATTATGAACTTGAATCAGATTCTTGCAGCAGGTCTGAGACAGACACTCGCTATCTTAGGAAGCTTCTAGCCTGTCAAGATTGACAAGAATGGTCTCATGTAGTAAGGACATATAAAACCAGTGAATCATTTAGAAAGGCCATGATTTTTACAGCAGGAAAAATCAGTAATTATTGATTGTACGTGCAGATAAAAAAACTTCCCTTAGGCACTGGGGCACAGAGGCTCGGGTGTGGGTGTGTCCCACAGACTGAGAATGACTTAGACTTAGAATAACTTTATTGTCACTTTGAATGTACACTAATCAGCATACATTAAAATGAAATTTTGTTGCACACAGTCCTCAAAGGGTCTCCACCTCTAATATACACTACATAAACATAACAAAATAAATAAATAAATACAAAATTATGCATATACCCCACATGTTATGATATAGAGAAACAACACAGTCTAATTCAGATGTATACATGTACACGGTGAGAGAAATTAATCTTGCGAGTTTGCCAGATGCATGGCATAGGGAACAAATGAGATTGTGTCAGGGACCTTTGTTCATGACCCAGAGTTGTTGTTTTTTTTGATAGATGGGTGTTAATAAATTACTCCTGCCAATTTTTCAAGAGTGGATTATATACATGGGAGTGTCCTAAAAGGCAGCTATTTTTTCCCTGTTGTGAAACACAGAACTTTTCTGAACAAAACTTTGTGAAACAGGCAATTCATAAATTTATAAGAGAGAATTGCTTTCTTTTATAATCCACCCAGTTGTTGTCTAATATATTAAGAGCAACTTTTTTTTTCATCTTGCTTTCGACCTAGAGATGTTCGGGCATTCGTTTTTATCACTTAAGGTACTAACCAACCAGTTTGTCTAAAATGACTTCTTCGACTAAGGTTAGTTTTCTAGGAGTATCTGATGCCAGACCATCGAAAAAGGACCTTTGAGTTACTTCCTTTTTTACATCAGACTAAAGAGAGCGATTGCTCAAGCAAACAGTACCAGGGTTTTCACCCCTCGGCCGGAAGAGAAGCCTTGTTAAAATTACCAATCAATTACACTCAGAATAGAGCTGGAAGGGACCTTGGAGGTCTTCTAGTCCAGCCCCCTGCTCAAGCAGGAATCCTGTATCATTTCAGATAAGTGACCGTCCAGTCTCTTCTTCAAAAAAAACAACAACAAACAAACCAAAAAAAACACAACAACCCACAGATCCACAACATTTCTTCCGCCCAAATTTGGTGCACTTCTACAAAACGTTGAAAAATCCTGATACAAAACTGCAGAGTCTGTAGACGTGTTTTATTAGAGGCTAAAGAGTATAAAAGATCGAGTTCAACAAGGCAGATCTCCCTACTCTCACCCGGGAATAATCAGCCTTTATTAAACTGAAAATGCAGAGAAGCCTACCCCCCGGGCAGGATGGAGGAATTCATTTGCTATTTTTTTTAAAGGTATGGCAGTTTTCTTTTTTTCCTCTATATTTATATATTTATATTTAATATATATATATATATATATATCACATATATATATCTTTTTCTTTGTTTTCATAGGTTTTCATGGGTATATGTATGCAGGTTTTGGTATGTTCGGGTCTTTTCCCGTGTAAGATTGGAAGTATATATAATTCCTTTTCTTTATATATATTTTATATTTTATTTATTTTATATATAAAATCCTCCGGGTTCCGCGCCTGCCCATTAAGCCAGCGCCTCTGACGATCCCAGCGATGTTTTTTCACGCCGGCCTCCGGTTAATGGTGTTTACACGACACGTGCCCGAAAGGCTCCGGCAAACAACATTCCAAAAGCGCCACCCAAATACTCACGTTTCGCCGACCCGCCTCCCTCCTGCCAAGCTGGGTGTTCGGCTGAGGCCAGGCGGGCCCTCTGATTGGCCGGAGGGATCACCTCAGTTCTCCTCCTCCTGGCGCTGTGTCACAATGCAACGGCCAAGCGCAGAGCAACTTCAAAAGCAAAGGGCCCTGCCGAGGGGGGGATCCCGACGGCCGAACGGGACCCGCCGAATTAAAATCAGGTAGCTCCTCTCCCTCCTTTCGCCTTGCCCATTCCTCTTTAGAGCCGTTCGCCTTTTGCAGAGCGTCCTCTGCGAATTAGGTGGGTGCGGGTTACAGCGAAACTGGCATAAACTCAGACCTAGGTGGGTGCAGCTTATACAGGGACAGGGTTTGTGCCTCTACATTGATTAGCCAGTATTCAGAAGGGTTGTGCAAAGAAAGAGCTCTAAAAAGGATATTTAAAAACAATTTTTTTTAAAGACCTGCGATGTTGTCCCAGGAAGCCTTGTTTTGGCGAAATGTGTTCTTCCAGCAGCATTTAAAACTAACAATTTCTTTTTTGCTGTTGCTAGGTATAGATAAAAAAGAGGAAGAAGAACCAAATAACATTACATTTTCATTCTGATTGAATAACATTCTGAAATATTACACGGATATGTCTGTAGATATATAAAATCTGAGCCTAGTACTCAAGGTTACCACCCTGTAGTTTAGAAATAATGGGTGTTCTTTTCTTCCCAGGCACAAAATTGCCTGGCATCTTGGAAAACCCGAAGCATTTTTGTCCTGATCACACTTGGCAGTTGTTATGCATGTGTTACAGTATGTATGAATTGTACAGAAGGGGCTAATTTGTGTGTGTGTAGGTGAGTGTGTGTGTGTGTTTATGCTGAAACAGGTATTTCTACTCCATCGCATTTGAATGTGCAGGGCTGATTTTGTGACTGTTTGAGACTGACCAGATTGTTCAAATCATTCACAATGGTGTATGGTGCCGCTTTGTGTAACTTAATTCAGTTCAACCAGTGGCAAAAGTTCTATTCATGGAGACATTCTTTCTCTTTTTCATCATTTGAGTGCATATTTCATCAAGTTACCTTGAAGATTTCCAGCCAGATACAGAAAAATCAATTTATGTATTCCAGAAAAAAGCGCCACAGGGCTGAAAGCTAAGGAGGAGTTAGATCTGGTTAATACTTGAGTGGGAGGCTGTCATTGGCCTGGGGACTTAATTGGGAAGCTGAAAAAAAATGCCAACAAGCTGTGATAAGTTCCACAGAGCTGCAAATCATAATAATAAGGATGTATTCTTGACATTTGTTTTATTAGTGGTTTATCCCTCCTCTATTTTTTGTCAGTTCCAGTGCTATGCATATCTAGTGCTCCCACTTCTTATTTTCCCCATAAGAACAATTTTGGGAGGTGGGCTGGACTGAGTGAGAGTGACCGGGTCAAAGGCATCTAGCCACCATTCATCCCTAAGGGAAGACTAGAACTAAAGTCTCTTTGTTTCTAGTCCAGCACTTTAGCTACTACGCATTCTTGAGTTGCTTGGAATTGAAATAAACTTGAAATAAACTTTACTTTTACTTGAAATAAACTTTACCAACCATACGAATGAATCCCCATCTTATTACCTCTGCGATTTTGGCCCCTCTTAATTTTGAATAAGACGACCACTTTCCAGGTTTTAACAGAACTCCAGTGACATACATTTGCACCCCCTTGTCTCAGCAGCCAATGACGTTTGTAACTTCCCTCGATCCATCTTTAGTGATTCGTGGCTCTGACCTACATCTGCAGAGCAGAGCAAATCGGAGAGGCAGGAATAGCTAAAGGAGACCCCACCATTAATCCTGTACCTCCCTTTGTAATCTCAGCTCGAGTCATTTTCCCTTAATTCCCCCCTTTGGCCTCCTGTCTGTTTTTGCTTAGCTCCCTCCTCCAGGGCGGGTCCCAAGCAGTGATGTGGGATGAATTGACATCCCTGCAGTAGCCTCTGTAGACACAGAAGCAAGCGCAGCGTTGGCCCTGAGCTACCGTGCCTCCTTTGCTATAGCCTGCTCTGCAGTCATTCATTGCTCTGGAGTAAGATAGCCGCGGGAGAGACAGCTGCTTTTTTGCTTCCCTGGGAAAAATTGCAGATGAGTTCTACCGTGGAGAAGAGAAATCACGCAAGGTACGAAATAGCTGGAAACCTGATTGGGCAGCAGGTCATAGTGGAGATGGAATGTCAAAGAAGTCAGAGATTGCTGAATTTTTCCCTCTCGGCTTAAGATGCTTACAGTGTTTATCTTAAGGCAGGAGTATAGCTTTGTTATGGCTTTTTGTGTTTAACCTGGATATGTGTTTCATATACTTTCTAGAAAAACACTGAGCCTCTGGGATCCCCTTTCTGTCCCTTGCTGCCACCATACGGATCCAAAGATAAGCTGTGTTTTAATGATAGCCGGTTACACAGAGAGGGTGGAGAATCGTATCTTTTTCCGGAATTCTCTAGTTGATTTAAGAAGCATATTGTGGGGAACATAGGCAGCAAAGGTTGTGATAGCTGGGCCTAGGTGGTAACAAAAGGAAAAGGTTTGCGGGCCTGTGGTGGAGTTATATGTACTCCTTTTTGTCTGTAAGAGCTGTTTTGAGATAAGAAGAAAGCACTTGACTGGTTTCTCAAGGTGACAAGAAATGATAGCTGTTCTGGATGCTTTATTTAGATGTTTTGGAGGGAGTTGAACTTTTCTTGGATCTTCTGCATCCGTGCATGTAGTATTTTTTGTTTGATTGCACAGTTGCTTAATGTGTGATGGGAAATGGTCCTTTGATACTGCTAGATGTATGTAGATTGTGTCAATAGCTCAATTGGTGACAGTGAGTTCTGTATCTCCCAATGACATATTTACATCAATTAACATTTTAAATAATGTTTCAATTGCCTAATACTCTCCTGTGGGGGAACCAGGCTTTATTGGCATGGAAGAGAAAGCACAATTAAAAACATTTTAGCCTCTACCTAAGGAATTGTTGTTCGCATTTTTGGTATACAGCCAGATAGAATGGGTGTGAGCTAAAACTGTTCCAGCAATTTCAACAGGGAAACATTAAATGTAGTAGAATTCTGCCTGTAAAATGTATAGCGTTTTTCAAAAGGTGTATTTTCTTTCATTGGAATAATCTCCTTTGTTTAGGGAAATTCTCAGGATAATTGAAATTGTATTAAAATACTATGTATTTCTCTAAATTCACCTTGATTATACGCCTGTGGTAGAATAAGTCATGCAATGTTATTTGAATTGAAGCCTCTACATTATGATATGTATGTGTGTTTTTTGCATTTTAAAGCCCTCATATGGTGTTCTTGATTTTACTGCGAGTTTCATATCTCTGCTCAGTCACAAAACACACTGGATATTGGTCTATAACTTTTGTAATAGTTTTGTTACTATTTGGATTAAAGGGGAAGTATTATATATGTTGCCCTTGAATGAAATATAGGATATAGCATAATCGAAATACATACCACTAGTTATTAGATTTAAGTATAAAGAGTTTTGTACTCAAAACTACATGGCATTCACACAGTTCATGTTTCTTTTATGATGGCAAGTAATTCCATTAAATTTAAGGTTAAAAAAAGCATGCATTCAGTTATTGCCTTAATATGAAAGCACATTTTGAACCTAAAATTCAGAGCTTTTTAAAATTCTGTGCAGTTGGGCCACACAAGCCTTCCCTCCAAGTGGGAAGTCAAACACAAGTCAAAGCCCGTAAGTGGTTTTGGGATTTCAAAATGGCTTGCTGGATGGGATTTTTTAGGAACTATAGTCTCCAAATACATAATTGGAGGGCATCTGATTGGAGATAGTTACAAAACATGTATTTGTCTAAAATACTACTACTACTAATAAAAATTACATCTCCCTATCCCAAGTTCTTGGGAAGGTGTTCATAAGTGAATAAAAATGTCAAATGTAGTCTAAATATCTGGCTGATTGATTGTGTGAACAGCATAATTCTAGATGAGATGTGATGAGATGCAGTCATTCACTCTCTCAATAGCTATGATTCAGTCATGGTTTACATTTGATTTCATCAACATCAGCGGAATGATTCAGGTCAAGCCTGAAACCTAGCCATCATTTTTGCAAAGTGCTTTCAGACCCAGAAGGTAAATTTATATTCTAAATGGAGATTCTCATAGCTAGTTCACTGGGTGGACTTTTAAAGCATTCCTGCAGACATTTTTATCAACAACAATGGGCTCTGTGTTGAATTTCCACTTTCAGTGCATTTGCAACACTTCTGGTTTTGGGACCCTTGATTTTTAAGCCTTCTTTGTGCAATTAAACAGGACAAAATATTTTTCCAAACCCATTAGAAGCAGTTAGGGGAATTTATAATGATAGCAGTCCCAAGTACGCCTGTACACATTAGCATTTGCTTTTCTTCCATAAAAAAAGATTAAGTATTTAACAAGGCTGTTCTGGTTTGGTAGGTTATGTTAGTTTAAAAAAGTGAGTCAATACAGAAGTGATCAAAACTTTTTGCTAACAGTACATTGGTGTAGCAGAAATGTTCAGTTATTCTCAAAGCTATTCTATGCCATAAACTCTGGGGATCCTTCGATTTTCTGCTGAGGGTTATCTTTAGACCATGCTGGAAAAACCTGACTTCCTTGGTGCTGAACTTTTAAAGCTGTATAACAGTGAAATGGCCCTTCTTCCCATGGATGAGTATACTGTAGAAACATATGGGTGCTTATTTATACTGATCAAAGATGTTAGAAAAGTGGATGTAGTAAAAGACAGAGCAAAGGACAAGGGCGTGAAGAGTTTCTTCTTGGTGGTTATTCCATGAGTTATGCTTTTTTTAAGACAAGGCTTATCTCCTTGTCCAGAGCTTGGTGGTCATGGTAGTTAAAAGGATATTGACTCAGCAATAAAAAGGGATGAATTCCTAGATGGTCAAAGCTAGAAACTAGACTGAAGACAACTAGTGCTCTACTTCCCCACACCCCAAATAGTATTTATTCTTATATAAGAATTAGGTTTGGGGCCCCCTCCCCCAAGAGTACAATAGCAATAGCAATAGCACTTAGACTTATATATTACTTCATAGTGCTTTTACAGTCCTCTCTACGTGGTTTACAAAGTCACATATTGCCCCCAACAATTAGGGTCCTCATTTTACCCACCTCGGAAGGATGGAAGGCTGAGTCAACCTTGAACCTCTGAGATTTGAACTGCTGAACTGCAGCTAGCAGTCAGATGAATTAGCCTGCAGTACTGCACTGTAACCAATGTGCTACCTTGGCTCTTTCCTGTGCCACAAAAGATAGAAATGAATGGCCTTTCTACTTATAATAATACAGGCAGTCCTTGACTTAATGACTACAAGTGAGGCCAAAACCTCTTGTTAAGTGAGACGTTTGTTAAGTGAATTTTACGACCTTTCTTGCCACAGTTGTTAAGTGAAATATTGCAGTTGATAAGTTATTAACCCAGTTGTTAAGTGAATCTGGCTTCCCCATTGACTTTGCTTGTCAGAAGGTTGCAAAAGGGGATCACATGACCTTGGGACACAGCAACAGTCATAAATATGAACGAGTTGCCAGGTGTCTGAATTTTGATCACATGATCATGAGGATGCTGCAAAAGGGATAACTTTGAAAAACGTCATAAGTCACATTTTTCCATGCCATTGTAACTTTGAACGGTCACTAAACAAACTGTTGTAAATTGAGGACAACCTGATCCTCTAATTCTGCGTAGGCATGTGCCTTGCATCCTTGGCTTTGAGAAAATTAATGGTTTACTTTTGCATAACTAAGGCTACGTTTTTGGACCTGAAAGAGGCAGGGTTGTTTTTATAGCTGTGTGAAGCTTCAGTTTGGGCATTCAAGTTGAAAACATTTTGATTAGATCTCTAATCCGCATGATTTTCATGCTTCTGTACATGTGCAGAAATGAGTTTTTCTAATTTGACTTTGAGAAAACAGGATTGAACAGAAGATCTAATAGTTTGCACCAAACTATTTTATTTTGAATTATTGAACTGGATTACTTTTCTGAATCAAGATTCTGATTCTAATAGGTTCAATGTTGATTTAATAATCCTAATTTGTGATTGTGGGCGAGAAGGTCAATAAACATTGCTGTTATTCCCTTAAGGAAGAATCAGGCTGATGTTTCTCCATTAAGCAGTTTCCCTGTTCATTCTTTAAAATTTAAAACAATGAGGTTAAAGGTTCCTCCCTCCCCCTCTTGTAAAACGAAAGAATCTAGATCACTTTTCAGTAGTAAAAAGTTTGGGATAATACTTTCGTGCCTCCTAATTTTTTTTCTTTTTACCCAGTTTGGCAGTTGATATACTAGAGTAGAAACTGGGAGGGTGCAAGTTCTAGTTGTCCCTTAGACACGGACTATTTTGGGTCTATTACTTTCTTTCAATTTAGTTCACATGCTCAGTTGTTGTTGAGAGGAAATTAAGGGGGAGCATTATGCATGATAGTTTGAGTTGTACAAAATAAAAGTAAGATATAAATCAAATTGAATAAATATACTTTGGGAATTTTATAAGATAAAGGAAAAAGAAAAGAAAAGAATACATGAACTTTTTCATACCCACTCATTGCTTTCCATTACATGGTATCTATTAAATTATAGTGCATTAGAACCAGAATTATAAACATGGTTTGCAAGTCTAGGTATGACAGTGAACAGTCATCTGTACCAGTAGATAAATATAGAGAGGAATTGTTTTTGGGCCTTTATAAACTGCAGTTTGCTGCCACATAATATATGAAAAGTAGGACATTTTTTGGGGCGGGGAGAAATGACCTTCAACGCACAACCGTAATTGAGTATGGAATTAGGATTGCAAACCATTGTGGTTGTAAATCGAGGCATTATGTTACCGGATTCAAAATTACAATTGTTCTTAAGATGGTTATTAGCAAGAGCAATAGCACTTAGACTTATATACCGCTTCACAGTGCTTTACAGCCTTCTCTAAGCAGTTTACAGAGTCAGCAAATTGCCCCCAACAATCTGGGTCCTCATTTTACTGTCTTCAGAAGGATGGAAGGCGTAGTCAACCTCGAGCCTGGTAAGCAAACACTGCAGTCATTAAGTGAATCCATTTTTCCAATGGGTCTTTTTTTTGTGTGTGTGTGTGTCAAAAACCAGAAGTAAACACTGGAAACCGGGAAAAATTGTAGGTCATGACTGTAGGATGCTGCAAAGGTCTGCAAAATGAGCCAGTTGCCCAAAATGTGATCACATGATCCTGGGCAGTATGTTGCTGTCATAATTCTGAAAACATGTTTAGGTAGCTCTGGAGATGTCAATTGTAATTTGGAATTGGCGTTAAGCAAACAGTCATTAAGCAACCAGTCATAAATCTAGCACTACCTAAATATATCTGTATGCATGCAGATCTTCAGCAGATTCAAATCTGTGCTGTTTTAGTTAAATGATTTGCTAAGCAGGATATTAAACAATAGGCTTCTGTATGAGACTAATATATGCTGCCATTTCTGTGAATAATACAATACAGTGGTTAGAAAAGAGTTTGATTTCTTTACTAAATGAGAATTAGCAGTTTTGCAAAGTAGATTCGTGCATTTTCTAACATAGTATCTGCCTGATTTCCTCTTGCACTTTTCAAAAGCAGCTTTACTTTTTATCCCACTGCAATTCTTTGAAATGAGTAGCATATTTTATTTAGTTGTATACTGTGGAAATCGATTTCTCAAAAGCTTGGTTACAATCTTCATTTTTGACAGCAAGGCCTTTTCTTTTGATGTCTTTTTAGTCTTGTTGTGCAATTTCATTTAAGAGGTTCTGTTTGTTTAGCTGTTAGTGCGTTTTATTTAGATTACGTTAGATTTGTAAATAAAAATATAAGCTAATTTGAAGGCAGTGGTTAGATTCAGGAACTTATCTTTGTAGATAAGTTTTGTAATCTTTTTCTAATTACCCTATGAGGTTTCTTCTTAAATGTGAGAAAGTGGGAAGCCATAAAAGAGAATTCTGAAAATGAAACTGAAATTGTATTCAGTTGGTTTTCAGTTTATTAAATTAGAAGAACTGTAGGAGTTCAATATAGTATCAAGAAGGCTCTCGCTTTTCATATTGTACTCAAATATTGAAGACAAAGTCATGCTTGTGGTCTATTTGACACATTTTAATATTGATACCCACTAGAGATACCCACTTTTCTAATAACCTGTTTTCAACTCTGTAAGTTGAATTATTCAGTTGAGGATTCTTTAAATCATTGTTTTGAAAATAATTATCTAGCTTGTGACCAAAATGAAATGCTGTCCTCTCTTCTGCACATCTTTTCTCTGCTTAATAGCTTTATGGTTTGTCATTGGTTGGCAAAGAAAAGCCTATGGGAAAATGCCATTTCATAGGTTGTATAGCACTTCCTAATCAATAATGCAAGCAGTATTGATTTTGTGGAAAGAAAACTGAGAAAGGAAATCAAAGGTGGGCCCAGATGACCACTCTTGCTTCTGCCCACAAGGCTAAATCTGTGCCAGGTTTCCCTAAGGTGGATTTATTAGGACATCCTAGCCATACCATGAAAAGTGGAGGAATACAGGAGATGATATGCCAAGATGTTTATCTATTTATAATTTCAGTGTCCAACCCTGCCCATTTGAGAATTAATCTATTGTAGAATACCTCCTCCTCTCCTTTCTGGTTCCTGTGTGGGCATCATTTGTTATATGGGATTAGTCATGTTGAAAATGCTGTAATCTCTTTAATCAGTTGCCAGTGAGACGGGGATACAGGTAGTCCTCAACTTACAACTATTTGTTTGGCAACTCTTCGAAATTACAGTGACACTGAAAAATAATGATTTACGATTGTCGTTGTCCTTGCCTTACAATCATTGCAGCGTCCCCACAGTTACATGGTCAAGATTCAGATGCATGCCAACCAGTATTGATAGTGTCTCCGGGTCATGTGATTGTCATTTGACAACCTTCCCAGCTGGCTTCCGACAAGCAAAGTCAGTGGAGGATTCATGTAATGACCACACGATTCACTTAAAAACTGCAATGATTTGCTCAATAACTATGGCAAAAAGGTTGTTAAGACCTTTATTTAGCAACAGAAATTCTGGTCTCAATTGTAGTTATAAGACAAGACAAGACAATGTACCATATAATTAGCTTTCTTTTCCCTTCAACACTCTCAGGTAGTGTCTTATACTAGGTGGACATGAAGGTATCTTAGAGTTATCGGAAAGGGTTCCCTAATCATTCTAGTCAACTTTTGTACTTGAATCTGAGGAAGGGAAAGTGCCATCTTGTTAGTCCTTCAGGTGGCAACATTTTACCTGAGGGACAATATTTTGCA
This sequence comes from Ahaetulla prasina, assembly GCF_028640845.1. Classification (NCBI taxonomy): domain Eukaryota; kingdom Metazoa; phylum Chordata; class Lepidosauria; order Squamata; family Colubridae; genus Ahaetulla; species Ahaetulla prasina. The sequence continues at coordinate 154,531,990 of NC_080539.1, forward strand.
AGTATTTTGGAAGTCTACTTTTAGTGCTGCTTCAGGATACTTTTGTAGGCTATGATAGAAACATAGGAGCTCTTCAGTAGGTTTTTAGAATGCTTCTATGTTCTTTCAGCCTATTTCCTGGTTCTTAGTATTGTAGAAGGCTTGGCTGTGAGACGCTTGACACTGGCTTGGCAGGATGTTTTCTGCTGCATTCTGGCTGGGGGGTGGTTGTGGTGGTGGCAGTGGCAGAAGAGGTCATGCCGAAGAGGAGAAGTGGAAATAACTAAAGATAGCTTTGTGGCTGAAGAGAGCCTTTCCATTGTTTGTCTTTTTCCCCTCTGGCCCTCCCTGTCTGTTTTGAATGATAGGAAAGAAATCTCCTTTCTTGTCCTGGAGGGCTTTTCCAGTTGACCTCTGTTATTGTTACCCGTTGTGCTGACAGCTCTGTAGTTTTGGAATCCAGTTTATACTTGTTTTTTTGTTTGCAGCAGCTGGATCCCCATTCACATGCAGATATATGGTACGAATGGAAGAAAAAGCAGCTTTCAGCCCAAGAATTTGTGCAACACAGGAGAATCAAACTTGCACATCATTTTGATCAAAACCTACCCTTGGTTTTTTTCTCCCAGGCATTCCTGATTAACAATCTGATGAGGAAGTTAACAGACAAATTTTGAATTATTGCTGTTATTATTCAGTTTAAACAACTAGTGCTTCTTCTGATCGACTGTAGATTACTCAGGCGTCAGTCAATAGCTCCTGATTTACCCTCTGCCCTTCCTTCTTCTAATCCTTTTTATAAGATAGTCACAACTCCTTCTGTTCCTTTTCTGTAATCCCATCATCACTGATTTTGGTTGTTGTGAGAATTAGTTTTCACACAGTCGTACATAAACGCAAAAGAACAGGCCGCTACCAAAACAAGGAGCAAGGAGCAAGTGCATCTTCTGCCAACAAAAAAGATAATTGCTTTTAGATTTGTGTGTAGAGCAGGCAGGAGCAAGCAGTACAAGAAACTGAACATCGGCTATTGTATAAACAGGGCTTGCAGTCACTGGAATTCTTTCATCCATGGTTTCATAGTTTGGCTACCACAAGCCAACTTACCTGAGTCTTCATGTCCTGCAAAATATATTCTTGGCGGAATTTTGCCTTGCTAGATGAGAGAGTCCCGTGAGTTGTTTTCAGCATGGGGATCTACTCACAGCACAGTACTGTACATGCTGGCTGGGGAATTCTGGGAGTTGAAGTCCATATATCTTAAAGTTGCCACACTGATTTAAAGAGAAGACTTTCAAGCACTTTTATAAACTGTAGCAACTATCCCAGTTGTTATGTCAGGCCAAGGGATCATTATACTGTATTTGTGTGTCACTGTTCCTTCAGAAAGGAATCAAAAGCAGCATTGATAAATATATTATCCCACTCTCAATGTTACTATGTTAGACTGAGAAATATGGCTGCTCATGCCCATCCAAAAATTCAGTAGAACTTTGAATTCAAGTTTAATATTTACAACACATTGATTTAAAGGCCTAACTAAACATTTTGTTCATTACAAGTAGGATAAACTCAGGACACCAAAGGATAAAGAAATGTTTTCAGCCCGAAGAACACCAACTGGCAGTGCTGATGACATGAGATCACTGAAGCAGGGCTTTCTGGCTTGGAAGAATTTTAAGGGGCAAATAACCAATTTTGCCTCTTAATGCCTTATGAGAAAAATGAGTTCAGTTGTCAGCCTTAAGAAACCACTTTTGCCATTTAAATGATCTTCCATATCCCCAAGAGTTATCAAAGAGTATTGTGGGGCCTGGTGATGGAATCTGGAGGGATCTATTGGTCTATGACCTTCCCAGTCTAAGCTTTTCTAGATTGCTCTTTTGCTTATTCTCTGGGGGATTCTGTCTACCTCTGAGACTCAGGGGTGTTATTTCCTGCTGCTTAAAACAGCACTGAAAAAAAGTGGTAGGCATTTAATCTGCTCATTTTATTCCTGCCTTTTCATCTTTGAAGATATTCTCATCTTCCTTCTTACCTGGGGACATGTTCCATGTAGTTGGCCAGACTCCTCTAAAGCCATATAGGAATTTGTAATACTGTTAATATGCAATGTTTAATAGCAAGCAAAATGCTTTCAGTTGAGTAGTAGGATGGTTTTATAGGTTAGTTATCACACATTTCAGAATGTATAATTATATTTCTTATCAGCATATTATCTGGGGCTTCCTCCATTGTTACGGCTATTTCAGTGATTCAGTGCCTTCGTTTGCAATGGGCGTAAATCAAATGAATAAATAAGCTCATCATTGCATGAACCGGAGAATGAAATCAGAGATAAATGCAGGTGCTTGGATCCAAGAGTGAGGGGTTAAGTTTTATTATTGTAGTGTCCTTCTTCTTTTCCCCTCATTTTCTTCTGGAAGGCCAGGTCATATCCTTTATTTGATTAAATCTGGCCTGAAGAAATGTGGTAAATTCTACTGAAGACTGATTTTTTTTTTTAATGCAAAGAATTATTTGCTCTTCTGCTCTTCTGCAGAATTGCTTTGGCTTTGCAAGTGTTTTCTGCAGCTGTTGTAAAGATGCAAATCAGCAATCATCTAATGATAATTTTCTTCGGTTTTTCATCTCCAGGCACAAACCATGAATTACGTTGGACAGTTAGCAGGGCAAGTCTTTGTGACAGTGAAGGAGCTCTATAAAGGATTAAATCCGGCCACATTGTCTGGATGCATTGATATCATTGTAATCCGCCAGCCTAATGGAAACCTCCAATGTTCACCTTTTCATGTACGCTTTGGAAAGATGGGAGTTCTACGTTCTAAGGAAAAAGTGGTAAGGAACAAAAAACTTCAGCTTGATTTGCATTTGTCAGATTACTCTTTGTCCAGAATATTGCAAAAGGAAGGGTTTGCATTTGTTAAATTGATAAGATGTTGAATGTCAGCCCACAGATGGGCATAAGGATTGGAACAGTTGAAACCTTTTCTTTCTACCCAAAGGCGCTTTTTTAAAAAGGCAACTGGACTTGTTCCTTGAAGATGTTTTGCTTCTCATCCAAGAAATTTCTTGGATGAGAAATGAACCGTCTTCAAGGAAAAAACGAAGTCCAGTTGCTTTTTAAAAAAGCACCTTTGGGACAACCATGACCTGAATGGCTGAAACTCTCAGTAGACTTTCTACCATTTTCCCTGAAAAACTCCCACTCTCCTATTCCATCTGCTTCCCAAAGGAAATAGCTGCAGCCATACATAGCAACTTCTCACCCCAGCCTATGGCAGTCTGGAGGAGAACTCAGGTGTGTGTCTGACAGCCATTTAATCTTTTTTTAAAAATGTAGTTGATCCTACACCTATAATACTTGTAGGAAATCAAATGACAATGAGTCCAAATAAAGAGACACTGCCTGGGAATTTCTTAAAAAAAAGTCATCATTTTCAGCAAGTGACAGAACTATGTGAGTTATAACTGTTGTGAGTCAGACTGATTGTATAGTCAGGAATTATTTGTTGCGCATAAGGGCTTTCATCACCAATCTAGCAATGAAAGCTTTTTTAGTTACTCACCTCAGCCTAGCCCTTGATTAATGACTGCTTTAAACTCTTTTATGAACTTTATATAATGTGGTTTTAACCACATACTCCAGAACTTGTATTGAAACAAGTGAGATTTAAAATATCTTAAATCAGATGTCACCTGAGGTAATAAATAGTTCTTAATTTTTGCTAGATTATGGTCTTTACTCCTAATGTTACTTGGTGCAGTATAATGACTAATAACATCTGGGAAATTCTGGATTCAGACATTATTATCTATGAGTCCTTCACAGAACTTAAGGCAGCCTCAGTTTTTCTCATTTTTAAAGGCATAACCAGTCTTAATAGAAATTGCTGATGTAATATGAAATGCTTTGACCACTTGGACCCTGTTGCTGTAAAATGGGGAAAAAGTTCTTTCACTTAAGGAATGAACATGTTATATTTTCTTGAGGGTATTTTTTTGTAAACTATATCTTTTGTATTCTGTCTCTCTCAAGGTTGACATAGAAATTAATGGAGAATCTGTGGATTTGCACATGAAATTAGGAGACAATGGAGAAGCATTTTTTGTAGAGGAAACAGATGACAAAGAGGTGAGACCAATCCGCTATGCGTATTTTGTTCGTCATAATGTGCAAAGGAATGTAGAAATCAATAACAAAACAAAGGATTGATGTTTGTTTTAAGAAATCAGTTTTAGTAGGATTATCTACTATATTAAGCTTTTTTTCTCATCACATTTTATTTGTCATGTTGAACTAGATTTATGTCTAAAATAGCCACTAGTTCACACGATCACATTCTTCCAATTATTTCAAAGAACTATGTCAAGTAGTAGCTAGACATTATGGAAGAAAATGAGGGCTTTTAACCATTTTCTCTAGTTACGGATAAGCCATTAGCAGAGAAAAACTAGCATAGAATATAATGTATGCATACATATGATGAATACATTAAATCATTAGTTTTTACTGAGTTTGCAAAGTGGTTAGCCTTTATAATCAAGGATTATTAGGGCTCACTTCCTGGCCAGCCACAGCTCTTAAATTTGAGATGTTTTCTTCACTTGAACATTTTGCTGAGTTTGCAGACTCCAGAAGAGTCTGTCAAGAGGATTTTTGGAAAGGATGGATACGTGTGCATATGCCTGTATTCATAATATTTAGGTGTGTGTTTATATTCACATACACATATTCTGCTGACCTTGAAAGATTCACCGGTGCAGAACAGATTTGGAGCATGTAGATTCACTATTGTTACATTTGAGTTGACAGATACCAGGTATCAACAGGCCTCTGTTTCCTTTCTTTAAGGAAGCAATTCCATACCACTTGGCTACGTCCCCCATTTTGTCCGAGGGATCTTCTCTCATGGAAATACAGCTGAAGAGAAATTCTGTGGATAGGTTAAGGAGCATGGACACTGCTGGTCCTTCACAGTTACCAGTCCCTACTTCTCTTTCTGCTACTGAATCCATTACTGCGAGTTGTTCTGTCAAGAAAAGGAGGAAGAGGAGAAGGAAATCCGCCCATAAAATAGACACTTCAAAAAGAGACGAAAATGCCGATACTACTGAGGATGAAAACATGTTCCCGATAGAAATGAGTTCGGATGAAGAAAATGAGCTGCTAGATACTACTTCCAGGTATTTATCGAGAGGGTCTAATTTATTCAGAGTGTTACTTTTTAATTTCAAGTCAAACAATAGTTTAACGGTTATATGCTTTAAATAGATTTTTTCCCCCTGCTTCTTTTGTAGTACAAGAACTATAGAATATCCATCGATCGTAGTTTTTAATTTGATTAAAGTTACAGGGTTACAGTGTTACGGTTACCTTGTGAAGTTTAGTTTAAAAGTAAAAGGTTATGTTTAAATGCAAGCTGTCATTTATGTTGTATTGTTTTCTTAAATGGCTTGTACATGAATTTGCAGCATAGCTTCCAAACAATTTGTTGCTGTGATTTTTGTAATTAAATCAGCTTTCCTCATAGATAGGTTATGCCTCTGAACTGCCTCATAGCTGTCCTTACTTTATATAAAGCAATCACGAAAAAAATAAAGACAGGGGGGCAGAGGTCGTCCTCGAGGTGCCTCACTTGTGGGGTACCGCAGGGGTCGATTCTCTCGCCTACCCTGTTCAACATCTACATGAAGCCGCTGGGTGAGGTCATCAGTGGTTTCGGGGTGAGTTATCATCTGTACGCTGATGATACTCAGCTGTACTTTTCCACCCCGGACCACCCCAACGAAGCGGTCAAAGTGCTGTCCCGGTGCCTGGAAGCCGTACGGGTCTGGATGGGGAGAAACAGACTCAAGCTCAATCCCTCCAAGACGGAGTGGCTGTGGATGCCGGCACCCCGGTACAGTCAGCTGCACCCGCAGCTGACTGTTGGGGGCGAGTTAGTGGCCCCAAAGGAGGTGGTTCGCAACTTGGCCATCCTTCTGGATGGTCGGCTGTCCTTTGATGAACATCTGGCGGCCGTCACCAGGAGGGCCTTTTACCAAGTTCGCTTGGTTCGCCAGTTGCGTCCCTTCCTTGACCGGGATGCCTTATGCACGGTCACTCACGCTCTGGTTACGTCTCGGCTGGATTATTGCAATGCTCTCTACATGGGCTGCCCTTGAGGTGCACCCGGAGGCTGCAGTTAGTCCAGAATGCAGCTGCGCTGAGTGGTAACGGGAGCCGCTCGTGGCTCCCATGTAACACCACTGCTCCGTAGTCTGCACTGGCTTCCTGTAGTCTTCGGTGCGCTTCAAGATTCTGGTTACCACCTTTAAAGCGCCCATGGCTTAGGACCCGGTACTTACGAGACCGCCTGCTGCTACCTTATGCCTCCCACCGACCAGACGCTCACAGAGAGGGCCTTCTCAGGGTGCCGTCCGCCAAACAATGTCGGCTGGCGGCCCCAGGAGTAGGGCCTTCTGTGGGAGCACCAACACTCTGGAACGAACTCCCCTGGCTTACGCCAAGTGCCTGATCTTCGGACCTTTCGTCGTGAGCTTAAAACATATTTATTCATTCAAGCAGGACTGGCATAAATAGCTGTTTTAAATTGGGGTTTTAATAATATTTTAAATTTTTAAATGTTTTAATAATCGGCCACATAGTAATAGTTCATTTTAAATTCTTTTAATTGTATATATTCTGTGTTTTATTTTGGCTGTACACCGCCCTGAGTCCTTCGGGAGAAGGGCGGTATAGAAATTTAATAAAATAAAAATAAATAAAATAAATAAATAAAAGAGAATTATGCACAAATATATTTCATCCATCCATATAGGCATCTTTTTGAAAAATTAGCTGGAAGTTTTAAAACACTCCAAAACACTCATTCAACTTCTGTGGCTCTGTTTTCTGACATTTGTGTTTTGTAACAATGAAGGGAACTAATATTTGCAAAAAGGTCTTGAGTAAAGGGATTCATGAGATCAGATAAAGCTGATGAATGTGTAAAAATATTGGCCCTAGAGAACAGTGGGTGACTATATGTATATAAAATGCAAATTTGCATACAGATGTGAATAGGCAAAATATAGTTGCTTGATCCATGTTTCTTCAGAATCAATCTCTCCCTCCCTCTCTCTCTCTCTCTCTCCACACACACCCACACCCACACCCACACACAAACAGGCATATAGATGTGAATAAAGAGAACATTTATTTTACACTGCCCAGAAAAGAAAGGCAAAGGCACAAAATTCTATTTTTAAAAAAATGCATGCATGTATGATCAAAATGTCTTCCCCACCTCCCCAGCTAATTGTGTTGTGTTGTGTATCTGTAATTTTGAAGCATTATACTGTTGTACTCTTTCAAACTAAGTTATTGTATCCTCATTAACTAAAAACAAGATACCCTCCTCCAGCAAATAAGATAATAACACCATCTGTTTCCTCCATTGAATTTGTAATGAACAATTACTAGAACATTTTAAAGAGTCCATCTGGAGAGAACTTCAGATATGATATATGGTATGATACGATATGTTGTAACGTAATAATAGGTTTTACCAAGAATTCCTAACTCAGGTGGTTACGGAAAATTTAGAATACACATTTTTCCAAGAAAATAGAATCCATTTTTTTTATAAATTTGCACATGTTGTGAAAGTATCTAGAATCTTTAACAATAGCATCCATGGATTTAAAATGTATTAATTTTTTCATGTTTTTGTTGTACCACTAATACCGCATGCAGTGCTAGGTATGGGCATTTAAAACAAACCCCTTCTTTTTCTGTGTATTTTTGTGTTCAGAACATCTATCCCTGATTTGTCCAGGGATGAAGACATCGGGGTGGTTTCTTCTATAAATGTGCTTGCTCATCCCCACTCAGATGGAGAATGGACACCCAGACAGAGGTACAGTGCATGCTACCAGGATAAATCAAATAATCTCCATGATGAACCCTTTTCATGCATTCTTCCTTTTCAGACCTACTCAGCAATTAAAGGAAGGACAAGACTTTTCATGCTTCTGGCCTTAGTGCTATGAGTATCTCTCTCTGGTTTCAACTCCATTTCGACCATTTAAACTCCAGTTCAACACTTCCAGTTTCAGTCACACATTCAGGGCTCAGCTATATGTTACACGCGAATGTGTGTAAGCAAATTTCTTTCGCTTCAAAGCTGTGGGAAGACGAATTGTTTGGAGCAGAGCTGAGAAGGATTAGTTTTGTCCTTCTAATAGAATGTAGATTTTCTATACATTTCGTATATAAAAGGAATGGTTTTATCTCTTATCTTGTTAGGCTTAATCTCAAAAAGCTGTTGGCCTTAAGTATCCATTTTTAGTTTTCATGTTCTTTTCGTTGGTATAAACACATGCAAAGCCTTTATGTCTCCTTAGGATTGAGTGCTGCTTTATTTGAGATGATTATGTTACCACAAAGCATAATGGCGCCTATGCTGTTTGCAGCTCCTTGTTAAGCATTTGTGTAGAGTGGTTTAGCGATTTCTTGAACTCTATTCTGCCTTCCTGTGCCTTGCTTAGAGCAGTTCTGGATCTTGTCATTTAGAAACGCCCTTTTGTTTAAGCCAGTTTGGCTGTTTTCCAAGAGGCAGGTGACAGCCTCAGCAACAAGGGTTGATTTGAAACATATTGCAGGATAATGTGGCCTAATCTTTCTCTTTTTTTTCTCCCCTCCTGCTATATTATACTATCCAGTAAACCTAGAACTTGCATAGGGAAGTTCTCTCATCTCACTGTTCCAGCAGAGGGAAGCTTATCTAGTTCTTGTCCTGACCGGACCTCTCACTGTCCTGCTGCAGACAGGTAGAGCAGCCAATTGCATTTTGGGATTGGTGACTAACCTTTTAATACTGTTAACGGTATACAAGATTGGCGGATCTTTTCAAACTGATATTGTTTACTAACTCATGGCAGGAAACTGGGAAGTTGTTCATAAAGTTTTTGTCTGGGATTTTTAAGTCATAATATTAATTGTACAAAAGTATAAATCTCCCATCAAACAGTGTCTGTCTGTCTGTCTGTCTGTTTGTCTTATCTTTCATCTGTCTATCTGTCTGTCTGTCTGTGTATCTCCCTACCTACCTAGTGTGTTTCCCTGAAAATAAGACCTGTCTTATATTTTTTTGAACCCTGAAATAAAAGCTTGGTCTTATTGCCATGCGCTCAAAAGCTCAATTGGGCTTATTATCAGGGGATGTCTTATTTTTGGGAAACAGATTATCTAAACTTCAGGTTCCTGATTGCTACTCCAGCCCTCTGTACTAGCAGAGAAGAGGGTAGTTTTTGATAGCAAGTCAGAAGATTTCCTCAGTGTTGCACAATCAATTTGATATTGCCTTTTTCTAATCGTACTATATTTTATTATAGTATATGTCTCCAATCATACTTGCCGACATGGGGATTTGGGTGTGGAAATGAAACTTTTCTGGTTCTGAGGGAAATTTTCTGGTTTTCTTTTTCATTCCTTCAGTGAAAAGAACCAATTTTGCACATACGATTTTCATGCCAGAAGAACTATTGACCGGGAAGTACAGTAGATCGCTCTTCACTAGGAAAATGCCTGGATCTACTCCCTATATTTGCATTAAAACCAATCTAATTCAAAATATCTTTCTTACAGTAACAAGTTCTGACAGTTTAACAGTTCTTTAAAAAATGTAGGCATCCAGTTTATAAGCTTATTAATATATGTAGCAATAGATTTTTCTAGACTTCCAAAACAGCTGGGTGACTTTGAACCGGCCATTCTCATTTCCAGCTCATCTCATAGAATTGTTTGTTTGTGTGTGTGTGCGTGGGGGGGGCGAAATAGGAGTATTGCATATCTTTGCCGCCTTGAGTTATTTATAAAAAAAAAAATAACTAGACAGATGGAATAGGTGATGTAATTCTAGGATAAGAATCCATTTCAAAGGAAAGTTAATTGAAAAGTGATTCACGGTTGTGCAAGACAGGACTGTACCACAGCCCCCTGAGACTTCCCTCAAATGCAAACTATAGCTATCACTTTCAACGAAGAACAGTTTAGCTTGCTCTTGCAGCTCCTGGTCATTCAGGACATTTTTCCATCTCCTGAAACTTACTGTCCCAAATACGTTTTAAGGAAGCCAAAAGTAAGTTATAGGTTTGCATGAAAAATAAAAGGGTATAGAGTGGTGATCAGCAATCAGAAACCGAAATTGTTCTGAAGCAAGAGATATCCTGGGGGGGCGGGGCGGGGGGGGGGGTTGTCAGTCCCCTTGTTAATGGCTTACAATACATAAGGGTGTGGGAAATCTGTAGACTGGCTGACAGCCTCTGTCACGAGGAGGTTTTGTGGATTGGGGTTTCCTTTAACACTCACCGGCTGGTGTGCTTTTATAGATTCATAACTTCCTTCCTTCGAACAGCAAACTTTGCTTGTGCTTTTTTTTTTTTTTTGGTGCCTGTGTCTGATGGGAAAGAAAAATTACACTTCCCATTTCTGTAGTTGTTGAGTTTCTTATCAGGAGTGACATTTGAGAGCAACCAGTCATCAGCTCCCTGAATAGCTTTCTTTGTTATTGCATCAGGTTCGTATACGTACACAAGCTGTTCATCCATGTGCTTTCCACATTATGAAACAAGTTATATCCATCCTTAAATATAAAGTGAAATAAAGAAGATTCGCATAAGACTATGCTTTACACCAAGGGTGTTATAATTTAAATGCTTATTTTAATGATACAATTCTATATTCCCAAAGATCAGTGCATTTCACAACCAGGAAAGTTTCTGTAATTTTCAGATTGTATCTAACGCTTGTAAAAGTAAAACCCGTGTTATAATAAAAGTCTATTTTTCTTCTTCTCTGGGTAGATGAGGAAGAAAACATATTCCAGTCATTTTTTAAAATTATTTTGCTTGCAGTTCAAATTGCTGATTTTTTTTTTTGAAAACAGCTGTTAAAACTCTAGCACTGATGATGTTACCTAGTTTGGGTAATGAAATATCTGCAAAATATCCCAAAAAAGGGCCATAGTAGCTCAGGCTGGTAAGAAGCCTGTTATTAGAACACAGTAGCCTGCAATTACTGCAGGTTCAAGCCCGGCCGAGGTTGACTCAGCCTTCCATCCTTTATAAGGTAGGTAAAATGAGGACCCAGATTGTTGGGGGGGCAATAAGTTGACTTTGTAAATATACAAATAGAATGAGACTATTGCCTTACACACTGTAAGCCGCCCTGAGTCTTCGGAGAAGGGCGGGATATAAATGTAAATAAATAAATAAAAAAAAACGAGCAAAACTCAGAGAGCATCAAGGACCCCTCAGCATTTGTTCTAAAGTCACCTGGATGAAAGGGATAGCTTTTTTCCTGGGGATTATTATTGCAACAGAAATGAATGGAGCCTGTATTTACAGCGTGCTTTCAGTTAGGGGTCTACACTTTCCAGATTTTATTTTTTGCTCTGTATTTTTTTTTCTGGATTGGGATAGTGGGACAGTTGCTTAGCCTACTCTCAGTTACATTAAAATATTTTATTTTAGTCATGCCATTGATTTCACTGAGCAGTTTCCATTCTTTCCCCTGGGTCATTTTATAGTGATTTTCTAGGATAAAGGCCTATCTAGCTAATGAAGTTGTTTATTTTTTTCTATTTTTCTTTCTTGTTGACGATTATATACCTCTGGCTATCAGTTTTCTCCCACCTTAATTTATCCATATTATGTGCCATTGAATCACCACCATACTTTATTTGGAAATAGAGAGGATTAATGTTTGTAAAGCCCTTGTTTCTTATGTATGGATGATATAATTTTGACTACATTTTTACTAGCCTGCCTGCCTGCCTGCCTGCCTGCCTGCCTTCCTTCCTTCCTTCCTTCCTTCCTTCCTTCCTTCCTTCCTTCCTTCCTTCCTTCCTCCCTCCCTCCCTCCCTCCCTCCTTCCCTCCCTCCCTCCCGTTGTGCCATGTTATCTTTGTGTACACACTCTAAGAATTAAATGTAGGCACCAATTTCTTCCTTCCTCCTCAATAATTGATTAATGGTGCCATAACTGAGCAGTGCCAAAATTATATATACTTTAAACATGTAATTTATTTACTCAACTTGCTCTTTGTACTTCAAGACCTCTGCTATGGTGCCAGTCACATTAGTGATTCAAACGGATCATTTTGTGTCAGCAATTTTATTCCTAAGGGGGAAAACTACCCCTACTGAGTGAAGGATTCTGCATGGATTTCAACAGAGAGGACAAGATGTTTTGATTTTGAAAACAGTTTGGGCTTAAAACACCCCATTTCAAGTTCAGTCCAGGATCAGTTCTGCCGAACCGGTAGCGATGGTGGCAGGTGGTTCGGAGAACCGGTAGCGACGGCAGCACGAGGCTCCCCCCACCCGGTCGGTCATCATTACTTCCTGGTTTTAACCTTTTTTTACCCTCTGTGCATGCGCGTAAATATGTGCACTTCCGAACCGGTAGGGAAGGTAAGTAGATTTCACCCCTGGTTCAGACAGATTGTATGGGGTTAAAATGTGCTGTTTTAACAAAACCAGTGGTATTCTGAACTTGAAACAAGTTTCTTTTGGTCTCAGAAACCTGTTTCAAACTTGAGACAAAGCTGTTTGGGGTTCTGAATGTTCCAGTAAGATTCCGACAGCGTGTTTCAAATTTGAATCACCTGTCTGGAATTTAAAATGGGCATTTTGAGCTTGAAACCTTTTGCACAGTTATCCAAAGTCCTGTGCAATTCTGAGCTTAGAGGATAAAAGTCAAGGTATGCCGACCAGTGTGCTGTTTTTCCTGTTTCAGGAGGCACTGTCTCTGTGCGCATTGCAGTTCCCATATGTGTCTTCCTTTGTGTGGGCATATACAATAATAGTCAGAATTATCTTTTGTTGACCTTGTTCCATCAAATAAAGAATGAGAAGAGATCTTTCTGTTTTTTTCTGGAGGGTAGAGGCAAGGTCCTAAAGCTTTTGTTTTCCTGTGATCTCTGGCAATTTCCTTTAAAGTGCGCATCGAATACAATTTACTTTTGTATAACACTGATTACTTGAAAACATGTACTGTACACCATTTGGCAAACCATCTGTTAAAAGGGAAAAGCACAGTGAGTTTACTGTTTGTTCACTTATACATGTTTCAGTGGCTGCGGTGCAGTCATATGTGCGGTTGATTTGCCAAAGGAAATATTTCTTTTTACTATCTCTTTACTTTGTCAAACAGAAGAATGGGACTGTTATCTCTTTGTTTAGCTTCAGAATGTTGACTCTCACTTCAGTTTAACATTGTCTTAATCGTCTCCTCTGGCCAGCAGTTTGGGTTGCCTCTTGATCAAGACTTATATTGACCAAGACTTTCTTTTATGTACACTGAGAGCATATGCACCAAGACAAATTCCTTGTGTGTCCAATCATACTTGGCCAATAAAAAATTCTATTCTATTCTATTCTATTCTATTCTATTCTATTCTATTCTATTCTATTCTATTCTATTCTATTCTATTCTATTCTATTCTATATCCAAATTGATTTAGTAGGATTAAGTCCATACAGTATTGGCACTCAGAACAGAAAATTGAGCAGCCGACTTGATCTCATGCTCTTCCTGATTCCTCCCTGTTCTTCCTGCAGCCCTTCGGATTCCCGACCTCTCACTCCTAAAAGTGATTCTGAATTAGTCAGTAAGCCTCTGGAAAGAAGTGTTGCGAACAATAATCCTCAGATACATTGGGACTGGGGAGAACTACCTCAAGCCACAAAGGTATGTGAAAAGAAACAAGAATCAGACATTACATATTTTTTTTAATAGAACACTTGAGGTTTCTCATCTGCCTGAATGGGATATAGAACTCTGAAGTAACTAATAGATGCAGAGGGAAGATGTAGCTAATATCTTAAACCATAGCTTAACATTACTGTGGTGTTAGGAATATTGGACTCTTAGCCCAGTCTTCTACCTGGTGTTTTACCATGGTTTTGTAGAGAGAGCGAGAATCGATTTCTCTTTTAGACATTTTAGTTGTGGTTTGTCCAAACAACCAAATATTGATCATGGTTTAGATACTTTTTTTAAATTTGAATTTATATCCCGCCCTTCTCCGAAGACTCGGGGCAGCTTACAATGTGTTAAGCAATAATCTTCATACATTTGTATATTACATACAAAGTCAACTTGCCCCCAACAATCTGGGTCCTCATTTTACCTACCTTATAAAGGATGGAAGGCTGAGTCAACCTTGGGCCTGGTGGGACTTGAACTTGCAGTAATTGCAAGAAGCTGTGTTAATAACAGACAGACTTAGTCCGTTGAGCCACCAGAGACCCCTTGCTTGTTCGGTTAAGCTAGAGTTAAAACCAAGAACAATTTCTGGTTGATACAAAAAGGATGAAGCGTAGCTCAGAAGCTGATGGTCATGCTTCCTTATGTTTTCTTAGCAGTGGCACCTGGGGAGATGAGACAGGTGGGAATCAAATGTATGCTTGCAAAACTAACACATGGTACTGTATTTGCATCATTGTAATTTGTCTTCTGTCACTTTCTGGAAAACACAATAATTGAACATGGAAGGAAGCAAAATTGTTGCCTGGTCTGTGGCCTTTAACTTACCAGTAGTTTTTTGATCAATTTCCAACATCTCAATACTGAGCAGAATTTGAGATACTGAATTCACTTAAAACAATTCTACACGTATTTAGGAGTGTTCCTTCGACCAAGATGCCTGGTTATGTCTAAATAACTTCCATAATAGCTAAAACCTGGGTTTCCAGAATTGTTCCCACACTTCTGGTGTTACAAATGTGGATTGAATTACAAGCAGAGGATTGGGTCTTTGTAATAAAGAAATCTAATCCCTTACTCTACTTTTTAATTATTTCATACACGGTCCAGAGGAAGGAGCAGAAGTTATGTTGGGTGTTGGATCCTGACAATGATGCTGTCATCTTCTCAATAAGAACTGGGTTTTCTCAGTATTGTTCCTTCATAGAGTTCAGTGCAACGATGATCCCTAGTACAGGGGTCTCCAACCTTGGCAATTTTAAGCCTGGCGGACTTCAACTCCCAGAATCCCCCAGCCAGCAAATTCTGGGATTTGAAGTCCGCCAGGCTTAAAGTTGGAGACCCCTGCCCTAGCGGTCTTCCATCCTGCCGCTGCCCAGGCTAAGGTTGTATAGTTCTGTCAAAATCATGTCATCATGGGACTATACCCCAGGACAGGGGTGAAATCTAAAAATTTTCACTACTGGTTCTGTGGGTGTGGCTTAATTGGTGGGTGTGGCTTGGTGGTCAGGTGACTGAATGGGCATGGTCAATAATAATAAATAATAAAAATAATAAAGTATACAAAACTTGAGAGGCACCGGTCTACCTTCTTTAAAAATAGAGGCTTCAGTCTACCAATTGCGTTTTACTGAGAGGCATCGGTCTACCAATTGCCTTTTACTGAGACACTAGTCTACCTTCTTTAAAAATAGAGGTTCTGGTCTACCAATTGCATTTTATTGAGCGGCCCAGGTCTACCAAGTGCCTTTTTTCGGCAGGCATCGGTCTACCTTCTTTAAAAATAGAAGCACCGGTCTACTAGCTGCCTACAGCGCTGATCAGCTGTAGTGCGGCCCTTTGAAGTGCCGCGGCAGTCATTTAAGGCCGTTTGCAGCTATATCGCCACCGAGCGCTTCAGGGACAGAGAAGAGGAACAGCGAGGCCGGGGGGGGGGGGAGGGATTTTTGCTACCTGTTCTCCGAACTACCTGCTCCCATCGCTACCGGATCGTGTGATCCGGTCCAAACTGGGAGCATTTCGCCCCTGCCCCAGGATATAGCGGCCAACAAAAGTCTGAGAACATCACACCAGAAAGCAAGGCTGCCTCTGTCTTTTTGGAGGATATATTTGCGGGCAAATCCAGATTTGTTTATGAAATAATCCTAACAGTTAAGAGGGGTTTGCCCTATGATATATGACTGCAACAAGGTTGCTTTTCTTTCTCGCGCTTTGTGTCACGTTTTGTTCTTTTTTTCAGGAACCTTTTTTTCTTGAATTATGCCCTTGTCTTTTTCCTTTCTAGACTGCCATCCCACACAAGCCAAAAGAATCCAGCACCTCAGTGACCCTGAGTCCTTCTGGAAGCACTCACTTTCGAGTCATCCAGAGTATTGATGCGGAAGTGGTTCGGCACCTCTCTTCCCTGCCTGACCTTGGACAGGATGAGACTGTGTTGGTTGTGGAAGAAACAGAGTTCCTGGCACCTGAGGCATCCCAAACGGATATAGAGACTTTAGGGGCAGCAGCCCTTCCACTTCCAGCCGGTGAAGAATTAAAACCAGCCACAGCGTGCTTGATGCAGCCAGCCGGCAAAACAGATTCTCCCTCGAAAAAAAGGGGTATTTAAAACCTTTTGCAACCAAGCATTATTGTCAGCAACTTGTTCTCAGTGAAATTAACTGGCTCTTCCAAGAAATGAGCTAATGAGGGGAAAGAGAAAGCAGTTTGCCTCCTGAATCAACAGAAGGGGCTTTTCGTGCTTTCCCTTCCTCAAATGGGTGCAGCAGATTCCTTAAGACTGGGGGAGCAAGAACAAAGATGAGCGCTCAGTTGATAGTGTAGTTTTCTAACCCTTCAAATGGAAAACAGGATACAGGCAGGGGTGAAATGCGTCCAGTTCTGACCGGATCACCTGATCCGGTAGCGATGCCGGGTGGTTTGGAGAACCTGTAGCAAAAATCTCTGCACCCCCCCCCCCAGTCCATGCCCAGCTGAGCCGCGCGATCATCAGAGGTTTTTTTTTTTTTTACTTTTAAAAGCATTTTTTCTTTGGCCAAAAAAAATGCTTCTAAAAGTAAAAAAAAAAAGCCTCTGATGATCGCGTGGCTCAGCTGGGATCATCAGAGCCTTTTAAAAGCATTTTTTCTACAACCTCTTCGGCCAAAGAGGTTGTAAAAGAAATGCTTTTAAAAGGTTCTGACGATCAGGCAACTCAGCTGGGATTGTCAGAACCCTTTAAAAGCATTTTTTCTACAACCTCTTCGGCTGAAGACGTTGTAGAAAAAATGTTTTTAAAAGTTAAAAAAAAAAAGTTGGCCATGCCCACCCAGTCACATTACCCCCCTCCCACCAAGCCACACCCACAGAACCGGTACTAAGAAATTTTACATTTCACCACTGGGTACAGGTAGTCCTCAACTTACGATCACAATTGAGCCCCAGGCTTTTGTTGCTAACTGGGATGTTAGTTAAGGGAACTTCACCCCATTTTTGCAACCTTTTGTGCTGCAGTTGTTAAGTGAGTCATTGCAGGTGTTAGGTTAGTAACACGGTTGTTAAGTGAATCGGGCTTCCTTGTTGATTTTGCTTCTCAGAAGGTTGCCAAAGTGGATCTCATGACCTTGGGACACTGCAATTGTCATGAATATGAGTCTCTTTGCCAAGCATCCAAATTTGGATCAATGACTATGGGGATACTGCAACGGTCATAAGTGTGAAAAACAGTTATAAGTCACTTTTTTCAGTGCCATTGAAACTTTGAACAGTCACTAAATCAGTGGTGAAATCCATTTTTTTTTACTACTGGTTCTGTGGGCGTGGCTTGGTGGGCGTTGGTGGGTGTGGCAGGGGAAGGATATTGCAAAATCCCCATTCCCTCCCTACTCCTGGGGGAAGGATATTGCAAAATCTCCATTCCCAGCCCACTCTGGGGCCAGCCAGAGGTGGTATTTGCCGGTTCTCCAAACTACCCAAAATTTCCGCTACTGGTTCTCCGAACTATTCAAAATTTCCGCTACCGGTTCTCCAGAACCTGTCGGAACCTGCTGGATTTCACCCCTGCACTAAATGAACTGTTGTAAGTTGAGGACTACCTGTAAACTGTACTACAAACCATAGGTTTGCTGTAGTGGAGGAAAGTGTAAATAAGAAAGCAGCCACAAAATTCCATGCTTGAGATACAACTGCAGCTACTTAAATCTCATCCATTTCTGCCCCCACAAAAACGTATCCTAACCTGAGTCTGTTATACCCCTGCGATTCTGTGCTACGAATTTTATTTTCCTATACTCTTTTAAATGGATCAAAGAAGTTCTTACGCATTTCTGTTCCTTCAGAGGAGAAAAATGGGTCTGCTTAAAGCGCTGTGCAATAATAAAATTTTGCATTTTGCAGATAAACGGAGCCGACATCTTGGTGCTGATGGTGTATATTTAGATGATCTGACTGACATGGAGCCAGAGGTCGCTGCACTCTATTTTCCTAAAAAGTATGAATACTATAAACTGACACTATTACCATTTATGGAAATAGCTTTCTTGGGATCTTGTGTCTTCGTCATGTACAAAATTCTGTCCTTTGTGCTTTTGAAGGAAATCTGTACTTTGATGAAGTGTGTCTGAAATTACCAAGCCAAAACTTGTTTTATCTCTTATTAAGACAAATTCATTTTTTTTCAAAAGTGACAAATTGAAGAAATGAAATGAAAGGATCATGCAAAAATATTTGATGGAACATTATCATACCTCTTTAGCTCTGGTGCTAGAAGGACATCTTTTTTGAACAAACAGCAAACATAAAACTCCCAGTGCTATGTTGTTTATTATAAAAATTAGTGCCTATCCAAAGGAAGCATGGGAAAACTTTGAACTGTACATTGGCTGTTAAAAAAATGTCTAAGGCATTAGAGTAAGACTAGAAGCATGCATTGGGAGTGATTTCCCTCATCTACCTGTCCAAATATGTTACCTAGACGCGCTTTTGTTTGAAGACTTTAATAAGTGTTTGAAGGCTTTAAATCACTCAACTAGAGATTCCCTGTAGCGATTGCTTAATCTACCAAGGCTGAGAAGTAGGCTAGATGAGTCAGATGATGAAATTCATGAGCCCTCTGGCTTTTGGAAGGAGTGGAGTCACTAATTTTTCTTCTCTTCTCAGTGGTGATCATATTCCCCTCTCGAAGAACACGAGTGAAAACAGTCCCCGTTCAGCCAATCAATCGCCTCAGTCAGTCGGAAGCTCAGGGGTGGATAGCGGTGTCGAGAGCACTTCGGATGGAATCCGAGACCTGCCATCCATTGCCATTTCACTTTGCGGCGGACTGAGCGACAACAAAGAAATATCCAAAGGTACGCTCAACACCTCCATTTTGTTGTTGTTAGTTGCGAAGTCGTGTCTGACCCACCACGACCCCATGGACAACGTTCCTCCAGGCCTTCCTGTCCTCTGCCATCCTCTGGAGTCCATTTAAACTCATGCCTACTGCTTCAGTGACTCCATCCAACCACCTCGTTCTCTGTCGTCCCCTTCTTCTTTTGCTCTCAACCTTTCCCAGCATTAGGCTCTTCTCCAGTGAGTCCTTCCTTTTCATTAGGTGGCCAAAGTATTTCAGTTTCATCTTCAGGATCTGGCCTTCTAAAGAGCAGTCAGGATTGATCTCCTCTAAGACTGACTTGTTTGATCGCCTTGCAGTCCAAGGGACTTGCAGGAGTCTTCTCCAGCACCAGATGTTCAAAGGCCTTGATTCTTTGGCACTCAGCCTTCCTTATGGTCCAACTTTCACAGCCATATATTGCAACTTGGAACACCATAGCTTTGACTATACACACTTTTGTTGGCAGGGTGATGTCTCTGCTTTTGAGTATGCTGTCTAGATTTGCCATAGCTTTCCTCCCCAGGCGCAAGCGTCTTTTAATTTCTTGGCTGCAGTCCCCATCTGCGATGACATTGGAGCCCAGGAAAATAAAATCTGTCACTGCCTCCCTACTCCTATTGTAAAATACTGTAATGCCTGGTTTGAACGCTCCTACCCCTCTTTGAAAAAGTGTATAGTGACCTCTTGTGGATATTGCATGGTAAGGCATGCGTGACAGAAGGTATACAAACACCCTTCCTTTAAAGAATTTGCGCATAACATGGGTGTTCTTCATTACAAGTATTCTACGGCTTATGACCGTTCATTCAGCAACGGTTAAAAATTGTGACAATGCTGAACGGAGGGATATACTTACGACCCATTCCTGAAGTTATGGGTGTTGCAGCATCCCTGAAATCAGAATAATGAAGATAATGAATCAGATAATGAAAATGTGGGTGCTTGGCAGTCCACCTGCCCTTATGGCTAACTGCAGGGGCGCTGCAGCTCCTCCTGCCGCCTGTCTCCCCCCATCTAAGCCTTACTCCAAAGTTACCGCTGCCAGCAACTTGGGGACAGGAAGGCAAGAAGCAGGCAGGTCACATCTTCCTTCCGATCAATTGTTTATTAAAATGGATGCGTTACCCAAAATAAATTAGCTATTTCAAATGACACCAATCGGAATTTCTGAGAAAACTTTACAAGGATGGCAAGGTACTGTTAGTAAATGTGGCCTTGCCCTTCCGAATTTTAAATTGTACCATGAAGATGTACCGATGAGAGTTACCACCTGAGTGTGGTCATAAGTCGAGGGCTACCTGTATCCAGTGGTGAAATGTAAAATTTGTTACTACCAGTTCTGTGGGCGTGGCTTGGTGTGTGTGGGGGTAATGTGACTTGGTGGGCGTGGGCAACTTTTTTTTTTACTTTTAAAAGCATTTTTTCTACAACCTCTTTGGCCAAAGAGGTTGCTTTTAAAAGGCTCTGGTGATCCCAGCTGAGTTGCCTGATTTCCAGAGCCTTTAAAAAAAATTTTTTTTCTTCAGCCGAAGAGGTTGTAGAAAAAATGTTTTTAAAAGGCTCCTCTGATGATCCCTGATCATCAGAGGCTTTTTTTAAACTTTTAACAGCATTTTTTCAGCCGAAGAAAAAATGCTTTTAAAAGTAAAAAAAAAAAACCCTCTGATGATCGCGCAGCTCAGCTGGGCACGGGGGGTGGGCAGAGATTTTTGCTACCAGTTCTCCGAACCACCCGCCACCATCGCTACCGGATCGGGCGATCCGTTCCGAACCGGGAGCATTTCAGCCCTGTGATAGGACCTTTTAGTATGGTCTCCCTGCCATATAGGTCAAAAAGGATGGTGATGGTAGCAATGAAGATAACAGTAATTCTCAGTGGGGGTGAAGACAGGTGGGGCTCTGTCAGTTTGAAGGAAGCTAACACAATCCAGGAAGAGAGCCTTTTCTGTCATGATGCCCACCCTCAGGAATGTCATTCTCCCAGAGATTAATCTTGCCCTGACCTTACTAGCTTTCCATAAGGCCCTAACGATCTGGTTCTGTTACTGAGCCAGGGATGTATGGTTGAGCCCAATGGCAATGTAAGTTGAATACAAACTCAATTGGCACAGCAGGGAGTAAGAACGTGAAAATCAAACTGGAAGAAAGCAATGAGAAACAGTGTCTATATAGGATAGGATAGAATAGAATAGAATAGAATAGAATAGAATAGAATAGAATAGAATAGAATAGAATAGAATAGTGAACACTAAAGTTTTACAAGTGTTAAACTTACTTTAGTAAGTTTAGTAAACTTACTGCAGTAAGTATCTTTAGTAAGATGCAGTATTGGACAGCTTGAGTATTTGACAAATTATAAGAGGTGCTAATATAAGAACATTATTATATTATTTCTACTAGTAGGCTTAGAAGTGTAAAGCAGGGGTGAAATGCTCCCGGTTTGGACAGGATCGCCCGATTCGGTAGCTATGGCAGCGGGTGGTTCGGAGAACCGGTAGCAAAAATCCCTGCCCCCCCCCTCGCCCCAACTTAGCCATGCAATCATCAGAGGTTTTTGGGTTTTTTTTACTTTTAAAAGCATTTTTTCTTCGGCCAAAAAAATGCTTTTAAATGTAAAAAAAAGCCTCTGATGATCGCGCAGCTCAACTGGGATCGTCAGAACCCTTTAAAAGCTTTTTTTCCTCTGGCGATCCCAGTTGAGTTGCCTGATCATCACAGGCTTTTAAAAGCCTTTTTTTTACAACTTCTTCGGCCGAAGAGGTTGTAGAAAAAATGCTTTTAAAATTGAAATAAAAAAGTTGGCCACGCCCACCCAGTCACATTACCTCCACCACCACCAAGCCACACCCACAGAACTGGTAGTAACAAATTTTACATTTCACCCTGGTGCAAAGTATGGAGAAGTGAGGGAATTTGAAATTATACTTTTACAGAACTTTGTGAAGAGAATCTCTTATTTCTAGCATCTGCTTCGAGGATAAAAATAGCCTCTACACATGGACATTATCAGATATAAAACAATAGAATCATGTTAACTAGATAATAGGAAACAAAGAAGGAGAAATACAGTGCAGTAAGCCAGAAATTTCTGTGTGCAGATTGTGAAACAGACCATAAACTATTGGTGCCATAAATTAAATCTAGACCATGGGAGAGAACAAGATTTGATTCAGTTAATTAGAATGTAAAATCAACTTAAAGAACAAATTCAATATGTGAAAGAGAACAAGAAGAGCTATATAAGGAATTGAGACACATAGTGAAAATCAAATTGCAAAAACTATTCCTAAAATTTAAAAGAAAAAAAAAAGTTCTAAATGACTTTTAGAGCAAGCTATTTAAATAGACGGGAAAAGATGAAGGATGAAAGTCTTGGAAGGATACATAGCAACCATTTTTGGCATGAAGCAGGAAAAAACAAAGGAAACATTCAATCCCTTGTCAACAGCTAAAAAAAATCAAGAAAAAGAAAATGAGATAATTTTTTTAAGAAGTTCAGGGGCAAAAACAGGAAACATATGGCTAATGTCAAAGTAAGCACAGAAGAAATCTCATAGAAGTGAAAGTTATAAGAAAATGGAAGGACTACATTAATACTTTTTATAGCTAAGATTTCAGAATGACAGGAATATTTTTTTAAAAAAAGAATACACTCAGGAGGCTACTCCATGGAAAAGTGATCCATGGTGGCAGGTAGTAGGAAAGTAAAGCAGATGAAATTGCCAGTGACCAGTTTAAAATTACAGAAGAGGCATTGTAAGTGCTAAAGCGCATTTAAATATGAAACAATATTCACCTGGCTCAAATACTAGAACATACCAGTATAAATACCGTAACTAAATCAAAGGGGGATACAAGTGAATGTGTAAACAACCAAACAATTTCAGTGATTTCTTAAATGAAGGTGTTTTTTTTTACTTAAGATCTTACAGGGGAGAATAGACCCACATGTGGAAAGAGATATGCCTGATGAGATTTTTGTAAAAGAGAAATAAGCCAAATAAGAGGAAAGGAGCAAGAGACTCCAAGAAGGAAGTTTAGTTTACCGTTTGGTTTATCAACAGCAAAAACAGACTTACGGCAGATTGGTAAATCTGCTGGAAACATGTTTTATTTTTCTGAGGAATCTTATCGTATATGAAAAGAGCTGAGTTGGGAGGAACAGAATAAAATAGGAATGGAAAGGCAGACTTGGAGAAAATGGTGAAGCATAAGACATTTCGGTGACAGCAACCATCAGAACAGCTAAAGCAGGGGTCTCCAAACTTGGCAACTTTAAATCTTGTGGACTTCAACTCCCAGAATTCTGGGAGTTGAAGTCCACAAGTGTTAAAGTTGCCAAGTTTGGAGAGCCCTGAGCTAAAGTAATGGACTTCCCTATGGTAAGATCAGTTGTGAAACTTGGCTGTTGAGACACACCAAATTATAGATTGAGAAATCATTACTGAGAGAAAAATAAACCCGAGGAGAACTGATTAATCAAATTTAGATCAAATAAAGGCAGGCAGCTCTCCTGAAGTGCTGGTCAGCAAGGAGAAACTCAGTTTGAGCTTGTGGTATAAGAAAAAAAAAGGGGGTATATGTTTGGCACAGCTGAATAAAATAAAAGATGGGAAGTTGGTTAAACAGGTTCAAGGAGATTGCAGAACCCTTTGTAGAAAAGCTGTTGTTTATTGCAGGTTGAGGTACAGGTGACTTGTCCATGCAACTACCAGAAGCATGTGATTAATCAGTTAGCAATTTACATGCTACTCTAAGATGTTTATCTTGGTTCTTGCCTCTAATCTTAAATCATACTGTTAATGTTGTTTTCAGTGCTATTTTAAAGGGCACCATTTGTGTTGATTCAGATTAGTATGTGCAAGGCGACTTATTTTATTTATTTTATTAATCTATAAAAGCGCAACCTAGCTGGAAGGCAGGTTTGGTTGCAACCACCATCCAGGAGTTGGTTTCAGATTAGGAAATTAATTACACATTGCAAGGAGTCTTATTGCCAAAGCTATATGACTGGCCATAGCCTGCATATACGTATCTTTCTTTTCAAAAAAGATTCATATTTCAGTTTTATAATTGCCTGTACACAAATTTATTCAGCTCTGTGATTCAGCCTAACCCCACATTCAGACTGAGGTTTTCTCAAGACTAGACAGGACAGACTCTTCTTAAAACTGAATGTGTGAGTTTATCTGCTGGAATTCCTACAAATAGAACCAAGGCAGATAGAACCTACTTCAAGCAACATTCTCTGCTTCGGTTTTGATGGGAATCTTCAAGTAACAGCCTTTATATTCTTTTTCTCCTAAAACTATGCTGTGCTGACTATCTGAGATTGCAGGCTCTGAAACTGCTTTTGTGCTTTCGTGGTTTCCTAAAAAGGCTAATTCTACAATATTTTCCAAGCGCTTTTTAACCTGTTACTAGAGTTTCATTCGTGGTTTTTTTCCCCCTTCCAAACAGAAAACTTTTTAGAACAAGAAGTCTCTTATCAGCAGTTTGTGGACAACCCAGCTATTATTGACGATCCAAACCTTGTGGTGAAGATTGGAAACAAGTAAGTACAATTTAGCACAGTGGTGAAATCCTAATTTTTTTACTACCGGTTCTGTGGGCGTGGTGTGGCTTGGTGGGTGTGGCTTGGTGGGAGTGGAAGGATACTGCAAAATCTCCATTCTCCAGGGGAAGGATACTGCAAAATCCCCATTCCCCATCCCACTCTGGGACCAGCCAGAGGTGGTATTTGCCAGTTCTCTGAACCATTCAAAATTTCCACAACCGGTTCTCCAGAACCTGCTGGATTTCACCCCTGGCTTAGCAGAATAAAATGTGTGCATTTTGTTAAAAGCAACAACCCCACAAAGAGGAATTCTTGAGCGTGAACAGATTTGAAAAGTTCTAGGGTGCCTTTAGCAATCGGTTGAAATTAACAAGAGTGAACTTAAAAGTGAGAAATTAAATGTTCTGCACCTGGCTAAGAAATATATTGTTTTGCTCTCTTAGATACTACAACTGGACAACAGCAGCTCCACTCCTGCTGGCAATGCAGGCATTCCAGAAACCTTTGCCAAAGGTGAGATTGACCAGGCCAGCCTTGTGGGCAAAAGTCCTTGCTCTCTTTGTCTAGCTAGACTCTGTATGTTGTAGTGTTACCCCTCCCATCCCATCTGGGCTTCTGGTCTCTTCTATCCCTGACTAATACACAATTGTGGCTCATTATGGGGCAATATAACCTTTTTGCTTTGTTTTTCTAGCCGTCTTTTTATTCTTGGTTTAAGAATGACGACAGAATTAGAGGTTCAGATTTTATATATATATATATATATATATATATATATATATATATATATATATATATGTAGGTCTTTGGTTCTTCGGGTTTTCTCTCGCATAAAATTAGAAGTGTCTTGGCGGCATTTCGACGAAGTCTCATTCGTCATCTTCAGGCTTCAGCTTCGTGCTTCTAGGTTCGTGCATTGCTCCCAGAAGCACGAAGCTGAAGCCTGAAGATGATGAATGAGACTTTGTCGAAACGTCGCCAAGACACTTCTAATTTTACGCGGGAGAAAACCTGAATAACCAAAGACCTACATATATATATATATGTGTGTGTGTGTGTGTGTGTGTGTGTGTGTAGGTCTTTGGTTGTTCGGGTTTTCTCCCGTGTAAAATTGGAAGTATCTTGGCGACGTTTCAACGAAGTCTCATTCGTCATCTTCAGGCTTCAGCTTCGTGCTTCTGGGAGCAATGTGTGATCGCAGCTGTTTCTTCCTTTTAACTGCTAGTGGGGGTTTGAACTGATTGGGTGGGAGCTTGGCTGTGCTCTGATTGGATGGGGTTATTTTTGTGCTCTGATTGGCTGGGGGTGTATCCTGTTTGGGTGGGGGCTTGGTTGTGCTCAGATTAGTCTGAGTTGCAGGGGGATTTGAGCTGGTGAGCTGCATTGCTGTTGTTTGGCTTCGTGTTTGTGGGAGCCAAGCCAAGCTCCCACCCAATCAGTTCAAACCCCCACTAGCAGTTAAAAGGAAGAAACAGCTGCGATCACACATTGCTCCCAAAAGCACGAAGCTGAAGCCTGAAGATGACGAATGAGACTTCGTCGAAACGTCGCCAAGACATTTCCAATTTTACACGGGAGAAAACCCGAACAACCAAAGACCTACATACAAACACCCGTGAAAACCTCAGAATATATATATATGTATATGTATACGTATACGTATATGTATATGTATATGTATATGTATATGTATACGTATATGTATATATAAATAACAGTTTCCAAGATAACATTTAGCCACTTCCTTCTTAGTTCAGTCATACTGGAAAGTAAAATTACGTCTGTGTGTGACATTTCCTCTAGCTTGCCTAGTTAAAGGTACATAATACATTGTAGAATTTCTAGATTTTGCATGAATTTGCAATTTTGTTTTCAAAGCCATTGTTTGTTGATGGATTAGATAATTTGCCTTCAGAATTATTTGTTTGAAAAGAGAAAGACAAGCTGGATTGACCTGTCCCTATCCCTATCCCTATCCCTATCCCTATCCCTATCCCTATCCCTATCCCTATCCCTATCCCTATCTCTATCTTTCTATCTACCTACCTATCTACTTACCTACCTACCTACCTACCTATTCCTGACCTTAATAAAATTAAATTTGGAGCTGCATAATTTTTGTTGTATGTTATTCCCATGTCTGGATATATGCTATCAGGGGAAGAAAGTTTAGTGTGTCAGCCTTCCTGGGTTTAGCGTCAGCCTTCCTGGCATGAAACACAAGTAGATGACCTAAATCTACTTTATTATAAGGCTATATTAATAGAAACTTGTAAGTCTGAAAGCCCAGACTTCCCATCACCACTTTGACCCATCTGATCAATGAGGAGAGACAGATTCTTCCTACGTTCCTTTCTCTGATCATTAAACTCTTGGGGGCTCCTCCTCCTCCTCTTGTCTGGTTGTTTCCTGAGCAGTATCTATTTCTTTCATCCCCCAAGCTCATCTACACATTCCATTAGGCCCAGCTCTTGCATATAAAATACCTTACCCACTTCTGAACTAATTGATTTCATTAAACACACTTATGTCCAGTTAAAGGTCTAGTGAGGTCTTCCCTGTAGACTGATAGTGACATTAAAAAAAATCTATCCCAAGATAGCCCTTAATTTGTTTAATGTTTGATGAAATAATGGACTCAGCAGCATCCTTTTGTCTCACTGCGTATTGATTGATTGATCTGTCTAGTCAGTAAAGTTGCAATAGATAAATTCAAGCCAGGATTTGCTACCTGCTTTCACATCCTTACAACATCAGATGGCATGAAAAGAGCAAAGATCATTGGCAGGTCAAAGCAGCTATAACAGTTTCATGCTATTTCCATTACTGGATTCGAATTCACCAGAAATTCATGCTTAGTCCTCTTCCAGACCAATAATACTGTACAGGTAGTCCTTGCTTACTGACCATTTGTTCAGCAACCATTTGAAATGATGATGGTGCTGAACAAGGGAAACTTAAAACTGTAAGTTGTAGAGGTTCCAGCCATCACACAATCCCTGTGTCATGGGATTGCGACTCGGGCACTTGGCAACCAGCTTCTATTTTCGACTGTTGCACTGCCCGGTGGTCACATGGCCCACATTGCAACCTTTCCTGCCAGCTTCCTACAAACAAAGTCAATGGGAAGCCAACAGGGAAGGTTGCAAATGGCTCTGTTAAGTCTTCCCTAGCCTTCATACACTTGCATGGCACGGTGCCCTGCTTCCCTTGCCTCCCTTCACTCCTGCAGCATACAAGTAGTCCTTGACTTACGACCACAATTGAGCCCAAAATGTCTGTTGTTCTGCTGAGATGTTTGCCTAGGGAGTTTTGCCCCATTTTAACAACCGTTGTTGCCAAACTGTTGTTAAACCACAGTTGATAAGTTGATAAGTTCGTAATGGGGTTGTTAAATGAACCTTGCTTCTGCATTGACTTTGCTTGTGAGAAGGTCGCAAAAGGGGTTTGCATGACCTTGAGGCACAGCAGCGGTCATAAGTATGAACCAGTTGCCAAGCATCTGAATTTTGATCACATGACCATGGCGATGCTGCAAAGGTGTAACTGTGAAAAATGATCATAAGCCACATTTTTCAGTGCCCTTGTAACTTTGAACTGTCACTAAATGAACTGTTGTAAGTCGAGGACTACCTGGACTGCTTTGCCTGGCTTCCTGTGCTTAAAGTGGCATCTCATCCACTTTCTCCCAGCCTCCCTGCACTTGCAGACATCCTCATCTGGGATTTCCGCTGCTTCCTGCTTAATGACCCACATTTCTTGAGGTTACTATGGCATCCAGGACTACCGGGATTGTGGTCGCTAAGAGATGCGGTCACTTGACATGCTTTATGCCCACATCACTTAGGGACAATAGCTTTGGTCCCAGTTGCCATTGTAACCCGAGGACTCCCCGTAAGCATTTTCCCCCACCCCATTGCTCACAGAGGATTGGATCTCCATATGCCTGCTGTAAGCCTGAGAGCGAGACCCAGTTGCTGGTCTTCAAGCCCCATCTGCTGTAGCCAGTCCTTAGAGATGATGGGATTTGCAGTCCAGTTTCTGGTTCCCCCACAGCTGCAGCCTCCGTATGGAATGTGAATCGGAGCTGATTTAAAGCAGTTGCCTTTGAGGTAAAGGAGAGATATGAATTGTCGCCTATTTTTTTTTAACGGCTCATTCACCTATGTAGATTGTAACTTTTATCAGGTAATTAAAATCCAGTGAATTATCCAAAGCATTTTAATGCATTTTAGAATTGATCCTTGTGCATTTGAATATATTGGATGTTAATTTTATCTTGATCTAAGGAGAAAATATTTGTTTTGGTTAGAATAAGAAATCAACCTGTATATATAAAATCACGGTTAAACATGTTGTGTTAAGATCGTAACTTTCTCTTCAGCAGTTTTAGCTATCGGGTTGCTGTATTAATGCTAATGTTTCATTCAACTGTTATCATTTAACCCTTTTCTAATAACTATTAGAAGATAGTAAAACATCCAGCTATTTATTATTTTTATGAAAGACAGCCATGCTGAATTCCTTGCCAGTAAAATAAAATTGTCTTTTATAATTTATACTAAACAAAATTAGTGTTTCTTTCTCCCCGCCTTTCGTGCATTACACTAAACTTATTATGCCTTTTTTGTTCCCATTTTTGTTTCCTATTTTTCTTTGTTGAATTTTTGAAGTGTTCTTGTTTAAGTTATTTCCGCGCACTTGTGGATACCATTAGGTTTTGCTTTAACAAGATTTGTAGCCCACAGATAGTATGTTTCCTTTGACTTGCTTTGCCTCAGTTTAAATTGTCTCTGTGGTTTTTTGGTTTGTTTTTTGTTCCTTAAGAAAACCTTTTGTTTGCATGAATTCGATTACTTTTTGTTTAGTTCCATTATTTATGTTACCATCCATTTATCACAGGCCACTGTGGATTCTATAATGAGGGATAAGATGCCCAAAAAAGGTGGAAGATGGTGGTTTTCATGGAGAGGGAGGAATAACTCTATCAAAGAGGTAAATCTGGAACTTCCCTGAATTTTTCTTCTAGGCTTCTACACACACCAAGACAACACACACACACACACACACTATATATAAGCCCCTTGCATGAAATCTGTGACTTGTTTACTCTCCTTAAAGAATCCAGATTTTAAAAAATGAACTGCTGAATGATAAACACTGGCATTGATTTGCTTGTTCGTTTGGAATCCTATTTAGGTCATAAGAGGATGTAAACAATACAGGTAGTCCTCCACTTACAACAGTTCCTTTAGTTATTAAGCCTGTTATTAAACACAGCTGCCTGCAATTACTGCAGGTTCTAGTCCCACCAGGCCCAAGGTTGACTCAGCCTTCCATCCTTTATAAGGTAGGTAAAATGAGGACCCAGATTGTTGGGGGCAATAAAAGTTGACTTTGTAAAAATATACAAATAGAATGAGACTATTGCCTTACACAATGTAAGCCGCCCTGAGTCTTCGGAGAAGGGCGGGATATAAATATAAATTAAAAAAAAAAAAAAGTTACAACGGCAATGAAAAAGCGACTTACGGTAGTTTTTCACATTAGCAATCGTTGCAGCACCCACACAATCATGTGATCAAAATTCAGAGGCTTGGCAACTGACTCATATTTATGAGGGTTGTCGTGTCCCTGTGGGACACGTGTTCACCTTTTGTGAAATTCTGACGAGCAAAGTCAAGGGGGAAGCCAGATGCATTTAACAATCATGTTACTAATTTAACAACTGTAGTGATTCACTTGTGATTCAACTGTGGCAAGAAAGGTGGTAAAATGGGGTAAAATTCACTTACCAAATGTCTCGCTTAGCCACAGAAATTTTGGGCTCAATGGAGGACTACCTATATTTGCAGATTCTTAAGCCATATAAGCTGCCACAACAAAGATTTCCAGGAAGCTGATTATTGTAATTCTTGGTACAATATCTCATGTTCTTTCTTTAGCATCTCAAAGCTGGTCAATGTTATTTTCCTGAATAGTATTCAAGGTCACTGTCAATAATTTAAAAACTCATTTGCTGGTTTGGCGCATGAGCCATCTGATTAAGCTCCTGCAGGGATTGCCAAAATGGTTGTGGGAGATTTTGAAGAAAGGCATATGATTATGATGGCCAGGCCCTTTTATTATTCTCTAGTAGAAAGACAGTAGGTGTAGATGGTCCATTTAGCTAATGTTATGCAATGATTACACAGAACAATGCAATTGCAATTCCCTTCATATCTATGAAGTCGTCAATAAGTTGAGTTACATTCAGTCTTACCTTTATCGTTAATATTCCCCATTAAACTTTAGAAGTAGGTCCAGGAGGAAATATTAATCCTAATAAAGCTCATGTGAATCACCTGAACAAATGTTTCCCTCATAGCTGGATAAAACAGAACTATGAAGGCCAGTAAGAATGGATTTTGCAATAGAATAGTGCTATAACTGTATTAATATTTGCTGTAGTTTGTTTTTCTTCGAAGTAGGAAGACAATGGACAGTGGAACGTTCACAATCTATTCCTCACCATTTACATTTTATCCCACAGGAGGCAAAGCCAACACAAGGTCTCAACGGAAAAGAAGAGAAGAGTATTGCAGACAGGTATTGGACATTGCTATCCTGTTTTTTAATTTTTAAAAATTACCTTATTTATCTATTGAAAATGGTAAGAAAACATCTTCTGAGTTTCATAACCGAATAAGATTTGAATCTAAATCTGTTAGACATATGTTATGGTGTCTCTTTCCAAATTGCTTCAAACTTATTTCACTGACAAATTTATTTGGGGGTTTTGCAAGATGAAAATCCTTTGTTAGCTCTGGTACCACAGTCGTGACGATTGACTCTATTTGTCTTTGCTGCTACTTTATTATTTTATTGAAGCAAGATGACAGTTCTGGGAGCTTCAACAAATATCAAATTATGAATAATCAGAGGCAGAGATAAATGATTGTGAATTATATCAGTCTGATTTCGGCCTGTATGGTTTACTGAGGGAAGTAACAGATTAGGATTGCTGAGATTGGTGTCCATATCAGGCAGAAAAAAAATTCACTGAGTGATCTTGAGCCAGTTTTCTTGACATAGCATCCCAAAGAGAGTTCAGTTGTCATAAATAAAATAATCAATAATGGCTGAGGAATAATATTTACAAACCTGTCTCCCCACTGAGTTGATACAGAAAAGAAATGTGAGCATTCTGTGTCTGATGTTTCAGAATCAAAGATGATACTTCTTCGAGTGATGAAGACCACCGAACTAAAAGTGAAACCACCCACCTTCCACTGTTGTCTGGGATAGGTTATAAAAAGAGTCTTCGACTCAGCTCAGAACAGCTGGTAAGTAACATTATCATCATGGAGAATCCACCTGTGATAATAAGAGAGTTTCCAATATCAAGTAAAGAATATCCTTGCTTATAAGAGAAGAAGATTGATAGTCCAGCTGATCCAGTTATGTCCATGGTAGTGGGAAAAGAAGCCTGTTAATTGAACTGTAGCAGAAGAAAACAGTCAAATGACATCCATTAAGAATGGAGTAAAAGGGAACAAACTGAGAGGTTGAGAAAAATCAGTAAAATGTGTGGGATCATGAATACATACATTTCTTTTTCTGTCTATGGAGATTCTAAATCATTCAGGTCGTGGTGGTCCCAAAGATGGTGTTCAAAAGGCAACTGGACTTTCTTGTTTTTTTCTTAGAAAACATTTCACTTCTCATCCAAGAAGCTTCTTTAGTTCTAGGGGAAAAAAATCAAGAACATCCAGCTGCCTTCAGAAACATCTTTGGGGTTTCTTTCTCTGGGTCCTGGGAATTTGTTTTCTTTTTCTTTGAGGTGTGCTTCAGCGAAATATCTTTATTATGGTGTAGAGTCTGTTTCTCTTCTTAAAAGAAAGCATACTGGTTTCCAGTGGCTGAAGTGCCAGCTTCAAAGATGCCACTTTCATCTTGTCAAGAATATGCTCTGTCACTGAGCCATGGACCCTTCTGCTTTTACCAAGTTATTGGAAGATTTTGTGTCATCATTATGCCAAAAATTGGCACCTGAGCAAACCTCTGAGCAACCATTTGTGGAATCTTTTAGAATAGAATAGAATTTTTTTTTATTGGCCAAGTGTGATTGGACACACAAGGAATTTGTCTTGGTGCATATGCTCTCAGTATACATAAAAGAAAAGATATGTTCATCAAGGTACAACATTTACAACACAATTTTCCAAACATTAAGTCTGTTACCATAAGTTGTTAGCTTGGAAGGTGTAAGTATAATTGCAGCTTCATTTGAACTACAATTGTACGTATATTTCCTTCAAGGTAAGTTTGAATTCTAGACTGTGTTTTTTTTTGGTTTTTGTTTTTACAGAAAAATCTCAACCTTAAAAATGGTCCCAATGATGTCACTTTTAGTGTCACAACACAATATCAAGGAACATGTCGCTGTGAAGGCACCATTTATTTATGGAACTGGGATGACAAAGTCATTATTTCTGACATTGATGGCACCATCACAAGGTGAGTTTTTAGACAGACACAGAATGGCACATTTCTGTTCAGGGAATACTATGTTCTGCTCTTTCTGATAAGACAAACCAATAGTGATGTTTTTACTTTAAACTGAACAGCAAATATTAAAAGGTTGGCTATATCATGATTTGTGAAAGAGCAAACCCGAGCCCTACAGAAACAAACATTACAGGTTTCCTTTGAAGTGTCCTTTCTTTTTAGTGTGGTGGTGTCATGTATATACATTTCACTTAAGGATCTACTTAACTTAACTACTCCAAGCAACACAATGATGGCACAGTTCGTGCTTTACAACATATAAAAGCACTGGGCCATTGTCAAATATCAGATAAAGTGTGGATGCCAGCTATTTGCTTCTGTTATATGATACAAGAGTGACACAAAGAAGGAATTGTGGCTTTCTGCCAATCTGGCTGAAGAGATAGGAGAATGTCTTTTCCTGTTCTTTTATGTGCCAGACAGTGGCCATCTGCAATAAATACTTATCCTGACCACAGTATGGGTGAAATGTTGCAGGAGGTGCAGGTAGGTGTTTCTTGGTCTTTCACAGCACAGTGGTTGCAGTTCTTCTACATCCTCTTTATTTGGTCTGTTTATTTTTAGTATTAATTTTAGAGTGTTCTTTAATCATTCCTATGCATTCTTTTATTGCTGAAGTCAAAGATTGTTTGTCATGCTAAGCTGTAGTTTGTTTAAATGTGGCTTATTGAATTAAACACAACTGGCCAGTGGTGAAATTCAATTTTTTTACTACTGATTCTGTGGCTTGGTGGGCGTGGCAGGGGAAGAATACTGCATGGAGAAATAGAAATCTCCATTCTCACCCCACTTCAGGGGAAGGATAATGCAAAATCTCCATTCCCTCCCCACTCCTTGGGAAGGATATTGCAAAATCTTTATTCCCACACCATTCTGGGACCAGCCAGAGATGGTATTTGCCGGTTCTCTGAACTGCTCAAAATTTCCGCTACCGGTTCTCCAGAGCCTGTCAGAACTACTGGATTTCACCCCTGCAACTGGCTGAATTGACACGTTATGGTTTTTAAATGATAGTGGATAGGTTTATACAATATGCAACAAGAAAGCCCCCACCTCCCATGCCAAAATTTAGAATGACGTATGTGGGAAGTGTGAACCCAGTCAAGAATTGCTACTTTTTATAGTAAATTTAACAATGATTTTTAAAATCTACATTAACCTTAACTTTATCGTACTGCAATTATCCATGCCACCCAAATCTCAGGTTGTTTAATTGTAACTCTGTTTCTCAGCAGCACCCACTTTTTCATCCAAACCAAACATCAAGTTGCAAAATATAATTTCTTCTTCTTTTTTGTACACAACACCTTACATTTATCTTGTATTTTTTTCCCCTGTCACACAAATTTAAATATATCCTTCTGGATTGTTTAAATGGTGTATCAGTTGTCAAAACTGATGTTTTGCTTTGCCTGACTCAAAAACAACATGCTAGGCAAAACATTCGTTTTAATCACAGAAATTCTTCCCAGCAATAACAATTGTAGTTCACCTCACATTAACATATCTTTTCTAATTTCATTCTATGCCTTAACATAGTTATATTGAAGTAATATATAATCCGGTCCTCTTAATTCCTGGCAAATAGATAAGGAAGAAATGGAGGTAGTGACAGATTTTATTTTCCTGGGCTCCAAGATCACCACGGATGGGGACTGTAGCCAAGAAATTAAAAGACGCTTGCTCCTGGGGAGGAAAGCTATGGCAAATCTAGATAGCTTATTAAAAAGCATCCTGCCAACAAAAGTGCGTATAGTCAAGGCTATGGTTTTCCCAGTTGCAATGTATGGCTGTGAAAGTTGGACCATAAGGAAGGCTGAGCGCCAAAGAATGGAGGCCTTTGAACTCTGGTGCTGGAGAAGACTCCTGCGAATCCCTTAGACTGCAAGGCGAACAAACAAGTCAGTTCTAGAGGAAATCAACCCTGACTGCTCTTTAGAAGGCCAGATCCTGAAGATGAAACTGAAATACTTTGGCCACCTAATGAGAAAGAAGGACTTACTGGAGAAGAGCCTAATGCTGGGAAAGATTGAGGGCAAAAGAAGAATGGGACGACAGAAAACGAGGTGGCTGGATGGAGTCACCGAAGCACTAGGCGTGACCTTAAATGGACTCCAGAGGATAGGTAGAGGACAGGAAGGCCTGGAGGAACATTGTCCATGGGGTCGCGATGGGTCAGACACAACTTCGCAACTAACAACAAATACATAATCCATACTTGTCACATGATGATAAATATTTTTTCTCAATTTTAAAACCTTTTATTCATCAATTCTGCTTTACCTTGTATTTTCATATTTTTCATTGTTATCTTTAGCTTCTGTTTATTAATGTTAAATCCTACTAATGCATCAAATTCTGTTAGAAGTGCCATACTGAGAATAAGGAATAGATACAAACCCAGGTTGTGCCCTAAACACCTTTCTTGCTATTAGAACAAAAGAAACATTTGATGGGTGTGTAATAATAAGCCAACATAAATGGCTAACCTATTGTGATTATTAGAATTCTGTCAGGGGGAATGTAAAATAAAATCAACAGAAGAACTAGTGATAGAGGAATATATTTATCAATTTTTTTTATTTACAATTATTATAATATTTAAACTAGACGAAAGAATCCATGGTTCCGAACATTGTAGGACTGAGTTTGAAATATAACTTTGTACAAATGGGAACATGTAATTGCTAAAATGTATAAACATCTATTGAAATTTGAAAGTGAAAGAGTGTAAGATAAAGCGGCTCAAAATAACTGCTGCTTCTAATATATAATTTAGTCATGAAAGGATTTTGGAAATAATACCATTACCAAGTCAATAGGATCAAAATTAGAATATTTCCAAAACCTCCATTGTAAAGTGAAAATAATTGTTTGGAAAGGAAAAAAATAAATGATATTTCTGAATATATATTCCTGCATTGCTAGAGATCATTAAAGTAATTATGCTGACCAACAAGTATATTAATGTTAACTGCCAAACGTGTTTTCTGTATTCCACAAATACAGCTTGTTATTGTATATTTCTTCTTGGTTTCAAGTATCTTCTGTTTTTTCAGATCAGATACTTTAGGTCATATTTTGCCTACCCTTGGCAAGGACTGGACACATCAAGGCATTGCTAAATTGTATCACAAAGTGAGCCAGTAAGTATATTAATTATTCTGCAAAATGACCTCTTCTTCCTTTGTCAGTTTCCACTGCATATGTCCACTGCATATGAGTTGGCATCTATATATATAAAAGTGAAAACCACTCAGGTCGTAATCACGAAATCTCTAGAACTGTAAAGCCTACAAACTTGAAATTTGCCACGTATGTTCCTCTTGGCTTCTAGGTGCTCACTAAGAAAGGATTTTTTGAAATGACCATGCATTAGCATTTTCTATATTATTATAACACGCTCTGATGGTAATTAGTTAGACATTCTACTCCCTCTCTCATCTTGAAAATAACTCTGGAGAGAATGGGATAGCATAGGATAGGCTTCTGTGGGGCAAGGCTGAGGGAGAGAATGGGATAGGATAGGGGAAGATTCTGTGGAGCAAGGCTGAGGGAGAGGAGAGAGGAGAGCCCGATCATAACTACTCATTAATTTGCAAGCTGTAAGTGTCGATTTAGCAAGCCCAATCACATAGTTTTGTAGTGAAGCATGAGGATCCAGCTAGTATAAAAATAAATGCCAATTATTGAGCTGCAAATATTTCAAACATTGAGAACTGAGCGCCCATCCTTCAGATAGGCATTCAGATAGGATAGATAGGCAGCTTTGGAATGATAAATAGCATGGCTGTGTAACAACAGACAGCTCTTATTATTTTTGCCCTCTCCTGGAATAAAGCTTGGTTCTTAATTTTTTTATTATTTTTTTTTTGCAACAAACAAACAAAAAGAAAATACATTATTACACCCTTGTGCTATACATAAAAGGAAGATTTGGGTCTTCGGATATATCCTCATGATTGCCAAAATCCACGTTCTCGAGGTACAGGTACTGAAGCGTCCAATGTTCCAAGCGCAAAGTCCACAAATGGTTTCCAAGTCTTCCAGAAAATATCTTCTTTATACACACCACTTCTAATTTTAATATCACATGTCATTTTATCATTTAAAGCTAATTTCCACATTTCAGAATTCCACTCTTCTATTCTAAAAATCACATCTAGTTTCCAATATCTAGCTATTATAATTCTACCTATTATAATCATAATTCTAATCAATTCTTTTTCATATTTTGTTAATTCTATTTCCTTAATTACCAACAATAATATAGTTTCCACTCTCAATGTTATTACTTTCCCCATCATTTCAAATATCATTTTCTCCAATTGTTGCCAAAACTTTTAACCTTATCACAATTATACCACATATGTTCATAAGTCCCCAATTCCATCTCACATCTCCAACATTTTTACTAGTTTTTTATCCATTTGTGACAATCTTACTGAGTCAAATACCATTTCAAACAACTTTATAATTGTGCTCTTTAATCCTTATAGATAAAGTTCTCGTAATTCTACTCTTCCAATTCACATTCCAATCTGATTCTGGTATTTCAATATTAAGATCTTTTTCCCAATTTGTCCTCATCACTCTTTGTAATTTTTCATCAGAATTTATAATCTTATAAACCCTACTAACGAGTCCCTTTAGCCCAATTTCATCTTTCATAATCCGAGATACTAAATATTCAAATTCAGTTTCACATCTATTTATCGAATAATTTTCCTTTAGTTTTTTGTCCATTTTTCTATCTGTATTTTTCAAACCAACTTAACCCTAATTTTTCAATAATTTCTTTATTCCTCCTTTCATTTCCCATAACTTTTATCCAATCTTTAATAATTTCTATATTTTCCTCTTTAATCACTTCATTACGCTTTTATATTATTTTTAATCGCCAAATTCCAGTTGTCTCCCCAAAAGATTATATCCGAATTAAAATTTTAACAAATTTGTTCCACATTTTTACTTAATCCTTTAACCAATAACTTCTACTTACACATTTTAAATTTGCTTTATCTAAAACCACCTTGATCCAAATTTCTATATCCCTTAACTCTAAATCTCTCCAATAATTATCTTCACCTTTAAGTATTTTTACCACTATCCGGATACCATACGCACAGTAATAATTAAATAATTTGGGGATTCCTAATCCACCTTCCTTTTGATTTTGATACCACATTTTCTTCACTAATCTGGGTCTTTTGCCACCATTGCAAAATTTATCCAGTTTTTCTGATATCCTTCAATATCTTTCTCTGTCAGATTTAGTGGTAGCATCTCGAATAAAAAGTTGAACTTGGGCAGCAACATCATCTTACACATTGCAATTCTACCAAACCAAGACAACTTTAAAATTTTATATTTATCTATCTTCTTCTCAATTTCGTTAATCACCACATCATAATTAAGTTTTTCAATTCTTTAACCTTAAGTGAAAGCACTATACCCAAATATTTCAATGTGTTTTAATCCTTATCCCAAATTGCTCTTGCATATTCTCAGACTCATTACCATTACTATCCATCAATAATTCTGACTTTGACCAATTTACTTTCAATCCTGTCATTTCTTCAAATTCTATCAAATGCTTATATATCTTTTCAAATCTTTCTACATTTTTCAAAATAATTAAAGTATCATCCGATACAAATTTATCTTATACCCTTATATCCTTCTAATTCTTCATCTTTTCTATCATTTTGTCAATATTTCCATAGCCAATAAAAATAATGTTGGGGACAGGGACATCCTTGTCTCGTACCAGCTTCTAATTTTATCTCTTCAGTTAATATTCCATTCACCTTCACTCTTGCACTGCTCTTTTGGTACAATTTTGAAATAACATGTATAAACTTATTACCAAAGCCTAAAGCCTCCACAATTACTTTAATTGTTTCCCATTGTACAGAATCAAAAGCTTTAAAA
The DNA here is from genome assembly GCF_028640845.1 of Ahaetulla prasina. NCBI lineage: Eukaryota > Metazoa > Chordata > Lepidosauria > Squamata > Colubridae > Ahaetulla > Ahaetulla prasina. Next base: position 154,571,122 of record NC_080539.1, read on the forward strand.
ATATCCAATGATACTATACCAATTTTATCACCATTATATTCAGCTACATCTATAATATTTAATACTCTTCTAACAATATCACTCATGTATCTACCCTTCACAAAGCCTACTTGATTATAACTTATATATCTATCTATAAATCTATTTAATCTATTACTTATAATAGCAGTAAATATCTTTGCATCCTGATTAATTAAAGAAATGGGCCGATAGGACTCAATCCTTTCTAAATCTTTATCTGGTTTAGGAATTAGGATATCACCGTTCTATTCCATGACGAAGGTACTTCCCACCATGTAATATTCCATTGAATAATTTTTGCAGTCTTGGTATTATTAATTCTTTAAATTCTTTATAAAACTCAACAGGTAATCCATCCTCACCTGGAGCTTTCCCTAATTTTAATTTTTGTATTATTCCATTAATCTCATCTTGTGTTATATCTTCTTCCATCAATTCCTTATATGTTTGATCAATTTTCACCACATACTTTTCTAAATAGCTTTGCAATTTTCCCCGATTAATTGGTTTCTTTGAATATAGATTCTGAAAAAAGTTTCTAACCACTTCACATTTCTCTAATTTTTTATAACATCTTATACCTCTATCATCTATCAAAACTCCAATTTCTCTCTTCTCTTTTATCTTTCGCCATCTTTGCCAATAATTTAGAATTTCTATTACTAAATTCAAAAATTCCTATTTAAAATCTCAAATTTCTTTTACTAACTCTGTATCTTCTTCTATCATTTTATTTCTTAACATATTAAGCTCCTGAAGAATTTTTTTTCTTTAGTAAGCAAAAATTGATTTTCCAATTCTTTAATCTTATTTTTATCTCTTTCCATTTTAATTTTATAATTTTTATATTTCCTACTTGATAATTTGATACTCTCCCCTCTAAACACCGCTTTCATCGCATCCCAAACAATTTCAAATTTAACCTCCCCGTTATCATTTAATCTCCAACTTTCCTCCAATTTTTTAAGTATCCATTTTTTATCCTTTTCATTTTTATACAATTTCTCGTCATATCTCCAATAGCTTCTTTTTTTCTCAAAATTAAAATCTAAGTCCACCATAACTTCTGCATGATCAGAATCTTTAAAAATTCCCACATCTACCTTATCCACATTATTCAACAAATCTTTAGAAAGAAAAATATAATCAATTCTAGAATATGTATTATATATCTTAGAAAAAAAAGTGTATACTCTCTCAATTCCTTTAACCTCTCTCCACACATCAACCACGCCGTTTCGAAGCATCCACATATTTAAAATCCCCATTTTATTTGCTCCTCCACAGCGGTGGGATTAGTACTGTCTATTTTATCTCTGATTAAATTAAAATCCCCAGCCACAATTACTTTCCTACACTTTCATTCTCCAAAATTTTGTTATTTTTCAAGAAATTCTCTTTGTTTTCATTCGGTAAATATAAATTAACAAGTGTCACTTTTTCCTCATTAAGATTTCCAACAATTATTACATATCTTCCATCTTCATCCAAAATTACCTTATGTTTTCAAAGTACACCCTATCTGATATCAGTGTTGCAACTCCTCTAGCTTTTGAAGTTCCAAATGCTTTTCATATATTTGCATACCTTTTATATACATTCTATTTGAATCTTCAGATTTCTGATGGGTTTCTTGTAAAAATAAAATGTCTGGTGAATCCCTTTTAATCTTAAGCTCCAATCTTCTTCTTTTAATCTGATTCCCTGTACCCTTCACATTCCATGACATTATTTTTATAACTCCCATTTAAAATATAAATTTTTAATCCTATCCCGCATCTTCCTTTCTGTGCCCCCACCACCCGACATTAAACTACCATATAAACAACAATAAGAAAACAGAAAAAACAAAACAAACAAACAAACAATAAAATACAAACAATCTTCTTCCCCACATCCTCATCGGTTTCGCCTCTATAAAGAGAATGGGGAGAGGGACGTGCCAATGCCCGGCACTTCTTTCGGGCTGCCTATTTAAATTCATCACACAAAAAAAAAGATGGCGATGACCCGCATTCAGCTTCATATTTTCCAAGACTCTTATCTGCTTCTTCTCCTACTGTATCCTCACGACTCATCTTCTGTTCAACCAACACAGGTGATATTTCTTTCCTCTTTAACCCTTTAGAGTCTTGCCTCCAATAGCCCCTTTTTCTTCTTCTGAGATTGATGTTTCCACGTATGTTCCACCCATCTGAAGCATTTGATCTTTTATCTCCATTAAATCCTCCATCTCAATCAGTCCAAGCTCCGTAAATATAATAATGCATCTATATCTGGGGTGATTGTACGCATCCTTCCTTTATAAAAAAATTTCAATTGTTGTGGTGGCCTCCAATTGTATTTAATTCCATTATCTCTCAAAACTTTTGTAATTGGTTTTAAAAAAAATCTCCATGCCCTTTCTTCTCTTGATATATCCGGGAAGACTTGAATAGTCTTCCCTTCAAACTTCAAAGCATCTCCCAACTCTCTTAACTTGGCCATAACTTCCAACTTATCACCAAGATTTGCGAACCTGACAAGCACATTCCTGTTAGAACCATTTTGCCTTCTATATCCAATTCTAAAGACGCTTGCCAGGTCTGCTATTGTGAACGTAAGTTGCGTATCCAAATCATTAATCCATTTCAAAACCCGCTGTTTCAATTTATCTTCCCTTTCTTCCGAGATTCCTCTAATAACGAAATTATATTTCCTCATCTCTTCTTCCAAAAGACAAATTCTCTTATCTTGCTGCTCATTTTTATAAAATATTTTGCCAATTTGCCGATCTACTTTTGCCTCATGCACATGCAGCTGCTCCATTTCATCTTTAATCATTGTCATTTCCTCTTTTTGTTTAACAAAGTTATCATTCATATCTTGCTTTAAATTTTGCACTTCGGATGTCAGTTTAAATGTCAAATTATCTATACGCTCTGATAGTGCTGCTATTTTTTCCCCAATTTTATTTAAAGCTGCAGCAATTTGCTGCGTTTCTGAAAGTTGTTGAGTCATTTTGAAAAAAAAAAAACCAAAAAATTTCTCAAACTGGGATTCCAATTTTTCAAAGAGTCTTAGTGAAGATCAAAGGACAGCAGTCAAACCAATTTTACAGAGGGTCTTGATGAAGATCAAGGGACGACAATCTTTTAATTGAAGCGAAACGGCTTATTTGCACTCGTTAGTAGCTTATCAGTAACTTATGAGTCATATTCACTCCACAAAGAAACACAATTACCTCACAGCTTAATCAGCGCCATTTTTTCTCCACGTCGGCAGAGAAAAAAAAAAAACAAACCAGCTTGAACTTCAAAACAAAGTCCTTTTTTTGTTTTCTGTAATATAAACAAGCTATTAATTTCCTCTCAAAAGAAAAATAATTAAAAAAAAATTATCCACCTAATAAAAGCTTCTTCAGCCAGTCAGCCAGTCAGTCCAGCACAAAAGATCGATCTCTTCAATTAAAATTCTTCTCATTAGCAAATTCAGTCTTTGATATTCCTTAGCCTCAGCATTTAACACAGAACACGATAATTATAATAAGGAAAGCAAAAGACAGCAGTTTATTCCAAACTCATTGTATCTGCCAGTTCGGTCATCCCACGCAGTAAAAACTCCTTAATTCAAGCAGTTTCAGATGACCTACCAGTTTTAAATTCAGTCTGCTGGGCTATTAACACTTCCACTTCATGATTTATTAACTTTCATCCATAACGGTGCATTCCAAACAGCATTAATCCTCATAAATCTTCATTATTAAGCCCTGTGAAGTGAAGGAAAGGTCCTTACCCCACCACGGTCATGGCCACGCCCCATAAAGCTTGGTTCTTAAAGCCCATGAATGTGATCTTCCAGAAGTCATAGTGTAGCATATGGCAACTTTAAGACTTGTGGACGTCAATTCCCAGAATTCTTCAGCCAGCCATGCTGACTAGGAAATTCCCGGAAATTCCGGGAGTTGAAGTCCACAAGTCTTGAAGTTATTAAGTTAACATAAAAAGAAATATGTTTCATTGGCCCATTCAATTTGCCTAAGAGCCCATATTAATGCATATGCAGAACTCATGGCTGTGAACTGTGCTAAATTTTCTTCCTTATCTGTATACCTTTTGGGGTTTACAGGTAGTCCTGTATAGTAGCCATAATTGTAACTTGAATTTCCATTGCTAAACGAAGGGGTTGTTAAGTGAGTTGCGCTTATTTTAATGACCTTTTTGCATAAGGGGATGTTCAGCGAATTACTGCAGTGGTTAAATGAATCACATGGTGGTTAAGCAAATCTGGTTTCCCCCCTTAACTTTGCTTGTTGGAATCTGGTTGGGAAGGTCGCAGATGGCTATCATATGGCCCTAGGGTATTGCAAACATTGTAAATACATAGTGGTTGCCATATGCCCAAATTTTGATCATGTGACTATGGTGATCATAAATGCGAGGACTAATCAGTGTTGTAATGTCAGGCACAAATACCCAGGAGCATTAATTGAGTTCAAAGCACAGAAGAATTTATTATTGCTACGTCTAACATAAGAATCTAGTCAACTATTGGTCAAAGCTAAATTGGCATTAGATAAGAGTCAAGGGGACACGATGGCTCAGGGTCTAGGACGTCGAGCTTGTCGATCGAAAGGTCGGCAGGTCAGCGGTTCGAATCCCTAGTGCTGCCGTGTAACGGGGTGAGCTCCCGTTACTAGTCCCAGCTTCTGCCAACCTAGCAGTTTCAAAAGCACGTAAAAATGCAAGTAGAAAAAATAGGGACCATCTTTGGTGGGAAGGTAACAGCGTTCCGTGCGCCTTTGGCGTTGAGTCATGCTGGCCACATGACCACGGAGACGTCTTCGGACAGCGCTGGCTCTTCGGCTTTGAAACGGAGATGAGCACCGCCCCCTAGAGTCGACAACGACTAGCACGTATGTGCGAGGGGAATCTTTACCTTTACCTTAAGAGTCAGTGGAATTCATTGGGGTGGGCGTGGGGGCTGGAGTTGGCTACCTTGTGGAAATTCAGTGACTCCAAATGATGACACGTTTAATCTCACCTTCCAGTCCAGGATGCTCTTTCCCTACATGTTTGAATGATTGCTAAACGAATAAGTTGCAAGACGAGGACTATCGGTATATATCTATACTTATCCAAGGTTCTTGGGAAGAACTTGATGTGTAGGAAGCTAAACTGGCAGCTGTGATTTCATCTTGCTAATAATCCCCTGTAGGTTGCAAAAACAATTTCATAGAATAAGACATACTTATTCTTCCGTGCAGGACTGGCATAAAATTGAAATTTACTAGTAATTTTAATGGGGTTATTTATGGTTTTAATATGTATTTTAATTATTGAATATGTTTTTTAAATTGGTTTTTAATTGTATATTGTATGTTTTCATTGTGTTTTACTTGGCTGTAAACTGCCCTGAGTCCTTCGGGAGAAGGGCGGTATAGAAATTAAATTATTCTATTCTATTCTATTCATTAAATGTCTGATGATGACGGTCTGTTTTTTTTTTCTCTTTAAAACCACAGGAATGGATACAAGTTCCTGTACTGTTCAGCCCGTGCTATTGGGATGGCAGATATGACTCGAGGTTACTTGCATTGGGTGAATGAGCGGGGAACGGTGTTACCGCAAGGGCCTGTGTTGTTGAGTCCCAGCAGTTTGTTCTCAGCTTTTCACAGGTATCACAGCTCTTGGTTCTTGTAACCCTAAATGAGCGTATCTCAATCCTGGCCCTTTTAAGAGGTGTGGATATCATCTCCCAGAATTCCAGCTAAGGAATTCTGATAGTTGAAGCTCACACCTCTTAAAAGGGCCACAGCTGAGAAACACTGCTGTGAACAGGGTGTAGTTATTTCCATCCCTGAAATGATTCAGGGGTTAGACCAGGGTTGTCAAACGCACGTCGTCAGGGCGGCGTCACATGATGTATTGGGATTTTTCTCCCCCTTCGCTAAACTGGGCGTGGGTGTGGCCAACACGTGACGCATCCGTCCCATAGGCCGGGAGTTTGACAGCCCTCGGTTAGACCTATTATACAAGAAGATTAAGATTCAACAGTTACATACTGTTGCAAAGGTATCATTATACTTGTGTAGTGACCCACAAAATGTAGTAACAAAGTATATTGTTGTCCAGTAATACATGTTGTTGCGTTCAGTATTTATGGGTCAACTCTCGTGAAAGGTAATTATGAGATCCCAATGAAAAAGCAGTGAGATTTACATGTATGAATTTGGGACCTGTAATCAGTATTCACCTTAGGCTTATGCACAAAATTGCATTTTAATGGGAAATGTTTTAAAGAAGAGTATTTTCCCCACTAAATATGTTCTTAATCCACTTGCTTCTTGTTTGCATTGAATAAAAATAAGCTAAAATAAAAACATTTGATCTTTGTATTTCTAAAATATAGCAGATTGGAAAACTTTCTCTTTCTGATTTGATGTTGTCCATTGTTGAAGAAGGAAATCAGATAATCATAAAATAATTATAAGGCTGATATATTTATCAGTAAATTATACATTTTTTTTTGAAGACTGAAAGTTTATCCAAATGAACCACAGCTCTCACATTGCCAAAATCAGTAGGTTTATAGCAATACAATCGGCCTTTTCCATGTACGTAGAATGAGTCTTCGTGTTTAATTTAGCCCTATGGACCATAAAAAATTTCTGAAAACCTTGAGAGATTATTAGAAGTCTTCATCAATTGAAACTGTTCACATAGTTGAAAGAAATATACTGTGTACCATTTACGCATAAAGCATTATCATTTAATATTTCACCTTATTTTATTTATTTTTACCTAATTTTATTTTCTTCTTTTATTTCAGGGAAGTGATAGAGAAGAAGCCAGAGAAATTTAAAGTTCAGTGTTTAACAGACATAAAAAACTTATTTCATCCTAACACAGAACCTTTTTATGCTGCCTTTGGCAACAGGCCTGCAGTAAGTACCGATTGTGATGATAATTCCCGAAGAGTTCTTCCACAGAAGTATTGGCACTGCAGGATTCATTTTTCAGTTCAGAAGTATTCTCCAGATTCTGCTAAACTACAGCTCCTACCACCCCAGTTGGCAATGCTGGCTTGGGCCATTTGGACCTGTTCTTACCACCCCAGACCCCTGATCTGGTTCAGAAGGATGCCATCGTTGGTGGTATCAAAAGATACTAAGAGATATCAGTGCTACATATTGGAGTCCAGACAACCTATTTCCTCCAGGAATGCCCATTGAAACTGCAGTCTCCCAATGTTGCTGGATCCTGCAATCGTTTTTTGAGGAGGGATCAGACCATGTCCTCCAGAGTCAATAGAACCATCCCCTCTCTCAAGGATGAGTTCACCATTACGTAGATCCAACTATACCACCCCCTGGGAGACCTTGACCAACCAGAATGGACATCGATCTGAAACACAGGTGGCCATACTTACACCACCACCCTCAAAAAAACCCTGTCCCTTATCTCAGGACTAACAGGTTCAAATACTTCTTAGATAATGTAACTAGACTGTGCCTCAATCACCTGCAAAGGACTTGCATGACTGACCTCCAGCTCAAAGTGGATCAGACTCAATAGATAATGAGAATAGCCCTCAATGACCTTATATGTATTTTACTGGTCCCCACTGGTCCCTCCCTGCCTAGGTGTAATTGAATCAGCTTAGATCTGCAGATGGGCAATCAGTAGACAGCAGAGAAATACATACACTGCTCTTATCTTCTCAAGATAATCCTTAACAAAGGTATTTTATCTGTGCTCAGATACACTCTTCTATACTGCTTCCATTCCCTAGGCAGCCAGATCAAGTATTCACTGAATGTGTCAGGATTCCAAGTAACACCCCCAATGAAAGACGAGTCCAAGGCTTGAGGTTCCTCAAAGTTCCATTTTATTAGAGATGTCATATTGGCACATCTGGGAAAACCCGAATCTGAAAGCTTCTGGGTTTTCCCCACCCAAAGGAAAGTCAAAGTCCCTTCCCCTGCACCCACATGACCATCAAATGATCCAATCAATCCACCATCCCAACTGGAGATGTCTCCCAGTCACACCACTCTAGGTGCAGGCTGAATGTCCTTGACTCCTAGAGAAAAGAATGTTATTATGGCTATATATCTTTACCACTCCATGCTATCCCCTCTCCCAGTTTCCCACAGCACCAAGTGTGGCAGCCCTGAAGATCCAAAGAAAAAGATGGCGTCCAGGGTTGACAGAATGTTTATGAAACTCTGCCGCTTGTTTTTAATGGTGATAATGACCAGGAAATAAAAAAAAATGTTGGAAAACAACGGTGGCAAATCATTTATGTGTTATTGCTGTGAAAACTACTCTCTCAGAAGTTCAGATCAACTTTAAGGAATCAGTTCTTGGGATATATATTTTATAACTTAAATTTTATGAAGTGCCTCCATTATATACACCTAAAACTTTCTGGGTTATTTTATTGAGATTCATATATTTTGGTTCTTTTATCCAGGATGTGTACTCATACAAGCAAGTTGGAGTTTCACTAAACAGAATATTCACTGTTAATCCAAAAGGAGAACTAATTCAAGAACATGCTAAAACTAACATTTCATCGTGAGTATCTTTCTGTTGCTTATATAATTCTGATTTTCCTCCTCAAGTCCCTGATGCTGGAAATTATAACAGGAATTAAATGAATTGACTGGAAATAAAAATTCAGTGATATGATGCGTATTCCTAAACATTCATTTTGGTTGTGTAGAGATTAACATCAAAGAGTAGGATTCAACATTTTCTTTATTTAAACAGTCTCTTTGTTAAAGGACATACACTTTTGGTTTTAAAATATACTTGCGGTGATTTAAAAATGCTCTCTTAAGATTTCAATAAGGGGAGGTTATTTGTGCATACAACAAAATAATCAAGTAATCATTTCTAAAAAAGTGACTGAGTCCTGTTGTAGGTATAACCCATTAACAACTTTTCTCCTTTCCAAACCTTTGTTTTTGGCTGTCTCATAAGCTGTCTGTTTGTCTACTAAGTGGTTATGTTTGATAGGTTTTCTGAAGTTGAAATTCAGGCGGGAAAAATATTTGGAAGTGGCTATAGAGCGAAATGTAACACTTTGCTACAAATGGAGTTTTCCAGGGGTTAATTAATTTGATTAGGAAAAATGAGATCTTGTTGCTTTCACCTGGATCTCTACCCTGCTGTTTCTAATCTTCTGTTGTGTCTTGCCCACTCTCACAGCAGCCGGGGCCTTCTTATCTGCTCCCGAACACGGAGGAATGTATGCCTCCCGGCCCCAGTCCTGGCTCCATGCCCAGACAAGCTGAAGAGGAGGGGGCACCTCCCGTTCCCAGCCCTAGCTCCATGCCCAAGCAGGCTGCAGAGGAGGGAGCACCCCCCGGCCCCAGCCCTGGCTCCATGCCCAGGCAAACGGAGCAGCTAGACCCCTCCCCCTCCTCCACAGCATGTGAGCCTGAGGAAAGTTTATTTCCAACAGCTGCTGATTGGAGTGACCCTCGCATCAGAAGACTGGATAGGCGGAGGCAACAGAAGGAAGGGAGGGGCAGGCCTTAATGAGTGCTGAGTCATGGAGCCACACCCCATGGCCTATATAAAGGATCTGCTTTCTGGCAGTCTCTGAGTCAGGCAAAGTCGAACTTATCTTGCTGAAGTCACTTTCTGGTCTCCTGCCTGCTCTGAGGACTTTGCTAGGACTTTGGGCAGAGCTGCAGAGGCAAGCCTGATTCGGATTTCCCTGACCCGGCCGTCAGCGGAGGAGTGGGACACAACATCTTTGAAATCCAAAGATCAGGATAATTTCAGTTTGGCCATTGAAAGCCTTACTTTTAAAAACACCTCACATGTTCACCATTTCTAAAAGCTGCAGGAGATGCCTTTGTAGCTTTTGTTTTTACTTCAGTGGGTTTTGTAAATCTGTTTTGGCTTATTTTCTTACATATTTCTTAAATATTTTCTTACAAGTCTTTTGCTGCAAGACTGACTGTGGTTTACAAATCTTCAAGCAGCATCCCAACTCTACTCTTCCTAGCAGTGTTTTAGAAAATCGCACCTCAACGCCTAACATTCAGAAATAAGTTAAAAGGCTGTAGGGATGTTATGTTTTTCTGATTATTTTGCCTGAGTTGTGTTCATGCAATTCACGACATCAGTAATATAGTGAATAATGTTTTGATTTTCACCTTTTTACTGTTTTATAAGCGGTCCAAAGTTGCCTTATTGGTGAGAAGGGCAGCGTAGAAATTAAACAAATAAATAAAATAGTTCAGATAATATCTCAGATGTTTCTCTCTCTTTCTCCTCCACCCCTGCACTCCCCCCTCTCCTCCCTCACAGGTATGTAAGACTTTGCGAAGTGGTGGATCATGTATTTCCCTTGCTGAAAAGAAGGCATTCTTCAGATTTCCCCTGTTCTGACACCTACAGTCAGTTCACATACTGGAGGGAGCCACTGCCACCTTTTGAAAATCAAGATATTCATTCTAGTTTGCCAGAACTCTTTTGAAACATCTTGGCGGCATCTCAACATCTCAGCTCTTCTGTGCTTCAGTTGTTCAACTGGATTTTGCGCCTCAAACAAAATTTGGGATGCAGTGGTTTAAAAAAAAAAACCAGTTCAGAAATTACCTTTGTTCTTTAAAAGCATTTCTGAAGGTTGTCCATCCAGCTCTTCACCAGCATAATGCTTAAGAGGTACCCAATGCCATGCATTCTTTTGAAAGGGACAGTTCCGGATGCCGTGGTAGTGGGTATCTCAAAGTCCTCTATGGTCTTCAGTGTTTCCATGTGAGCTTTGAAAGCACAGTGATGTGCTTGCCTCTTGAAGCACTACTGGAGCCATTCCATCCCCTACTTCTCAGGTAGAGGAAGAGGAAACAACTCTAAGCCTCCGAGGTGTAACACGTACATTTTCTATACTCCCCCCCCCCAAAAAAAAACCCAGTCATTAACAAAATACATTGAGATCAAGTGAGCAAAATTCAGTCGATCGATAAGCTTAACACAGCATGGCTGTGATCACTAGCACTGTACTAGTTTTGTATTGATAGGGGTATGATTCTAACCTCCAATTCCGTCAGTATGTTCCATTGCCAAATTGTTCTTTCAATTTCATTGTTACGATGAAAATCTCTTTTATTTATGGAATTGAATGCACTTCGATTATCATTTTCATGCGACTAGTCGGCTCTACTAAGTTTAGGCCCTATTTTACCAAACGAAACCTTGAGCCTGCTACCATTACTGTATGCTGTGTTTCATCTTAATCTTGCTGGAAGGTTTGGGCCCTCCAGAGGTCCTACAGTGCAATATTTTTATGGTCATAGCTACGAGTTCACTACTATGACATATACGCTTTTCAAATAGTGTGTCTTAGAAGGATACTTGGCAGCGGAGTCCTCTGCCTTTCCTGGTTTCTTTTCCATGAAGAGCGATGCCATTTAAGTAGAAGTGCGCTCTTCCCATCTATCATAATAATACGTAAAGGTTTCTGCTTCCAATTGCAAAGGAAAACATGTCTGGAAGTATTTTTAGTGAACTTTCTTGAATTGCTTCGTTGCTGGTTCAGCATATTTTATTTGCACTATGTGAATTAGATGTGAGGTGTGAAGGAGTTGGCTGATTTTAAATCCTCTGAAGATTCCTCTCGGTATTTTTCTTTTATCACACAATTTTGAGATTAATATGATTTGGGGTGTCCTTCATTATAGACAGCCTTTACTTGATAGTTTTTCCTTTACATTTCGTTTTTTTCTTGATACCTTTAGGAGACATTATCTTCCTTTTATTTTTTGTTACGTTTGACTGTCTTGAGATTCAATATTATAATGAATATTTTAGATTGTTTTTGAGAGAAGCTGCTTTTTACAAGTTGCTGGCCTTCTTTAAAATGCAGATTTCCATTGTTTATACTGAATATCAAATTATCTTTTTAAAAAAGAAAATCCTTGCTTTTATTAAACTATTTCCTTTTAATATTTATTGGAAGGTTGCTAGGTAATCTGTTTATATAAAGACAACAGGCCTGAGGCCTGTAAGTCTTTTTTAAAAGTTAAGAGACTGGGCAAAATTAATGCTGTTGAGATGGTTAGAACTTATGTTAAAATATATTTCTCACTGTGTTGAAATTTAATTCCAGTATTTTTCTCTTGCTGATCTCCGAGTAAATAATACCCCTCAGAAGAAATTGTTTGGAATCCTTGAATTTTGATATACCTCACCTGCCATTATATACATTCTGCTTGTTTTAAAAGGGAACTTAGAATTCTGTCTATTTGTGTTTTCATAACTGCACTCTAGTAGCTCCCAAATATTGTGGCCAAATCCAGCTAAAGTTAATTATAATAAAGTTAAATTAGTTTCACTAACTTGAGCTAGATGTTTTTCCCCATAAATAATTACTTGGAAGTCCCAATAAAGTCATTTGGCCTAACTTCTGAAAAAAATAATAATAATGGATTGCTGTGTTAGTAACTTCTGCCTTTAACTGGATTTAGGATCCAAAGCTGCAAGCCAATTTTAAGCAAAGAAATTTGTTTGCCATTAAATCAGTGGGGCTTTTTCCACTGATAGTGAAAATTACATTCAGTATCATAGCTTGGCACTCTTTACATTTAATGAATTAATTTCACACTGGGTCTTATAGTGCACATTCTGCCAAATATTTATCCCCTTAGCTTTATGCTGCAAATGATACAACTACTCAGAAATAAGCTTCATCAGTACAGTTGGATTTCATCGTCTGTTAACTGTGTCTAAAATTTGCCATTTTAACCCTGTAAGACAGCCTACATGATTAAATCGTACGTTGTAGATTCTGTTCTCAACTTACAATCTTTGGAATGAAGATCGATTCAAATCAGGATTGTTGGTGACTATAGCCAGGGCCCAGCTAAAAATTGGTTTTAGGTTCCCATTTAATTCCTTCTGTGCTGTTAACTTTTTTGTGAATACACAACCCTTTCTGAAGCAGTATCACTGCTTCCTTTGATTACTGTTCTTGGCAGTCCAAAGCCGCATTTGTAAAATAATTTAAAATAAATACAAAGGCCAAAGGAGCATATAAAACCAAAACTGCTCAAGCCCCCAAGTCACTTTGCTTGACAGGGAAGGAGAAATGGGGTTTAGATTTGAATCCATTTCTCTCCTTCAAACTCTGTGGTTCAGCTTTTTGAAAAAAAAACTCCCGTCTCTAAAGCCCAAGCGATTTAAAATTAAAGGGGAATTACGTGTGCACAGCCAAATTTCTACATGATGTTTTGCTTCAGCAGGCATACAAGCATGCTCTTTTGTATTCCAATAGATGAATTAGGGCAGTGGGCCCCAACCTTTTGGCCGCCAGGGACCGGTGGTGTGGAGAGAGATATTTCCACGGACCGGAGGGAGCGTGGCTTCGCATGCTGCCCACATTCTGTGGATGGGGCTTTGCCCAGTTTCTGGCATGCAGTGACTTGATGCCGGTCCATGGACTGGGGGTGTTGGGGACCCCTGAATTAGGGTATTGATATCTGTAAGAAGATAAAACATCTCTAACGTCTGTTGCTTTCAATTGCAAAAAGCAACAACGAAAACCAGGACTAAATATTATGTCTCCAGTCTAAATTTATGATGAAGATCCAGTAAATCAATTGAAAGTAATTTGCAGTGGCAATTCTTATCAGCAGGTAGTTGATAAAGATGGAGTTGGATGCATAGGACTAGACCAGTGGCCCTCAACCTTTGGGTTCCATGGAGAGAGGTTTTTCCGTGGACTGGAGGGGGCGTGGTTTCATGTACTACCTGCATCCTGTGGATGGGGCTTTACTTGTTTGTGCGGCTTGGTTATTGGCATGACGCGGACTGGTGCAGGTCTATGGATCGGGGATTGGGGACCCCTGAACAAGATCACACATTCCATTTCATTCCCTTGAATGGGATTTTGTCATTTTCCTTGTCTTTGTCAATCTTATATGTTTTAAGTAGTACAATTGGACACCATCATACCTTGCTGGGATTAGTTAAGTGTCGTCGTCCACCCGTGTCCCCCGAATTATTTTTGAATGTACATTGATTCCTATAAATGGGCAATATCACGGGTACATAAAGAAATACAGGTACTGATCCAAAACCAGCATAATTTTAAGGTCTTTAATGTTCCCAAATTACTAGTTGAACAACATGAAATCTACTTCTCAGGTCCAAGAACACGATTATGGATTTAGCAACATTTGATAACCCAAAAGTCTAGCATGGGGAACAGAAAGCCATGGAAAAACCTGTTTCGATATTATCACTTTTGGGGCATGTATCTTTTATTGCAGAATGCTTCTCTTGCTTATTCCTCTTTCTTACGCACATTGCAGCCAGGATATGTGATTTGCCATTTTGAATTTGTATTTGATTTCTCAGAACAAAACGTGCACGATCCAGCTAAGGTTAAGCAGTAGTGTTGCATAGCGCTTTGGATCTTGCTTTGGTGCCGCTGTTTTACAGTCGCGGGCAGATGTTCTGCCTCCTGTTTTGCTCTGAACACATTTCGGGGGTATTGAATCTAAAACTCTGCCCAGTCCTATTAAACAGGTTTCATTCCCATTGACTTAAATTACAAGAACACGGCTAGAAATCAGTGGAATTTACTACTTGGTACGTGCAGTTTGTTTCTTATTCTAGTTTTTAAAGGATGAAAATGCTGCCTTATAAACGGGCTTCGTTTTAAGGAATTGTTCATAAACCAACAGTAAATATTTTTCAGGAATTCGACTGTGTCACCAAGGCTAAACTGAGAATCCTTGGGTGGGTCTGTTGTGATCGCCCCACACGTAACTCTACTGTGTTAATACTTGAGGCAAACTCTGGATTTCCATAAGAAGATGTGAATCCACTTGAGAAACCTTGGCAACCTTATTTTGTTCTTGTTTGCTGATTTTAATGTGCCTGGCATCAAATTTATTTTTTTAAAACTTGCCTAAGCTTTATTAGAAATGCTGTTGTGGTGTTGAATGTAGTTCCTGAGAGGATTTCAAATGATATTTATGGCATTGGTTGGGGAGGAATATTTTATAAAGCATTTTCAAGCTTTATTGTTAAAACTTACAATTAGTTGCAGATATGATTTCTAAATAGTTTTTAATTTGGCCAGGTAGTTCTGCATACATTAAAATGGCATGGATGAATTTGCACAATAAACATAGAATGGATGAATTAATTCTTTCTGTGAAAGAAAAAAAAACCAAGACCCTCTTTATTTCTGGTGTATTGATGGTTTTCTGTTACAGAAAATATACCTTTTTCTAAATGGAAAGCCAATATATGCTCTGTTTATACTGTCTCCTATATCTTAAAGTAGAATATGCAAGGTGGATCCCTGTTTATTTTGATACATTTTATGGCTATTCAGTTCGATATGTTGAAATTCAAATAATGGTGATGGGAATTTGAGGGCAAGTGGGAGAATTATTAAGGGATGTATTTGGGGAAAGTATTTTCTCTGTACATATATGCAGTAGTGCTGTTACTCTATAAAAAAAGATAATTTCATTTTGATGGTCAACAAAATGCAAATAAATATATTGTAATAAATTCAATCCATTGTGTGGCGCGTGATTTCAAAAGATGCACACTGAACAAATTTCAGCCCAAGCTAAGCTCTTTAGAATGTTTCTGGAGGTCGGGAGGAAAGTTTAAGCACAGCATATTAGAGATGAAAATTCCCGAGGGAAATGGAGACTCACAGGATTTCAAAGGTAGCTTCACTGAGAAACAGGATGTTTCCAAGCAGTGGCACCTACATTACAGACAAATCTTCTGCCAGCAATCCAAATGACTCAAATCACTTCTGACAGTTAGAAAAACCTTAAGAGGGAGGATGTTCCATAGGGTACAGTCATCAATACATCCATTAGGAATTCTGTTTGTAGTAATTTACGAAAATTTTGGATAGTTTTAAGGATTATTGTTTCATTACATATGTACTTATGTCTTAATTGTACACCACCAAGAGTCCATGTAGAGTGTGATTGTTGATAAATACAATAAATAAATGCAATTTCTGACTAAAAAAAAAAAGTCCCTGAGCCACCGATAGTCTTCAGTAACCGCCTTTAGGGTTGCGTGGTAGCTCTAGCTGGCTTGGGTCCCCAGCTTAAGTTTCCTTTTTTGAGCATTATGCCTGTGAGAAAGAAAAAACTGGAAATAAATATCAGAAGAAGGAACACAGTGTTGATTTTATTGCCCACCTAATGTAGAGGGTCCAGCAAAGTGGGCATGAAAAACTCCTTTTCGGGGTTGACCCCACTGCATTCTTGGTTCACTTCTCTGGTAGAGGAATCCTGAAGCAACTTGATTTTTTTGGTGCTTCTTCTTATATCAACCTTCCCCCGTTCCAAGGGAGGGTGGGAGGGGGAAGAGGGACCTGCCTCTTTGGTCTTTTCTATTGCAGAAACAGGTACAATATTAATGGAATGCTTTGACTACATCCTCAGTGCCTCTTTATCCAAGCAGCTTTTAGCAGAACAATTGATCGGTTAAGTTAACACAGGCAACAGCAACAACAACAATAAAAGCAGGGAGGGGGGGATTCCTCTTAATTCACTGGCAGCATAACGGAGAAGGATGAAGGAATGGGAGTGGCAGGAGCTGTCTGAAGTTCTCCA
The DNA here is from genome assembly GCF_028640845.1 of Ahaetulla prasina. Classification (NCBI taxonomy): domain Eukaryota; kingdom Metazoa; phylum Chordata; class Lepidosauria; order Squamata; family Colubridae; genus Ahaetulla; species Ahaetulla prasina. The sequence goes on from NC_080539.1 coordinate 154,587,746, forward strand.
AGAACTGAGGTCAAGGTGTTTTAAAAGTCAGCTCCATGTTGTTGACAAGAACCTATTTATTAATTCAGGAAATCCATTTTCTCTGGCTATGATCAAGGCTTGCAAGCAAGCCTTTTCAGTTAAGTAGTATTTTCTAAATGCAACCTGTCTTTTGCCTTTTGTCTGCCAGAACCTTCAAAAAGGGAAATATTATTTTCTTTGGTGATCAAAAAAGAAAGTAAAAGGATTATAACAGTTCAAGTTTTTTTGTTTTTTTAAAATATCCTTTCCCTTTCCAGGCTGCTAGAAAGAACTTTGAAAGCTGAGATAGTATCGGATTGGGTTAGCTCAATATTCCAATTCTGAGAGCCAATTTAGTGTTGTGGATAAGACATCGAGGCTGGAAACTAGGAGACAGTGAGTTCTAGTTTTGCCTTAGATGTGAAGCCAGCAGGGTGACCTTCAGATAGTTGCTTTCTCTCAGTCCTAGGAAGGAGGCAACAGCAAATCACTTCTGAAAAACTTTGCTAAGGATAAAAGTCAATACAAGCGAAAGAAAAAAGGGCAAGGAAAGAGAACAGAATAGAATAGAATAGAATAGAATAGAATAGAATAGAATAGAATAGAATAGAATAGAATAGAATGCTGTGTCAGTCAAAATGCTTTGCTACCTCTGCACTCATATGATCCAATTTAGGGGCTTGACAACCAACATGTATTTATAATGCTTGTGGCATCCTGGGTTCACGTGATCATCATTTGTGACCTTCTTTTGTGTCCCTGATTATAGAATTCTTTATTGGGCAAGTGTGATTGGACACACACAAGGAATTTGTCTCTGGGGCATAAGCTCTCAGTGTACATACAAGCAACAAGTGATAATCAGAATCATAAAATACAAACGTCATAAATCATAGCTACAATACTCAGTGATAGTCATAGGATACTAAAGCGATCAACATAAATGATATTAGGATACTAGTAGGATTACAGCTTCCAGAATTCCCAGACCAGATTGGGAAAGGCTTGTTTTCAACGTGCTTTATATATATATATATATATATATATATATATTACAAAAGACGTACCGTAATCATCTACGTTGTCAAGTTTCATAGCTTTTCAAAACAATGCAGATGGACAGGCTTTGTAGTAGCTCAGAAAAACTGGGTGCCATTCATTGCCTAAGCACAGTTAACTTGCCAGGGGAAAAAAACAATGAAAGTGTAAAATAGAATAGCCATCGAATCAAATAAACTCTGGCCAACAGGATGACTTAATTTGACTGCTTATGAACTTTACGTCATGCTAATCCAAGATTTTCCGTTGCCAAGTAAGTAAAAATCTGAAAAGAGATTTGAGTCAGCCAGGCTTCATTACTTGTTTGGCCATGATATTTGCTCCATTTGCCAGCTGTTCCTGTGACTTGGCTCCCAAGGTTTTAGAAATCCCACAGCCTGTCATTTCTAAAAACAGATATAGCACTTCATTCATCCCAATTGTATGTAGGTGAGAGGAAAGTACTTTCAATTCTTCAATCTTTCAGAACTGCTGTATTGGTTTCTCTAGCCAAGTAGGAAGAATAAAAAGGGGCGTTTTAGACAACTACAACAACATCTGCATCCAAAGTGTGAGAGACGGTTACTTCTGTGAGACAAAAGGGGATCATCAATCACATGAGCCTGGAGTTAAAACCATCTGGTTTCTTTGCAACACCACCAGGTGTTAGCAGTGCAGAGACAGACTTCTTGTGTTACAACACTGGCTCAAAGCAACAAGTATGTGGCAGGCAGAGCAATGCGGAGTGGGAAATACCATTAGCTGTTGGGTGTCCATACCTATGTGGGAATGTAAGACCTGTTCTTTTTCAGTGTGTTAAACTATAGAAAGTCACAATTCCTTGTTAATATGAATAGATCAGTGGTGAAATCCAATTTTTTTTACTACTGGTTCTGTGGGTGTGGCTTGGTGGGCGTGGCAGGGGAAGGATCCTGCAAGATCTCCATTCCCTTCCCACTCCTGGGAGAAGGATATTGCAAAATCTCCATTCCCACCCCACTCTGGGGCCAGCCAGATGTGGTATTTGCCAGTTTTCTGAACTGCTCAAAATTTCCATTACCGGTTCTCCAGAACCTATCAGAACTTGCTGGATTTCACCCCTAGAATAGATCCAAGTAAAGAGATCTAGCGTTAGAATATGGGTTCCAGGCAACAAATGGGAAGTTTCCTAAAGCTGATAGTTCACAATACTAAGTTGATACTATCAAGAGATAGAATATTTGTAGTTCCAGGTTGAACTGTGAGGTCCTTAGTGGTCTCTGAGCTTGGTTGTTTTCTTGCAGATGTTTCATCATCCAACTAAGTAACTTCATCAGGGCTAGAAGGGAGGGGAGATTTGCTTTTATTTATTTTAATAATGGTGGCTTGCTCTATCAATGTTAGTGGAAGTCTTCTTGGTTCGCCCAATTTCAATGGATTCTGGGTGGTGTACAAAACTAGAAAAAATATACAAACAGCTAAAATTGTTAAAGCAGACAGATAGCCTAGACTAAAATGATCTAATAAATATTTTACTGTAGTAGGATTAAAAAAAAATAACCCTGGAATTGGCATGTTTCTTCAACACTGCAGGTTAGTTACTTCCAGGGGTGAAATTCAGCAGGTTCTGACAGGTTCTGGAGATCCGATAGTGGAAAGTTTGAGTAGTTTGGAGAACCGGCAAATACCACTTGTGGCTGGCCCCAGGGTGGGTGGAATGGAAATTTTGCAATATCTTTCCACTGGAGTGGGGTGGGAATGGAGATTTTGCAGTATCCCTCCCCTGCCACGCCCACCAAGCCACACCCACAGAACTGGTAGTAAAAAAAATTGAATTTTACCGCTGGTTACTTCCCAATCTGTGAAAGCATTTCTATATCATGGAACAGAATCTTCAACTGAAGAAGGTTTTTACATAAGAACATTTGTAAGACTCTGCCTATTTCAGACCTGTTTCAGAGGAATATGTGTAAAGACCTCTCTGCTATTGAGTAAGTCTGGGCAACAATCCCTATTCAAAAGATAAAAGGAGAATTGAGGTCTAGGTGTATGTCTTCCATCTATTAGCTACACCTTAAAGCAGCTGCTTTTTCCTGGGCTCATGTTTTAAGGAGACCACAGCCTACCACCCTTTCAGAGAGAAACCCCATCAAGTTTAGATGTCTATGGAGATTCTCAGTCATCCAGCACCAAAAGTGCTTTTTTCAAGAGGCAACTCAGTTGCCTCTTGAAAAAAACACCTTTGGGACCATCATTTTTTAGGATTTTCTGCAAGTCTGAAAAATAAAAGCCCCTGTTTAAGAGTCACACTGTCCTTAATCTGCAGACTCCTTGAAGTACCAGCATTTCTCAGACTTATGAAGAATCTGAAAGCTCTTCAGCTGTTTTTTATTAATGAGTGGGGAGGTATAAAACTTGCACCTACACAAGCATCCAGAACCCTTATCCTGAATCATTTCTAAAGCACAGACAGACCTCGACATTTCTGTAGAAAACGATATGTTTCTCTCCTTATAGCTATCAAAAACATAGAAACTCCATCCTTCACTGCAACTGGATGCTCTCTTCATTGTTGAGAAGATGGCACTGTGCCACTGACACTTGCAATAAAATGTTACAGTCAAAAGCACAGAAATGTGCAAGAGAATATATTGAGGGCCGGGATAGCTCAGGCAATATAGAAGCCTGTTATTAGAACACAAAGCCTGCAATTACTGCAGGTTCGAGCCCGGCCCAAGGTTGACTTAGCCTTCCACCCTTTATAAGGTAGGTAAAATGAGGACCCAGATTGTTGGGGGGGCAATAAGTTGACTTTGTAAAAAATATATACAAATAGAATGAGACTATTGCCTTATACATTGTAAGCCGCCCTGAGTCTTCGGAGAAGGGCGGGGTATAAATGTGAACAAAAAAATTTTTTTTTTGCTTTGGTCTAATTTTGTACTGGATTGCTATTATTAGCATATTCAACCAACATTTCCTGAATCGGTTTACTCGTTGTTTCCTGTTGTTTTTACATCTTCAAAAATCAACAGCATAATTTTCATTTCTACAGCATAATAATTTGGCTGAAAAGAATAACAGAACAACAGAGTTGGAAGGGACCTTGAAAGTCTTCTAGTCCAACCTCTTCCTCAAGCAGAAGGCCCTATACCAGGGGAGTCAAACTTGCATTATCACGTCATCATGTGACGTATCGGGATTTTGTTCCCGGTTGCTAAACCAGGCGTGGGCGTGGCCAGTGTATGACGCATCCGGCCCACGGGCCAGGAGTTTGACAGCCCTGCCCTATTCCATTTCAGACGAATGGTTGTCCAATCTCTTTTTATAAACCTGTGAAAAATAATTAACGATTGTTGATAAGAAAAACAAAAAAGTTTGGATCCTGGATGCTGCAGTATTTCTTGAGAGTGGAATAGAAGAGAAAGAACTGCAAAATAAAATCACAAAATACAAAGACCTGCAAATAGAAGGAGAACGACTGTGGCAAAAGAAAGCAAAGTCAGTACCAATAGTAGGTGCCTTGGGTACAGTTCCAAAATACCCCTTGAACACCACCTGCATTGATGAAATAACCATCAGTCGGGTCCAAAAGGCAGCTTTATTTTGAACAGCTTACACTCTCAAGGAAACCTTTAGCACTATCAGAGACCAACATCTGCCTATCTCAGGTCCTTGGGAAAGATTTGATAGGTGGATAAAAGTGCCACATCAGGTCTAAACATCTGGTGGACTGCAGCCATCCATAATAATACAGTAATTAACCAGTGGAACAGCTTGCCATCAGAAGCTGTAGGCGCTTCATCACTGGAGGTTTTTAAGAAGAGACTGGGCATCTACTTGTTTAAAATGGTATAGGGTATCCTGTTTGAGCAGGGGGTTGAACTAGTCGATTTCCAAGATCCCGTCCAGCTCTATTGATTGATTAATTTGCTGAGTAAATCTCAGAAGCAATGGCCATTAAAGAATCTCAAGATTTCAAATCAAGGGGAAACTGATTTGAAGTGATCAACAAATAATTTAAAACAAGCAGCAGATATTTCCTTCTGCCTCCCTTCCCTTTTGTATTTTTATTGTAGTTATACTGTGAGCTGTCCAGAGTTGGGTGGCACCTAAACTGAATACATTAAATTAAATTAAAGTATTTCCGTATCACTAATTTTAAGCTGGATGGGAACATTTTCATGTATGTTAGAAGTAGAACTATTTATTTGTGGATTTCATTTAACCACTAGGTGCTGCTATGTAACTCATGCTGAAAGCTGCAGCATTTCTCTTCTCTGTTTCAGCCATCCTCCCAAGGTTGCATCATTTTTTACACCTTCCATTTGTCTTTTTCAAGACCGTTGGTCCAATCTTCTTTTGACAATGATTTTTCAGGGCAATGTAAACAAAAGGTAAACTAAGAAAAAAATCATTTGTGTAAGGAGTCTCACAGCCCAGTAATAATCTAACTAAGTGACTTTAGGGAGAGTTTTACAGTTTTCAATTTCAATTCAGAATAAAGCTGGAAGGGACTTTGGAGGTCTTCTAGTCCAACCCCCTGATCAAGCAGGAGACCCTATACCATTTCATAAAAGTGGCCACCCAGTCTCTTCTTAAAACCCTCCAGTGATGTAGCACCCACAACTTCTGAAGGTAAGCTGTTCCACTGGCTAATTGTTTTCACTGTTAGGAAATGTCTCCTTAATTCCAGGTTGCTTCTGTCCTTTAGTGGTAACGGGAGCCGTTCGTGGCTCCCAGGTAACACCACTGCTCCGTAGTCTGCACTGGCTTCCTGTGGTCTTTCGGGTGCGCTTCAAGATTCTGGTTACCACCTTTAAAGCGCTCCATGGCTTAGGACCCGGGTACTTACGAGACCGCCTGCTGCTACCTTATGCCTCCCACCGACCCGTACGCTCTCACAGAGAGGGCCTTCTCAGGGTGCCGTCCGCCAAACAATGTCGGCTGGCGGCCCCCAGGAGTAGGGCCTTCTCTGTGGGAGCACCAACACTCTGGAACGAACTCCCCCCTGGCTTACGTCAAGGGCCTGATCTTCGGACCTTTCGTCGTGAGCTTAAAACATATTTATTCATTCAAGCAGGACTGGCATAAATAGCTGTTTTAAATTGGGGTTTTAATAATATTTTAAATTTTTAAATGTTTTAATAATCGGCCGCATAGTAATAGTTCTTTTTAAATTCTTTTAATTGTAAATATTTCGTGTTTTATTTTGGCTGTACACCGCCCTGAGTCCTTCGGGAGAAGGGCGGTATAGAAATTTAATAAAATAAATAAATAAAATAAATAAATATTAATTTCCATCCATTGTTTTTTGTCCTGCCCTCTGGTGCTTTGAAAAATGGGTTGAACTCCTCTTCTGTGTGGCAGCTGCTCAAACATTGAAAGACTGCTATCATGTCACCCGTGGTCTTTTTTTTCCGCTAGACCAGGGATGTCCAAACCTGGCCCCTTGAAGAGTGGTGGACTTCAACTCCCAGAATTCCCCAGCCAGCAACTTGCTCATATTTATAGTTCATGCTGGCTGGGGAATTCTGGGAGTTGAAGTCCACCACTCTTCAAGGGGCCAAGTTTGGACATCCCTGCTTTAGACTAACCAAACCCAAATCCTGCAACCGTTCTTCATATGTTTTAGTCACTGGGCCGTTAATTATCTTAGTTGCTCCTCTCTGCAATTAATTGCACTGTTCCATCATTAATTAAGTGGCTACAGTCGCACACCCCTCAGTCATCTCACCTCTGGCTATTGCAGGATCGCCCTAATAATTCTCTTTCCCCTTCTTTCAGTCTTGGCCTCCACGTCCCAGTGTCAACTTAAGACATTTTCCAGTGCAAACATCAGTACTAAATGTATTCTGAAGTGTTCACATCAGGTATTGATAGTTTTGATACTTAACTGAATAATAGAATAGAATAGAATAGAATAGAATAGAATAGAATAGAATTTTTTTATTGGCCAAGTGTGATTGGACACACAAGGAATTTGTCTTGGTGCATATGCTCTCAGTGTACATAAAAGAAAAGATACGTTCATCAAGGTACAACATTAACTGAACTTAACTTAAGATACTTTAGATACTTAACTGAATAAAACCAAATTTTAAAAAGTTATCACACAGTCAATCAAGCTTTTTCATGACATCCCAGACTTAGCCTTATAGCAGGGCTCAGGCTGTATGATGCTTCATCTAACTCATATCCACTTTTTGTTTTTCATTTTTTTTTTCTATCTGCCTCTGCCAGATTCTTTAACAATTTTCATCATTTCGCTCCATTTTATTTTTGTGGGTGAAAATTCCCTCTACAGGTTGTTCTTGACTTACAACCACAATTCAGCCCCAAATTTCTGTTGCTAAGTAAGATTGTTAAGTGAACCATGCCATTGTTAAATTAATAACATGGTTGTTAAGTGAATCTGATTTCCCCATTGACTTTGCTTGTCAGAAGGTCGTAAAAGGTGATCACATGACCCCAGGACATAAATATGAACCAGTTGCCAAGCATCTGAATTTTGATCAAAGGGATGCTGCAACAGTCATAAATGTGAAAAATGGTCATAACTCATTTTTTCAATGCCGTTGTAACTTGGAACCATCACTAATTGAACTGTTGTAAGTCGAGGACTACCTGTATTTTCCTCCTGGGTTATAAATCCTATAATGCTGTTACCCTCAGCCACACCAAAATGTCTCCAAAGCCTAATTCACCTTTTACTCAACATGGTGCTCTCCTCTGATGTAGAAAAATAACTTGCTTTATCCGGGGTGAAATGCTCCCAGTTTGAACTGGATTGGCCAATCCGGTAGTGATGGCGGCAGGTGGTTTGGAGAACCAGTAGCAAAAATCCCTGTCCCCCACCCATGCCCAGCTGAGCCAAGCGATCATCAGAGCCTTTTTTTTACTTTTAAAAGCAACCTCTTTGAGGTTGTAAAAAAATGCTTTTAAAAGTAAAAAAAAGATTGCTGCCACAGCTGATCAACCCCCCCCCCCGCGCACTGTTCTACTTACCCCATGCCTCCTTTTGGTGTGCACTGCCAGCGAACTGGTAGTAAACCGGTTCAGCTTTCACTACTGGTTTTATCCCATTAACATATTGAATAGATGGGCTCCAGTTTGTTAGGAAAAGTTCTGATGATGTACCAACTAAAAAACATGGCGCTTTTAATTAGAAAATTTGGCTTTGCTTAGATTCAAATATTAACTTGACACAGATTTATCGCAGCAGTATCCAGAAGAGTTGAAAATGACTTGATGGCTTATAACCAATCAATTAATTCAGGAAAATCATTAAGAATTATATATTATTATATAATTAATTATATTAATTAAGGGATATCAAAAGGGGAGGCACCTAAAGTCCAAAGCAAGCTACCATAGCTAGCAAGAGCATCCAAACTTCAGAAAAATAGGCTTTGTTGATATTGGAACACATCTGCATCAGAGGTGGGTTTCAGCAGGTTCTGACCAGTTATGGAGAACTGGTAGCAGAAGCTTTGAGTAGTTCGGAGAACCGATAGTAAAACTTCTGACTGGCCCCACCCAGATCTATTCTCTGCCTCCTGAGTCCCAGCTGATCGGGAGGAAATGGGGATTTTGCAGTAACCTTCCCCTGGAGTGGGGAGGGAATGGAGATTTTACAGTATCCTTCCCCTACCACGCCCACCAAGCCACGCCCACCAAGCCACACCCACAGAACCAGTAATAAAAAATTTTGAAACCTTCCACTGATCTGCATGGTATATATTGCCAAAACACTCTCCTATCCCTGAATGGTCTAGCCAGCATACACTGAGGGAATCTCTGTACCAATCTCACTTGCCACTGGCTGACAGGCCACATGCTGTCACTTAATACGGAGTCATGCCTGGGAAATCCATTTTGCTCCCATCCTGCTCTCTTTCCTCTCAGAGCTGAAGAGCTTTGGTGGTTCTCACAGGCCTTTGGCCTGCTGGATGTTTGGTTTATTTTTTCCTGACTCCCTGATGTTAATCTGGATTTTGATACAAACTGCTTTTTCCTGCTGGCTGTGATGTGTGCGAGTGTATTTTAAAGTCACCTTTGATTGTTGTTGCGGGTGTTTAAATAAGCCCTCTTGATGGCTTCCTTTGAGGCAGAATGGTGAGCAATAATAATATTTTTAATAAAGTCATGAATTGCAGTGGAGTTTGGGCACTACACTGTATACAAAATGTGTAAACGCACAGTGATACATTAGTGTATTGGTGTGTAGAAAGATACCTAATCGTTCGATCAATATACAATGACATTTGGCTGATTTTGTCTAGGATTGGAAGCTAAGTAGGACTGGCTAGTATCTGGAAGGAAGATGATCGAAGAATCCCAGAGCTATAAGCATTACTGTAAAATTAGGAAATCCAAAAAGCATCCCAAATTAAAGCAATAGCAAATACTGTCCAGATTGCTGTCAAAACAACCACATGTGCATGTGTCAAACATCACAAGGGGCTGGGCTCAAAATGTTATACCTAAAATGACATTAAAGTTGTTGTTTTTTTCATTTTTATTTATTTTATATATTTTTTTAAACAAATGATGCTTTTTATTTCAGTTAGATTTCAAATAATAATAACAGATTGAGCTCCTGGGTTCTTTCAAATCACGTCCCTCTTATATTTTTCTCTTAAAAGCTCTGTTTTAATTGCAACATCTTGGGGTTCCCTTCCCTCAGCTCTGTTGATTTCTTTTATCAAAGTATTAATATTTGCCAAACAAATTACATGAAAAGTTGCATTTGGATTTCTTCAGGGTTAGATTTGTGAAGATCATGCCAAGATCTGCTTAAAGATAGCTAAATACACCCATTATTTATTTATTTGCAAGATTCAACATAGAGTTGGGTTTGTCTTACCCTAAAAATCCTCACATAATTCCTCTCACAGGGCTATGGAAACAGTCTGTTTTATGAGCTTGTTGTAGGAAAGGCAAGAATAAAAGGTTGGTGGAAAGAGCAGTCTGGGCTATGGTCAGCTGCTAAGGAAGGAAGGAAGAAAGGAAGGAAGGAAGGAAGGAAGGAGGGAGGGAGGGAGGGAGGGAGGAAAAGGAGAGAGGGAGGGAAAAGGAAGGAAGCAAGGAGGGAGGGAGGGAGGGAAAGGAGAGAGGGAGGGAAAAGGAAGGAAGCAAGGAGGGAGGGAGGGAGGGAAAGGAGAGAGGGAGGGAAAAGGAAGGAAGCAAGGAGGGAGGGAGAGATGAAGGAAGAAAGGAAGAAAGGAGGGAAAGAAGGAAGGAGGGAGGGAGGAGGGAGGGAAAAGGAAAGAAGCAAGGAGGGAGGGAGAGAGAGAGGAAGGACGCAAGGAGGGAAGGAAGGAAAAGGAAGGAAGGAAGGAAATCTCAGCTCTCTGCCCAAGTGCCTTCTAAATATGGAGGATGAAGCATCACCTCAGGCAACAGAACAGCTTGGCCCAATCCTGGCTTCTCTGCAGTCACTAGTTTCATCTATGGTTAAGGTGCCAGCTTCGAAAGCAGGGAGATTATTTTTTCAAGACCTGCCTTTGCCATGAAATCCATGGGCCAGTCACCTGCTCTCAGCCCAACCCACCTCACAGAGTTGTTGTGAGGAAAATAAGAAGGGCTTGAAGGTGTGTTGGATATGTTGAGTTATTTGTAAATACATAAAAAAGGTGGGACACCAATAAATAAATGAATGGCTCTGTGTGTGGGGCAGCCCAGAGCCGTTCCTCGAGCCCTCCAGAAGATGGTGCCTGCTGCTAAGGAACCACAGCGCAAGCAACCGGCATTCCAGATCCCTGGCAGAATGTCATACAGAACGCTTTGTGTCTGTCAGCACATTCCTGGAAGGTCACAGCCAATGATGAATGCTCCAGTGTAGGAGCTGGAGAAAGAGAGACTTTTCCCCTCTCCCATGAGTTGCATCACTTGGCGGCCTTTTGGCTTCCTTCCCTTGATTCCTGCGGTTAGAAACCTTTCCCAATTGTTTTTTGGCTGCTTCCTCCACAGACCTTCTGTGGCCAAAGCAGGATATTGATGACTGACTGGCCCCGGGGAAGCTTGGAGAAGCTCCAGCCCTTTTTCATATCGTGGTTGCTCTCTTTCCTCTCTGTTCTTCCAGCCTTCCGTCTCCCACACCCTCCGACCCTCCCTCCCTCCCCCAAAAAAGTCTGAAATAGCCCGTGGTTCTGGTTAGCTCTCTCTCTCTCCGGATATGCCGCCACCGAAAGCATATGCATCATCATGTGATACCTACGGCTTGTTCAGCATAGCTAATTATGACAGGGGCTTTATTTAGAAGGAGACAAGTGAAGCAGCTGGCTGTGGAGTCCAGCCGTTTCTTTGACTCGGTGCCTGGATCCCAAATGGAAAGAGAAGACTTCCTCTGGCAATTGCTGCCGCTAAGCGGTGCATATGTTTGAATATCCTGAATTGCGGCTTCATCTTGCAAGTTTAATTGCTATTTCTCTAATGCAGGGTTTCCCAGCATTGGCTACTTTAAGACACGTGGACCTTAACTCCCAGAATTCCCCAGCCAGCTGGCTGGGGAATACTGGGAGTTGAGGTCCACGTGTCTTAAAGTTGCCAACACTGGGAAACCTTGCTTGGCTGGCTGGGGAATTTTGGGAGCTGTGGTCCGCGTGTCTTAAAGTTGCCGACGCTGGGGAACCCTATTCTAATGAGGTGCTCTCTGTTTATTTTTGGACCTTGTTGTGAGTTCGTCCATCCTTTTCCTTTGGCGTGGGCATAATTGAGTGTCAACCAGCAATTCGATTTCTTTTTTAAAAAAACCACCACCTTGTGTTCTGATCCAACAGATTGTGCCACAGGTTCCATCTTATTTACATTTGGCAGGATACTTTCTCTTCTTTTTTCAGAACTGCTTTGATCGACAGCAGAGTTTCTCTCTCTGTTTGTGTGCGTGCGTGTTTGTGTGTGTGTGTGAGTGCCTCCACATCATAGACTTCATCTTCTATTTCCTTCCAAATCCAGGCTAAATCATCATCCCAGGTGCTTGAACCGTAGATGGCTACCTACCTGGTTGACCATAAATCTCTGGGCTCTCAAATGTTAAATGTTGGAATATTTCCAAGGAAACCCATTCTGAGAATCAGGAAGCATGTGCTCTTTCATCCAATAAATAAATTAATACATCTGAGAGTTTCTTTGTTTCTGCAGATCAGCCTGGTTTTTCGCTTAGGGCTCTTTGACTCATGTTATTGCAATGAAATAAAGCAAGCTCTCTATACAATATTCCTTGAGACCAAGTATCATCTTTTGAGGGTCTGTTCGAGACACTAGAACTACTCTAAATGAGATGCATATTGTGTAAAGGATGTGTCTCCTTCATTATGGATCTTTCATAATTATCATTCGGTTTTGCATTCCTGACAAGCTGTAAATTACTTAATGCTTTTGGTAGATTTTGGCAGATTTCTGTTGCTCATTTGCGCCATATTTTCTAAAGTTGTAGAAACAAATGCTATAGAATCAGACAGGAAAAAACTGGGAAGGGGAGGGGAGCGTCTGTGTAATTAGACCCCTGAAGCCAATTGTTAATATATTTCTAGAAAGAGTTTCACTCACTGGAAGCCTGCATCTAAAGTACACATTTGATGTTCCTTCAAGCTATTCTGCCAAATATAACTTGTCCAAGACCTAAGTAAAAACACATGACATATATCCTGTTTACACTCCCACAATTACAATAATTTCAAACTCTGAAGAAGAATTATGAAACAGCCTTTCCATTTTAAGACTTTAAACCATATTCACACAGATACTGTTGGTTGGTCTTTATTATTTACTGTGCCACCACTGTTCGTAAATTGTACCATGTGCTCCTTTGATGCATTGAGGAGGTTGACCAAGGATGATGCATCAAAGGCCATAAACAGACAGCTAGATCTAATGGTATAGATCCCAACTAGTGCTTATAGAGGCAGTCCTCAACTTACAATCGTTCATTTAGTGAATGTTTGATGTTACAATGGCACTGAAAAAAATGACTTATGAATGTTTTTCACACTTTCAACTATTGTGGCATGTGATCAGATGTTTGGCAACAGATTCATATTTATGACAACCGGGGTGTCCCGGCATCATAGATCCCCTTTTGCGACCTTCTGACGAGCAAAGTCAACGGGGAAGCCAGATTCACCTAACAACCGCGTTACTAACTTAACAACTGTAGCGATTCGTTTAACAACCGCAGCAGGAAAAATTGTAAAATGGAGTAAAATGCACTTAACAAGTGTCTCACTTAGGAACAGAAATGTTGTGCCGGATTGTGGCTGTAAGTCGAGGACGACCTGAACTGTACTCGCTTTTCACATATATTGTTCAATCTCAGATCTCCAAGCAGAAAACAACAGCAATATCTGCTCCGCACTCTGGAGAGCTGTTGACAGTTTGGGTTATTTTGCTCTCGTCTGAGTCTCCATTGAGATGGTTCCCCACTTTCTCTTTGTTATTTAAGGGCTTGGGGCTATGCAGTCTGACCAATCAGTCATCCAAATTATTCAGTTAATCAAACTTCAATACACCAGCAATGAGGAAGCAATTATTATCAAATGGTAGAGGGAGGGTTGATAACATTTATTCATGGAAATGTTCTTTTGAATCTATTTCTGCTTAAGCCTATTTAAAACCTAGAAGGCTGGAATTTATGAACACAATTATTTCACATCATGACTTATGATTTTTCTTCTACATTTCCTGAATAAACCTTCTGACAGAGAGCAAGATAAATCTCCTAATACATACCAAATTTACTTCATCTCATTTTCCCTAGAATATATGAACGCAGAATCCAACAAATGTCACCATATTTTCTCAAAATCAAAAGGAGGTGCACTCTAGAACTAATCATTGTATCTAACTTAGAGACAAAGGAACTCCAACTATGGACATCTGTGAAAATAGGCCCACCCAAAGAAGGCTTCCTCCAATGCCATTAAGGTCTGAATCAGGGGTGGGTTCTACTTACCTTTACGGCTGGTTCGCA